>NC_090402.1:50529711-51279666 GCF_036365525.1 Heterodontus francisci
TGACTTGGAGGGGAACTTGAAGGTGGTGGTGTTCCCATGTATTTGCTGCCCTTGTCCTTCTAGGTGGTAGAGGTCACGTGTTTGGAAGGTGCTGTCTAAGGAGCCTTGGTGCATTGCTGCAGTGCATCTTGTAGATGGTACACACTGCTGCCACTGTGCGTCGGTGGTGGAGGGAGTGAATGTTTGAGGATGGGGTGCCAATCAAGTGGGCTGCTTTGTCCTGGATGGTGTCTAACTTCTTGAGTGTTGTTGGAGCTGCACCCATCCAGGCAAGTGGAGAGTATTCCATCACACTCCTGACTTGTGCCTTGTAGATGGTGGACAGGGTTTGGGGAGTCAGGAGGTGAGTTACTCGCCGCAGGATTCCTAGCCTCTGACCTGCTCTTGTAGCCACGGTATTTATATGGCTACTCCAGTTCAGTTTCTGGTCAATGGTAGCCCCTATGATGTATGATTTTGGGGGATTCAGCGATGGTAATGCCATTGAATGTCAAGGGAAGATGGTTAGATTCTCTCTTGTTGGAGATGGTCATTGCCTGGTACTTGTGTGGCGCAAACGTTACTTGCCACTTATCAGCCCAAGCCTGGATATTGTCCAAGTCTTGCTGCATTTCTACACGGACTACTTCAGTATCTGAGGAGTCACGAATGGTGCTGAACATTGTGCAATCATCAGCGAACATCCCCACAACTGACTTTATGATTGAAGGAAGGTCATTGATGAAGCAGCTGAAGATGGTTGGGCCGAGGACACTACCCTGAGGAACTCCTGCAGTAATGTCCTGGAGCTCAGATGATTGACCTCCAACAACCACAACCATCTTCCTTTGCGCTAGGTATGACTCCAGCCAGCAGAGGGTTTTCCCCCGATTCCCATTGACCTCAGTTTTTCTAGGGCTCCTTGATGCCATACTCAGTCAAATGCTGCCTTGATGTCAAGGGCAGTCACTCTCACCTCACCTCTGGAGTTCAGTTCTTTGTCCACGTTTGAACCAAGGCTGTAATGAGGTCAGGAGCTGAGTGGCCCTGGCGGAATGCAAACTGAGCATCACTGAGCAGGTTGTTGCTAAGCAAGTGCCGCTTGATGGCACTGTTGATGACACCTTCCGTCACTTTACTGATGACTGAGAGTAGGCTGATGGGGTGGTAAATGGCCGGGTTGGACTTGTCCTGCTGTTTGTGTACAGGACATACCTGGGCAATTTTCACATTGCGGGGTAGATGCCAGTGTTGTAGCTGTACTGGAACAGCTTGGCTAGGGGTGCGGCAAGTTCTGGAGCACAGGTCTTCAGTACTATTGCCAGAATATTGTCAGGGCCCATAGCCTTTGCAGTATCCTGTGCCTTCAGTCGTTTCTTGATATCACATGGAGTGAATTGAATTGGCTGAAGTCTCGCATCTGTGATGCTGGGGACTTCAGGAGGAGGCCGAGATGGATCATCAACTCGGCACTTCTGGCTGAAGATTGTTACAAATGCTTCAGCCTTATCTTTCGCACTGATGTGCTGGGCTCCCCCATCATTGAGGATGGGGATATTTGTGGAGCCAATTCTGCCAGTTCGTTGTTTAATTGCCCACCACCATTCACGGCTGGACGTGGCAGGACTGCAGAGCTTAGATCTGATCCGTTGGTTATGGGATCGATTAGCTCTGTCTATCACATGCTGCTTACACAGTTTGGAACGCAGATAGTCCTGTGCTGTAGCTTCACCAGGTTGACACCTCATTTTGAGGTATGCCTGCTGCTGCTCCTGGCATGCCCTCCTGCACTCTTCATTGAACCAGGGTTGGTCTCCTGCCTTGATGGTAATGGTAGAGTGGGGGATATGCCAGGCCATGAGGTTACAGATTGTGGTTGAGTGCAATTCTGCTGCTGCTGATGGCCCACAGCGCCTCATGGATGCCCAGTTTTGCATTGCTAGATCTGTTTGAAATCTATCCCATTTAGCACGGTGATAGTGCCACACAACACGAAGGAGGGTATCCTCAATGTGAAGGCGGGACTTCGTCTCTACAAGAACTGTGCGGTGGTCACTCCTACCAATACAGTCATGGACAGAAGCATCTGCGGCAGGCAGATTGGTGAGGACAAGGTCAAGTATGTTTTTCCCTCTTGTTGCTTCCCCCACCACCTGTCGCAGACACAGTCTAGCAGCTATGTCCTTTAGGACTCGGCCAGCTTGGTCAGTAGTGGTGCTACCGAACCACTCTTGTGCCCCCACCCTCAGTGCTTCCTCCAAGTACTGTTCAACATGGTGGAGTACTGACTCATCAGCTGAGGGAGAGCGGTTGGTGGTAATCAGTAGGAGGTTTCCTTGCCCATATTTGACCTGATGCCATGAGACTTCATGGGGTCCGGAGTCGATGTTGGGACTCCCAGGGCAACTCCCTCCCTACTGTATACCACTGTGTCACCACCTCTGCTGGGTCTGTCCTGCCGATGGGACAGGACATACCCGGGGATGGTGATGGCAGTGTCTGGGACATTGTCTGGAAGGTATGATTCTGTGAGTATGACTATGTCAGGCTGTTGCTTGACTAGTCTGTGGGACAGCTCTCCCAACTTTGGCACAAGCCCCCAGATGTTAGTCAGAAGGTCTTTGCAGGGTAGATAGGGCTGGGTTTACCTTTGTCATTTCCGGTGCCCAGGTCGATGTCGGGTGGTCCATCCGATTGCATTCCTTTTTATTGACTTTGTAGTCAATAGTCAACAGTGAGGGCAGAGCACAAACACACACACACACACACACACACACACACACACAGAGTGAGGACAGAGCACAAACACACATACACACAGAGTGAGGACAGAGCACAAACACACACACACACACACACACACACACAGTGAGGACAGAGCACAAACACACACACACACACAGTGAGGACAGAGCACAAACACACACACACACACACACACAGTGAGGACAGAGCACAAACACACACACACACACACACAGTGAGGACAGAGCACAAACACACACACACACACAGAGTGAGGACAGAGCACAAACACACACACACACACACACACACAGAGTGAGGACAGAGCACACACACACACACAGTGAGGACAGAGCACAAACACACACACACACACACACACACACACACACACAGAGTGAGGACAGAGCACAAACACACACACACACACACAGAGTGAGGACAGAGCACACACACACACACACACAGTGAGGACAGAGCACAAACACACACACACACACAGAGTGAGGACAGAGCACAAACACACACACACACACAGAGTGAGGACAGAGCACACACACACACAGAGTGAGGAAAGAGCACAAACACACACACACACACAGAGTGAGGACAGAGCACACACACACACAGAGTGAGGACAGAGCACAAACACACACACACACACAGAGTGAGGACAGAGCACACACACACACAGAGTGAGGACAGAGCACAAACACACACACACACACACAGAGTGAGGACAGAGCACACACACACACTGAGTGAGGAAAGAGCACAAACACACACACACACACAGTGAGGACAGAGCACAAACACACACACACACACACACACACAGAGTGAGGACAGAGCACAAACACACACACACACACACACACACAGAGTGAGGACAGAGCACAAACACACACACACACACACAGAGTGAGGACAGAGCACACACACACACACACACACACACACACACACACACAGAGTGAGGACAGAGCACAAACACACACACACACACACAGAGTGAGGACAGAGCACAAACACACACACACACACACACAGAGTGAGGACAGAGCACAAACACACACACACACAGTGAGGACAGAGCACACACACACACACACACAGTGAGGACAGAGCACAAACACACACACACACACAGAGTGAGGACAGAGCGCACACACACAGAGTGAGGACAGAGCACACACACACAGAGTGAGGACAGAGCACACACACACACACAGAGTGAGGACAGAGCACACACACACAGAGTGAGGACAGAGCACTCACACACACAGAGTGAGGACAGAGCACACAGACACACACAGAGTGAGGACAGAGCACACACACACAGAGTGAGGACAGAGCACTCACACACACAGAGTGAGGACAGAGCACACACACACACACAGAGTGAGGACAGAGCACACACACACAGAGTGAGGACAGAGCACTCACACACACAGAGTGAGGACAGAGCACACACACACACACAGAGTGAGGACAGAGCACACACACACAGAGTGAGGACAGAGCACTCACACACACAGAGTGAGGACAGAGCACACACACACACACAGAGTGAGGACAGAGCGCACACACACAGAGTGAGGACAGAGCGCACACACACAGAGTGAGGACAGAGCACACACACACACACAGTGAGGACAGAGCACACACACACAGAGTGAGGACAGAGCGCACACACACAGAGTGAGGACAGAGCACACACACACACAGAGTGAGGACAGAGCACACACACACACACAGTGAGGACAGAGCACACACACACAGAGTGAGGACAGAGCACACACACACACACAGAGTGAGGACAGAGCACACACACACACACAGAGTGAGGACAGAGCACACACACACAGAGTGAGGACAGAGCACTCACACACACAGAGTGAGGACAGAGCACACACACACACACAGAGTGAGGACAGAGCACACACACACAGAGTGAGGACAGAGCACTCACACACACAGAGTGAGGACAGAGCACACACACACACACAGAGTGAGGACAGAGCACACACACACAGAGTGAGGACAGAGCACTCACACACACAGAGTGAGGACAGAGCACACACACACACACAGAGTGAGGACAGAGCGCACACACACAGAGTGAGGACAGAGCGCACACACACAGAGTGAGGACAGAGCACACACACACACACAGTGAGGACAGAGCACACACACACAGAGTGAGGACAGAGCGCACACACACAGAGTGAGGACAGAGCACACACACACACACAGAGTGAGGACAGAGCGCACACACACAGAGTGAGGACAGAGCACACACACACACACAGAGTGAGGACAGAGCACACACACACAGAGTGAGGAC
This sequence comes from Heterodontus francisci, assembly GCF_036365525.1. Lineage (NCBI taxonomy): Eukaryota > Metazoa > Chordata > Chondrichthyes > Heterodontiformes > Heterodontidae > Heterodontus > Heterodontus francisci. The sequence goes on from NC_090402.1 coordinate 50,534,783, forward strand.
AGAGCACACACACACACACAGAGTGAGGACAGAGCACACACACACAGAGTGAGGACAGAGCACACACACACACACAGAGTGAGGACAGAGCACACACACACAGAGTGAGGACAGAGCTGAATGTTTTTATTTACAGGTGCACTAACTGGTTGCGGTCAGTGTCTGTCCCACTGGGATTTCCTGGCCAGGGGGGGGTGACGGACCTTTGGCGATGTCCTTCACATCACTTATTGCTGGAACTTTGCTCTGGCCATCTTTAAATGATTGCCAGCTCTGCATTTGCTCTCATCAATATCTCCCTGAGGCTTCACATCGGCGCTCTTTCAAAATGTTTTTATTCTCTGCATGCAGCCCCCCCCCTGGGCTCCCCCACATTTCAGAGACAAACCACCTGGACAGTTTCCCCCCTCCCCATCCATTTCCCCCACATAACATCGGGAAAGTTACTTACCCTCCAGGCACCAAGGACTCGCCTCAGTGGCACCAGCTTTTTTTTAAAGACGTGACACTGAAGGCAATCCAAGTTTGCCTGCTCAGATCGCAATGAATGAGATTCAAATGTATGCTAAATATTCGGAATCATATGGAAATGAACAAACCCCAATGTCGGCATGGAAGTGCCGCCATCAGGAAGGAGTATTGCAGGGGTTCCGTGGCGGATTTCTCCACATGGATTCTCCGCCCTCGCCCACGCCTGAACTCACCTTCCAGAGGAACAAAAAATGCAGCCCAGGGTGAGGGCAGAGTGCCGAAAGAGAGAGAGAGAGTGAGGAGAGAGAGAGAGAGAGAGTGAGGAGAGAGCACAGAGAGAGAGAGTGGGCAGAGCAGAGAGAGTGAGGGCAGAGCAGGGAGAGAGAGTGAGGGCAGAGCAGGGAGAGAGTGAGGCCAGAGCAGAGAGAGTGAAGGCAGAGCACCCAGAGAGAGAAAGGGAGAGAGAGAGTGTAGGGCGCCCAGAGAGAGAAAGGGAGAGAGAGAGTGTAGAGCACCCAGAGAAAGGGAGAGAGAGAGTGCAGGGCGCCCAGAGAGTGAAAGGGAGAGAGAGTGTAGAGCACCCAGAGAAAGGAAGAGAGAGAGTGTAGGGCGCCCAGAGAGAGAAAGGGAGAGAGTGTAGAGCGCCCAGAGAGAGAAAGGAAGAGAGAGAGTGTAGAGCGCCCAGAGAGAGAAAGGGAGAGAGAGAGTGTAGAGTGCCCAGAGAGAGAAAGGGAGAGAGAGAGTGTAGGGCGCCCAGAGACAGAAAGGGAGAGAGTGAGGGCAGAGCAGAGTGAGACAGAGGGCACAGCAGAGAGGGAGAGAGAGAGTGAGGGCAGAGAGAGAGAGAGAGAGAGAGTGAGGGCAGAGCAGAGAGAGAGTGAGTGAGGGCAGAGCAGAGAGAGGTCAGAGCAGAGAGAGAGAGTGAGTGAGGGCAGAGCAGAGAGAGAGAGAGTGAGGGCAGAGCAGATAGAGAGAGTGAGTGAGGGCAGAGCAGAGAGAGAGAGAGTGGGGGCAGAGCATTGAGAGAGAGAAAGTGAGGACAGAGCACATAGAGAGAGAGTGAGGACAGAGCACTCAGAGAGAGAGGAGAGAGAGAGAGAGTGAGGAGAGAGCAGAGAGAGAGAGAGTGAGGAACAGAGCGCCCAGAGAGAGAGTGAGGGCAGAGCGAGAGTGAGGAGAGAGAGAGAGAGAGTGAGGAGAGAGCACAGAGAGAGAGTGGGCAGAGCAGAGAGAGTGAGGGCAGAGCAGGGTGAGAGAGTGAGGGCAGAGAGAGAGGGCAGAGCAGAGAGAGAGAGAGGGCAGAGCAGAGAGAGTGAGGGCAGAACAGGGAGAGTGAGGGCAGAGCAGGGAGAGTGAGGGCAGAGCAGGGAGAGTGAGGGCAGTGCAGGGAGAGAGAGGGCAGAGCAGGGAGAGAGAGGGCAGAGCAGGGAGAGAGAGAGGGCAGAGCAGAGAGGGGGAGGGCAGAGCAGAGAGAGTGAGGGCAGAGCAGAGAGAGAGAGGGCAGAGCAGGGAGAGAGAGGGCAGAGCAGGGAGAGAGAGGGCAGAGCAGGGAGAGGGAGTGAGGGCAGAGAGAGAGGGCAGAGCAGAGAGAGAGAGTGAGGGCAGAGCAGCGAGAGTGAGGGCAGAGCAGGGAGAGAGAGGGCAGAGCAGGGAGAGAGAGAGAGGGCAGAGCAGAGAGGGGGAGGGCAGAGCAGAGAGAGAGTGAGGCCAGAGCAGAGAGAGTGAAGGCAGAGCACCCAGAGAGAGAAAGGGAGAGAGAGAGTGTAGGGCGCCCAGAGAGAGAAAGGGAGAGAGAGAGTGTAGAGCACCCAGAGAAAGGGAGAGAGAGAGTGTAGTGTGCACAGAGAGAGAAAGGGAGAGAGTGTAGAGCACCCAGAGAGAGAAAGGAAGAGAGAGAGTGTAGAGCGCCCAGAGAGAGAAAGGGAGAGAGAGAGTGTAGAGCGCCCAGAGAGAGAAAGGGAGAGAGAGAGTGTAGGGCGCCCAGAGAGAGAAAGGGAGAGAGAGAGTGTAGAGCGCCCAGAGAGAGAAAGGGAGAGAGAGAGTGTAGAGCGCCCAGAGAGAGAAAGGGAGAGAGAGAGTGTAGAGCGCCCAGAGATAGAGAGAGTGAGTGCAGAGTGCCGAGATAGAGAGGGCAGAGCGCCCATAAAGAGAGAGAGAGAGGGCAGAGCAGAGAGGGGGAGGGCAGAGCAGAGAGAGTGAGGGCAGAGCAGGGAGAGTGAGGGCAGAGCAGGGAGAGAGAGGGCAGAGCAGGGAGAGAGAGGGCAGAGCAGGGAGAGGGAGTGAGGGCAGAGAGAGAGGGCAGAGCAGAGAGAGAGAGTGAGGGCAGAGCAGAGAGAGTGAGGGCAGAGCAGGGAGAGAGAGGGCAGAGCAGGGAGAGAGAGAGAGGGCAGAGCAGAGAGGGGGAGGGCAGAGCAGAGAGAGAGTGAGGCCAGAGCAGATAGAGTGAAGGTAGAGCACCCAGAGAGAGAAAGGGAGAGAGAGAGTGTAGGGCGCCCAGAGAGAGAAAGGGAGAGAGAGAGAGTGTAGAGCACCCAGAGAAAGGGAGAGAGAGAGTGTAGGGTGCACAGAGAGAGAAAGGGAGAGAGTGTAGAGCACCCAGAGAGAGAAAGGAAGAGAGAGAGTGTAGAGCGCCCAGAGAGAGAAAGGGAGAGAGAGAGTGTAGAGCGCCCAGAGAGAGAAAGGGAGAGAGAGAGTGTAGGGCGCCCAGAGAGAGAAAGGGAGAGAGAGAGTGTAGAGCGCCCAGAGAGAGAAAGGGAGAGAGAGAGTGTAGAGCGCCCAGAGAGAGAAAGGGAGAGAGAGAGTGTAGAGCGCCCAGAGATATAGAGAGTGAGTGCAGAGTGCCGAGATAGAGAGGGCAGAGCGCCCATAAACAGAGAGAGAGAGGGCAGAGCAGAGAGGGGGAGGGCAGAGCAGAGAGAGTGAGGGCAGAGCAGAGAGAGAGAGGGCAGAGCAGGGAGAGAGAGGGCAGAGCAGGGAGAGGGAGTGAGGGCAGAGAGAGAGGGCAGAGCAGAGAGAGAGAGTGAGGGCAGAGCAGAGAGAGTGAGGGCAGAGCAGGGAGAGAGAGGGCAGAGCAGGGAGAGAGAGAGAGGGCAGAGCAGAGAGTGGGAGGGCAGAGCAGAGAGAGAGTGAGGCCAGAGCAGAGAGAGTGAAGGCAGAGCACCCAGAGAGAGAAAGGGAGAGAGAGAGTGTAGGGCGCCCAGAGAGAGAAAGGGAGAGAGAGAGAGTGTAGAGCACCCAGAGAAAGGGAGAGAGAGAGTGTAGGGCGCCCAGAGAGAGAAAGGGAGAGAGAGAGTGTAGAGCACCCAGAGAAAGGGAGAGAGAGAGTGTAGGGCGCCCAGAGACAGAAAGGGAGAGAGTGTAGAGCGCCCAGAGAGAGAAAGGGAGAGAGAGAGTGTAGGGCGCCCAGAGAGAGAGAGAGAGAGAGTGAGGGCAGAGCAGAGTGAGACAGAGGGCACAGCAGAGAGGGAGAGAGAGAGTGAGGGCAGAGAGAGAGAGAGAGAGTGAGGGCAGAGCAGAGAGAGAGTGAGTGAGGGCAGAGCAGAGAGAGGTCAGAGCAGAGAGAGAGAGTGAGTGAGGGCAGAGCAGAGAGAGAGAGAGTGAGGGCAGAGCAGATAGAGAGAGTGAGTGAGGGCAGAGCAGAGAGAGAGAGAGTGGGGGCAGAGCATTGAGAGAGAGAAAGTGAGGACAGAGCACATAGAGAGAGAGTGAGGACAGAGCACTCAGAGAGAGAGGAGAGAGAGAGAGAGTGAGGAGAGAGCACAGAGAGAGAGAGTGAGGAACAGAGCGCCCAGAGAGAGAGTGAGGGCAGAGCGAGAGTGAGGAGAGAGAGAGAGAGAGTGAGGAGAGAGAACAGAGAGAGAGTGGGCAGAGCAGAGAGAGTGAGGGCAGAGCAGGGAGAGAGAGTGAGGGCAGAGAGAGAGGGCAGAGCAGAGAGAGAGAGAGGGCAGAGCAGGGAGAGAGAGGGCAGAGCAGGGAGAGAGAGAGGGCAGAGCAGAGAGGGGGAGGGTAGAGTAGAGAGGGGGAGGGCAGAGCAGGGAGAGTGAGGGCAGATCAGGGAGAGTGAGGGCAGAGCAGGGAGAGAGAGAGGGCAGAGCAGAGAGGGGGAGGGCAGAGCAGAGAGAGTGAGGGCAGAGCAGAGAGAGAGAGGGCAGAGCAGGGAGAGAGAGGGCAGAGCAGGGAGAGAGGGGGCAGAGCAGGGAGAGGGAGTGAGGGCAGAGCAGAGAGAGAGAGTGAGGGCAGAGCAGCGAGAGTGAGGGCAGAGCAGGGAGAGAGAGGGCAGAGCAGGGAGAGAGAGAGAGGGCAGAGCAGAGAGGGGGAGGGCAGAGCAGAGAGAGAGTGAGGCCAGAGCAGAGAGAGTGAAGGCAGAGCACCCAGAGAGAGAAAGGGAGAGAGAGAGTGTAGGGCGCCCAGAGACAGAAAGGGAGAGAGAGAGTGTAGAGCACCCAGAGAAAGGGAGAGAGAGAGTGTAGGGTGCACAGAGAGAGAAAGGGAGAGAGTGTAGAGCACCCAGAGAGAGAAAGGAAGAGAAAGAGTGTAGAGCGCCCAGAGAGAGAAAGGGAGAGAGAGAGTGTAGAGCGCCCAGAGAGAGAAAGGGAGAGAGAGAGTGTAGGGCGCCCAGAGAGAGAAAGGGAGAGAGAGAGTGTAGAGCGCCCAGAGAGAGAAAGGGAGAGAGAGAGTGTAGAGCGCCCAGAGAGAGAAAGGGAGAGAGAGAGTGTAGAGCGCCCAGAGATAGAGAGAGTGAGTGCAGAGTGCCGAGATAGAGAGGGCAGAGCGCCCATAAAGAGAGAGAGAGAGGGCAGAGCAGAGAGGGGGAGGGCAGAGCAGAGAGAGTGAGGGCAGAGCAGAGAGAGAGAGGGCAGAGCAGGGAGAGAGAGGGCAGAGCAGGGAGAGAGAGGGCAGAGCAGGGAGAGGGAGTGAGGGCAGAGAGTGAGGGCAGAGCAGAGAGAGTGAGGGCAGAGCAGGGAGAGAGAGGGCAGAGCAGGGAGAGAGAGAGAGGGCAGAGCAGAGAGGGGGAGGGCAGAGCAGAGAGAGAGTGAGGCCAGAGCAGAGAGAGTGAAGGTAGAGCACCCAGAGAGAGAAAGGGAGAGAGAGAGTGTAGGGCGCCCAGAGAGAGAAAGGGAGAGAGAGAGAGTGTAGAGCACCCAGAGAAAGGGAGAGAGAGAGTGTAGGGTGCACAGAGAGAGAAAGGGAGAGAGTGTACAGCACCCAGAGAGAGAAAGGAAGAGAGAGAGTGTAGAGCGCCCAGAGAGAGAAAGGGAGAGAGAGAGTGTCGAGCGCCCAGAGAGAGAAAGGGAGAGAGAGAGTGTAGGGCGCCCAGAGAGAGAAAGGGAGAGAGAGAGTGTAGCGCGCCCAGAGAGAGAAAGGGAGAGAGAGAGTGTAGAGCGCCCAGAGAGAGAAAGGGAGAGAGAGAGTGTAGAGCGCCCAGAGATAGAGAGAGTGAGTGCAGAGTGCCGAGATAGAGAGGGCAGAGCGCCCATAAAGAGAGAGAGAGAGGGCAGAGCAGAGAGGGGGAGGGCAGAGCAGAGAGAGTGAGGGCAGAGCAGAGAGAGAGAGGGCAGAGCAGGGAGAGAGAGGGCAGAGCAGGGAGAGAGAGTGAGGGCAGAGAGAGAGGGCAGAGCAGAGAGGGGGAGGGTAGAGTAGAGAGGGGGAGGGCAGAGCAGGGAGAGTGAGGGCAGATCAGGGAGAGTGAGGGCAGAGCAGGGAGAGAGAGAGGGCAGAGCAGAGAGGGGGAGGGCAGAGCAGAGAGAGTGAGGGCAGAGCAGAGAGAGAGAGGGCAGAGCAGGGAGAGAGAGGGCAGAGCAGGGAGAGAGGGGGCAGAGCAGGGAGAGGGAGTGAGGGCAGAGCAGAGAGAGAGAGTGAGGGCAGAGCAGCGAGAGTGAGGGCAGAGCAGGGAGAGAGAGGGCAGAGCAGGGAGAGAGAGAGAGGGCAGAGCAGAGAGGGGGAGGGCAGAGCAGAGAGAGAGTGAGGCCAGAGCAGAGAGAGTGAAGGCAGAGCACCCAGAGAGAGAAAGGGAGAGAGAGAGTGTAGGGCGCCCAGAGACAGAAAGGGAGAGAGAGAGTGTAGAGCACCCAGAGAAAGGGAGAGAGAGAGTGTAGGGTGCACAGAGAGAGAAAGGGAGAGAGTGTAGAGCACCCAGAGAGAGAAAGGAAGAGAAAGAGTGTAGAGCGCCCAGAGAGAGAAAGGGAGAGAGAGAGTGTAGAGCGCCCAGAGAGAGAAAGGGAGAGAGAGAGTGTAGGGCGCCCAGAGAGAGAAAGGGAGAGAGAGAGTGTAGAGCGCCCAGAGAGAGAAAGGGAGAGAGAGAGTGTAGAGCGCCCAGAGAGAGAAAGGGAGAGAGAGAGTGTAGAGCGCCCAGAGATAGAGAGAGTGAGTGCAGAGTGCCGAGATAGAGAGGGCAGAGCGCCCATAAAGAGAGAGAGAGAGGGCAGAGCAGAGAGGGGGAGGGCAGAGCAGAGAGAGTGAGGGCAGAGCAGAGAGAGAGAGGGCAGAGCAGGGAGAGAGAGGGCAGAGCAGGGAGAGAGAGGGCAGAGCAGGGAGAGGGAGTGAGGGCAGAGAGTGAGGGCAGAGCAGAGAGAGTGAGGGCAGAGCAGGGAGAGAGAGGGCAGAGCAGGGAGAGAGAGAGAGGGCAGAGCAGAGAGGGGGAGGGCAGAGCAGAGAGAGAGTGAGGCCAGAGCAGAGAGAGTGAAGGTAGAGCACCCAGAGAGAGAAAGGGAGAGAGAGAGTGTAGGGCGCCCAGAGAGAGAAAGGGAGAGAGAGAGAGTGTAGAGCACCCAGAGAAAGGGAGAGAGAGAGTGTAGGGTGCACAGAGAGAGAAAGGGAGAGAGTGTACAGCACCCAGAGAGAGAAAGGAAGAGAGAGAGTGTAGAGCGCCCAGAGAGAGAAAGGGAGAGAGAGAGTGTCGAGCGCCCAGAGAGAGAAAGGGAGAGAGAGAGTGTAGGGCGCCCAGAGAGAGAAAGGGAGAGAGAGAGTGTAGCGCGCCCAGAGAGAGAAAGGGAGAGAGAGAGTGTAGAGCGCCCAGAGAGAGAAAGGGAGAGAGAGAGTGTAGAGCGCCCAGAGATAGAGAGAGTGAGTGCAGAGTGCCGAGATAGAGAGGGCAGAGCGCCCATAAAGAGAGAGAGAGAGGGCAGAGCAGAGAGGGGGAGGGCAGAGCAGAGAGAGTGAGGGCAGAGCAGAGAGAGAGAGGGCAGAGCAGGGAGAGAGAGGGCAGAGCAGGGAGAGAGAGTGAGGGCAGAGAGAGAGGGCAGAGCAGAGAGAGAGAGAGGGCAGAGCAGAGAGAGTGAGGGCAGAACAGGGAGAGTGAGGGCAGAGCAGGGAGAGTGAGGGCAGAGCAGGGAGAGTGAGGGCAGTGCAGGGAGAGAGAGGGCAGAGCAGGGAGAGAGAGGGCAGAGCAGGGAGAGAGAGAGGGCAGAGCAGAGAGGGGGAGGGTAGAGTAGAGAGGGGGAGGGCAGAGCAGGGAGAGTGAGGGCAGAGCAGGGAGAGTGAGGGCAGAGCAGGGAGAGAGAGAGGGCAGAGCAGAGAGGGGGAGGGCAGAGCAGAGAGAGTGAGGGCAGAGCAGAGAGAGAGAGGGCAGAGCAGGGAGAGAGAGGGCAGAGCAGGGAGAGAGAGGGCAGAGCAGGGAGAGGGAGTGAGGGCAGAGCAGAGAGAGAGAGTGAGGGCAGAGCAGCGAGAGTGATGGCAGAGCAGGGAGAGAGAGGGCAGAGCAGGGAGAGAGAGAGAGGGCAGAGCAGAGAGGGGGAGGGCAGAGCAGAGAGAGAGTGAGGCCAGAGCAGAGAGAGTGAAGGCAGAGCACCCAGAGAGAGAAAGGGAGAGAGAGAGTGTAGGGCGCCCAGAGAGAGAAAGGGAGAGAGAGAGTGTAGAGCACCCAGAGAAAGGGAGAGAGAGAGTGTAGTCTGCACAGAGAGAGAAAGGGAGAGAGTGTAGAGCACCCAGAGAGAGAAAGGAAGAGAGAGAGTGTAGAGCGCCCAGAGAGAGAAAGGGAGAGAGAGAGTGTAGAGCGCCCAGAGAGAGAAAGGGAGAGAGAGAGTGTAGGGCGCCCAGAGAGAGAAAGGGAGAGAGAGAGTGTAGAGCGCCCAGAGAGAGAAAGGGAGAGAGAGAGTGTAGAGCGCCCAGAGATAGAGAGAGTGAGTGCAGAGTGCCGAGATAGAGAGGGCAGAGCGCCCATAAAGAGAGAGAGAGAGGGCAGAGCAGAGAGGGGGAGGGCAGAGCAGAGAGAGTGAGGGCAGAGCAGGGAGAGTGAGGGCAGAGCAGGGAGAGAGAGGGCAGAGCAGGGAGAGAGAGGGCAGAGCAGGGAGAGGGAGTGAGGGCAGAGAGAGAGGGCAGAGCAGAGAGAGAGAGTGAGGGCAGAGCAGAGAGAGTGAGGGCAGAGCAGGGAGAGAGAGGGCAGAGCAGGGAGAGAGAGAGAGGGCAGAGCAGAGAGGGGGAGGGCAGAGCAGAGAGAGAGTGAGGCCAGAGCAGATAGAGTGAAGGTAGAGCACCCAGAGAGAGAAAGGGAGAGAGAGAGTGTAGGGCGCCCAGAGAGAGAAAGGGAGAGAGAGAGAGTGTAGAGCACCCAGAGAAAGGGAGAGAGAGAGTGTAGGGTGCACAGAGAGAGAAAGGGAGAGAGTGTAGAGCACCCAGAGAGAGAAAGGAAGAGAGAGAGTGTAGAGCGCCCAGAGAGAGAAAGGGAGAGAGAGAGTTTAGAGCGCCCAGAGAGAGAAAGGGAGAGAGAGAGTGTAGGGCGCCCAGAGAGAGAAAGGGAGAGAGAGAGTGTCGAGCGCCCAGAGAGAGAAAGGGAGAGAGAGAGTGTAGAGCGCCCAGAGAGAGAAAGGGAGAGAGAGAGTGTAGAGCGCCCAGAGATATAGAGAGTGAGTGCAGAGTGCCGAGATAGAGAGGGCAGAGCGCCCATAAAGAGAGAGAGAGAGGGCAGAGCAGAGAGGGGGAGGGCAGAGCAGAGAGAGTGAGGGCAGAGCAGAGAGAGAGAGGGCAGAGCAGGGAGAGAGAGGGCAGAGCAGGGAGAGAGAGGGCAGAGCAGGGAGAGGGAGTGAGGGCAGAGAGAGAGGGCAGAGCAGAGAGAGAGAGTGAGGGCAGAGCAGAGAGAGTGAGGGCAGAGCAGGGAGAGAGAGGGCAGAGCAGGGAGAGAGAGAGAGGGCAGAGCAGAGAGGGGGAGGGCAGAGCAGAGAGAGAGTGAGGCCAGAGCAGAGAGAGTGAAGGCAGAGCACCCAGAGAGAGAAAGGGAGAGAGAGAGTGTAGGGCGCCCAGAGAGAGAAAGGGAGAGAGAGAGTGTAGAGCACCCAGAGAAAGGGAGAGAGAGAGTGTAGGGCGCCCAGAGACAGAAAGGGAGAGAGTGTAGAGCGCCCAGAGAGAGAAAGGGAGAGAGAGAGTGTAGGTCGCCCAGAGAGAGAGAGAGAGAGAGTGAGGGCAGAGCAGAGTGAGACAGAGGGCACAGCAGAGAGGGAGAGAGAGAGTGAGGGCAGAGAGAGAGAGAGAGAGAGTGAGGGCAGAGCAGAGAGAGAGTGAGTGAGGGCAGAGCAGAGAGAGGTCAGAGCAGAGAGAGAGAGTGAGTGAGGGCAGAGCAGAGAGAGAGAGAGTGAGGGCAGAGCAGATAGAGAGAGTGAGTGAGGGCAGAGCAGAGAGAGAGAGAGTGGGGGCAGAGCATTGAGAGAGAGAAAGTGAGGACAGAGCACATAGAGAGAGAGTGAGGACAGAGCACTCAGAGAGAGAGGAGAGAGAGAGAGAGTGAGGAGAGAGCACAGAGAGAGAGAGTGAGGAACAGAGCGCCCAGAGAGAGAGTGAGGGCAGAGCGAGAGTGAGGAGAGAGAGAGAGAGAGTGAGGAGAGAGCACAGAGAGAGAGTGGGCAGAGCAGAGAGAGTGAGGGCAGAGCAGGGAGAGAGAGTGAGGGCAGAGAGAGAGGGCAGAGCAGAGAGAGAGAGAGGGCAGAGCAGAGAGAGTGAGGGCAGAACAGGGAGAGTGAGGGCAGAGCAGGGAGAGTGAGGGCAGAGCAGGGAGAGTGAGGGCAGTGCAGGGAGAGAGAGGGCAGAGCAGGGAGAGAGAGGGCAGAGCAGGGAGAGAGAGAGGGCAGAGCAGAGAGGGGGAGGGTAGAGTAGAGAGGGGGAGGGCAGAGCAGGGAGAGTGAGGGCAGAGCAGGGAGAGTGAGGGCAGAGCAGGGAGAGAGAGAGGGCAGAGCAGAGAGGGGGAGGGCAGAGCAGAGAGAGTGAGGGCAGAGCAGAGAGAGAGAGGGCAGAGCAGGGAGAGAGAGGGCAGAGCAGGGAGAGAGAGGGCAGAGCAGGGAGAGGGAGTGAGGGCAGAGCAGCGAGAGTGAGGGCAGAGCAGGGAGAGAGAGGGCAGAGCAGGGAGAGAGAGAGAGGGCAGAGCAGAGAGGGGGAGGGCAGAGCAGAGAGAGAGTGAGGCCAGAGCAGAGAGAGTGAAGGCAGAGCACCCAGAGAGAGAAAGGGAGAGAGAGAGTGTAGGGCGCCCAGAGAGAGAAAGGGAGAGAGAGAGTGTAGAGCACCCAGAGAAAGGGAGAGAGAGAGTGTAGGGTGCACAGAGAGAGAAAGGGAGAGAGTGTAGAGCACCCAGAGAGAGAAAGGAAGAGAGAGAGTGTAGAGCGCCCAGAGAGAGAAAGGGAGAGAGAGAGTGTAGAGCGCCCAGAGAGAGAAAGGGAGAGAGAGAGTGTAGGGCGCCCAGAGAGAGAAAGGGAGAGAGAGAGTGTAGAGCGCCCAGAGAGAGAAAGGGAGAGAGAGAGTGTAGAGCGCCCAGAGAGAGAAAGGGAGAGAGAGAGTGTAGAGCGCCCAGAGATGGAGAGAGTGAGTGCAGTGTGCCGAGATAGAGAGGGCAGAGCGCCCATAAAGAGAGAGAGAGAGGGCAGAGCAGAGAGGGGGAGGGCAGAGCAGAGAGAGTGAGGGCAGAGCAGAGAGAGAGAGGGCAGAGCAGGGAGAGAGAGGGCAGAGCAGGGAGAGAGAGGGCAGAGCAGGGAGAGGGAGTGAGGGCAGAGAGTGAGGGCAGAGCAGAGAGAGTGAGGGCAGAGCAGGGAGAGAGAGGGCAGAGCAGGGAGAGAGAGAGAGGGCAGAGCAGAGAGGGGGAGGGCAGAGCAGAGAGAGAGTGAGGCCAGAGCAGAGAGAGTGAAGGTAGAGCACCCAGAGAGAGAAAGGGAGAGAGAGAGTGTAGGGCGCCCAGAGAGAGAAAGGGAGAGAGAGAGAGTGTAGAGCACCCAGAGAAAGGGAGAGAGAGAGTGTAGGGTGCACAGAGAGAGAAAGGGAGAGAGTGTACAGCACCCAGAGAGAGAAAGGAAGAGAGAGAGTGTAGAGCGCCCAGAGAGAGAAAGGGAGAGAGAGAGTGTCGAGCGCCCAGAGAGAGAAAGGGAGAGAGAGAGTGTAGGGCGCCCAGAGAGAGAAAGGGAGAGAGAGAGTGTAGAGCGCCCAGAGAGAGAAAGGGAGAGAGAGAGTGTAGAGCGCCCAGAGAGAGAAAGGGAGAGAGAGAGTGTAGAGCGCCCAGAGATAGAGAGAGTGAGTGCAGAGTGCCGAGATAGAGAGGGCAGAGCGCCCATAAAGAGAGAGAGAGAGGGCAGAGCAGAGAGGGGGAGGGCAGAGCAGAGAGAGTGAGGGCAGAGCAGAGAGAGAGAGGGCAGAGCAGGGAGAGAGAGGGCAGAGCAGGGAGAGAGAGGGCAGAGCAGGGAGAGGGAGTGAGGGCAGAGAGAGAGGGCAGAGCAGAGAGAGAGAGTGAGGGCAGAGCAGAGAGAGTGAGGGCAGAGCAGGGAGAGAGATCGCAGAGCAGGGAGAGAGAGAGAGGGCAGAGCAGAGAGGGGGAGGGCAGAGCAGAGAGAGAGTGAGGCCAGAGCAGAGAGAGTGAAGGCAGAGCACCCAGAGAGAGAAAGGGAGAGAGAGAGTGTCGGGCGCCCAGAGAGAGAAAGGGAGAGAGAGAGAGTGTAGAGCACCCAGAGAAAGGGAGAGAGAGAGTGTAGGGTGCACAGAGAGAGAAAGGGAGAGAGTGTAGAGCACCCAGAGAGAGAAAGGAAGAAAGAGAGTGTAGAGCGCCCAGAGAGAGAAAGGGAGAGAGAGAGTGTAGAGCGCCCAGAGAGAGAAAGGGAGAGAGAGAGTGTAGGGCGCCCAGAGAGAGAAAGGGAGAGAGAGAGTGTAGAGCGCCCAGAGAGAGAAAGGGAGAGAGAGAGTGTAGAGCGCCCAGAGATAGAGAGAGTGATGCAGAGTGCCGAGATAGAGAGGGCAGAGCGCCCATAAAGAGAGAGAGAGAGGGCAGAGTGAGAGTGAGGGCAGAGCGAGAGTGAGGAGAGAAAACAGAGAGTGAGAGAGAGAGAGAGAGAGAGGGCAGAGTGAGAGTGAGGAGAGAAAACAGAGAGTAAGACGGAGAGAGAGTCCAGAGCGCCCAGACAGACAGAGAGAGAGAGAGAGCACAGAGAGAAGGAGAGAGAGCAGAGCGCCCAGAGAGAGAGCAGAGAGAGAGAGAGAGAGAGCCGAGAGAGAGAGAGAGTGAGTGTGAAGGCAGAGCCCCCAGAGAGCGAGAGAGTGAGGGCAGAGCGCCCAGGGAGAGAGAGTGAGAGTGAGTGTGAGGGCAGAGCGCCCAGGGAGAGAGAGAGAGTGAGGGCACAGCGCCCAGAGGGAGTGAGAGAGAGTGAGGGCAGAGAGCCCAGAGGGAGTGAGAGAGAGTGAGGGCAGAGCGCCCAGAGAGAGAGAGTGAGGGCAGAGCAGAGAGAGAGAGAGAGAGTGAGGGCAGAGCAGAGAGAGAGAGAGAGTGAGGGCAGAGAGAGAGAGAAAGAGAGAGTGAGTGAGGGCTGAGCAGAGAGAGAGAGAGAGTGAGGGCATAGCAGAGCGAGAGAGAGAGAGTGAGGGAAGAGCAGAGAGTGAGAGAGAGTGAGGGCACAGCAGAGAGGGAGAGAGAGAGTGAGGGCAGAGAGAGAGAGAAAGAGAGAGTGAGTGAGGGCTGAGCAGAGAGAGAGAGAGAGTGAGGGCATAGCAGAGAGAGAGAGAGAGTGAGGGCAGAGCAGAGAGTGAGAGTGAGGGCACAGCAGAGAGAGAGCGAGGGCAGAGCAGAGAGGGAGAGAGAGAGTGAGGGCAGAGAGAGAGAGAGAGAAAGAGAGAGTGAGTGAGGGCAGAGCAGAGAAAGAGAGAGTGTGAGGGCAGAGCAGAAAGAGAGAGAGTGAGGGCAGATCAGATAGAGAGATTGAGTGAGGGCAGAGCAGAGAGAGAGAGAGTGAGGGCAGAGCAGAGAGAGAGTGAGTGAGGGCAGAGCAGAGAGAGAGAGTGTGAGGGCAGAGCAGAGAGAGAGAGAGAGTATGAGTGTGAGGGCAGAGCATCCAGAGAGAGAGAGAGAGAGTGAGTGTGAGGGCAGAGCGCCCAGAGAGAGAAAGAGTGAGGGCAGAGCGCCCAGAGAGAGAGAGAGTGTGAGGGCAGAGCGCCCAGAGAGAGTGTGAGAGAGAGTGTGAGGGCACAGCGCCCAGAGGGAGTGAGAGAGAGTGAGGGCAGAGCGCCCAGAGAGTGTGAGAGAGAGAGTGTGAGGGCACAGCGCCCAGAGAGTGTGAGAGAGAGTGTGAGGGCAGAGCATCCAGAGGGAGTGAGAGAGAGTGAGGGCAGAGCGCCCAGAGAGAGAGAGTGAGGGCAGAGCAGAGAGAGAGAGAGAGAGAGAGAGAGGGCAGAGCAGAGAGAGAGAGAGGGCAGAGCAGAGAGAGAGAGAGGGCAGAGGAGAGAGAGAGAGAGAGAGTGAGGGCAGAGCGCCCAGAGAGAGAGTGAGGGCAGAGCGAGAGTGAGGAGAGAGAGAGAGAGAGAGAGTGAGGAGAGAGCACAGAGAGAGAGAGTGGGCAGTGCAGAGAGAGTGAGGGCAGAGCAGGGAGAGAGAGTGAGGGCAGAGAGAGAGGGCAGAGAGAGAGAGAGGGCAGAGAGAGAGAGAGGGCAGAGCAGAGAGAGAGAGAGGGCAGAGCAGAGAGAGTGAGGGCAGAGCAGGGAGAGTGAGGGCAGAGCAGGGAGAGAGGGCAGAGCAGGGAGAGAGAGGGCAGAGCAGGGAGAGGGGGAGGGCAGAGCAGAGAGGGGGAGGGCAGAGCAGAGAGGGGGAGGGCAGAGCAGGGAGAGAGAGAGGGCAGTGCAGGGAGAGAGAGAGGGCAGAGCAGAGAGGGAGAGAGGGCAGAGCAGAGAGGGGGAGGGCAGAGCAGAGAGAGTGAGGGCAGAGCAGAGAGAGTGAGGGCAGAGCAGGGAGAGTGAGGGCAGAGCAGGGAGAGAGAGGGCAGAGCAGGGAAAGAGAGTGAGGGCAGAGAGAGAGGGCAGAGCAGAGAGAGAGAGTGAGGGCAGAGCAGAGAGAGAGGGCAGAGCAGAGAGAGTGAGGGCAGAGCAGGGAGAGTGAGGGCAGAGCAGGGAGAGTGAGGGCAGAGCAGGGAGAGAGAGGGCAGAGCAGGGAGAGAGAGGGCAGAGCAGGGAGAGAGAGAGGGCAGAGCAGAGAGGGGGAGGGCAAAGCAGAGAGAGAGTGAGGCCAGAGCAGAGAGTGTGAAGGCAGAGCACCCAGAGAGAGAAAGGGAGAGAGAGAGTGTAGGGCGCCCAGAGAGAGAAAGGGAGAGAGAGAGTGTAGAGCACCCAGAGAAAGGGAGAGAGAGAGTGTAGGGCGCCCAGAGAGAGAAAGGGAGAGAGAGAGTGTAGAGCACCCAGAGAAAGGGAGAGAGAGAGTGTAGGGCGCCCAGAGACAGAAAGGGAGAGAGTGTAGAGCGCCCAGAGAGAGAAAGGAAGAGAGAGAGTGTAGAGCGCCCAGAGAGAGAAAGGAAGAGAGAGAGTGTAGAGCGCCCAGAGAGAGAAAGGGAGAGAGAGAGTGCAGAGTGCCCAGAGAGAGAAAGGGAGAGAGAGAGTGTACGGCGCCCAGAGAGAGAGAGAGAGAGAGAGTGAGGGCAGAGCAGAGTGAGACAGAGGGCACAGCAGAGAGGGAGAGAGTGAGGGCAGAGATAGAGAGAGAGAGAGGGAGAAAGAGAGAGTGAGTGAGGGCAGAGCAGAGAGAGAGTGAGGGCAGAGCAGAAAGAGAGAGAGTGAGGGCAGATCAGATAGAGAGAGTGAGTGAGGGCAGAGCAGAGAGAGGTCAGAGCAGAGAGAGAGAGAGAGAGTGAGGGCAGAGCAGAGAGAGAGAGAGGGCAGAGCAGAGAGAGAGAGAGGGCAGAGGAGAGAGAGAGAGAGAGTGAGGAGAGAGAGAGTGAGGGCAGAGCGCCCAGAGAGAGAGTGAGGGCAGAGCGAGAGTGAGGAGAGAGAGAGAGAGAGAGAGAGTGAGGAGAGAGCACAGAGAGAGAGAGTGGGCAGAGCAGAGAGAGTGAGGGCAGAGCAGGGAGAGAGAGTGAGGGCAGAGAGAGAGGGCAGAGCAGAGAGAGAGAGAGGGCAGAGCAGAGAGAGTGAGGGCAGAGCAGGGAGAGTGAGGGCAGAGCAGAGAGAGAGAGAGTGAGGGCAGAGCAGATAGAGAGAGTGAGTGAGGGCAGAGCAGAGAGAGAGAGAGTGGGGGCAGAGCATTGAGAGAGAGAAAGTGAGGACAGAGCACATAGAGAGAGAGTGAGGACAGAGCACAGAGAGAGAGAGTGGGCAGAGCAGAGAGAGAGAGGGCAGAGCAGGGAGAGAGAGGGCAGAGCACGGAGAGAGAGGGCAGAGCAGGGAGAGAGAGGGCAGAGCAGGGAGAGAGAGAGAGGGCAGAGCAGAGAGAGAGGGCAGAGCAGAGAGAGTGAGGGCAGAGCAGAGAGAGTGAGGGCAGAGCAGGGAGAGTGAGGGCAGAGCAGGGTAAGTGAGGGCAGAGCAGGGGGAGAGAGAGGGCAGAGCAGGGAGAGAGAGAGGGCAGAGCAGGGAGAGGGAGAGGGCAGAGCAGAGAGGGGGAGGGCAGAGCAGAGAGAGAGTGAGGCCAGAGCAGAGAGAGTGAAGGCAGAGCACCCAGAGAGAGAAAGGGAGAGAGAGAGTGTAGGGCGCCCAGAGAGAGAAAGGGAGAGAGAGAGTGTAGAGCACCCAGAGAAAGGGAGAGAGAGAGTGTAGAGCGCCCAGAGAGAGAAAGGGAGAGAGAGAGTGTAGAGCGCCCAGAGATAGAGAGAGTGAGTGCAGAGTGCCGAGATAGAGAGGGCAGAGCGCCCATAAAGAGAGAGAGAGAGGGCAGAGCAGAGAGGGGGAGGGCAGAGCAGAGAGAGTGAGGGCAGAGCAGAGAGAGAGAGGGCAGAGCAGGGAGAGAGAGGGCAGAGCAGGGAGAGAGAGGGCAGAGCAGGGAGAGGGAGTGAGGGCAGAGAGAGAGGGCAGAGCAGAGAGAGAGAGTGAGGGCAGAGCAGAGAGAGTGAGGGCAGAGCAGGGAGAGAGAGGGCAGAGCAGGGAGAGAGAGAGAGGGCAGAGCAGAGAGGGGGAGGGCAGAGCAGAGAGAGAGTGAGGCCAGAGCAGAGAGAGTGAAGGCAGAGCACCCAGAGAGAGAAAGGGAGAGAGAGAGTGTCGGGCGCCCAGAGAGAGAAAGGGAGAGAGAGAGAGTGTAGAGCACCCAGAGAAAGGGAGAGAGAGAGTGTAGGGTGCACAGAGAGAGAAAGGGAGAGAGTGTAGAGCACCCAGAGAGAGAAAGGAAGAAAGAGAGTGTAGAGCGCCCAGAGAGAGAAAGGGAGAGAGAGAGTGTAGAGCGCCCAGAGAGAGAAAGGGAGAGAGAGAGTGTAGGGCGCCCAGAGAGAGAAAGGGAGAGAGAGAGTGTAGAGCGCCCAGAGAGAGAAAGGGAGAGAGAGAGTGTAGAGCGCCCAGAGATAGAGAGAGTGATGCAGAGTGCCGAGATAGAGAGGGCAGAGCGCCCATAAAGAGAGAGAGAGAGGGCAGAGTGAGAGTGAGGGCAGAGCGAGAGTGAGGAGAGAAAACAGAGAGTGAGAGAGAGAGAGAGAGAGAGGGCAGAGTGAGAGTGAGGAGAGAAAACAGAGAGTAAGACGGAGAGAGAGTCCAGAGCGCCCAGACAGACAGAGAGAGAGAGAGAGCACAGAGAGAAGGAGAGAGAGCAGAGCGCCCAGAGAGAGAGCAGAGAGAGAGAGAGAGAGCGCCGAGAGAGAGAGAGAGTGAGTGTGAAGGCAGAGCCCCCAGAGAGAGAGAGAGTGAGGGCAGAGCGCCCAGGGAGAGAGAGTGAGAGTGAGTGTGAGGGCAGAGCGCCCAGGGAGAGAGAGAGAGTGAGGGCACAGCGCCCAGAGGGAGTGAGAGAGAGTGAGGGCAGAGAGCCCAGAGGGAGTGAGAGAGAGTGAGGGCAGAGCGCCCAGAGAGAGAGAGTGAGGGCAGAGCAGAGAGAGAGAGAGAGAGTGAGGGCAGAGCAGAGAGAGAGAGAGAGTGAGGGCAGAGAGAGAGAGAAAGAGAGAGTGAGTGAGGGCTGAGCAGAGAGAGAGAGAGAGTGAGGGCATAGCAGAGCGAGAGAGAGAGAGTGAGGGAAGAGCAGAGAGTGAGAGAGAGTGAGGGCACAGCAGAGAGGGAGAGAGAGAGTGAGGGCAGAGAGAGAGAGAAAGAGAGAGTGAGTGAGGGCTGAGCAGAGAGAGAGAGAGAGTGAGGGCATAGCAGAGAGAGAGAGAGAGTGAGGGCAGAGCAGAGAGTGAGAGTGAGGGCACAGCAGAGAGAGAGCGAGGGCAGAGCAGAGAGGGAGAGAGAGAGTGAGGGCAGAGAGAGAGAGAGAGAAAGAGAGAGTGAGTGAGGGCAGAGCAGAGAAAGAGAGAGTGTGAGGGCAGAGCAGAAAGAGAGAGAGTGAGGGCAGATCAGATAGAGAGATTGAGTGAGGGCAGAGCAGAGAGAGAGAGAGTGAGGGCAGAGCAGAGAGAGAGTGAGTGAGGGCAGAGCAGAGAGAGAGAGTGTGAGGGCAGAGCAGAGAGAGAGAGAGAGTATGAGTGTGAGGGCAGAGCATCCAGAGAGAGAGAGAGAGAGTGAGTGTGAGGGCAGAGCGCCCAGAGAGAGAAAGAGTGAGGGCAGAGCGCCCAGAGAGAGAGAGAGTGTGAGGGCAGAGCGCCCAGAGAGAGTGTGAGAGAGAGTGTGAGGGCACAGCGCCCAGAGGGAGTGAGAGAGAGTGAGGGCAGAGCGCCCAGAGAGTGTGAGAGAGAGAGTGTGAGGGCACAGCGCCCAGAGAGTGTGAGAGAGAGTGTGAGGGCAGAGCATCCAGAGGGAGTGAGAGAGAGTGAGGGCAGAGCGCCCAGAGAGAGAGAGTGAGGGCAGAGCAGAGAGAGAGAGAGAGAGAGAGAGAGGGCAGAGCAGAGAGAGAGAGAGGGCAGAGCAGAGAGAGAGAGAGGGCAGAGGAGAGAGAGAGAGAGAGAGTGAGGGCAGAGCGCCCAGAGAGAGAGTGAGGGCAGAGCGAGAGTGAGGAGAGAGAGAGAGAGAGAGAGTGAGGAGAGAGCACAGAGAGAGAGAGTGGGCAGTGCAGAGAGAGTGAGGGCAGAGCAGGGAGAGAGAGTGAGGGCAGAGAGAGAGGGCAGAGAGAGAGAGAGGGCAGAGAGAGAGAGAGGGCAGAGCAGAGAGAGAGAGAGGGCAGAGCAGAGAGAGTGAGGGCAGAGCAGGGAGAGTGAGGGCAGAGCAGGGAGAGAGGGCAGAGCAGGGAGAGAGAGGGCAGAGCAGGGAGAGGGGGAGGGCAGAGCAGAGAGGGGGAGGGCAGAGCAGAGAGGGGGAGGGCAGAGCAGGGAGAGAGAGAGGGCAGTGCAGGGAGAGAGAGAGGGCAGAGCAGAGAGGGAGAGAGGGCAGAGCAGAGAGGGGGAGGGCAGAGCAGAGAGAGTGAGGGCAGAGCAGAGAGAGTGAGGGCAGAGCAGGGAGAGTGAGGGCAGAGCAGGGAGAGAGAGGGCAGAGCAGGGAAAGAGAGTGAGGGCAGAGAGAGAGGGCAGAGCAGAGAGAGAGAGTGAGGGCAGAGCAGAGAGAGAGGGCAGAGCAGAGAGAGTGAGGGCAGAGCAGGGAGAGTGAGGGCAGAGCAGGGAGAGTGAGGGCAGAGCAGGGAGAGAGAGGGCAGAGCAGGGAGAGAGAGGGCAGAGCAGGGAGAGAGAGAGGGCAGAGCAGAGAGGGGGAGGGCAAAGCAGAGAGAGAGTGAGGCCAGAGCAGAGAGTGTGAAGGCAGAGCACCCAGAGAGAGAAAGGGAGAGAGAGAGTGTAGGGCGCCCAGAGAGAGAAAGGGAGAGAGAGAGTGTAGAGCACCCAGAGAAAGGGAGAGAGAGAGTGTAGGGCGCCCAGAGAGAGAAAGGGAGAGAGAGAGTGTAGAGCACCCAGAGAAAGGGAGAGAGAGAGTGTAGGGCGCCCAGAGACAGAAAGGGAGAGAGTGTAGAGCGCCCAGAGAGAGAAAGGAAGAGAGAGAGTGTAGAGCGCCCAGAGAGAGAAAGGAAGAGAGAGAGTGTAGAGCGCCCAGAGAGAGAAAGGGAGAGAGAGAGTGCAGAGTGCCCAGAGAGAGAAAGGGAGAGAGAGAGTGTACGGCGCCCAGAGAGAGAGAGAGAGAGAGAGTGAGGGCAGAGCAGAGTGAGACAGAGGGCACAGCAGAGAGGGAGAGAGTGAGGGCAGAGATAGAGAGAGAGAGAGGGAGAAAGAGAGAGTGAGTGAGGGCAGAGCAGAGAGAGAGTGAGGGCAGAGCAGAAAGAGAGAGAGTGAGGGCAGATCAGATAGAGAGAGTGAGTGAGGGCAGAGCAGAGAGAGGTCAGAGCAGAGAGAGAGAGAGAGAGAGTGAGGGCAGAGCAGAGAGAGAGAGAGGGCAGAGCAGAGAGAGAGAGAGGGCAGAGGAGAGAGAGAGAGAGAGTGAGGAGAGAGAGAGTGAGGGCAGAGCGCCCAGAGAGAGAGTGAGGGCAGAGCGAGAGTGAGGAGAGAGAGAGAGAGAGAGAGAGTGAGGAGAGAGCACAGAGAGAGAGAGTGGGCAGAGCAGAGAGAGTGAGGGCAGAGCAGGGAGAGAGAGTGAGGGCAGAGAGAGAGGGCAGAGCAGAGAGAGAGAGAGGGCAGAGCAGAGAGAGTGAGGGCAGAGCAGGGAGAGTGAGGGCAGAGCAGAGAGAGAGAGAGTGAGGGCAGAGCAGATAGAGAGAGTGAGTGAGGGCAGAGCAGAGAGAGAGAGAGTGGGGGCAGAGCATTGAGAGAGAGAAAGTGAGGACAGAGCACATAGAGAGAGAGTGGGCAGAGCAGAGAGAGAGAGGGCAGAGCAGGGAGAGAGAGGGCAGAGCACGGAGAGAGAGGGCAGAGCAGGGAGAGAGAGGGCAGAGCAGGGAGAGAGAGAGAGGGCAGAGCAGAGAGAGAGGGCAGAGCAGAGAGAGTGAGGGCAGAGCAGAGAGAGTGAGGGCAGAGCAGGGAGAGTGAGGGCAGAGCAGGGTAAGTGAGGGCAGAGCAGGGGGAGAGAGAGGGCAGAGCAGGGAGAGAGAGAGGGCAGAGCAGGGAGAGGGAGAGGGCAGAGCAGAGAGGGGGAGGGCAGAGCAGAGAGAGAGTGAGGCCAGAGCAGAGAGAGTGAAGGCAGAGCACCCAGAGAGAGAAAGGGAGAGAGAGAGTGTAGGGCGCCCAGAGAGAGAAAGGGAGAGAGAGAGTGTAGAGCACCCAGAGAAAGGGAGAGAGAGAGTGTAGGGCGCCCAGAGAGAGAAAGGGAGAGAGTGTAGAGCGCCCAGAGAGAGAAAGGAAGAGAGAGAGTGTAGAGCGCCCAGAGAGAGAAAGGGAGAGAGAGAGTGTAGAGCGCCCAGAGAGAGAAAGGGAGAGAGAGAGTGTAGGGCGCCCAGAGAGAAAGGGAGAGAGAGAGTGTAGAGCGCCCAGAGAGAGAAAGGGAGAGAGAGAGTGTAGAGCGCCCAGAGATAGAGAGAGTGAGTGCAGAGTGCCGAGATAGAGAGGGCAGAGCGCCCATAAAGAGAGAGAGAGAGGGCAGAGCGAGAGTGAGGAGAGAAAACAGAGAGTGAGAGAGAGAGAGAGAGGGCAGAGTGAGAGTGAGGGCAGAGCGAGAGTGAGGAGAGAAAACAGAGAGTAAGACAGAGAGAGAGTCCAGAGAGAGAGAGAGAGTCCAGAGCGCCCAGACAGACAGAGAGAGAGAGAGAGCACAGAGAGAAGGAGAGAGAGCAGAGCGCCCAGAGAGAGAGAGAGAGAGCGCCGAGAGAGAGAGAGAGTGAGTGTGAGGACAGAGCCCCCAGAGAGAGAGAGTGAGAGTGAGTGTGAGGGCAGAGCGCCCAGAGAGAGAGAGAGTGAGGGCAGAGCGCCCAGAGAGAGAGAGTGAGAGTGAGTGTGAGGGCAGAGCGCCCAGGGAGAGGGAGAGAGTGAGGGCACAGCGCCCAGAGGGAGTGAGAGAAAGTGAGGGCAGAGAGCCCAGAGGGAGTGAGAGAGAGTGAGGGCAGAGCGCCCAGAGAGAGAGAGTGAGGGCAGAGCAGAGAGAGTGAGGGCATAGCAGAGAGAGAGAGAGAGAGTGAGGGCAGAGAGAGAGAGAAAGAGAGAGTGAGTGAGGGCTGAGCAGAGAGAGAGAGAGAGTGAGGGCATAGCAGAGAGAGAGAGAGTGAGGGCAGAGCAGAGAGTGAGAGAGAGTGAGGGCATAGCAGAGAGAGAGAGAGAGAGAGAGAGAGAGTGAGGGCAGAGCAGAGAGTGAGAGAGAGAATGAGGGCACAGCAGAGAGAGAGAGAGTGAGGGCAGAGCAGAGAGGGAGAGAGAGAGTGAGGGCAGAGAGAGAGAGAGAAAGAGAGAGTGAGTGAGGGCAGAGCAGAGAAAGAGAGAGTGTGAGGGCAGAGCAGAAAGAGAGAGACTGAGGGCAGATCAGATAGAGAGAGTGAGTGAGGGCAGAGCAGAGAGAGAAAGAGTGAGGGCAGAGCAGAGAGAGAGTGAGTGAGGGCAGAGCAGAGAGAGAGAGAGTGAGGGCAGAGCAGAGAGAGAGAGAGAGAGAGAGTGAGGGCAGAGCAGAGAGAGAGAGAGTGAGGGCAGAGCAGATAGAGAGAGTGAGTGAGGGCGGAGCAGAGAGAGAGAGAGTGGGGGCAGAGCATTGAGAGAGAGAAAGTGAGGACAGAGCACATAGAGAGAGAGTGAGGACAGAGCACATAGAGAGAGAGTGAGGACAGAGCACAGAGAGAGAGAGTGAGGGCAGAGCGCCCAGAGAGAGAGTGAGGGCAGAGCGAGAGTGAGGAGAGAGAGAGAGAGAGAGAGAGAGAGAGTGAGGAGAGAGCACAGAGAGAGAGAGTGAGGGCAGAGCGCCCAGAGAGAGAGTGAGGGCAAAGCGAGAGTGAGGAGAGAGAGAGAGAGTGAGGAGAGAGCACAGAGAGAGAGAGAGTGAGGGCAGAGCAGAGAGAGAGAGTGGGCAGAGCAGAGAGAGTGAGGGCAGAGCAGGGAGAGAGAGGGCAGAGCAGAGAGAGAGAGTGAGGGCAGAGAGAGAGGGCAGAGCAGAGAGAGAGAGTGAGGGCAGAGAGAGAGAGAGGGCAGAGCAGAGCAGAGAGAGAGAGGGCAGAGCAGAGAGAGTGAGGGCAGAGCAGTGAGAGTGAGGGCAGAGCAGGGAGAGAGAGGGCAGAGCAGGGAGAGAGAGGGCAGAGCAGGGAGAGTGAAGGCAGAGCAGGGAGAGAGTGAAGGCAGAGCAGGGAGAGAGAAAGAGGGCAGAGCAGGGAGAGAGAAAGAGGGCAGAGCAGGGAGAGAGAGAGGGCAGAGCAGGGAGAGAGGGCAGAGCAGGGAGAGAGGGCAGAGCAGAGAGAGAGTGAGGCCAGAGCAGAGAGAGTGAAGGCAGAGCACCCAGAGAGAGAAAGGGAGAGAGAGAGTGTAGGGCGCCCAGAGAGAGAAAGGGAGAGAGAGAGTGTAGAGCACCCAGAGAAAGGGAGAGAGAGAGTGTAGGGCGCCCAGAGAGAGAAAGGGAGAGAGTGTAGAGTGCCCAGAGAGAGAAAGGAAGAGAGAGAGTGTAGAGCGCCCAGAGAGAGAAAGGGAGAGAGAGAGTGTAGAGCGCCCAGAGAGAGAAAGGGAGAGAGAGAGTGTAGAGCGCCCAGAGAGAAAAAGGGAGAGAGAGAGTGTAGAGCGCCCAGAGAGAGAAAGGGAGAGAGTGTAGGGCGCCCAGAGAGAGAAAGGGAGAGAGAGAGTGTAGGGCGCCCAGAGAGAGAAAGGGAGAGAGAGAGTGTAGAGCGCCCAGAGAGAGAAAGGGAGAGAGTGTAGAGCGCCCAGAGATAGAGAGAATGATGGCACAGCGTCCTGAGAGAGAGAGAAAGAGAGCGAGAGAGAGAGAGGGCAGAGTGAGAGTGAGGGCAGAGCGAGAGTGAGGAGAGAAAACAGAGAGTGAGACAGAGAGAGAGTCCAGAGAGAGAGAGTCCAGAGTGCCCAGACAGACAGACAGACAGAGAGAGAGAGAGCACAGAGAGAAGGAGAGAGAGCAGAGCGCCCAGAGAGAGAGAGAGCAGAGAGAGAGAGAGAGAGAGAGAGCGCCGAGAGAGAGAGTGAGTGTGAGGGCAGAGCCCCCAGAGTGAGAGAGAGTGAGGGCAGAGCGCCCAGAGAGAGAGAGTGAGTGTGAGGGCAGAGCGCCCAGAGAGAGTGAGTGTGAGGGCAGGGCGCCCAGAGAGAGAGAGTGAGTGTGAGGGCAGAGCGCCCAGGGAGAGAGAGAGAGTGAGGGCACAGCGCCCAGAGGGAGTGAGAGAGAGTGAGGGCAGAGCGCCCAGAGGGAGTGAGAGAGAGTGAGGGCAGAGTGCCCAGAGGGAGTGAGAGAGAGTGAGGGCAGAGTGCAGAGAGAGAGAGAGCGAGAGTGAGGGCATAGCAGAGAGAGAGAGAGAGTGAGGGCATAGCAGAGAGAGAGAGAGAGAGAGAGTGAGGGCAGAGCAGAGAGTGAGAGAGAGTGAGGGCACAGCAGAGAGGGAGAGAGAGAGTGAGGGCAGAGAGAGAGAGAGAGAAAGAGAGAGTGAGTGAGGGCTGAGCAGAGAGAGAGAGAGAGTGAGGGCATAGCAGAGAGAGAGAGTGAGGGCAGAGCAGAGAGTGAGAGAGAGTGAGGGCACAGCAGAGAGGGAGAGAGAGAGTGAGGGCAGAGAGAGAGAGAGAGAAAGAGAGAGTGAGTGAGGGCTGAGCAGAGAGAGAGAGAGAGTGAGGGCATAGCAGAGAGAGAAAGTGAGGGCATAGCAGAGAGAGAGAGAGAGAGTGAGGGCAGAGCAGAGAGTGAGGGCAGAGCAGAGAGTGAGAGAGAGTGAGGGCACAGCAGCGAGGGAGAGAGAGAGTGAGGGCAGAGAGAGAGAGAGAGAAAGAGAGAGTGAGGGCAGAGCAGAGAGTGAGAGAGAGTGAGGGCAGAGCAGAGAGTGAGAGAGAGTGAGGGCACAGCAGCGAGGGAGAGAGAGAGTGAGGGCAGAGAGAGAGAGAGAGAAAGAGAGAGTGAGTGAGGGCAGAGCAGAGAAAGAGAGAGTATGAGGGCAGAGCAGAAAGAGAGAGTGAGGGCAGATCAGATAGAGAGAGTGAGTGAGGGCAGAGCAGAGAGAGAGAGAGTGAGGGCAGAGCAGAAAGAGAGAGTGAGGGCAGAGCAGAAAGAGAGAGTGAGTGAGGGCAGAGCAGAGAGAGAGAGAGAGAGTATGAGCTTGAGGGCAGAGCATCCAGAGAGAGAGAGAGAGTGTGAGGGCAGAGCGCCCAGAGAGAGAAAGAGTGAGGGCAGAGCGCCCAGGGAGAGAGAGAGAGAGAGAGAGAGAGAGTGTGAGGGCAGAGCGCCCAGAGAGAGTGTGAGAGAGAGTGTGAGGGCACAGTGCCCAGAGGGAGTGAGAGAGAGTGAGGGCAGAGCGCCCAGAGAGTGTGAGAGAGAGAGTGTGAGGGCACAGCGCCCAGAGAGTGTGAGAGAGAGAGTGTGAGGGCAGAGCATCCAGAGGGAGTGAGAGAGAGTGAGGGCAGAGCGCCCAGAGAGAGAGAGTGAGGGCAGAGCAGAGAGAGAGAGAGAGAGAGAGTGAGGGCAGAGCAGAGTGAGACAGAGGGCACAGCAGAGAGGGAGAGAGAGAGTGAGGGCAGAGAGAGAGAGAGAGAAAGAGAGAGTGAGTGAGGGCAGAGCAGAGAGAGAGTGAGGGCAGAGCAGAAAGAGAGAGAGTGAGGGCAGATCAGATAGAGAGAGAGAGTGAGGGCAGATCAGATAGAGAGAGTGAGTGAGGGCAGAGCAGAGAGAGAGTGAGGGCAGAACAGATAGAGAGAGTGAGTGAGGGCAGAGCAGAGAGAGAGAGTGTGAGGGCAGAGCAGAAAGAGAGAGTGAGGACAGAGCACTTAGAGAGAGAGTGAGGACAGAGCACTTAGAGAGAGAGTGAGGACAGAGCACTTAGAGAGAAAGTGAGGACAGAGCACTTAGAGAGAGAGTGAGGACAGAGAACTTCGAGAGAGAGAGAGGACAGAGCACAGAGAGAGAGTGAGGACAGAGCACTTAGAGAGAGAGTGAGGAGAGAGCACTTGTGGAGAGAGAAAGAGAGAGAGCACTTAGAGAGAGAGAGGACAGAGCACTTAGAGAGAGAGTGAGGACAGAGCACTTAGAGAGAGAGTGAGGACAGAGCACTTAGGGAGAGAGAGAGAGCACTTAGAGAGAGAGAGAGGACAGAGCACTTAGAGAGAGAGAGAGAGAGGAGAGAGCACTTAGAGAGAGAGAGAGAGAGTGAGGACAGAGCACTTAGAGAGAGAGAGAGAGTGAGGACAGTGCACTTAGAGAGAGAGAGAGAGAGGAGAGAGCACTTAGAGAGAGAGAGAGAGAGTGAGGACAGAGCACTTAGAGAGAGAGTGAGGAGAGAGCACTTAGAGAGAGAGAGAGAGTGAGGACAGAGCACTTAGAGAGAGAGAGTGAGGAGAGAGCACTTAGAGAGAGAGAGTGAGGACAGAGCACTTAGAGAGTGAGGACAGAGCACATAGAGAGAGAGTGAGGACAGAGCACATAGAGAGAGAGTGAGGACAGAGCACTTAGGGAGAGAGAGAGAGAGAGGACAGAGCACTGAGAGAGAGAGAGTGAGGAGAGGGCACTTAGAGAGAGAGTGAGGACAGAGCACTTAGGGGGGGAGAGAGAGAGAGAGAGGACAGAGCACTTAGAGAGAGAGTGAGGACACAGCACTTAGGGAGAGAGAGAGAGAGCGAGAGTGAGGACAGAGCACATAGAGAGAGAGAGAGAGAGTGAGGACAGAGCACAGAGAGAGAGAGAGAGAGAGAGAGGGACAGGTGACAGAGCACATAGAGAGAGAGAGTGAGGGCAGAGCACATAGAGAGAGAGAGAGAGGACAGAGCACATAGAGAAAGAGAGAGGACAGAGCACATAGAGAGAGAGAGAGAGGACAGAGCACAGAGAGAGAGAGAGAGAAAGAGAGATCAGAGCACATAGAGAGAGAGAGAGAGAGGACAGAGCACATAGAGAGAGAGTGAGGGCAGAGCACAGTGACAGAGAGAGAGAGAAAGGACAGAGCACAGAGAGAAAGATAGAGAGTGAGGACAGAGCACAGTGTGTGTGAGAGATAGAGAGTGAGGACAGAGCACAGTGTGTGTGAGAGATAGAGAGTGAGGACAGAGCACAGTGAGGGAGAGAGAGGGAGGGCAGAGCACAGTGTGTGTGAGAGATAGAGAGTGAGGACAGAGCACACTGCTCACCATTTACAAACCAAACACCATCAGATACAAGTGCGACTCTGTTAGTCTTGAGCTGCTGTGTCTCAGGTTGAAAACTGCCTGGCGGAATCAGAATGCTAACAATTGCCAGTTGGGAACTCGAGTGCGAACAGAGGCAGCGCCCAATTGGCCAATTACAGTCATTGCTGGGAAGCTGGCCATTGACCCTTTCAGCTTCCTGCTGTTGCTGCAATATTTAAATTTATACCCTGCAATGTTAGTCAGCTGGCAGGATATAAAAAGCAGCTGCCTGATTCTTGTACAGCAGAAATATACATCTGTTACTGGCACATTCAGATTCAGATGGGTTTCGAGTTTGAATTGGGATGATTAATTACTGAACATTGAAAAGAATCACTCATTCACAGATGCTTTTTCATTGCTCCTGTGATGAGTGCACAGGTCGGATCTGAATCCCAGTTACAAGCCCAGCTGGCTGTCTCTGACTGTGTGTGCCAGCTGCTCAATTGTTGCTCAGCACCATGCCCCAATACACCTATCATGCCAGTCGCACTGCCTACCTGCCAATACGGTAAAGTGGCCTCGCTGTCAAAGGCTGGGATCGCAGCCCTTGTCCAGCACGTTGACGGAAGATTCTGGAACAGAAAAAAAGTGCCTCCAGCAACACACAATATTGCAAGCTCAACACCGCCAAGACAAACAGAAGTGCAGAGTCACCCAGCTTCTAACCATAGGTTCAGAAATAAAACCACTTCCCCAAGTCCTCCCCAATTTCTGAATACTGTGCGACACGAAGCACGTTGATTGAACCACTGCAGATAATGGACAGTTCCCAGCCTTTCGTAAACATGCATTGCCCAGCCATTTATTAATGGGTAGTGCCCAGCTATTTATTAACAGGCAGTGCCCAGTTATTAATTAACAGGCAGTGCCCAGCTATTTATTAACATGCTGTGCCCAGCTATTTATTAATGGGCTGTGCACAGCTATTAATGAATGGGCCGTGCCCAGCTATTTGTTAACAGGAAGTGCTCAGCTATTTAAAAATGGTCAGTGCACAGCTATTTATTAACTGGCAGTGCCCAGCTATTTACTAATGGGCCGTGCCCAGATATTTATTAACAGACAGTGCTTAGTTATTCACTAACATGCAGTGCCCAACTATTTAATAATGGGTTGTGCCCAAATATTTATTAACAGACAGTGCCCAGCTATTTACTAACATGCAGATCCCAGCTATTTATTAATGCACAGTGCCCAGCTATTTATAAAAAGGCAGTGCCCAGCAATTTATTAAAAGGCAGTGCCCAGCTATTTATTAAAAGGCAGTGCCCAGCTATTTATTAACAGTCAGTGCCCAGCTGTTTATTAACAGACAGTGCCCAGCTGTTTACGAACAGACAGTGCCCAGCTGTTTATTAACAGTCAGTGCCCAGCTGTTTACTAACAGAGAGTGCTCAGCTATTTATTAACAGTCAGTGCCCAGCTGTTTATTAACAGACAGTGCCCAGCTGTTTACGAACAGACAGTGCCCAGCTGTTTATTAACATGCAGTACCCAGCTGTTTACTAACAGACAGTGCCCAGCTGTTTATTAACAGACAGTGCCCAGCTGTTTATTAACAGTCAGTGCCCAGCTGTTTACTAACAGAGAGTGCTCAGCTATTTATTAACAGTCAGTGCCCAGCTGTTTATTAACAGACAGTGCCCAGCTGTTTACGAACAGACAGTGCCCAGCTGTTTATTAACAGTCAGTACCCAGCTGTTTACTAACAGACAGTGCCCAGCTGTTTATTAACAGACAGTGCCCAGCTGTTTATTAACAGTCAGTGCCCAGCTGTTTACTAACAGAGAGTGCTCAGCTATTTATTAACAGTCAGTGCCCAGCTGTTTATGAACAGACAGTGCCCAGCTGTTTATTAACAGACAGTGCCCAGCTGTTTACGAACAGACAGTGCCCAGCTGTTTATTAACAGTCAGTACCCAGCTGTTTACTAACAGACAGTGCCCAGCTGTTTATTAACAGTCAGTACCCAGCTGTTTACTAACAGACAGTGCCCAGCTGTTTATTAACAGACAGTGCCCAGCTGTTTATTAACAGACAGTGCCCAGCTGTTTATTAACAGTCAGTGCCCAGCTGTTTACTAACAGAGAGTGCTCAGCTATTTATTAACAGTCAGTGCCCAGCTGTTTACTAACAGACAGTGCCCAGCTGTTTATTAACAGTCAGTGCCTAGCTGTTTACTAACAGAGAGTGCTCAGCTATTTATTAACAGTCAGTGCCCAGCAGTTTATTAACAGTCAGTGCTCAGCTGTTTACGAACAGAGTGCCAAGCTATTTATTAACAGTCAGTGCCCAACTGTTTACTAACAGAGAGTGCTCAGCTATTTATTAACAGTCAGTGCCCAGATATTTAATAACGGGCTGTGCCCAGATATTTAATAACAGTCAGTGCCCAGCTGTTTACTAACAGAGAGTGCCCAGCTATTTATTAACAGTCAGTGCCCGGCTGTTTACTAACATAGAGTGCCCAGCTATTTATTAACAGTCAGTGCCCGGTAGTTTACTAACAGACAGTGCCCAGATATTTATTAACAGTCAGTGCCCAACTGTTTACTAACAGACAGTGCTCAGCTGTTTATTAACAGTCAGTGCTGAGCTGTTTACTAACAGAGAGTGCTTAGTTATTTATTAACATGCTGTGCCCAGATATTTAATAACAGTCAGTGCCCAACTGTTTACTAACAGAGAGTGCCCAGATATTTAATAACAGTCAGTGCCCAACTGTTTACTAACAGAGAGTGCCCAGATATTTAATAACAGTCAGTGCCCAGCTGTTTACTAACAGAGAGTGCCCAGCTGTTTATTCACAGTCAGTGCCCAGCTGTTTACTAACAGAGAGTGCTTAGTTATTTATTAACATGCTGTGCCCAGATATTTACTAACAGACAGTGCCCAGATATTTATTAACAGTCAGTGCTGAGCTGTTTACTAACAGAGAGTGCTTAGTTATTTATTAACATGCTGTGCCCAGATATTTAATAACAGTCAGTGCCCAACTGTTTACTAACAGAGAGTGCCCAGATATTTAATAACAGTCAGTGCCCAGCTGTTTACTAACAGAGAGTGCTTAGTTATTTATTAACATGCTGTGCCCAGATATTTATTAACAGACAGTGCCCAGCTGTTTACTAACAGAGAGTGCCCAGATATTTATTAACAGACAGTGCCCAGCTGTTTACTAACATAGAGTGCTTAGTTATTTATTAACATGCTGTGCCCAGATATTTATTAACAGACAGTGCCCAGATATTTATTAACAGTCAGTGCCCAGCTGTTTACTAACAGAGAGTGCCCAGCTATTTATTAACAGTCAGTGCCCAGCTGTTTACTAACATAGAGTGCTTAGTTATTTATTAACATGCTGTGCCCAGATATTTATTAACAGACAGTGCCCAGATATTTATTAACAGTCAGTGCCCAGCTGTTTACTAACAGAGAGTGCCCAGCTATTTATTAACAGACAGTGCCCAGATATTTATCAACAGACAGTGCCCAGCTGTTTACTAACATAGAGTGCTTAGTTATTTATTAACATGCTGTGCCCAGATATTTATTAACAGACAGTGCCCAGATATTTATTAACAGTCAGTGCCCAGCTGTTTACTAACAGAGAGTGCCCAGCTATTTATTAACAGACAGTGCCCAGATATTTATTAACAGACAGTGCCCAGCTGTTTACGAACAGACAGTGCCCAGCTGTTTATTAACAGTCAGTACCCAGCTGTTTACTAACAGACAGTGCCCAGCTGTTTATTAACAGACAGTGCCCAGCTGTTTATTAACAGTCAGTGCCCAGCTGTTTACTAACAGAGAGTGCTCAGCTATTTATTAACAGTCAGTGCCCAGCTGTTTATGAACAGACAGTGCCCAGCTGTTTATTAACAGACAGTGCCCAGCTGTTTACGAACAGACAGTGCCCAGCTGTTTATTAACAGTCAGTACCCAGCTGTTTACTAACAGACAGTGCCCAGCTGTTTATTAACAGTCAGTACCCAGCTGTTTACTAACAGACAGTGCCCAGCTGTTTATTAACAGACAGTGCCCAGCTGTTTATTAACAGACAGTGCCCAGCTGTTTATTAACAGTCAGTGCCCAGCTGTTTACTAACAGAGAGTGCTCAGCTATTTATTAACAGTCAGTGCCCAGCTGTTTACTAACAGACAGTGCCCAGCTGTTTATTAACAGTCAGTGCCTAGCTGTTTACTAACAGAGAGTGCTCAGCTATTTATTAACAGTCAGTGCCCAGCAGTTTATTAACAGTCAGTGCTCAGCTGTTTACGAACAGAGTGCCAAGCTATTTATTAACAGTCAGTGCCCAACTGTTTACTAACAGAGAGTGCTCAGCTATTTATTAACAGTCAGTGCC
Organism: Heterodontus francisci; assembly: GCF_036365525.1. Classification (NCBI taxonomy): domain Eukaryota; kingdom Metazoa; phylum Chordata; class Chondrichthyes; order Heterodontiformes; family Heterodontidae; genus Heterodontus; species Heterodontus francisci. Next base: position 50,566,076 of record NC_090402.1, read on the forward strand.
CAGATATTTAATAACGGGCTGTGCCCAGATATTTAATAACAGTCAGTGCCCAGCTGTTTACTAACAGAGAGTGCCCAGCTATTTATTAACAGTCAGTGCCCGGCTGTTTACTAACATAGAGTGCCCAGCTATTTATTAACAGTCAGTGCCCGGTAGTTTACTAACAGACAGTGCCCAGATATTTATTAACAGTCAGTGCCCAACTGTTTACTAACAGACAGTGCTCAGCTGTTTATTAACAGTCAGTGCTGAGCTGTTTACTAACAGAGAGTGCTTAGTTATTTATTAACATGCTGTGCCCAGATATTTAATAACAGTCAGTGCCCAACTGTTTACTAACAGAGAGTGCCCAGATATTTAATAACAGTCAGTGCCCAACTGTTTACTAACAGAGAGTGCCCAGATATTTAATAACAGTCAGTGCCCAGCTGTTTACTAACAGAGAGTGCCCAGCTGTTTATTCACAGTCAGTGCCCAGCTGTTTACTAACAGAGAGTGCTTAGTTATTTATTAACATGCTGTGCCCAGATATTTACTAACAGACAGTGCCCAGATATTTATTAACAGTCAGTGCTGAGCTGTTTACTAACAGAGAGTGCTTAGTTATTTATTAACATGCTGTGCCCAGATATTTAATAACAGTCAGTGCCCAACTGTTTACTAACAGAGAGTGCCCAGATATTTAATAACAGTCAGTGCCCAGCTGTTTACTAACAGAGAGTGCTTAGTTATTTATTAACATGCTGTGCCCAGATATTTATTAACAGACAGTGCCCAGCTGTTTACTAACAGAGAGTGCCCAGATATTTATTAACAGACAGTGCCCAGCTGTTTACTAACATAGAGTGCTTAGTTATTTATTAACATGCTGTGCCCAGATATTTATTAACAGACAGTGCCCAGATATTTATTAACAGTCAGTGCCCAGCTGTTTACTAACAGAGAGTGCCCAGCTATTTATTAACAGTCAGTGCCCAGCTGTTTACTAACATAGAGTGCTTAGTTATTTATTAACATGCTGTGCCCAGATATTTATTAACAGACAGTGCCCAGATATTTATTAACAGTCAGTGCCCAGCTGTTTACTAACAGAGAGTGCCCAGCTATTTATTAACAGACAGTGCCCAGATATTTATCAACAGACAGTGCCCAGCTGTTTACTAACATAGAGTGCTTAGTTATTTATTAACATGCTGTGCCCAGATATTTATTAACAGACAGTGCCCAGATATTTATTAACAGTCAGTGCCCAGCTGTTTACTAACAGAGAGTGCCCAGCTATTTATTAACAGACAGTGCCCAGATATTTATTAACAGACAGTGCCCAGATATGTATTAACAGACAGTGCCCAGCTGTTTACTAACATAGAGTGCTTAGTTATTTATTAACATGCTGTGCCCAGATATTTATTAACAGACAGTGCCCAGATATTTATTAACAGTCAGTGCCCAGCTGTTTACTAACAGAGAGTGCCCAGCTATTTATTAACAGACAGTGACCAGATATTTATTAACAGACAGTGCCCAGCTGTTTACTAACATAGAGTGCTTAGTTATTTATTAACATGCTGTGCCCAGATATTTATTAACAGACAGTGCCCAGATATTTATTAACAGTCAGTGCCCAGCTGTTTACTAACAGAGAGTGCCCAGCTATTTATTAACAGACAGTGCCCAGATATTTATTAACAGACAGTGCCCAGCTGTTTACTAACATAGAGTGCTTAGTTATTTATTAACATGCTGTGCCCAGATATTTATTAACAGACAGTGCCCAGATATTTATTAACAGTCAGTGCCCAGCTGTTTACTAACAGAGAGTGCCCAGCTATTTATTAACAGACAGTGCCCAGATATTTATTAACAGACAGTGCCCAGATATTTATTAACAGACAGTGCCCAGCTGTTTACTAACATAGAGTGCTTAGTTATTTATTAACATGCTGTGCCCAGATATTTATTAACAGACAGTGCCCAGATATTTATTAACAGTCAGTGCCCAGCTGTTTACTAACAGAGAGTGCCCAGCTATTTATTAACAGTCAGTGCCCAGCTGTTTACTAACATAGAGTGCTTAGTTATTTATTAACATGCTGTGCCCAGATATTTATTAACAGACAGTGCCCAGATATTTATTAACAGTCAGTGCCCAGCTGTTTACTAACAGAGAGTGCCCAGCTATTTATTAACAGTCAGTGCCCAGCTGTTTACTAACATAGAGTGCTTAGTTATTTATTAACATGCTGTGCCCAGATATTTATTAACAGACAGTGCCCAGATATTTATTAACAGTCAGTGCCCAGCTGTTTACTAACATAGAGTGCTTAGTTATTTATTAACATGCTGTGCCCAGATATTTATTAACAGACTGTGCCCAGATATTTATTAACAGTCAGTGCCCAGCTGTTTACTAACAGAGAGTGCCCAGCTATTTATTAACAGTCAGTGCCCAGCTGTTTACTAACATAGAGTGCTTAGTTATTTATTAACATGCTGTGCCCAGATATTTATTAACAGACAGTGCCCAGATATTTATTAACAGTCAGTGCCCAGCTGTTTACTAACAGACAGTGCCGAGCTATTTATTAACAGTCAGTGCCCAGCTGTTTACTAACAGAGAGTGCTTAGTTATTTATTAACATGCTGTGCCCAGATATTTATTAACAGACAGTGCCCAGATATTTATTAACAGTCAGTGCCCAGCTGTTTACTAACAGACAGTGCCGAGCTATTTATTAACAGTCAGTGCCCAGCTGTTTACTAACAGACAGTGCCGAGCTATTTATTAACAGAGAGTGCCCAGCTATTTATTAACAGTCAGTGCCCAGCTGTTTACTAACAGACAGTGCCGAGCTATTTATTAACAGTCAGTGCCCAGCTGTTTACTAACAGACAGTGCCGAGCTATTTATTAACAGAGAGTGCCCAGCTATTTATTAACAGTCAGTGCCCAGCTGTTTACTAACATAGAGTGCTTAGTTATTTATTAACATGCTGTGCCCAGATATTTATTAACAGACAGTGCCCAGATATTTATTAACAGTCAGTGCCCAGCTGTTTACTAACAGACAGTGCCGAGCTATTTATTAACAGTCAGTGCCCAGCTGTTTACTAACAGACAGTGCCGAGCTATTTATTAACAGACAGTGCCCAGCTATTTAATAACAGTCAGTGCCCAGCTGTTTACTAACAGAGAGTGCTTAGTTATTTATTAACATGCTGTGCCCAGATAGTTATTAACAGACAGTGCCCAGCTATTTAATAACAGTCAGTGCCCAGCTGTTTACTAACAGAGAGTGCCCAGCTATTTATTAACAGTCAGTGCCCAGCTGTTTACTAACAGAGAGTGCCCAGCTATTTATTAACAGTCAGTGCCCAGCTGTTTACTAACAGAGAGTGCCCAGCTATTTATTAACAGTCTGTGCCCAGCTGTTTACTAACAGAGAGTGCCCAGCTATTTATTAACAGTCAGTGCCCAGCTGTTTATTAACAGTCAGTGCCCAGCTGTTTACTAACAGAGAGTGCTCAGCTATTTATTAACAGTCTGTGCCCAGCTGTTTATTAACAGTCAGTGCCCAGCTGTTTACTAACAGAGAGTGCCCAGCTATTTATTAACAGTCAGTGCCCAGCTGTTTATTAACAGTCAGTGCCCAGCTGTTTACTAACAGAGAGTGCCCAGCTATTTATTAACAGTCTGTGCCCAGCTGTTTATTAACAGTCAGTGCCCAGCTATTTATTAACAGTCAGTGCCCAGCTGTTTACTAACAGAGAGTGCCCAGCTATTTATTAACAGTCAGTGCCCAGCTGTTTACTAACATAGAGTGCTTAGTTATTTATTAACATGCTGTGCCCAGATATTTATTAACAGACAGTGCCCAGATATTTATTAACAGTCAGTGCCCAGCTGTTTACTAACATAGAGTGCTTAGTTATTTATTAACATGCTGTGCCCAGATATTTATTAACAGACTGTGCCCAGATATTTATTAACAGTCAGTGCCCAGCTGTTTACTAACAGAGAGTGCCCAGCTATTTATTAACAGTCAGTGCCCAGCTGTTTACTAACATAGAGTGCTTAGTTATTTATTAACATGCTGTGCCCAGATATTTATTAACAGACAGTGCCCAGATATTTATTAACAGTCAGTGCCCAGCTGTTTACTAACAGACAGTGCCGAGCTATTTATTAACAGTCAGTGCCCAGCTGTTTACTAACAGAGAGTGCTTAGTTATTTATTAACATGCTGTGCCCAGATATTTATTAACAGACAGTGCCCAGATATTTATTAACAGTCAGTGCCCAGCTGTTTACTAACAGACAGTGCCGAGCTATTTATTAACAGTCAGTGCCCAGCTGTTTACTAACAGAGAGTGCTTAGTTATTTATTAACATGCTGTGCCCATATATTTATTAACAGACAGTGCCCAGATATTTATTAACAGTCAGTGCCCAGCTGTTTACTAACAGACAGTGCCGAGCTATTTATTAACAGTCAGTGCCCAGCTGTTTACTAACAGAGAGTGCTTAGTTATTTATTAACATGCTGTGCCCAGATATTTATTAACAGACAGTGCCCAGATATTTATTAACAGTCAGTGCCCAGCTGTTTACTAACAGACAGTGCCGAGCTATTTATTAACAGTCAGTGCCCAGCTGTTTACTAACAGAGAGTGCTTAGTTATTTATTAACATGCTGTGCCCAGATATTTATTAACAGACAGTGCCCAGATATTTATTAACAGTCAGTGCCCAGCTGTTTACTAACAGACAGTGCCGAGCTATTTATTAACAGTCAGTGCCCAGCTGTTTACTAACAGACAGTGCCGAGCTATTTATTAACAGAGAGTGCCCAGCTATTTATTAACAGTCAGTGCCCAGCTGTTTACTAACAGACAGTGCCGAGCTATTTATTAACAGTCAGTGCCCAGCTGTTTACTAACAGACAGTGCCGAGCTATTTATTAACAGAGAGTGCCCAGCTATTTATTAACAGTCAGTGCCCAGCTGTTTACTAACATAGAGTGCTTAGTTATTTATTAACATGCTGTGCCCAGATATTTATTAACAGACAGTGCCCAGATATTTATTAACAGTCAGTGCCCAGCTGTTTACTAACAGACAGTGCCGAGCTATTTATTAACAGTCAGTGCCCAGCTGTTTACTAACAGACAGTGCCGAGCTATTTATTAACAGACAGTGCCCAGCTATTTAATAACAGTCAGTGCCCAGCTGTTTACTAACAGAGAGTGCTTAGTTATTTATTAACATGCTGTGCCCAGATAGTTATTAACAGACAGTGCCCAGCTATTTAATAACAGTCAGTGCCCAGCTGTTTACTAACAGAGAGTGCCCAGCTATTTATTAACAGTCAGTGCCCAGCTGTTTACTAACAGAGAGTGCCCAGCTATTTATTAACAGTCAGTGCCCAGCTGTTTACTAACAGAGAGTGCCCAGCTATTTATTAACAGTCTGTGCCCAGCTGTTTACTAACAGAGAGTGCCCAGCTATTTATTAACAGTCAGTGCCCAGCTGTTTATTAACAGTCAGTGCCCAGCTGTTTACTAACAGAGAGTGCTCAGCTATTTATTAACAGTCTGTGCCCAGCTGTTTATTAACAGTCAGTGCCCAGCTGTTTACTAACAGAGAGTGCCCAGCTATTTATTAACAGTCTGTGCCCAGCTGTTTATTAACAGTCAGTGCCCAGCTATTTATTAACAGTCAGTGCCCAGCTGTTTACTAACAGAGAGTGCCCAGCTATTTATTAACAGTCAGTGCCCAGATATTTAATAACGGGCTGTGCCCAGATATTTATTAACAGACAGTGCCCAGATATTTAATAACGCGCTGTGCCCAGATATTTATTAACAGTCAGTGCCCAGCTGTTTACTAACAGAGAGTGCCCAGCTATTTATTAACAGTCAGTGCCCAGATATTTAATAACGGGCTGTGCCCAGATATTTATTAACAGACAGTGCCCAGATATTTAATAACGGGCTGTGCCCAGATATTTATTAACAGACAGTGCCCAGATATTTAATAACGGGCTGTGCCCAGATATTTATTAACAGACAGTGCCCAGATATTTAATAACGGGCTGTGCCCAGATATTTATTAACAGACAGTGCCCAGATATTTAATAACGGGCTGTGCCCAGATATTTATTAACAGACAGTGCCCAGATATTTAATAACGGGCTGTGCCCAGATATTTATTAACAGACAGTGCCCAGATATTTATTAACATGCTGTGCCCAGCTATGTACTAATGGGCAGTGCCCAGCTATTTGTTAACAGGCAGTGCTTAGTTATTCACTAACATGCAGTGTCCAACTATTTAATAATGGGCTGTGCCCAGCTATTTATTAAAAGGCAGTGCCCAGCAATTTATTAAAAGGCAGTGCCCTGCTCTTTACTAACAGAGTGCCCAGCAATTTATTATAAGGCAGTGCCCAGCTATTTATTAAAAGGCAGTGCCCAGCAATTTATTAAAAGGCAGTGCCCAGCTCTTTACTAACAGAGAGTGCCCAGCAATTTATTATAAGGCAGTGCCCAGCAATTTATAAAAAGGCAGTGCCCAGCAATTTATTAAAAGGCAGTGCCCAGCTATTTATTAAAAGGCAGTGCCCAGCTCTTTACTAACAGAGAGTGCCCAGCAATTTATTAAAAGGCAGTGCCCTGCTATTTATTAAAAGGCAGTGCCCAGCTGTTTATTAACAGTCAGTGCCCAGCTGTTTACTAACAGACAGTGCCACATGTTTATTAACAGTCAGTACCCAGCTGTTTACTAACAGACAGTGCCCAGCTGTTTACTAACAGACAGTGCCCAGCTGTTTATTAACAGTCAGTGCCCAGCTGTTTACTAACAGACAGTGCCCAGCTGTTTATTAACAGTCAGTACCCAGCTGTTTACTAACAGACAGTGCCCAGCTGTTTACTAACAGACAGTGCCCAGCTGTTTATTAACAGTCAGTACCCAGCTGTTTACTAACAGACAGTGCCCAGCTGTTTACTAACAGACAGTGCCCAGCTGTTTATTAACAGTCAGTACCCAGCTGTTTACTAACAGACAGTGCCCAGCTGTTTACTAACAGACTGTGCCCAGCTGTTTATTAACAGTCAGTGCCCAGTTGTTTACTAACAGAGAGTGCTCAGCTATTTATTAACAGTCAGTGCCCAGCTGTTTACTAACAGAGAGTGCTCAGCTATTTATTAAAAGGCAGTGCCCAGCTGTTTACTAACAGACAGTGCCCAGCTGTTTATTAACAGTCAGTGCCCAGCTGTTTACTAACAGAGAGTGCTCAGCTATTTATTAACAGTCAGTGTCCAGCTGTTTATTAACAGTCAGTGCCCAGCTGTTTACTAACAGACAGTGCCCAGCTGTTTCTTAACAGTCAGTGCCCAGCTATTTATTAACAGTCAGTGCTCAGCTATTTATTAAAAGGCAGTGCCCAGCTGTTTATTAACACTCAGTGCCCAGCTGTTTACTAACAGACTGTGCCCAGCTGTTTATTAACAGTCAGTGCCCAGCTGTTTACTAACAGAGAGTGCTCAGCTATTTATTAATAGTCAGTGCCCAGCTGTTTATTAACAGTCAGTGCCCAGCTGTTTACTAACAGAGAGTGCTCAGCTATTTATTAATAGTCAGTGCCCAGCTGTTTATTAACAGTCAGTGCCCAGCTGTTTACTAACAGAGAGTGCTCAGCTATTTATTAACAGTCAGTGCCCAGCTGTTTACTAACAGACAGTGCCCAGCTGTTTATTAACAGTCAGTGCCCAGATATTTATTAACAGACAGTGCCCAGCTGTTTACTAACAGACAGTGCCCAGCTGTTTATTAACAGTCAGTGCCCAGCTGTTTACTAACAGAGAGTGCTCAGCTATTTATTAACAGTCAGTGCCCAGCTGTTTATTAACAGTCAGTGCCCAGCTGTTTACTAACAGACAGTGCCCAGCTGTTTCTTAACAGTCAGTGCCCAGCTGTTTACTAACAGAGAGTGCTCAGCTATTTATTAACAGTCAGTGTCCAGCTGTTTATTAACAGTCAGTGCCCAGCTGTTTACTAACAGACAGTGCCCAGCTGTTTCTTAACAGTCAGTGCCCAGCTATTTATTAACAGTCAGTGCTCAGCTATTTATTAAAAGGCAGTGCCCAGCTGTTTATTAACACTCAGTGCCCAGCTGTTTACTAACAGACTGTGCCCAGCTGTTTATTAACAGTCAGTGCCCAGCTGTTTACTAACAGAGAGTGCTCAGCTATTTATTAATAGTCAGTGCCCAGCTGTTTATTAACAGTCAGTGCCCAGCTGTTTACTAACAGAGAGTGCTCAGCTATTTATTAATAGTCAGTGCCCAGCTGTTTATTAACAGTCAGTGCCCAGCTGTTTACTAACAGAGAGTGCTCAGCTATTTATTAACAGTCAGTGCCCAGCTGTTTACTAACAGACAGTGCCCAGCTGTTTATTAACAGTCAGTGCCCAGCTGTTTACTAACAGAGAGTGCCCAGCAATTTATAAAAAGGCAGTGCCCAGCTATTTATTAACAGTCAGTGCCCAGCTGTTTACTAACAGAGAGTGCTCAGCTATTTATTAACAGTCAGTGCCCAGATATTTAATTACGGGCTGTGCCCAGATATTTATTAACAGACAGTGCCCAGCTATTTAATAACAGTCAGTGCCCAGCTGTTTACTAACAGAGAGTGCCCAGCTATTTGTTAACAGTCAGTGCCCAGCTGTTTACTAACAGAGAGTGCCCAGCTATTTATTAACAGTCAGTGCCCAGCTGTTTACTAACAGAGAGTGCCCAGCTGTTTATTAACAGTCAGTGCCCAGCTATTTATTAACAGGCAGTGCCCATCTATTTATTAACAGGCAGTGCCCACCTATTTATTAATTTTCAGTACCCAGCTGTTTATTATACAAGCTGTGCCAAAGCTATTTATTAACAGGCAGTGCCCAGCTGTTTATTAATAAGCAGTTGCCAGCTGTTTATTGACGGGCCGTCCCCAGCTATATATGAACAGGCACTGCCCAGCTACTTAGCAACAGACAGTGCCCAGCTATTTTGTAACAGGCAGTGCCCAGATATTTAGAAACAGGCAGTGCCCAGGTATTTAATAACATGCAGTGCATAGCTATTTATTAACAGGCAATGCCCAGCCATTTATTAACGGACACTGCCCAGCTATTTATTAACCGGCAGTGCCCAACGTTTTATTGACGGGCACTGCTTGTTAATAAAGAGCTAGGCACTGCATATTGATAAATAGCTGGGCACTGCCTTGTTAATAAATAGCTGGACACTGACCATTAATAAATAGCTAGGCACTGCCTGTTAATAAATGCTGGGCACTGCCTGTTAATAAATAGCTGGGCACTGACCATTAATAAATAGCTAGGCACTGCCTGTTAATAAATAGCTGGGCACTGCCTGTTAATAAATAGCTGGGCACTGACCATTAATAAATAGCTAGGCACTGCCTGTTAATAAATAGCTGGGCACTGCCTGTTAATAAATAGCTGGGCACTGACCATTAATAAATAGCTAGGCACTGCCTGTTAATAAATAGCTGGGCACTGCCTGTTAATAAATAGCTGGGCACTGACCATTAATAAATAGCTAGGCACTGCCTGTTAATAAAGAGCCAGGCACTGCATATTGATAAATAGCTGGGCACTGCCTGTTAATAAATAGATGGGCACTGCCTGTTAATAAATAGCTGGGCACTGACCATTAATAAATAGCTAGGCACTGACCATTAATAAATAGCTGGGCACTGCCTGTTAATAAATAGCTGGGCACTGACCATTAATAAATAGCTAGGCACTGCCTGTTAATAAAGAGCTAGGCACTGCATATTGATAAATAGCTGGGCACTGCCTGTTAATAAATAGCTGGGCACTGCCTGTTAATAAATAGCTAGGCACTGCCTGTTAATAAAGAGCTAGGCACTGCATATTGATAAATAGCTGGGCACTGCCTGTTAATAAATAGCTGGGCACTGCCTGTTAATAAATAGCTGGGCACTGCCTGTTGATAAATAGCTGGGCACTGACCATTAATAAATAGCTAGGCACTGCCTGTTAATAAATAGCTGGGCACTGCCTGTTAATAAATAGCTGGGCACTGACCATTAATAAATAGCTAGGCACTGCCTGTTAATAAAGAGCTAGGCACTGCATATTGATAAATAGCTGGGCACTGCCTGTTAATAAATAGCTGGGCACTGCCTGTTAATAAATAGCTGGGCACTGACCATTAATAAATAGCTAGGCACTGACCATTAATAAATAGCTAGGCACTGCCTGTTAATAAATAGCTGGGCACTGACCATTAATAAATAGCTAGGCACTGCCTGTTAATAAATAGCTGGGCACTGACCATTAATAAATAGCTGGGCACTGCCTGTTAATAAATAGCTGGGCACTGACCATTAATAAATCGCTAGGCACTGCCTGTTAATAAATAGCTGGGCACTGCCTGTTAATAAATAGCTGGGCACTGACCATTAATAAATAGCTGGGCACTGCCTGTTAATAAATAGCTGGGCACTGACCATTAATAAATAGCTAGGCACTGACCATTAATAAATAGCTAGGCACTGCCTGTTAATAAATAGCTGGGCACTGACCATTAATAAATAGCTAGGCACTGCCTGTTAATAAATAGCTGGGCACTGACCATTAATAAATAGCTGGGCACTGCCTGTTAATAAATAGCTGGGCACTGACCATTAATAAATAGCTAGGCACTGCCTGTTAATAAATAGCTGGGCACTGACCATTAATAAATAGCTAGGCACTGCCTGTTAATAAATAGCTGGGCACTGACCATTAATAAATAGCTAGGCACTGCCTGTTAATAAATAGCTGGGCACTGACCATTAATAAATAGCTAGGCACTGCCTGTTAATAAAGAGCTAGGCACTGCATATTGATAAATAGCTGGGCACTGCCTGTTAATAAATATCTGGGCACTGACCATTAATAAATAGCTAAGCACTACCTGTTAATAAATAGCTAGGCACTGCCTGTTAATAAATAGCTGGGCACTGACCATGAATAAATAGCTAGGCACTGCCTGTTAATAAATATCTGGGAACTGCCTGTTAATAAATAGCTAGGCACTGCCTGTTAATAAATAGCTGGGCACTGACCATTAACAAATAGCTAAGCACTGCCTGTTAATAAATAGCTAGGCACTGCCTGTTAATAAATAGCTGGGCACTGACCATGAATAAATAGCTAGGCACTGCCTGTTAATAAATAGCTGGGCACTGCCTGTTAATAAATAGCTGGGCACTGACCATTAATAAATAGCTGGGCACTGCCTGTTAATAAATATCTGGGCACTGACCATTAATAAATAGCTAGGCACTGCCTGTTAATAAATATCTGGGCACTGACCATTAATAAATAGCTAGGCACTGCCTGTTAATAAATAGCTGGGCACTGCCTGTTAATAAATATCTGGGCACTGACCATTTATAAATAGCTAGGCATTGCCTGTTAATAAATATCTGGGCACTGACCATTAATAAATAGCTAGGCACTGCCTGTTAATAAATAGCTGGGCACTGACTGTTAATAAATATCTGGGCACTGACCATTAATAAATAGCTAGGCACTGCCTGTTAATAAATAGCTGGGCACTGACCATTAATAAATAGCTAGCCACTGCCTGTTAATAAATAGCTGGGCACTGCCTGTTAATAAATAGCTGGGCACTGACCATTCATAAATAGCTGGGCATTGCCTGTTAATAAATAGCTGGGCACTGACCATTAATAAATAGCTGGGCACTGACCATTAATGAATAGCTGGGCACTGCCTGTTAATAAACAGCTAGGCACTGCCTGTTAATAAAGAGCTAGGCACTGCATATTAATAAATAGCTGGGCACTGACCATTAATGAATAGCTGGGCACTGCCTGTTAATAAACAGCTAGGCACTGCCTGTTAATAAAGAGCTAGGCACTGCATATTAATAAATAGCTAGGCACAGCCTGTTAATAAACAGCTAAGCACTGCCTGTTAATAAATAGCTGGGCACTGCCTGGAAATAAAGAGCTAGGCACTGCATATTAATAAATAGCTAGGCACTGCCTGTTAATAAACAGCTAAGCACTGCCTGTTAATAAATAGCTAGGCACTGCCTGTTAATAAACAGCTAAGCACTGCCTGTTAATAAACAGCTAGGCACTGCATATTAATAAATAGCTGGGCACTGACCATTAATGAATAGCTGGGCACTGCCTGTTAATAAAGAGTTGGCACTGCATATTAATAAATAGCTGGGCACTGACCATTAATAAATAGCTAGGCACTGCCTGTTAATAAACAGCTAAGCACTGCCTGTTAATAAATAGCTGGGCAATGCCTGTTAATAAAGAGCTAGGCACTGCATATTAATAAATAGCTGGGCAGTGCCTGTTCATATATAGCTGGGCACTGTCTGTTGCTAAGTAGCTGGGCAGTGCCTGTTCATATATAGCTGGGGACGGCCCGTCAATAAACAGCTGGCAACTGCTTATTAATAAACAGCTGTGCACTGCCTGTTAATAAACAGCAGGGCACCGCCCGTTAATAAATAGCTTTGGCACTGCTTGATAATAAACAGCTGGGTACTGCAAATTAATAAATAGCTGGGCACTGCCTGTTCATAAAGAGCTAGGCACTGCATATTAATAAATAGCTGGGCACTGCCTGTTGATAAATAGCTGGGCACTGCCTGTTAATAAACAGCTAAGCATTGCCTTGTTAATAAATAGCTGGGCACTGCCTGTTGATAAATAGCTGGGCACTACCTGTTAATAAACAGCTAAGCACTGCCTTGTTAATAAATAGCTGGGCACTGCCTATTAATAAACAGCTGGGCACTGCCTGTTATTAATCGCTGGATATTGCCTCTCAGTAAATAGCTGGGCACTGCCTGTTACCAGATAGCTGGGCAATGACTGTCAATAAACAGTTGGGCATTGCTTGTCACTGAATAGCTGGGCACTGCCTGTTAATAAATTGCAGGGCAATGAATGTTAATGAATAGCTGGGCACTGCCTGCTACCAGATGGCTGGGCACTGCCGTTTACTAAATAGCTGGGCACTGCCTGTTAATAAAGAGCTAAGCTCTGCCTGTTTATAAACAGCTAAGCACTGCCGTCAATAAAAAGCTGGGCACTGCCTGACAATAAATATCTGGGCACTGTCTGTTAATAAAAAGCTGGGCGCGGCCTCCTAATTAATAGCTTTGGCACTGCCCGTTATTAAATAGCTGGGCACGGCCTGTAAATAAATAGTTGAGCACTGCCTGTTAATAAATAGCTGGGCAATGCCTGTTCATAAACAGCTGTGCATTGCCTGTTAATAAACAGCTCAGCATTGCCTTGTTAATAAATAGCTGGGCACTGCCTGTTGATAAATAGCTGGGCACTGCCTGTTAATAAACAGCTAAGCACTGCCTTGTTAATAAATAGCTGGGCACTGCCTATTAATAAACAGCTGGGCACTGCCTGTTATTAATCGCTGGATATTGCCTCTCAGTAAATAGCTGGGCACTGCCTGTTACTAGATATCTGGGCACTGCCTATTACTAAAAAGCTGGGCAGAGCCCGTCAATAAATAGCTGGGCACTGCCTGGTAGTATATCGCTGGGCACTGCCTGTTGATAAAGAGCTAAGCTCTGCCTGTTAATAAACAGCTAATCACTGCCCGTCAATAAAGCGCTGGGCCCTGCCTGTCAATAAATAGCTGGGCACTGCCTGTTACCAGATAGCTGGGCAATGACTGTCAATAAACAGTTGGGCATTGCTTGTCACTGAATAGCTGGGCACTGCCTGTTAATAAATTGCAGGGCAATGAATGTTAATGAATAGCTGGGCACTGCCTGCTACCAGATGGCTGGGCACTGCCGTTTACTAAATAGCTGGGCACTGCCTGTTAATAAAGAGCTAAGCTCTGCCTGTTTATAAACAGCTAAGCACTGCCGTCAATAAAAAGCTGGGCACTGCCTGACAATAAATATCTGGGCACTGTCTGTTAATAAAAAGCTGGGCGCGGCCTCCTAATTAATAGCTTGGCACTGCCCGTTATTAAATAGCTGGGCACGGCCTGTAAATAAATAGTTGAGCACTGCCTGTTAATAAATAGCTGGGCAATGCCTGTTCATAAACAGCTGTGCATTGCCTGTTAATAAACAGCTGGGCAATGCCTGTTCATAAATAGCCGGGCACTGCCTGTTAATAAATAGCTGCATACTATCAGGCAGTGTCCAGCTATTTATGGACAGACAGTGCCCAGCTAATAATGCACAGCCAGTACCCCGCTTATTAATGACGGGCACTGCCCAGCTGTTTAGTGACAGGCAGTGCCCAGATATTTATCAACAGGCAGTGCCCAGATATTTAGTAACAGGCAGTGCCCAGCTATTTATTAACAGGCAGTGCCCAGATATCTAGTAACAAGCAGTGCGCAGCTATTTACTGAGGCAGTGCCCAGCGATTAATAACAGGCACTGCCCAGCTATTTAGGAACAGGCATTGCCCAGCTATTTATTAACAGGCTGTGCTTAGCTGTTTATTAACAGGCAGTGCCCAGCCATTTATTAACAGGCTGTGCCCAGCTATCTGGTAGCAGGCAGTGCCCAGCTCTTCATTAACACGCATTGCCCTGCAATTTATTAACAGGCAGTGGCCAGCTATTTAGTAACAGGCAATGCCCAGCTGTTTATTGACAGGCAGTTCCCAGCTATTTATTGACAGGCAGGGCCCAGCGTTTTATTGACGGGCAGTGCCCAGCTGTTTAGTAACAGGCGGTGCCCAGATATTTATTAACAGGCAGTGCCCAGCTATTTAGTAACAGGCAGTGCCCAGATATTTATTAACAGGCAGTGCCCAGATATCTAGAAACAGGCAGTGCCCAGCTATTTACTGAGAGGCAATGTCCAGCGATTAATAACAGGCAGTGCCCAGCTGTTTATTAATAGGCAGTGCCCAGCTCTTTAGTAATAGGCAGTGCCCAGCTATTTATTAACAGGCATTGCCCAGCTATTTATTAACAGGCAGTGGCCTGCTATTTATTAATATGCAGTGCCTAGCTATTTTAATAACAGGCAGGGCCCAGATATTTAATAACAGGCAGTGCCAAGCTACTTGTTAACAAGCAGTGCCCAGCTATTTAGAAACAGGCAATGCCCAGCTACTTAGTAATGGGAAGTGCCCAGCTATTTATTAACAGGCAGTGACCAGCTATTTATTAACGGGCAGTGCCCAGCTATTTATTAATGGGCATTGCCCAGCTATTTATTAACGGGCAGTGACCAGCTATTTATTAACAGGCCGTGCCCAGATGTTTATTAACATGCAGTTCCCAGCTATTTATTAATAGGCAATGCCCAGCTGTTTATGAACGGGCAGTGCCCAGCTATTTATTAGCAGGCAGTGACCAGCCCTTTATTAATGGGAAGTACCCAGCTATTTATTAACAGGCAGTGACCAGCTATTTATTAACAGGCAGTGCCCAGCTATTTATTAACAGGCCGTGCCCAGCTGTTTATGAATGGGCAGTGCCCAGCTATTTATTAGCAGGCAGTGCCCAGCTACATATTAACACGCAATTCCCAGCTATTTATTAACAGACAGTGCCCAGCTATTTATTAACAGGCAGTGCTATCTATTTATTTACAGGTAGTGCCCAGCTATATATTAACAGGCAGTGCCCAGCTATTTATTAACAGGCAGTGCCCAGCTGTTTATTAACAGGCACTGCCCAGCTATTTAGTAAAAGGCAGTTCCCAGCTATTTATTAACAGGCAGTGGCCAGCTATTTCGTAACCGGCAATGCCCAGATGTTTATTGACAGGCAGTGCCCAGCTATTTATTGACAGGAAGGGCCCAGCGTTTTATTGACTGGCAGTGCTTAGCTGTTTATTAACAGGCAGAGCTTAGCACTTTATCAACAGGCAGTGCCCAGCTATATACTACTAGGCAGTGCCCAGCTTTTTATTAATGGGCATTGCCCAGCTGTTTAGTATTCGGCAGTGCCCAGATATTTATTAACAGGCAGTGCCCAGATATCTAGTAACAGGCAGTGCCCAGCTATTTGCTGAGAGGCAATGTCCAGCGATTAATAACAGGCGGTGCCCAGCTGTTTATTAATAGGCAGTACCCAGCTGTTTATTGACGGGCCGTCCCCAGCTATATATGAACAGGCACTGCCCAGCTACTTAGCAACAGACAGTGCCCAGCTATTTAGTAACAGGCAGTGCCCAGATATTTATTAATATGCAGTGCCGAGCTATTTATTAACAGGCAGTGCCCAGATATTTAATAACAGGCAGTGCCCAGATATTTAGTAACAGGCAGTGCCCAGCGATTTATTAATATGCAGTGCCTAGCTATTTATTAACAGGCAGTGCCCAGCTATTTATTAACGGGACGTGCCCAGCTATTTAGTAAAGGGCAGTGCTCAGCTCTTTATTAACAGGCAGTGCCTAGCTTTTTATTAACAGGCAATGCCCAGCTATTTATTAATATGCAGTGCCTAGCTATTTATTAACAGGCAGGGCACAGCTATTTATAAAAGGCAGTGCCCAGCTCTTTATTAACAGGCAATGCCCAGCTATTTATTAACAGGCAGTGCCCAGCGATTTAATAATGGGCAGTGCCCAGCTATTTATTAAGAGGCAGTGCCTAGCTTTTTATTAACAGGCAATGCCCAGCTATTTAATAACGGGCAGTGCACAGCTATTTATAAAAGGCAGTGCCCAGCGATTTAATAACAGGCAGTGCCCAGTGATTTAATAACGGGCAGTGCCCAGCTATTTATTAAGAGGCCGCGCCCTGCTATTTATTAACAGGCAATGCCCAGCTGTTTACTAACAGGCAGTGCCCAGATATTTATTGACAGGCAGTGCCCAGCTTTTTATTGACTGGCAGTGCTCAGCTCTTTATTAAAAGGCACTGCCCAGCTATTTATAAAAGGCAGTGCTCAGCTGTTTATTGACAGGCAGTGCCCAGCTATCTGGTAACAGGCAGTGCCCAGCTATTTATTGACAGGCAGAGCCCAGCGTTTTATTGACGGGCAGAGCTTAGCTGTTTATTAACAGGCAGAGCTTAGCTCTTTATCAACAGGCAGTGCCCAGCTACATACTACCAGGCAGTGTCCAGCTATTTTTGGACAGACAGTGCCCAGCTATTAATGCACAGGCAGTACCCAGCTTATTATTGACGGGCACTGCCCAGCTGTTTAGTGACAGGCAGTGCCCAGATATTTATCAACAGGCAGTGCCCAGATATTTAGTAACAGGCAGTGCCCAGATATCTAGTAACAAACAGTGCCCAGCTATTTACTGAGAGGCAGTGTCCAGCGATTAATAACAGGCACTGCCCAGCTATTTAGGAACAGGCAGTGCCCAGGTATTTATTGACACGCATTGCCCAGCTATTTAACAGGCTGTGCTTAGCTGTTTATTAACAGGCAGTGCCCAGCTATTTATTAACAGGCATTGCCGAGCTATTTATTAACAGGCAATGCCCAGCTATTTTTTAGCAGGCAATGCTATCTATTTATTTACAGGTAGTGCACAGATATTTAATAACAGGCAGTGCCCAGCTATTTATTAATATGCAGTGCCCTGCTATTTATGAACAGGCAGTGCCCAGCTATTTATTAACAGGCATTGCCGAGCTATTTATTAACAGGCAATGCCCAGCTATTTTTTAGCAGGCAATGCTATCTATTTATTTACAGGTAGTGCACAGATATTTATGAACAGGCAGTGCCCAGCTATTTATTAATATGCAGTGCCCTGCTATTTATGAACAGGCAGTGCCCAGCTATTTATTAATATGCAGTGCCCAGCTATTTATTAACAGGCTGTGCCCAGCTATTTATTAACGGGCAGTGCCCAGCTATATATTAACGGGCCGTGCCCAGCTATTTATTAACGGGCCATGCCCAGCTGTTTATTAACAGGCAGTGCCCAGCTATTAATTAACAGGCAGTGCCCAGCTATTTAGTGACAGGCAGTGCCCAGCTGTTTGTGAAAAGGCAGTGCCCAGCTCTTTATTAACAGGCAGTGACCAGCTATTAATTAACAGGCAATGCCCAGCTATTTATTAACAGGTAGTGCCCAGCTATGTATGAACGGACAGTGCTTAGCTATTTGTTAACAGGCAGTGCCCAGCTATTTACTAACGGGCAGTGCTTAGCTGTTAATTAATAGGCAGTGCCCAGCTGTTTAATAACAGGCAGTGCCCAGCTGTTTATTAACCGGCAGTGCCCAGCTGCTTAATAACAGGCAGTGCCCAGCTGTTTGTTAACTGGCAGTGCGCAGCTGTTTATTAACAAGCAGTGCCCAGCTATTTACTAACAGGCAGTGCCCAGCTATTTACTAACGGGCAGTGCTTAGCTGTTTATTAACAGGCAGTGCCCAGCTATTAATTAATAGGCAGTGCCCAGCTGTTTGTTAACCGGCAGTGCCCAGCTGCTTAATAACAGGCAGTGCACAGCTATTTATTAACGGGAAGTTCTGGGCTCTTTATTAGCGGGCAGCACCCAGCTATTAATTAACAGGTAGTGTCCAGCTGTTTATTAACAGTTAGTGCCCATCTATTTAGTATCAGGCAGTGCCCAGCTAATTATTGACAGTCAGTGCCCAGCTATTTATTAACAGGCAGTGCCCAGCTGTTTATTAACGGGCAGTTCCCTTCCATTTATTAATGGGCAGTGCCCAGTTATTGATTAACAGGCATTGCCCAGCTATTTATTAACAGGCAGTGCCCAGCTATTTATTAACATGCAGTTCCCGGCTATTTATTAACAGGCAATTCCCAGCTGTTTATTAACGGGCAGCAAGAAGCTATTTATTAACAGGCACTGCCCAGCTGTTTATTAACAGGCAGTTCACAGCTATTTACTAACAGGCAGTTCGTAGCTATTTATTAACAGGCAGTGCCCAGCTATTTATTAACAGGCAGTGCTTAGCAGTTTATTAACAGGCAGCGCCCAGCTATTTATTAACAGGCAGTGCTTAGCAGTTTATTAACAGGCAGTGCCCAGCTATTAATTAATAGGCAGTGCCCAGCTGTTTATTAACTGGCAGTGCCCGGCTATTTACTAACAGGCAGTGCCCAGCTATTTATTTACAGGAAGTGCCCAGCTATTTATTAACAGGCAGTGCATAGCTGCTAATTAACAGGCAGTGCTCAGCTACTTAATAACAGGCAGTGCACAGCTATTTATTAACGGGCAGTTCCGGGCTCTTTATTAACGGGCAGCGCCCAGCTATTTATTAACAGGCAGTGTCCAGCTATTTATGGACAGGCAGTGCCCAGCTATTTATACACAGGCAGTACCCAGCTTTTTATTGACTGTCACTGCCCAGCTATTTACTAACAGGCAGTGCCCAGATATTTATTTACAGGAAGTGCCCAGCTATTTATTAACAGGCAGTGCTCAGCTACTTAATAACAGGCAGTGCACAGCTATTTATTAACGGGCAGTTCTGGGCTCTTTATTAACGGAGAGTGCCCAGCTACTTATTATCAGGCAGTGCTTAGCTGTTCATCAACAGGTAGTACCCAGCTGTTTATTAACAGGCAGTGTCCAGCTATTTATTAACAGGCAGTGCCCAGCTGTATATTAATGGGCATGTCCAGCTGTTTATTAACAGTTAATGCCCATCTATTTAGTATCAGGCAGTGCCCAGCTATTTATTGACAGTCAGTGCCCAGCTATTTATTGATAGTCAGTGCCCAGCTATTTATTAACAGGCAGTGCCCAGCTGTTTATTAACGGGCAGTTCCCTCCAATTTATTAACGGGCAGTGCCCAGCTATTTATTAACAGACAGTGCCCAGCTATTTATTAACAGGCAGTACTCTGCTATTTATTAACAGGCAATGCCCAGCTGTTTATTAACAGGCAGTGTCCAGCTGTTTATTAACAGTTAGTGTCCATCTATTTACTATCAGGCAGTGCCCAGCTATTTATTGACAGGCTGTGCTTAGCTGTTTATTAACAGGTAGTACCCAGCTGTTTATTAACAGGCAGTGCCCAGCTATTTATTAACAGGCAGTGCCCAGCTATTTATTATAAAAGCAAAATACTGCGGATGCTGGAAATCTGAAATAAAAACAAGAAAAGCTGGAACCACTCAGCAGGTCTGGCAGCATCTGTGGAAAGAGAAGCAGAGTTAACGTTTCGGGTCAGTGACCCTTCATCAGAACTGACAAATATTAGAAAAGTCACAGGTTATAAGCAAGTGAGGTGGGGGTGGGGCAAGAGATAACAAAGGAGGTCTAGATTGGACCAGGCCGCATAGCTGACCAAAAGGTCATGGAGCAAAGGCAAACAATATGTTAATGGTGTGTTGAAAGACAAAGCCTTAGTACGGATTAGGTGTTAATACACTGAATATTGAACAGCAGCAAGTGCAAACCTGAAAAAAACAGTGAGTAAGCAAACTGAACAAACTAAGATGAAATGAAATAAATGCAAAAAAAAGATTGTAAAAAATGTAAAAAAGAATGTAAAAAGAAAGAAAAAAAATCACTAAAAATGAAAGTAAAATGGGGGGCTGTCATGCTCTGAAATTATTGAACTCAATGTTCAGTCCGGCAGGCTGTAGTGTGCCTAATCGGTCGATGAGATGCTGTTCCTCGAGCTTGCGTTGATGTTCACTGGAACACTGCAGCAATCCCAGGACAGAGATGTGAGCATGAGAGCAGGGGGGAGTGTTGAAATGGCAAGCAACCGGAAGCTCAGGGTCCTGCTTGCGAACTGAGCAGAGATGTTCCGCAAAGCTGTCACCCAGTCTGCGCTTGGTCTCCCCAATGCAGAGGAGACCACACTGTGAGCAGCGAATACAGTATACTACATTGAAAGAAGTACAAGTAAATCGCTGCTTCACCTGAAAGGAGTGTTTGGGGCCTGGGATAGTGAGGAGAGAGGAGGTAAATGGGCAGGAATTACCCCTCCTGCGATTGCAGGGGAAGGTGCCATGGGAAGGGGACGAGGTGTTGGGGGTAATGGAGGAGTGGACCAGGGTGTCACGGAGGGAACGATCCCTTCAGAATGCTGACAGGGGAAGGGAGGGGAAGATGCGACTGGTAGTGGCATCACGCTGGAGGTGGCGGAAATGGCGGAGGATGATCCTTTGGATATGGAGGCTGGTGGGGTGAAAAGTGAGGACAAAGCTATTTATTAACAGGCAGTGCCCAGCTATTAATTAATAGGCAGTACCCAGCTGTTTATTAACAGGCAGTTCATAGCTATTTATTTACAGGCAGTGCCCAGCTATTTATTAACAGGCAGTGCCTAGCTGTTTATTTTCAGGCAGTTCGCAGCTATTTATTAACAGGCAGTGCTTAGCTATTAATTAATAGGCAGTACCCAGCTGTTTATTAACAGGCAGTGCCTAGCTGTTTATTTTCAGGCAGTTCGCAGCTATTTATTAACAGGCAGTGCTTAGCTCTTTATTAACAGGCAGTGCCCAGCTATTAATTAATAGGCAGTGCCCAGCTGTTTATTAACCGGCAGTGCGCAGCTATTTACTAACAGGCAGTGCCCAGCTATTTATAAAAAGGGAGCGTTTAGCTGTTTAGTAACTGGCAGTGCCCAGCTATTTATTAACAAGCAGTGCCCAGCTATTTACTAACAGGCAGTGCCCAGCTATTTATTAACAGGCAGTTCGTAGGTATTTATTAACAGGCAGTGCCCAGCTATTTATTAACAGGCAGTGCTTAGCTGTTTATTAACAGGCAGTGCCCTGCTATTAATTAATAGGCAGTGCCCAGCGGTTTTTTAACCGGCAGTGCCCAGCTATTTACTAACAGGTAGTGCCCAGCTATTTATTTACAGGAAGTGCCCAGCTGTTTATTTCCAGGCAGTGCCGAGCTATTTATTAACAGGCAGTGCCCAGCTATTTATACACAGGCAGTACCCAGCTTTTTATTGACTGTCACTGCCCAGCTGTTTAGTAACAGGCAGTGCCCAGATATTTATTAACAGGCAGTGCCCAGCTATTTAGTAACAGGCAGTGCCCAGATATTTATTAACAGGCACTGCCCAGATTTCTAGCAACAGGCAGTTTTCAGCTATTTACTGAGAGACAGTCCTGCGATTAATAACAGGCAGTGCCCAGCTGGTTATTAAAAGGCAGTACCCAGCTGTTTATTGACGGGCTGTCCCCAGCTATATATGAACAGGCACTGCCCAGCTATTTAGTAACAGGCAGTGCTCAGATATTTAGGAACAGGCAGTGCCCTGGTATTTATTAACACGCATTGCCTAGCTATTTATTAACAGGCTGTACTTAGCTCTTTATTAACAGGCAGTGCCCAGCTATTAATTAATAGGCAGTGCCCAGCTGTTTATTAACCGGCAGTGCGCAGCTATTTACTAACAGGCAGTGCCCAGCTATTTATAAAAAGGGAGCGTTTAGCTGTTTATTAACAGGCAGTGCGCAGCTATTTATTAACAGACAGTGCCCAGCTATTTATTAACAGGCAATGCCCAGCTATTTATTAACAGACAGTGCCCAGCAACTTATTAACAAGCAGTGCCCAGCTACTTATTAACAGGTAATGCCCAGCTGTTTATTAAAAGGCAGTGCCCAGCAATTTATTAACAGGCAGTTCTCAGCTATTTATGGACAGGCAGTGCTTGGCAATTTATTAACAGGCAGTGCAGAGATATATATTAACAGGTCGTGTCCAGCTATTTATGAACAGACAGTTGTTTGCTGTTTATTAACAGGCAGTGCCCAGCAATTGATTAACAGGCAATGCTTAGCTGTTTATTAACAGGCAGTGAGTGCATAGCTATTTATGAACAGGCAGTGGCCAGCTGTTTATTAAGAAGCAGTGCCCAGCTATTTAGTAACAGGAACTGCCCAGCTATATATGGACAGGCAGTGCCCAGCTGCTTATTGATGGGCATTTCCCAGCTATTTATGAACAGGCAGTGCCCAGCTATTTACCAGCAGACAGTGCCCAGCTATTTATGAACAGGCAGTGCCTAGCTGTTTATTAACAGGCAGTGCTTAGCTGTTTATTAGCAGGCAGTGTCCAGCTATTTATTAGGAGGCAGTGCCCAGCTATTTATTCACAGGCAGTGCCCAGCTATTTATTAAGTGGCAGTGCCCAGTTATTTACTAACAGGCATTGCTTAGCAGTTTAATAACAAGCAGTGCCCAGCTATATATTAACTGGTACTGCCCAGCTAGATATTAACAGGCACTGCTTAGCTGTTTATTAACAGGTAGTGCTCAGCTGGTTATTAAGAGGCAGTGCCCAGCTATATATTAACTGGTACTGCCCAGCTAGATATTAACAGGCACTGCTTAGCTGTTTATTAACAGGTAGTGCTCAGCTGTTTATTAATGGGAGGTGCCCAGCTATTTATTAACAGGCAGTGCTTAGCAGTATAATAACAGGCTGCTCGCAGTTAGTTATTAAAAGGCAGTGCCCAGCTATTTCTTAACGGGCTGTGCCAAGCTATTTATTAACAGGCAGTGACCAGCAATTTATTAACGGGCAGTGCCCTGCTAAGTTTTAACGGCCAGTCCCCAGCTGTTTAGTAACAGACAGTGCCCAGCTATTTAGTAAGAACCAGTGCCTAGCTGTATATTAACAGGCAGTGCTTCACTGTTTATTAACAGGCAGTGCCCAGCTATTTATGGACAGGCAGTGCCCAGCTATTTATTAACAGGCAGTGCTTCACTGTTTATTAACAGGCAGTGCCCAGCTATTTATTAACAGGCAGTGACCAGCAATTTATTAACGGGCAGTGCCTAGCTGTTTATTAACAGGCAGTGCCCAGCTATTTAGAAACAGGCAGTGCCCAGCTATTTACGGACAGGCAGTGCCCAGCTATTTAGAAACAGGCAGTGCCCAGCTATTTACGGACAGGCAGTGCCCAGCTATTTATTAACAGGCAGTGCTTCACTGTTTATTAACAGGCAGTGCCCAGCTATTTATTAACAGGCAGTGCCTAGCTGTTTATTAACAGGCAGTGCCCAGCTATTTAGAAACAGGCAGTGCCCAGCTATTTATTAACAGGCAGTGCCCAGCTATTAATTAACAGGCGGTGCTCAGCTATTTATTAATGGTCAGTGCCCAGCTATTTATTAACAGGCAGTGCCTAGCTGTTTATTAATAGACAGTGCCCAGCTATTTAGTAAAAGGCAGTGCCCAGCTATTTAATAACAGGCAGTGCTTAACTGTTTATTAACAGGCAGTGCCCAGCTATTAATTAACAGGCGGTGCTCAGCTATTTATTAATGGTCAGTGCCCAGCTATTTATTAACAGGCAGTGCCTAGCTGTTTATTAATAGACAGTGCCCAGCTATTTAGTAAAAGGCAGTGCCCAGCTATTTATTAACAGGCAGTGCTTACCTGTTCATTAACAGGCAGTGCCCAGCTATTTATTAACAGGCAGTGCGCAGCTATTTATTAACAGGCAGTGCCCAGCTATTTATTAATGCTCAGTGCCCAGCTATTTATTGACAGGCAGTGCCCAGCTATTTATTAACAGGCAGTGCTTAGCAGTATAATAACAGGCTGCTCCCAGTTATTTATTAAAAGGCAGTGCCCAGCTATTTCTTAACGGGCTGTGCCAAGCTATTTATTAACAGGCAGTGACCAGCAATTTATTAACGGGCAGTGCCCTGCTAAGTTTTAACAGCCAGTTCCCAGCTGTTTAGTAACAGACAGTGCCCAGCTATTTAGTAAGAACCAGTGCCTAGCTGTATATTAACAGGGAGTGCTTAACTGTTTATTAACAGGCAGTGCCCAGCTATTTATGGACAGGCAGTGCCCAGCTATTTATTAACAGGCAGTGCTTCACTGTTTATTAACAGGCAGTGCCCAGCTATTTATTAACAGGCAGTGACCAGCAATTTATTAACGGGCAGTGCCTAGCTGTTTATTAACAGGCAGTGCCCAGCTATTTAGAAACAGGCAGTGCCCAGCTATTTACGGACAGGCAGTGCCCAGCTATTTATTAACAGGCAGTGCTTCACTGTTTATTAACAGGCAGTGCCCAGCTATTTATTAACAGGCAGTGCCTAGCTGTTTATTAACAGGCAGTGCCCAGCTATTTAGAAACAGGCAGTGCCCAGCTATTTATTAACAGGCAGTGCCCAGCTATTAATTAACAGGCGGTGCTCAGCTATTTATTAATGGTCAGTGCCCAGCTATTTATTAACAGGCAGTGCCTAGCTGTTTATTAATAGACAGTGCCCAGCTATTTAGTAAAAGGCAGTGCCCAGCTATTTAATAACAGGCAGTGCTTAACTGTTTATTAACAGGCAGTGCCCAGCTATTAATTAACAGGCGGTGCTCAGCTATTTATTAATGGTCAGTGCCCAGCTATTTATTAACAGGCAGTGCCTAGCTGTTTATTAATAGACAGTGCCCAGCTATTTAGTAAAAGGCAGTGCCCAGCTATTTATTAACAGGCAGTGCTTACCTGTTCATTAACAGGCAGTGCCCAGCTATTTATTAACAGGCAGTGCGCAGCTATTTATTAACAGGCAGTGCCCAGCTATTTATTAATGCTCAGTGCCCAGCTATTTATTGACAGGCAGTGCCCAGCTATTTATTAACAGGCAGTGCTTAGCAGTATAATAACAGGCTGCTCCCAGTTATTTATTAAAAGGCAGTGCCCAGCTATTTCTTAACGGGCTGTGCCAAGCTATTTATTAACAGGCAGTGACCAGCAATTTATTAACGGGCAGTGCCCTGCTAAGTTTTAACAGCCAGTTCCCAGCTGTTTAGTAACAGACAGTGCCCAGCTATTTAGTAAGAACCAGTGCCTAGCTGTATATTAACAGGGAGTGCTTAACTGTTTATTAACAGGCAGTGCCCAGCTATTTATGGACAGGCAGTGCCCAGCTATTTATTAACAGGCAGTACTTCACTGTTTATTAACAGGCAGTGCCCAGCTATTTAGTAACAGGCAGTGACCAGCAATTTATTAACGGGCAAGGCCCAGCTATTCATTGACAGACAGTGCCCAACTATTTAGTAAGAAGCAGTGCTTAGCTGTTTATTAACAGGCGGTGCTCAGCTGTTTATTAACAGGCAGTGCCGAGCTATTTATTGACAGGCAGTGCTGAGCTGTTTATTAACAGGCAGTGCCCAGCTATTTATTAACAGGCAGTGCCCAGCTATTTATTGACAGGCAGTGCTGAGCTGTTTATTAACAGGCAGTGCTGAGCTGTTTATTAACAGGCAGTGCCCAGCTATTTATTAACACGCAGTGCTCAGCTGTTTATTAACAGGCAGTGCTTAGCTGTTTGCTCACAGGCAGGGCCCAGCTATTTATTAATGGGCAGTGCCCAGCTATTTATTAACAGACAGTGCCCAGCTATTTATTAATGGGCAGTGTCCAGCTATTTATTAAAAGGCTCTGCTTAGCTGTTTATTAACAGGCTGGGACAAGCTATTTATTAACAGGCAGTGCCCGACTATTTATTAACAGTCAGTGCTTACCTGTTTGTTAACAGGCAGTGTACAGCTATTTATTAACAGGCACTGCTTAGCTGTTTATTAACAGGCACTGCTTAGTTTTTTATTAACAGGCAGTGCCCAGCTATATATTAACTGGTACTGCCCAGCTAGATATTAACAGGCACTGCTTAGCTGTTTATTAACAGGTAGTGCTCAGCTGTTTATTAATGGGAAGTGCCCAGCTATTTATTAACAGGCAGTGCTTAGCAGTATAATAACAGACTGCTCGCAGTTATTTATTAAAAGGCAGTGCCCAGCTATTTCTTAACTGGCTGTGCCAAGCTATTTATTAACAGGCAGTGACCAGCAATTTATTAACGGGCAGTGCCCTACTAAGTTTTAACGGCCAGTCCCCAGCTGTTTAGTAACAGACAGTGCCCAGCTATTTAGTAAGAACCAGTGCCTAGCTATTTATTAACAGGCAGTGCTTACCTGTTCATTAACAGGCAGTGCCCAGCTATTTATGGACAGGCAGTGCCCAGCTATTTATTAACAGGCAGTGCTTCACTGTTTATTAACAGGCAGTGCCCAGCTATTTATTCACAGGCAGTGCCCAGGTACTTATTAACGGGAAGTGCCCAGCTATTTATTAATGGGCAGTGCCCAACTATTTACTAACGGGCAGTGCCCAGCCATTTATTAAAAGGCAGGGCCTGGCTGTTTATTAATGGGCAGTGCCCAACTATTTATTAATGGGCAGTGCCCAGTATTTATTAAAGGGCATTGACTCGCGGTTTATTAACGGGCTGTGACCAGCTATTTATTAACAGACAGTGCCCAGCTATTTATTCATTTGCAGTGTCCTGCTTTATATTAACTGCCACTGCCCAGCCTTTTATTAACAGGCAGTGCCCAGCTATATATTAAGAGGCAGTGCCCAACTATTTCGTAACAGGCAGTGCTTTGCAGTTTAATAACAGACAGTGCCCTGCTATTTATTAACAGACAGTGCCCAGCTATTTAGTAAGAGGCAGTGCCTAGCTGTATATTAACAGGCAGTGCCCAACTATTTAGTAACAGGCAGTGCTTAGCTGTTTATTAACAGGCAGTGCCCAGCTGTTTATCAACAGGCAATGCCCAGCTATTTATTACCGGGCAGTGCCCAGCTATTTATTAACAGGCCGGGCTTACCTGTTCATTAACATGCAGTGCCCAGCTATTTATTAACTGGCATTGCTTAACTATTTATTAACAGGCAGTGCTTAGCTGTTTATTAACAGGCAGTGCCCAGCTGTTTATTAACAGGCAGTGCCCAGCTAAATATTAACAGGCACTGCCAAGCTATATATTAACAGGCACTGCTTAGCTGTTTATTAAAAGGCAGGGCCCAGCTATTTAGTAACTGGCAGTGCCCAGCTATATATTAAGAGGCAGTGCCCAGCTATTTATTAATGGGCATGCCCAGCTATTTATTAACAGGCAGTGACCAGTTGTTTATTAACGGGCAGTGCCCAGCTAGGTTTTAACGGCCAGCGGCCCAGCTATTTAGTGACAGACAGTGCCCAGCTATTTAGTAAGAAGCAGTGCCTAGCTGTTTATTAACAGGCAGTGCCGAGCTATTTATTAACAGGCAGTGCTGAGCTGTTTATTAACAGGCAGTGCTGAGCTGTTTATTAACAGGCAGTGCCGAGCTATTTATTAACAGGCAGTGCTCAGCTGTTTATTAACAGGCAGTGCCCAGCTATTTATTAACAGGCAGTGCCCAGCTATTTATTGATAGGCAGTGCTTAGCTGTTTATTAACAGGCAGTGCCCAGCTATTTATTAACAGGCAGTGCCCAGCTATTTATTGATAGGCAGTGCCTAGCTGTTTATTAACAGGCAGTGCCCAGCCATTTATTAACAGGCAGTGCCCACCTATTTATTAACAGGCAGTGCCCAGCTATTTATTAACAGGCAGTGCCCAGCTATTTATTAACAGGCAGTGCTCAGCTGTTTATTAACAGGCAGTGCTTAGCTGTTTATTGATAGGCAGTGCTTAGCTGTTTATTAACAGGCAGTGCCCAGCTATTTATTAACAGGCAGTGCCCAGCTATTTATTGATAGGCAGTGCTTAGCTGTTTATTAACAGGCAGTGCCCAGCTATTTATTGATAGGCAGTGCTTAGCTGTTTATTAACAGGCAGTGCCCAGCTATTTATTAACAGGCAGTGCCCAGCTATTTATTGATAGGCAGTGCTTAGCTGTTTATTAACAGGCAGTGCCCAGCTATTTATTAACAGGCAGTGCCCAGCTATTTATTGATAGGCAGTGCTTAGCTGTTTATTAACAGGCAGTGCCCAGCTATTTATTAACACGCAGTGCTCAGCTGTTTATTAACAGGCAGTGCTTAGCTGTTTGTTCACAGGCAGGGCCCAGCTATTTATTAATGGGCATGCCCAGCTATTTATTAACATGCAGTGCTTACCTGTTTATGAACAGGCAGTGCCCAGCTATTTATTAACGGTCAGTGCCCAGCTATTTATTAACAGGCAGTGCCCAGCTATTTATTCACAGGCAATGGCCAGCTGTTTATCAACAGGCAGTGCCTAGCTATTTGTTAACAGGCAGTGCCCAGCTATTTATTTACGGGCAGTGCCCAGATATTTATTAACAGACAGGGCTTTGCTGTTTATGAACAGGCAGTGCCCAGCTATTTATTAACAGGCAGTGCCCAGCTATTTATTGATGGGCAGTGCCCAGCTGTTTATTAATGCTCAGTGCCTAGCTATTTATTCACAGGCAATGGCCAGCTGTTTATCAACAGGCAGTGCCTAGCTATTTGTTAACAGGCAATGCCCAGCTATTTATTTACGGGCAGTGCCCAGATATTTATTAACAGACAGGGCTTTGCTGTTTATGAACGGGCAGTGCCCAACTAAATATTAACAGGCTGTGCCGAGCTATTTATTAATGAACAGTGCCCAGCTATTTATTAACAGGCAGTGCCCAGCTGTTTATTAACAGGCAGGGCCCAGCTATTTATAAACAGACAGTGCCCAGCTGTTCTTAACGGGCAGTGCCCAGCAGTTTATTGACAGGCAGTGCCCAGCTAAATATTAACAGGCACTGCCCAGCTATATATTAACAGGCACTGCTTAGCTGTTTTTAACAGGCAGGGCCCAGCTATTTAGTAACAGGCAGTGCCCAGCTATATATTAAGAGGCAGTGCCCAGCTATTTATTAACAGGCAGTGACCAGCTGTTCATTAACGGGCAGTGCCCAGCTATTTATTAACAGGCAGTGCTCAGCTGTTTGTTGACAGGCAGTGCCCAGCTATTTATAAATGGGCTGTGCCCAGCCATTTGTTAACAGGCAGTGCTGAGCTGTTTATTAACAGGCAGTGCTCAGCTGTTTGTTAACAGGCAGTGGCGAGCTATTTATTGACAGGCAGTGCAGAGCTGTTTATTAACAGGCTGTGCCCAGCCATTAGTTAACAGGCAGTGCTGAGATGTTTATTAACAGGGAGTGCCCAGATCTTTATTAATGGGCAGTACCCAGCTATTTATTAGCAGGCAATGCCCAGCTGTTTAATAACGGGCAGTGCCCAGTTCTTTATGAAGAGGCAGTGTGCAGCTATTGAACAGCAGGCAATGCCCAGCTATTTGTTAACAGTCAGTGCTTACCTGTTTATTAACAGGCAGTGCCCAGATATTTATTCACAGGCAGTGCCCAGCTACTTATTAACAGGAAGTGCCCAGCTATTTATTAATGGGCAGTGCCCAGCCATTTATTATAAGGCAGTGCCCGGCTGTTTATTAACAGGCGGTGCCCAACTATTTATTAATGGGCAGTGCCCAGTATTTATTAAAGGGCCTTGACTTGCTGTTTATTAACGGGCTGTGACCAGCTATTTATTAACAGGCAGTGCCTACCTGTTTATAAACAAGCAGAGTCCAACTGTTTATGAACAGGCAGTGCCCAGCTATTTATTCATTTGCAGTGCTCAGCTGTTTATTAACAGGCAGTGCTTAGCTGTTTGTTAACAGGCAGGGCCCAGCTATTTATTAATGGGCATGCCCAGCTATTTATTGATAGGCAGTGCTTAGCTGTTTATTAACTGCCACTGCCCAGCCTTTTATTAACAGGCAGTGCCCAGCTATTTATTAACAGACAGTGCCCAGCTATTTAGTAAGAGGCAGTGCCTAGCTGTATATTAACAGGCAGTGCCCAACTATTTAGTAACAGGCAGTGCTTAGCTGTTTATTAACAGGCAGTGCCCAGCTGTTTATCAACAGGCAATGCCCAGCTATTTATTACCGGGCAGTGCCCAGCTATTTAATAACAGGCAGTGCCCAGCTATTTATTAACAGGCCGTGCTTAACTATTTATTAACAGGCAGTGCCTAGCTGTTTATAAACAAGCAGAGTCCAACTGTTTATGAACAGGCAGTGCCCAGCTATTTATTCATTTGCAGTGCTCAGCTGTTTATTAACAGGCAGTGCTTAGCTGTTTGTTAACAGGCAGGGCCCAGCTATTTATTAATGGGCATGCCCAGCTATTTATTGATAGGCAGTGCTTAGCTGTTTATTAACTGCCACTGCCCAGCCTTTTATTAACAGGCAGTGCCCAGCTATTTATTAACAGACAGTGCCCAGCTATTTAGTAAGAGGCAGTGCCTAGCTGTATATTAACAGGCAGTGCCCAACTATTTAGTAACAGGCAGTGCTTAGCTGTTTATTAACAGGCAGTGCCCAGCTGTTTATCAACAGGCAATGCCCAGCTATTTATTACCGGGCAGTGCCCAGCTATTTAATAACAGGCAGTGCCCAGCTATTTATTAACAGGCCGTGCTTACCTGTTCATTAACATGCAGTGCCCAGCTATTTATCAACAGGCAATGCCCAGCTATTTATTACCGGGCAGTGCCCAGCTATTTAATAACAGGCAGTGCCCAGCTATTTATTAACTGGCATTGCTTAACTATTTATTAACAGGCAGTGATTAGCTGTTTATTAACAGGCAGTGCCCAGCTGTTTATTAACAGGCAGTGCCCAGCTAAATATTAACAGGCACTGCCCAGCTATTTATTAACAGGCAGTGACCAGCTGTTTATTAACGGGCAGTGCCCAGCTAGGTTTTAACGGCCAGGGCCCAGCTATTTAGTGACAGACAGTGCCCAGCTATTTAGTAAGAAGCAGTGCCTAGCTGTTTATTAACAGGCAGTGCTCAGCTGTTTATTAATAGGCAGTGCCGAGCTATTTATTGACAGGCAGTGCTCAGCTGTTTATTAACAGGCAGTGCTTCGCTGTTTATGAACAGGCAGGGCCCAGCTATTTATTAATGGGCATGCCCAGCTATTTATTAACAGGCAGTGCTTAGCTGTTTGTGAACAGGCAGGGCCCAGCTATTTATTAATGGACATGCCCAGCTATTTATTAACAGGCAATGCCCAGCTCTTTATTAACAGGCAGTGCCCAGCTATTTATTCACTGGCAATGGCCAGCTATTTATTAATGAACAGTGCCCAGCTGCATACTAATGGACACAGCCCAACTATTTAATAATGGGCAGTGCCCAGCCAATGATTAACAGGCAGTGCCCAACTGTTTAGTAACGGGCAGTGCCCAGCTATTTATTAACAGGCAGTGCCCAGCTATGTATTAATGAGCAGTGCCCAGCTATTTATAAACAGACAGTGCCCAGCTGTTCATTAACGGGCAGTGCCCAGCTATTTATTAACAGACAGTGCTTGGCTGTTTGTTAATGGGCAGTGCCCAGCTATTTATTAACAGGCAGTACCCAGCCATTTATAAACAGGCAGTGCCCAGCTGTTTATTAACAGGCAGTGCCCAGCTATTTATTAACAGGCAGTACCCAGCCATTTATAAACAGGCATGGCCCAGCTGTTTATTAACGGTTATTGCCCAGCTATTTACTAACAGTCGTGCCTCGCTGTTCATTAACCAGCAGTGCCCAGCTATTCAGTAACAGACAGTGCCTGGCTGTTTATTTCCGGGCAGTGCCCTACTATTTATTTACAGGCAGTGCTTAGCTCTTTATTAACAGGCAGTGCCCAGTTATTTATGAACGGGCAATGCCCAGCTATTTATTTACAGGCAGTGCACAGCCATTTATTAACAGGCAGTGCTTAGCTGTTTATTAACAGGCAGTGCCCAGCTATTTATTAACAGGCAGTGCTTAGCTGTTTATTAACAGGCAGTCCCCAGCTATTTCTTAACAGGCAATGCCCAGCTATTTATTAACAGGCAGTCCCCAGCTATTTATTAACAGGCAGTGCTTAGCTGTTAATTAACGGGCAGCGCCCAGCAATTTACTAACATGCAGTGCCCAACAGTTTATTAACAGGCAATGCACAGCTGTTTATTAATAGGCAGTGCCCAGCTGTTTATTAACGAACAGTGCCCAGCTACATACTGACGGACACTGTCCAACTATTTATTAACAGGCAGTGCCCTGCTGTTTATTAAGGGGCAGTGTCCAGCTACTTATTAACAAACAGTGCCAGGCTATGTATTAATGGGCAGTGCCCAACTATTTATTAACAGGCAGTGCCCAGCTATTTACTAACAGGCAGTGCCTAGCTGTTTTTTAACGGGCAGTGCCCAACTATTTATTAACAGGCAGGGCCCAGCTGTTCATAAACAGACAGTGCCCAGCTGTTCATTAACGGGCAGTGCCCAACTATTTATTAACAGGCAGTGCTTGGCTGTTTATTTCCGGGCAGTGCCTAGCTGTTTTTTAACGGGCAGTGCTTAGCTCTTTATTAACAGGCAGTGCCCAGTTATTTATGAACGGGCAGTGCCCAGCTATTTATTTACAGGCAGTGCCTCGATACCCTTTTTATAATATGGTGACTACAAGTGTTCATAGTATTCCAAGTGTGGCTAACCAAGGTTCTATACAAGTTTAGCATAACTTCTCAGTTTTTCAATTCTATCCCTCTAGAAATTAATCCCAGGGATTTGGTTCTTTTTTATGGTCTTATTAATCAGTGATTTGTGTACCTCTCCCCCTTGGTGCATTTACTGCTCTGCCTCATTTCGACACTGATTTCCAAGAAGTTTATGATCTCCTTTTCTTCCACACACTCAACTAAATTGAAGTTCTTTTGCCAATTGCATGCCCATTCTGCAAGTTTATGAATGTCTTCCTGTATTTTGTCAAAGTCCTCCTCTGTATTAACTACACTCATCAATTTGGTGTCCTCTGCAAAATTTGAAATCATATTTCTAGTTCCTGAGTCCAAGTCATTGGTCTAAATGGTGAACAATAGTGGTCCCAGCACTGATTCTTGTGGAACACCATTTCCCACCTTCCACCAGTTCAAGTTAATAATGTGAACTCCTACTCTGTTTTCTCTTTTGCAGCCAGCTGTTATCCCTGCTGCTTATTTGTCCTGATTCCACATGCTGCGACCTTTGTCATGGATCTACAATGTGATACCTTATCAAAGACATTTTGAAAATCTAAGTATATTATATTTATGTGGGAATTCCTGTTCTACCTCCCCTAGGTTCCCTCTACCCTGCTGACTTGTCAACACACACTCACCTTCCTGTGTCTGTGTTTTCTGATTCTACTCTGGAGTAAATTATCCAGAAATTACTTGTACCCCTTTTTGTGTCACAGTGCCTCTAAGTTGCACTCCAGCTCAATGATTCTGAGCTGACGTGACTAAAGGAATAGACTTTGTGTCAGATGGAGGAAACTGAAGCAGACTTACTGTCCGCAGATTCCCCACATACTGCAGAGCGGTTGTTTCTAATTTTTATTTATTTACTGTCATGTAGGCCCCCACCTGCCAAGAATGAGGCACATTAATTTTGCCACATGGACATTAAATTTCAAATTGTTGCTGGGAAGAAGAGAAGGCCTGTGACAAGGGGTTGTCAGGCCCCTGGATGGAAAGACATTTTTGTAAATAAACAGACACTGCTTTGAACAAAGGAGTTATCGTCTGTTCCAATATAATCCACACACAGACCTGGTCAAACCAGTTAGTCACATGACTAACCTGCTTGGCAGTCTGGGTTTCTTTCTGAATTGTACAGTTTGAACTGAAAGTCTGCAGAAAGCTGTTTGCTCCTGGATTGAAAAGACCTCTCCTGGCTGGCCCACCACAGTCTCTCCTGCCTGCTCCCATCTCTTTCTCACGGAACTCCAAAACCCACTGAAGACACATGAACCCCAACACAGGTGCTGGCGCCATTTCTAAAGCACTGCTGGTCCTGCTTGTATTGTTGCCTTTGAGTGAGGCTGTGATCCTGGAGTGCTCCTGGACCCCTCTGCACCACTGTAGCTGTTGCAGCTGCATTATCAACTACTGGACTCCTCTGCACCAGCACTGCCACCGACTGTCTGGATGGAGTGGGAGAAAACTGGGTCCATGTCTAAGACACGTCACTGGGTGACCCCACAGTTTAGTGAAGCCTCCCAGGAGATCCTCCTCCAGGCTGCAAGGAAAAGGCGTGAGGTCCTCTTTCCAAGGGATGGCAGGAAGAGGCCCTCCCGCCTGACCAAGAAAGCCTGGATGGCGATTGCAGATGAGGTTAGCAGCCATGGGGTCACACCGCAGAACTGGGTCCAATGCTGCAAGTGGTCAATGATCGCCTTCATTCTGCCAACGTGAGTCCTCCATCCCTCTGTCCACTTTGGGGCTTTCATGTGGCTATGCAGAGGGTGGAGGGGGAGGGACTGGCTGCAAAGGGGTGGCAAGGGGGTGAGGCATCACCAGATCCCGGCAGATTCATGGCTGCATCTCGGCGACAGGCTGCCTCTTTCACAGCTCACACCAATGATGTCCCTGAGAGCAGATGTGGGGAGGAGCCATGAAGGAAACCTCATCAGGAGACAAGGGGCTGTTCTCTTGCTCTTTAAGCAAAGTCTAACTGTGTCCCTCTTTCCACTTGCAAGAGAATTGGGCCTGTCAACCTCTGAGGAGGAGAAGCAGCAGTCAGATGATGCACCGTCACATTATTCCCCTGCACCCTCCACCAGCGGAGATACTTTCACCACAGTGGGTGTGCACTCGGACTTCGATTCAGGGTCACAAACTGGTGAGGGCACCACACACGTGCCCAAGCAGCAGACAGAGATTATGACAGGCGAGGGCACTGACAGTCAGAGGACTGACGGAGGCCTGGCCCATACTGAGCCCCGGATTGATAACGAGCCTCTGGTGTCAACAGAACAGAACATGCTGGAGTTGCAGAAAGAGTAACATCTTGCAGGGCTGCCAGAGACAATGTGCACCCATGTGTAGACAATGGAGGAGTCCATCCATGGCATGAGTGCTGCCATGTTTCAGGCATGTGAGCACATGGCTTCCTCCATTGAGAAGTTGGCGATCCTCATGGACAGCCGAATTCTACAGATGCACGCAGACCTGCACACCATCGCGCTGGCCATGAGCTCAACACAACAGTCCTTTCCAGGTCCTAATCCATTTCTGGTGAGCACGGAGGTTGAAGAGAGTCTTGAAAGGGAGGAGGAGAGGCTGACCTCCACACCTGGGGGCTCCCTTCAGGGTGCTCTGATTGTGGACAGCAGCTCCTCAGCCTCTCTGCCAGTGATCCCAGCTCCAGTAGACGCAATGACTGAGGATGCTCCTGCACCTGTGCAGAAAACCCTCAGGCAGCCAGGATCCTCCAGGCCTCAGGCAGCCGGGACCCTCCAGGCCTCAGGCAGCCGGGACCCTCCAGGCCTCAGGCAGCCTGGACCCTCCAGGCCTCCTGAGGATGGCCACTGAAGTGATCCCAGGCCAACAGAAGCCTGATGAGCAGCCTGCCTCCATCACAGCTGCCAGTGCAAGGGTCGCATCGTGTATAAAGAGGAGCATCTAGATGCACTTGGGGCTTCATGGGTGTATTAATTTTGGCCCTTGTATTGTTTCCTGCAATTGGTGTTATAAATAGAGTTTACATTCATTGTTGTAAAATGCCCATTCTTTCTTGCCTGAATTGCCATCAACCTTGCTCCCTCAATGGGCTGCCAGTTTAGGTGCAGGCCACGTTCGGTAAGCATCTCAGATGTGCCAGAGCGCATGGTGAAGCTGGGCGCTAGACACTGGAATGAGATAGGAAGGAGACGACAGGCGGAATACTGTGAGGTGAGTCTTCACTGGCACTGCCACTCAGACACTTGGAAGTAGTTGAGGTGAGTCCGGTATACCGTCTGGCGCAGTTGGTCCTTCCTGGTGTAGCCGATTGCTGTCGCTCTCCACTTGGAACTTCATGGGCGGGTGCAGGTACATCCTGGCCCTCTCTCTCTCTGAGCCACTGCTGTGTGGCGCGGGGGTCCACAAAGACGGAGTGAATGAGCCCCATGCCAGCTGATCAGTCCCCTTGCAGAGCAATGTCCTTGCAGAGATGAACTTGCCTTAGCATCGTACCCTTTGTGAATCCCCTCAGCTTACACGCTAATGCCCCTTGCAGAGAGCCCAGCACCCAATAATATGGCCACCAGATCCTTGCGCCCAAGATATAGCCCACTGAACCCTTACACCCGACAATGAACCCACCCGTTCTGACTGCCCAGCACTGCAGGCCAACAATGACCACCGCTCTCCCCTCTTCCCTTATCCACTGCTCCCCAGGGCTGCCATCCCGCGGTGGCACGGAGGCCTCGCCTTGGTGTCGCCACCTTTAAATGGCCGGGGATCAGATGGCGTGATCTCCATGTGCTTTTAACTAAATTTAGAACCCCCATAAAATTGCAATCACTTCAGTGCAAATGTATTACACTAGCCCACCAGCAATTTAAATTCCAGTACCACTGCGTCGGGATGGAAATGCCGCTTTGGAACTTTCCCACTACTGACAAAATCCAGAACCGACACCACAACACCGGGTTTCTGGGCGAGCGCGTCCATCACCATTTTTCAGCACACCACCCCTCCACTCCCCCACCAAGACTCCACTCCCACTTCTTCCGGCCATACAAAATTCAGCTCCCAGTGACATCACCACAGGACAGCGCACACTCAGTGACCTCAATAATTATAGGCCAGCTAGAATTAATCAGTGGTCGGAAAGTAACTAGAATATTTGCTATAAGATCAGATGATGAAACCTGTGCCCAGTGCCTGTACCAGTTCCCGTGCCTGTACCAGTGACTGTACATGTTCCTGTGCCTCTGTCAGCTCCCACGCCTATAACAGTTCCCATGCATGTACCAATTCCTGTGCCTGTACCAGTCGTCATGCCTGTACCAGAGACTGTACCAGTTCCCATGCTTGTACCAGTCTCCATGTCTGTACCAGTTCCCGTGCCTGTACAGGTTCCCGTGCCCGTATCAGCTCCCATGCCTGTAGAGGTGCCTGTACCAGTTCCCATGCCCGTACCAATTCCTGTGCCTGTATCTGTTCCTGTGCCTGTACCGGCTCCCATGCTCGTTTCAGTGACTATGCCAATTCCCATTCCTGTACCAGTTCCTGTGGCTGTACCAGTGACTGCGTCAGTTCCTGTGCCTGTACCAGATCCCGTTCCTGTACCAGTTCCTGTGCCTGTACCAGTGACTATACCAGTTCCCATGCCTGTACCAGGTCTTGTGCCTGTGCCAGTTTCTGTGCCTGTACTAGTTCCTGTGCCTATACCAGTGTCTGTGCCAGCCCCTGTGCCTGTACCAGTGACTGTAACGGTTCCTGTGCCTGTACCAGTGACTATAACAGTTCCTGTGCCTGTACCAGTTCCTGTGTCTGTACCAGTGCCTGTACCAGCTCCCTTGCCTTTACCAGTGCCTGTACCAGGTCCTGTACCTGTACCAATCATCGTGCCAGTTCCCATGCCTGTGCTAGTTCCCATGGCTGTACCAGTGACTGTGACTGTACCAGTTCCCCTGCCTCTACCAGTTCACATTCCTGTACCAGTGACTGGACCAGTTCTGGTGCCAGTACCTGTTCCCATGCCTGTACCAGTGACTATACCAGTTCCTGTGCCTGTACCAGTGGCTGTACTGGTTCCTCTGCCTGTAGCAGTGCCTGTACCAGTTCCTATGCCTGTACCAGATCCCATTCCAGTCCTATTCCATGCCCTCTCACCAGCCTGTGCAGCAGCAGATGAATAAATGCCAAGAAAATGCAAGCAACTAATACACGGAGAGAGGTAACGGCACATCAGGAAGGTACTGGAAAATGTCAGAACTTCACAACCACTATATGTTCCTTCAATTGCTGTCATTAGAGAGTTTCATTATGATAAACCTCTATCAGCCCTTCAAATCCATTAAGAGGCAGACAGCCAACAGTAAACACAAGCAGGCTCCGCAAACGTGCATGTGGTGTTAGCTCACACATGTTAATGAGAGACTAGTGATCTCCTGTAATACTGCCATATCAAAGTTTTTATAATAGGACTCACCAACTGCACTCCACTTTATTGGGAACCCAAAGACTATTGTCCGAAACTCAGCGCATCTGAAGGCTCTGATCTAACGCACATTCCTTCCAATAGGCTCATCTATAAACAACCCCTTGCTCTGCCTGCCAGCAAGACAGTGATATCTTTCTCTCAAACTGTGGCTATTAACATTTCCTGTTTAGGACGTGTGGTTGCAGCCATGTCCAAACAGAGCATAACCATCACAAACCCTGCACACCCACTGTGTACACCTACACTCACCCTGACAAACTCCACAGCCCCTGTATACACCCCACACACCCTGACACAATACACACCCTCTGTGTACACTGCACACACACTGTGACACAATACACACCCACTGTGTACACCTACACTCACCCTGACAAACTCCACAGCCCCTTTGTACACCCCACACACCCTGACACAATACACACCCCCTGTGTACACCCCACACACACTCTGACACCCTGCACACCCCGTGTGTACACCCACACACACCCTGACACCCTGCACACCCCCTGTGTACACCCCACACACACCCTGACACCCTGCACACCCCCTGTGTACACCCCACACACCCTGACACAATACACACCCCCTGTGTACACCCCACACACACCCTGACACCCTGCACACCCCCTGTGTACACCCCACACACCCTGACACAATACACACACCTGCTGTGCTCTGCACAATGTGGAATTGCAGAGGGAGGAGACCTTACATGAAGAGGACATGATTGATCGCCAGTCCTCATCCGATGAGGAGGATGTGGAGGAGGCTAATGAGCAGGTAGAACATTGAACCCCTTGCACCAGAGGCCAGCGCTATTGAGAGATTCACAAGGGAAGCACAACACAATCTCATACATACCCACTTCCTGCCACCATGATTGCCTCTCAAGGTGAACTCAAGAAAGACTCACCTCACAGTATTCCACCTGTCACCTCCTTCCTATCTCACTCCAGTGCCTAGCACCCAGCTTCACCATGTGCTCTGGCACATCTGAGATGCTAACCAAACGCAGCCTGTGCCTACACTAGCAGCCCATTGAGGGAGCAAGGGTTAAGGTTGCATCTCACAATTCAGCATAGTAAGAATGGGCATTTTACAACAATGAATGTGAACTCTATTTATAACACCAACTGCAGGAAGCAATACAAAGGCCAAAATTAATGCACCCATGAAGCCCCAAGTGTGTCTAGGTACTCTTTATACATTTTTGTGTGCTTCTACACCGTGTGACCCCCTGCGCTGGTAGATGAGGTGAAGGCAGGCTGCTGATTGGGCTGTCCGTCGGCCTGAGATGACTTTGGCAGATATCCTCTGGCTGCCTGAGGCCTGGAAGGCCCTGGATGGCTGAGGGCTTCCTGCACAGGTGCAGGAGCCTCCTCAGTCATCGCAGCTACTGGAGCTGGGCTCACTGGCAGAGGGGCTGAGGAGCCGGTGTCCACTCTCAGAGCGCCCTGAGGGGAGCCCCAAGATGTGGAGGTTAGCCTCTTTTCCTCCCTTTCAAGGCTCACTTGAACTTCCCTGCTGACCATAAAAAGACGAGGACCCGGAGAAGATTCCAGGCGCCTCGTCCTGCTTTCACCGTGTCATTGCTGTGGTGAGCTCATGGCCAAGGTAATGGTGTGCAGGTCTGCGTGCATCTGTGGGATCTGGCTCTCCATGAAGATTGTCAGCCTCTTGATGAAGGAAGCCATGCGTTCATATGCCTGAAACATGGCAGCACTCGTGGTTTGGATGGACTCCTCCATCGTCCGCTCATGGGCGTGCACTGCCTCTGGCAGCTCCGCCAGATGTTCCCTTACCTCTCTCTGCAACTCCAGCATGTTCTGACGACACCAGAGGCTCGTTATCAGTCTGGGGCTCAGCATGGGCCAGACCACCGACAGTCCTCTGCCTGTCAGTGGCCTTGGCTGTCTTAGTCTCTGTCTGCTGCTTGGGCACATGTGTGGTCCTCCCACCAGCTTGTGACCCTGAATCGAAGTCCGAGTGCACACCCACTGTGGTGAAAGTATCTGCGCTGGTGGAGGGTGCAGGGGAATAATGTGACGGTGCATCATCTGACTGCTGCTTCTCCTCCTCAGAGGTCGATGGCAGCCCCCTGTCCTAGCAGCTGCGCTTGCCTCTAAAGTGCCATGACCTGCATGAGAGAACACAAACATTTGTGAGTTAGGTTGTTCTGAATTTCTCATGCCAACCATATGTGATGTGGATCTCCAGAAGTGTGGTGGAGAACACATGAACATAATGTCTCCTCACTCTCTTGTGCTGATACTCCATTCTCACTGTCCGCGAATGCATGACAGGCCTGGGCCCCCGCTAGCTCCAGAGCCTCCTAGTCTGCCATCATTGGAGGATGCATGTCAGGGATCCCACCGCCAGTCCTCAATGTCTCCCAGGTTTACTGGCCTGTTTCTCCCGCAAGTGGAAAGAGGGACACAGGGACATAGTTAGACTTCACAGGTAAGAGCAGCAGAACAGTTATGTTAGATGCAGCCCCTCGTCCCTTGGTGGCGTTTTCTGCAGGGTTCCTCCCATGTCTGTTCTCAGGGGGTGAGCTGTGAAAGAAGACGCCAATCACCGAGAAGCAGCTATGCATCTGCCAGGATGTGGTAATGCCCAATACCCCGTCATTAACCTTGTTGTCACTCCCTCCCCATGCAGCGCTCCCTCCTGTATAGCCACATGCAGCCCCAAAGAGGAGATAAATATGGAGGTCATTGACCCCTTGCAGCACTGGACCGGGGGTGACCCCATAGCTGCTGACCTCCTCTGCGATCTCCATCCACGCTTGCTTGGTCAGGGGGAAGGACCTCTTCTTGCCATCCCTTGGAATGAGGACCTCCTGCCTTTTCCTTGCAGCCTGGAGGAGGATCTCCTGGGAGGCATCACTAAACCATAGGGTCACCTGGTCTTACCTTGGACATGGACCCAGTTCGCTCCCACTACCATCCAGATAGTCAGTGGCAGTGGTGGTACAGAGGGGTCCAGCAGTTGATAATGCAGCTGCAACAGCTACAGTGGTGCAGAGGGGTCCAGCAGCATTCCAGGATCACAGCCTCACTCAAAGGCAACAATACAAGCAGGGCCAGCAGTGCTTTAGTAATGGTGCCAGCACCTGTGTTGGAGTTATCTGATGCTGCAATCAGTGTTTCGGAGCCCGGACCCGTCCTGCAATAGGATGGGACCTGTACCTCGGTTATGTTAATTGG
Organism: Heterodontus francisci; assembly: GCF_036365525.1. Lineage (NCBI taxonomy): Eukaryota > Metazoa > Chordata > Chondrichthyes > Heterodontiformes > Heterodontidae > Heterodontus > Heterodontus francisci. The sequence goes on from NC_090402.1 coordinate 50,608,102, forward strand.
CCAGCTGCCGCGTGATGGCAGTCGGCACCTGTTTCCGTGGTCACCGCTGGGCCCCATGACAGGCTGACAAAATTCAGCCCTGGGTGTCTGAGACCCATTCCAGCTGGTCGCTCCCCCTCCTGTGTCCCTGGAGAGATGAGCTTGCCTTTGGAGACTACCTCCTGCCACTCCCCTCTGTTCACAGGCTAATAACAATTTGCACCCACTCTTGCCGTGAAGACTGCACCCCTCTTTTGCCTCGAGTGCTATGCCGCTGTCGGGCAATAGCCACCACACCCCCTGTTCCCCTTCCTGGATTCATGCAAGGATTCATGAAGGCACTTGCCACGGCTGCCTTCCCATGGCGGCACTGAGGCTTCATCTCTGTGCCAACATGGTCGGGGATCATATGATCCCCATGCACTGTTCACTGAATAGGAACCCCTCCCATTAAATGCAAGTCAGGCCATTGCAAATGCATGGTAAATACTGTAGTATTAGTGTTTGAAAGGGTTAATGTTTGAGAGTGTGAGATTGTAAGTGTGATGATGTAAGTGTTTACATGTGATAGACACTTGAGGCAGAAGCAACATGGCTTCAGAGGAGTCACACAGACTTAAGTAAAGCTGTATATAGTTAAAACGTAATAAATGAGTTAATGCTAAAATTACTGAAGACTCAGTAATCTCTCCTAGCTAGACTAAGCCAAACATACAACATGGTGAACAGTGATAGTTCTTACCTTGCAACACCAGAAGAATTTGAAGAAATACTTTGAAGAAGGCTGACCTGGAAAAAAGGTGCCAGAACTTCAGAACTTGAGAAGAGGCTGCGAAAAAGCTCCAGAGCTGCTCTACGGACAAAGGAGGCACAGAGAGTTGGAAATTGGCTTGTAGAGGCATTCAGTCTGCACCACAGAGGTGTGGTGGTCAGTGAAAAAGTACCAGTGCAGTGATCGCAGGCTTCGAGTTGTAGAACCAAGCAACAATCCAGGATCTGGTGAGCAACTTGTTAATAGAGTAAAAATTTGTTCCTCACAACACCAGGCAGGCAGCACCAGAAAAACCAAAAATCCTTAATGAGGGTGGCGCCATTATATGTGACGATGGAGCGAGCAAAAAAGAACAAAGAGGCTGCAAATACTCGATTCTCTAAGTGAAGGGTGTAAAAAGAGTATAAACAGAAATGCTACAAAAGTTTGTGTAAAAGAAGGAGGAAATAATTCTAAAGTTTAGCAGCAAGATTTCACAGGGAGAAACAGAGACCATAGCGGGAGTCAATGCAAGGCTAAAAAAGCACGGGAAACTTCCAATACTGGAGAGAAAATTTTAAAAAGAAAATAAACCAAGTAGAAAGCCATGGATCTTAAATTCATGATGCCAGAGAGGTTTGGACACATGGAAGGACCAAACCAAACTCAAAATTGTTCACTCTGGCGAAAATGATTTTTGAGATACAGAATTGCTTCCAAATTAGATAGCCAGTCTGAAGTAGAGAGCCAGTTAACACATTGTTGTATTCCATTGGAGCAATAGCAGATGATGTTATTTCAAGACAAGGCATTAATGAGACATCAGCTAAATTTGATGAAGTTTTAAAAGCCTTTGATAACTATTTCAACCAGAGGAGAAATAAGATTCTAGAAAGGGTAAGATTTAATAGAAGGGTCCAGAGACCAGGTGAAACAGTTGATGCTTTTATTAACAAAAACAAGAAATGCTGGAATCACTCAGCAGGTCTGGCAGCATCTGTGGAAAGAGAAGCAGAGTTAACGTTTCGGGTCAGTGACCCTTCTTCGGAACTGACAAATATTAGAAAAGTCACAGATTATAAACAAGTGAGGTGGGGGTGGGGCAAGAGATAACAAAGGAGAAGGTGCAGATTGGACCAGGCCACATAGCTGACCAAAAGGTCACGGAGCAAAGGCAAACAATATGTTAATGGTGTGTTGAAAGACAAAGCATTAGTACAGATTAGGTGTAAATACACTGAATATTGAACAGCAGCAAGTGCAAACCTGAAGAAAAACACAGTACTCCAGCTGTGGCCTAACTAGCATTTTATACAGCTTCATCATAACCTCCCTGCTCTTATATTCTATACCTCAGCTAATAAAGGCAAGTATCCCATATGCCTTCCTAACCACCTTATCTACCTGTGCTGCTGCCTTCATTGATCTATGGACAAGTACACCAAGGTCTTTCTGACTTTCTGTACTTCCTAGGGTCCTACCATCCACTGTATATTCCCTTGCCTTGTTAGTCCTCCCAAAATGCATCACCTCACACTTCTCAGGATTAAATTCCATTTGCCACTGCTCCGCCCATCTTACCAGCTCATCTATATCGTCCTGTAATCTAAGGCTTTCCTCCTCACTATTTCGACAACACCAATGTTCGTGTCATCTGCCAACTTACTGATCATACCTCCTATATTCACATCTAAATCATTAATGTACACTACAAACAGTAAAGGTCCCAGCACCGATCCCTGTGGTACACCACTGATCACAGGCTTCCAATCGCAAAAACAACCCTCAACCATCACCCTCTGCCTCCTGCCACTAAGCCAATTTTGGATCCAACTTGCCAAATTGCCCTGGATTCCATGGGCTCTTACCTTCTTGACCAATCTGCCATGCTGGACCTGAGGGTTAGAGCAGTTTTGAATTGTCACAAGAAGAAGGCCTCACACTTAATGTAAGGTGTGAATTTTCGAAAATGTCTATTCGTTTTTTAGGACACATTGTCAGTTGCAACGGCATAATGGCAGACCCACAAAGGACAAGAGCCATTAGTGAATTCCCACTTCCTACCTCTGTCCAAGATCTTCAACGATTCCTTGGAATGGTTAATCAGTTGGCAAAATTTTTACCCACTTTAGACAAGTCCCTGAGCCCTATGACAACTATTAAGAAAATCTCAAGCATGGTGTTGGGATGCACATCAAGAGCAAGCATTTCAAAGGATCAAGGGGATGCTGATTTCGCCCGATATCTTTGCGAATTATATCCCTCACCTCCAACCACAATTTCAGAAGACGCCTCATCTACAGGGTTGGGGCAGTCCTTTTCTAAGAGCAGCCAGGTGGATTCCACAGACCGGTCTATTATGCATCATGAGTATTATCTGAGACTGAGACGAGGTATGCCGTCGCAGAGAAAGAAGCTCTCGTAGTCACATGGCCTGGTGAGAAGTTCTCAAATTATATTATCGGCTTCAAGGTTGTCATAGAGACAGACCACAAACGCCTAGTTTCCTTACCTGATGAAAAGGAACTCGCTAGGATGTCTCCGAGAATCCAGACATTCCGGTTGAAACTAATGAGGTTCACGTACAAAATGTAGATATACAGGGCAAGCAACAAATGACAGCAGTTGCATTGTCCAGAGCTACCGTTGACCATCCTACACAACAGGATGTTAACTTTATTAATGAAATTGAGTCATAATCTCAGTTCACTGCATCACAATGGCAGGAAAGTGCAAAAAAGCTCCAAGAAATTCGTCATGCTCAGATGCACGATGAGGAATGCATCCATATCCGCCAATATTACACACAAGGTTGGTCACAGCAGCATCCCAGTGGTAAGAGGATGAAAATCTTCTTCAAATACAGAAGACACTTTACTATTGTGGATGATTTGCTGGTACATGACGAGAGGCTGATGATTCCAGAGTCACCCTGGGTAGACATCTTGGAGAAAATACAACAGGGCCACAAGGGTATAGTGGAATGTAGAGCACGGGCTCAGTTGTCCATGTGGTGGCCAGGAATATTGAGAGATATGGAAGAAATGATTTCTAATTGCGGATAAGTGCAGTGCACAGACAGGATCAGAGGGAACTCCTTATCTTGATCCATTTCCCAACCAGACCATGGGAACTTCTAGCGATGGATCTGTTTGTGTCTAATAGAAAATCCTACCTGATTGTCATCGACAATTTTTCAAGGCGAATTGAAGTCAAACATTTGTACACAACAATAACTGAAGCAGTCATTTGCATGTTACAGGAGATCTTTGCAACACATGGTATACCTGACCAGTTAATGGACCACAATTTGCAAATGACTACTTTACACGCTTTGTGGAAAAGTGTGGATTTATACATCTTACAAGTTCCCCCTCGATATCCACAATCTAACGGTGAAGCTGAGAGAGGAGTCAGGACTATCAAAACATTGTTAAAGAAAAATGAAGATTTTCAAACGGCACTTCTGAACAACAGAACTGCTCCATTGTTATGTGGATCAGCATCATCAGAACTGTCGATGGGGAGAAAACTTAAAGCACAACTTCCTATCCTACCTAAAAAAATTACTTCCAAGGCTAGAAGTCCAGGAATATCAGAGTTCAAGACAGAGAAAAGTCTTACTGAAAGCAACAAGCTAAGTTAAATAGGAAATATCACACCAGGAACCTACCGAAGTTGATGGAAAGAGAAAAGGTATGGGAATGAGACGAAGACAGAAAAGGAGTAATCGTCTAGACAGATGAGAGTCAACAGCAATCTTATTTAGTACATAGTTCAGAAGGTACTCTAAGAAACAGGAGGAATCTTATTCCTATTCAAAGATGTCAATCAGTCGTACATTTGGACGAACCAGATGTTGAATGAAATTCAGAAAGCACCAGATACTACAAACCTCAATGAAGGCTGTCCAAGTCAAGAAACAAGAGTTCAGAGAAAAAATATCAATCTTTCACATCAAACAACAACACGATCAGGGAGAGTTGTGAAGCCTCCTGACAGATTGAATCTGTGATGTCAGAGACTTGAGGGGAGATGGGGTAGTATGTAAAAGTAAAAAATGAATGTAAAATATACATATGGATAAAGACTTGGGGGGAGATGTTGTATAAGGATTTGAAAGGGTTAATGTTTGAGACCAAATATACAACACGGTGGCAGACCAACCAAACACACAATAAATACCTTTTCAGCAATTATAAGTGCAGTCCCGCCACATAGCAGCAGCAGCAGTACCTTGGACCATTCCTGCCGCTGACAAAATCTGGAACCGACAGCACAGTGTCAGGTTTCCAGGCATGTGCATCCTCCAAATTTTCCTCCCCCCCCCAACCCCTGCCTCCAACATCTCCAATCCCACTTCTGCTAGCTGGATAAAATCCAGCCTAGAGTGTGCCAGCCCAGGTCAAATTGCCTGTGCAGTGTCCTCATTTAGAAAGTACTGAAGTTATCAGAGAGAATCTTACCTCTCCTTTCTGACAGGAGTGTGGCAGGGTCGAGTTCAGAGCGAGGGGTGTCTCTCCCCTCTCCATATACTGCTGCAACAGATTCAACTTCAATTTGCTCACAACCACAAAATTATGCAAAGCCTCTCCTCCCACCCACAGCCTATCTTAAGAGTGGTGTCGATATCTAACCAGTTGAGACATGCTCTCTCCCTGCCATCCTACACCTGAGTAACCTTACCTTAATCCTGGAACAGCTCGAATGCAAAAGCTTTTTCTCAACAATAACATTCCGGCATTTTCTGTTCGAGCTTCTTATTTGCTGCGGGATTTTGCTTTTTATTTACCTGCCTTTTTTGTGGTTCCAGCTGCCCTCACACTCTTCCAGCTTCAAACTTCACTTACAAAAATAAGATAGTGCACACAGCCCACAGGGGAATGCTTGGAGTACTGTCCCTTTAAGGCATTCCAATCCAGCAAATGCCGTCTTCCTTCTCTGTTTGTAGCTCCTTCTCCAAACAATGAATATCTACAGCGGTCACAATCTTAGGACCTCTCAAAGCACTTTACAGCCAATTAAGTACTTTCTGAAGTACAATCAGTGTTATAATGTAGGAAACACGTCAGTCAGTTTGTGCACAGCAAGTTCCCACAAACTGCATTGTGATAATGACCAGATTATCTGTTATAGTGATGCTGATTGGAGGTTAAATACTGACCCCAGGAATCTGGGGCACCCAATACTGAGCCACAGCTGACACCTGTGGTGCAGACGCTGACTCCAAGCTGCACTCGGTTAGAGAGGAAATCAGGAAGTTCTGGCTGTGGGGGTTGGAATTCCACGCAGAGAATGAGGAACAGCCTATCCACAGTTAGTCACTATTCCTGAACAAACAAAAAACCTCCACATCGGGTCAAACTCATAGCAGCAGAGGCCTTGCTCCGACCGCTGCAGAAAAGAACAACAAGAACTGAAATAAATGCATAAATTTGCTGGGCAGGGCAGTAAGGCTAAAAGAGAGCTCCTTCAAAGAGCCAGCACGGACTCGATGGGCTGAATGGCCTCCTCCTGTGCTGTAGGTGTCTGTGAAATCCAGTCCCTGGTTTGAAGGCCTAGCTTCACCCCTGGCTGCACAGTATTAGTTGCACCCAAGCATCACCAGTCAGCAGAGCAAACAAGTCACCGTACACAACAACCTGCGTTTGGATAGTGCCTTTAAAGTTGGAAAATGTCCCGAGGTGCTAGAAGGCCGTGAGTTAAAATTACGCATCAGGGAAGGCACATCCAGAACTGTTTAAAACTCCATTTTTGCCCCACACCGAGTGCAAGCCAGATTCAGAAATACTCAGGATATGTCAGAAGGTCAGAAGTGGGGATGTTCGCTGATGCTTGCACAATGTTCAGCACCATTCGCAACTCCTCAGATACTGAAGCAGTCTGTGTAGAAATACAGCAAGACTTGGACAATATCCAGGCTTGGGCTGATAAATTGAAAGTAACATTCGTGCACACAAGTGCCAGTGACCATCTCAAACAAGAGAGAATCTAACCATCTCCCCTTGACATTCAATGGTATTAGCATCGCTGAATTCCCCCACTGTCAATGTCCTTGGGGGTTACCATTGACCAGAAACTGAACTGGAGTAGCCATATAAATACCATGGCTACAAGAGCAGGACAGAGGCTGGGAATCCTGTGGCGAGTAACTCACCTCCTGACTCCCCAAAGCCTGTCCACCATCTACATGGCACAAGTCAGGAGTGTGTTGGAATACTCTCCACTTGCCTGGATGGGTGCAGCTCCAACAACACTCAAGAAGCTCGACACCATCCAGGACAAAGCAGCCCGTTTGATTGGCACCCCATCTACAAACATTCACTCCCTCCACCACCGAGCACAGTGACAGCAGTGTGTACCATCTACAAGATGCACTACAGCAACTCACCAAGGCTCCTTCAACAGCACCTTCCAAACCATAATCTCTACCAACTGGAAGGAGAAGAGCAGCAGATGCATGGGAACACCACCACCTGCAAGTTCCTCTCCAAGTCACACACCATCCTGACTTGGAACTATATCGCCGTTCCTTCACTGTCACTGGGTCAAAATCCTGGAACTCCCTACCTCACATGGACTGCAGCGGTTCAAGAAGGCAGCTCACCACCACCTTCTCAAGGGCAATGAGGGATGGGCAATGAATGCTGGCCTGGCCAGCGATGCCAACAACCCATGAACGAATTTAAAAAAATTGTTCGGGGCCCACCTAACTATACCGAAACTACTGGTCCCTGCTCCCACCCCATTCCCAACCACCCTCTCACTGTGCCGCAACACCAACATCTCACTCCACACTAGCAGCAGCCCTCAGGAGATCCATACCCCACACCCCCTGAGAGAGTGCTGCACTACCAGAGGTGCCGTCTTTCAGACGAGACGATAAACTGAGGCCCCGTCTACCCTCTCACAGGTGGATGTAAAAGATCCGACAGTCACTAATCTGAAGAAAAGCGGCAGAGTTCTCCTTGATGTCCTCACCAGCATTTACCCCTCAATCAACATCACTAAGATTATCTGATCATTTATCACTGCTGCTTTCAGGATCTTGCTGTGCATCCTACATTACAACAGTGACCACACTTCAAAAAGCACCTCATTGAGTGTGAAACCCTTTGGGATATCTGAAATATCGGCCCCCAACCTACCAAGAATGAGGCACATTAATTTTGTCATGAGCATTGATTTTAAACTGTTACTGGAGTGGAGAAAGGATTTGTTAAACAAATCAGCAGTGGCTGGAAAAGACATTTACATAGTAACGGTGATTGGAAGGACAAGGGACCATTCCCTGACACATTCAACCCACAATGGACCTTGATCACCAGGGATTGTATATAAGAGGAGCATTCCAGAGACAGCTGTAATCCAAGACATGGTCAGACCAATTAGTCATATGACTAACCTGCTCGGCAACCTGGGTTTTTCTGAATTGTACAAACAGTTTGAACTAAGGGAGTGTCTGTTTGCTCCTGGACTGAGAAGATCTCTCCTGTCTGCTCCCATCTCTTTCTCACAAGCCTCTGAATCCACTGAAGAGACATGAACCCCAAGGGAGTAAAGTCTCCTACAGCGAACAAGGTTCAAGAAGAATACTGGGCCCCAACAAAAAGCAAGATCTACCTACAATCAAGGACTCTACAGTGAGCTTGAAGAACCATAACAACAACTCTTCAGATATTGCCTCAAACCTTTCCACTTTATTTTTCTTCTGCTCTTTTCTGTCTCTATCTGCATATGTGTATCGCGTATGGTATGCTAGCGTGGGCACGTCATGTATCGGTAGGCATTAACTGAATTAAAGTTGAAGTTTAATAAATTTCAACTTTTCTTCTTTAAACCTAAGAAAGCCTGGTTATGCTGGTTGCTTTGCTCGATAATTGGAAAGCGGTGAATAAGGATCCACCAAGGGGGAGCTAAAAACACAATGTGTTTAAAATTAAACCCTGTTACAGTAAGAGCAGGTGAAAGCTGAAAGGGAACCTGGTCGTAATGCCATGAAAGGTGCTACATGGATGCCCTTTCTTTCCCAGTCTGTTAAGTGTGCAGAGGATAAGTCTGAGCAATGGACGCTGGTCTTTCCACTGCAGCAAGCGGACAAAGCCAGAGTTAAGCGGCATCCAACACCCACCCCCCACCCACCCAAATCCTGGATTAAAGCCAGAGAGTAACACAAGGTCCAGGGTCTCCCAGCTCGAGGAGGTGGTGGCGGGAACTACTGGGAGATGTGAAGGGGGAGGGGGATAATTCTAAACATAAAGCTGCTTTAATTGGCAGAATAGTGCCGGAAGACTGGAGGATAGCAAATGTTGTCCCCTTGTTCAAGAAGGGGAGTAGAGACATCCCTGGTAATTATAGACCTGTGAGCCTTACTTCGGTTGTGGGTAAAATGTTGGAAAAGGTTATAAGAGACAGGATTTATAATCATCTTGAAAAGAATAAGTTCATTAGCGATAGTCAGCACGGTTTTGTGACGGGTAGGTCGTGCCTCACAAAACTTATTGAGTTTTTCGAGAAGGTGACCAAACAGGTGGATGAGGGTAAAGCAGTGGATGTGGTGTATATGGATTTCAGTAAGGCGTTTGATAAGGTTCCCCACGGTAGGCTATTGCAGAAAATACGGAAGTATGGGGTTGAAGGTGATTTAGAGCTTTGGATCAGAAATTGGCTAGCTGAAAGAAGACAGAGGGTGGTGGTTGATGGCAAATGTTCATCCTGGAGTTTAGTTACTAGTGGTGTACCGCAAGGATCTGTTTTGGGGCCACTGCTGTTTGTCATTTTTATAAATGACCTGGATGAGGGTGTAGAAGGGTGGGTTAGTAAATTTGCGGATGACACTAAGGTCGGTGGAGTTGTGGATAGTGCCGAAGGATGTTGTAGGGTACAGAGGGACATAGATAGGCTGCAGAGCTGGGCTGAGAGATGGCAAATGGAGTTTAATGCGGAAAAGTGTGAGGTGATTCACTTTGGAAGGAGTAACAGGAATGCAGAGTACTGGGCTAATGGGAAGATTCTTGGTAGTGTAGATGAGCAGAGAGATCTTGGTGTCCAGGTGCATAAATCCCTGAAGGTTGCTACCCAGGTTAATAGGGCTGTTAAGAAAGCATATGGTGTGTTAGCTTTTATTAGTAGGGGGATCGAGTTTCGGAGCCACGAGGTCATGCTGCAGCTGTACAAAACTCTGGTGAGACCGCACCTGGAGTATTGCGTGCAGTTCTGGTCACCGCATTATAGGAAGGATGTGGAAGCTTTGGAAAGGGTGCAGAGAAGATTTACGAGGATGTTGCCTGGTATGGAGGGAAGGTCTTACGAGGAAAGGCTGAGGGACTTGAGGTTGTTTTCGTTGGAGAGAAGGAGGAGGAGAGGTGACTTAATAAAGACATATAAGATAATCAGAGGGTTCGATAGGGTGGATAGTGAGAGTCTTTTTCCTCGGATGGTGATGGCAAACACGAGGGGACATAGCTTTAAGTTGAGGGGTGATAGATATAGGACAGATGTCAGAGGTAGTTTCTTTACTCAGAGAGTAGTAGGGGCGTGGAACGCCCTGCCTGCAGCAGTAGTAGATTCGCCAACTTTAAGGGCATTTAAGTGGTCATTGGATAGACATATGGATGAAAATGGAATAGTGTAGGTCAGATGGTTTCACAGGTCGGCGCAACATCGAGGGCCGAAGGGCCTGTACTGCGCTGTAATGTTCTAATTCTAAAAAAAAAAGCTAATTGTGTCGAGCAATATCGCTCTTTGGGATCAGGCACCTTGTGAAAACACATTCTCCCCCTTCTACATTTACTGGCAGCCTGGTGGCTTAGCACATTACCAATGGAGGCCTTTGGCAGGAGATAACATGCTGTTCCCATAGCACCAGGCCTGCTCTTACTCCTCACAGCTTCCTGCATGTGGAATATTCATGTGATTCAAACAATCAGCCCATGTATTCCACAGTGTACACACTGACAGGAACAGCACTGAAAGCCAGGACTCCTTACAGCCTGACCTCAAAAAGTCTGTTGCTGATGTTGTACAGCCTCCCTCCCCTCCCCCTCTCCTGCACTACCCACCACCACCCCCCCCCCCCCCACCCCCCCACAGCCTTCCTTCCCCCTTCCATCTCTCTTCTCCATTCCCTCCTCTTCCTCTACCCCGTCAACCCCCCCATCCCTTCACCACAATGACAAACACACAGCTGCAAACTTCCACCTTTGCTCAGGTTACCAGTTCCCTATTGAGACGGGTCTGACGGAGTAGCTGTGAGCTGTTACTCTAAACTCACACCAGCCTCCTCAATGGATTTTCCCCCCACCCCACTGTGGAGAGGGGGGAGCAGTGGGTGGGGGGGAACAGTGGCAGTGCAGTGAGGGGGGGGAGACAGTGACAGTACAGTGGGGGGGAAGAACAGTGACAGTCCAGTCAAGAGGTGGGAAAGTGGCAGTACTGTGGGGGGTAACATTGACAGTACATTGGGCGGGGGGGAGACTGTGACAGTCCAGTCAGGGGGGTGGGGGACAGTGGAAGTACAGTGGGGTGGGGGGGGGGGGGACAGTGACAGTATAGTTGGGGGGAGCAGTGACAATATAGTTGGGGGGGGGACAGTGGCAGTATAGTTGGGGGAGAACAGTTACAGTACAGTTGGGGGGGAGCAGTGAACAGTATAGTTGGGGGGGGACAGTGACAGTATAGTTGGGGAGAACAGTGACAGTATAGTTGGGGGGGGGACAGTGACAGTATAGTTGGTGGGGGACAGTGACAGTATAGTTGGGGGGGGACAGTGATAGTATAGTTGGGGGGGACAGTGACAGCATAGTTGGGGGGCAACAGTGACAGTATAGTTGGGGAGGGGACAGTGACAGTATAGTTGGGGGAGAACAGTTACAGTATAGTTGTGGGGGGGACAGTGACAGTATAGATGGGGGAACAGTGACAGTATAGATGGGGTGGGGGACAGTGACATTATAGTTGGGGGCAACAGTGACAGTATAGTTGGGGGGGACAGTGACAGTATAGTTGGGGGGGGACAATGACAGTATAGTTGGGGGGCAACAGTGACAGTATAATTGGGGGGGGACAGTGACAGTATATTTGGGGGGGGGACAGTGACAGAATAGTTGGGGGAGAACAGTGACAGTATAGTTGGGGGGGGACAGTGACAGTATAGTTGGAGGGCAACAGTGACAGTATAGTTGGGGGCAACAATGACAGTATAGTTGGGGGGCAACAGTGACAGTATAGTTGGGGGAGAACAGTGACAGTATAGTTGGGGCAGAACAGTTACAGTATAGTTGGGGGTGGGACAGTGACAGTATAGTTGGAGGGCAACAGTGACAGTATAGTTGGGGGGGGACAGTGACAGTATAGTTGGAGGGGGGACAGTGACAGTATAGTTGGGGGGGGACAGTGACAGTATAGTTGGGGGAGAACAGTGACAGTATAGTTGGGGGGGGGACAGTGACAGTATAGTTGGGGAAGAACAGTGACAGTATTGTTGGGGGGGGACAGTGACAGTATAGTTGGGGGCAACAATGACAGTATAGTTGGGGGGCAACAGTGACAGTATAGTTGGGGCAGAACAGTTACAGTATAGTTGGGGGTGGGACAGTGACAGTATAGTTGGAGGGCAACAGTGACAGTATAGTTGGGGGAGAACAGTGACAGTATAGTTGGGGGGGGGGACAGTGACAGTATAGTTGGGGGAGAACAGTGACAGTATAGTTGAGGGGGGGGGACAGTAACAGTATAGTTGGGGGAGAAAAGTGACAGTATAGTTGGGGGGGGGATAGTGACAGTATAGTTGGGGGGGGGGGACAGTGACAGTATAGTTGGGGGAGAACAGTGACAGTATAGTTGGGGGGCAACAGTGACAGTATAGTTGGGGGGGGGACAGTGACAGTATAGTTGGGGGGCAACAGTGGCAGTACAGTGGGGGGGGAGACAGTGACAGTATAGTTGGGGGGGACAGTGACAGTATAGTTGGGGGGCAACAGTGACAGTATAGTTGGGGGGCAACAGGGACAGTATAGTTGGGGTGGGGACAGTAACATTACGGGGTGATGAGTGATAGTCCAGTGGGGTTATTGGGCGGGGTGGGTATTGGGGAACAGTAAATCCAGCCATGTCCTGCCACTCATTCACCTCTCTGGATATTTTACTCACTGTCGCTGTGAATCACTCCCTGTGTGAATATAAATCAGTGTTTGGATGTGGATGTGAACAGGAAGCTGGTTCCTGTCTCTCAGTCTCACTGATGACATCGACAATCCTTCAACTCTACACAGGACAGGGAGCTCAGCAAACACTGACATTGCTGATTGCACTTCCACTTCTCCCAAAGCACTGAATAGCCCTGCACTTAGAGGCATCGTAACTCTCCTGCACCCTCCACCCTGCTCCCTCCACCTTGCACCCTGCACCCTGCTCCTTCCACCCTGCACCCTCCACCCTGCTCTCTCCACCCTCCGCCTTGCTCCCTCCACCCTCCATGCTGCTCCCTCCACCCTGCAACCTCCACCCTGCACCCTCCTCCCTGCACCCTCCACCCTGCATCCTCCGCCCTGTGCTGCTCCCTCCACCCTGCACCCTCCACCCTGCTCCCTCCGCCCGGCACCCTCCACCCTCCGCCTTGCATCCTCCGACCTGCGCTACACCCTACACCCTGCACCCTCCACCCTGCTCCCTCCGCCCTGCACCTTCCATCCTGCCTTGCACCCTCCGCCCTACATCCTCCGCCTGCACTGCACCCTCCACCCTGCACCCTCCGCCCTGCCTCCTCCGCCCTGTGCTGCACCCTTCGCCCTGTCCTGAACCTTTCGCACTGATCTGCACCCTCCACACTGCCCTGCACCCTCCACACTGACTTGCACTGTCCATCCTGCTTTGCAGTACAGATTGTGATCGAGCTCCGGGGAAATGATGAAACCCACTGTCAGGTCTTCAGTATAAGCGAATCGAAAGGTTAATCTTGAGAGAATGTAAAGATTACTGCTCATCAGGATGAGATAAGATATCATGTGGGCAAGACTTGAGAACAGTTACAGAGTGGCTTTTGAAGGAGACACACAGGCTAGTGTGGAGTGTATATAATTACTTTCCAATAAGATTAATGTTTAATCATTGCAGTCTAAGAACCTCTCTGGCTAAACTCTAGACGATGCCAGCATAAAGAATCAAATATATAATATGGTGAACAGCGCTGAGATCGAAGCATAATCATCTTTCAGCCAGAAGGGACGTAAATTTAAAACAGTAGCTGAAGAGAAAAAATAAACTACATACCTTAGAAGGCAGAGAAAAGCTCCATAGAACAGAAGTGTTGGTGAATAGCAAGCAATCGGGTGAGTCATTGTGCTGACTTTCAAGAAATCCCAGTTAAAAATGAGGCCTTTGAAGAGGTTAAAAAATTAATTTTCTAAAGGCTCTGTGCGAGCAAGAGAGAAGAAAAGGAGAAAACTCTGAGAAGCACGCGAACTGAAAAAAAAGTCCAATGGTGAATAAGAAGTGCGGAAACCCCCGAACATAGCAGAGTCTCCATTAATGCAGCCAGGCTGAGAGAAAAAAAATCATGAAACCAGTCAAGCGTGAAGAAGATAAACTGTGAGCACCGCAGCCTCACAGCTCCAGCGACCCGGGTTCAGTTCTGGGTACTACCTGAGTGGAGTTTGCAAGTTCTCCCTGTGCCGGCGTGGGTTTCCTCCGGGTGCTCCGGTTTCCTCCCACATGCCAAAGACTTGCAGGTTGATAGGTAAATTGGCCATTATAAATTGCCGCTAGTATAGGTAGGTGGTAGGGAAATATAGGGACAGGTGGGGATGTGGTAGGAATATGGAGTTAGTGTAGGATTAGTATAAATGGGTGGTTGATGGTTGGCACAGACTCGGTGGGCCGAAGGGCCTGTTTCAGTGCTGTATCTCTAAACTAAACTAAACTAAACTAAACTCTAGCTCAATAAAAGCAAAGGAGAAAACCATGAAAACTATTGAACAGTTGTGTCAATTCCAATAGGCTGCTGTGTAAAGAAACAAGGTGCACTACTGAAAGAAAAGGGACATCCCTTCCAGAAGCCCATATAAAACAAAAAGGGAACACTGTCAAGCACCTGCTACACCCCATCAAAGCAACCTAACCTGAAAAAAAGAATTTCTTAAAGGGAAAAATCTAAAAAGTCTATAAAATAAAATTATTTTTAAAAAGGATCAAAACTTGGGAGTGTCGTAGAGTTTCAAAAGTCATGAGGGATCCAATCAAACTCAAAACTGGGTACTATGGAGGAAAAGGTTCCTCAGATATGGAATTACATTGAAATTGAACAGCAGGTCCAAAACAGAGCAAGTGAATACATTATTATATTTAATTGGGCTGTAGCTGATGATATAATAGCAAGACAACATATTGGATGAAACATCAGCTCAATTTGACAAAGTCTTAAATGCTTGTGATTCCTTCTTCAATTGGCGCAGCAATAGCAGACCAATTGTACGAGGTGAGAAAAGACCTTGGTACAGGGCTGAACAAGAGACACCAGGAAAAATGGTACACTGGGGGGTGGGGGGGGGAGTGGGGGGGGTTGCTGGGGGAGAGCGAAAGACATCTTTAAACCCTGCCAGCGCTGTGGTGCAAAAATTTCCCACAGGCGTGAACAATGTTCTGTCAATAGAGCAGCTGCTTTTATTGCAGAAAAATAGAGCATTTCAGTAAGATGTGCCAAAATAAAATCTTGGCTACCTCAATCTCTAAAGGAAAAGTAGTGAAGAATAGAAATGTAATTGAATTTACAGAACCTCCTGCAGCAGACCAATCGAAATATTTTCTGGGCGAGATCAATGATCCAAAACAAGCATTTTGATCAGCAGACGTATCTGTCAACGGACATATCATTAATTTCAAACTCGATACATGAGCAAGTGCGATGGTCCTGTCAGATAAACAGCTGTGGCTTTCCACACACATTCTGCAACCAACAGAAACTCAGTTACATGCCCAGAAGGTGCTGTACTTGAAGAAAAGGGGAAGTTACAAGCGACACTTCAATATAAAGGAAAGCAGATATGAGAAACACTGTCTGTCCTATGCACTCAAGAGTTCCCACTCTTAAGTAGAAGACCTTGCATTGACCTTCATCATTGAGAAAGTTGAAGAGATTAAATAACAAGAATCCAGCAGTCGCTTTCAAGAGGAATTCCTGAAATTGTTCACAGGTCTAGGGAGACTAAAGACCAAATGTAGTATCATTTGCAAAAACACAGTAAACAACTTTGTCGCTTCATGCCCAGGAAGATTCTGCTTACACTAATGAAGCAAGTTCAAGATCAACTAGAAGACATGACCAGGATGGGAGTCATTTCTCCTGTCACTGAACCTACAGAGCTCGGTGTTCGGGAATGGTTCCCGTTCCTAAACCAAAAGGGGATCTTCATATTTGTGCAGACTTAACACAACTTTATAATGCAGTGGCAAGAGAAGTTCATCCGATGTCCTCAGTGGACGAAGGTTTGGCAAAGTTATCCAGCAGTCAAGAAACAATGGATCAGAGAAAGATTACCAATCGTCCCCATCTGACAACCACAAGATCAGGGAGAGTTGTGAAGCCTCCTGATAGATTGAATCTATGAAGTCTTAGGGGGAGATGGGATAGCATGTAAAAAGAAAAATGAATGCGCGTAAAAATACATTGGGATAAAGATTTGGGGGGCGATGTAATATAAGGATATTAAAGGGTTAATCTTGAGAGAATGTAAAGATTGCTGCCCACCGTGATGAGGTAAGAAATCACATGGGAGAGACTCGAGAACAGTTACAGGCTTTTGAAGGAGACACACAGGCTAGTGTGGAGTGTATATAGTTACTATACGATAAAGATTAATGTTTAAACAGTACAGTCTAAGAACCTCTCTGGCTAGACTCTATACGGTGACAGCATAAAGAACAGCATATAACAAGGTCAATATCCTATGACTTGCTATTGAATAGAAAGCAACATTTATGGAGTCTTTCACAACCTCACGACATCCCGAGACAGCCAACGAAGTACTTCTGAAGTGGAGCCACTGTTGTAATGTAGGAAACACAGTAGGCAATTTGCACACAGTACGATCCCACAAACAGCAATAAGGTAATGACAAGACAATCTGTTTTAGTGATGTTGATTGAGGGATAAACATCGGCCAGGCCACCAGGGAGATTTCCCCTACTCTTGAAATTATGTTAGGCAGGATTACGTGCCTAGAGTGGGCCTCAACCCCACAACCTTCTGACCCAGACACAAAGGCTACCCAATGAGTCATTTCTGATATCTCTGTGACATGTGGTTACAAATAACAGCATGTAGAGAAGGAGTTCATTGTTTTTGCTTGGACTAAGAGCCCACCCTATACCTCTGACTGTGAGAGAGCTGACAGGACCATTAGGGAGAGCTGCTAAAAACGTCACAGGAATTGATCTGCCCAGGTGATTGATTGCACACTTGGTGTCCTGTTTCTTTGCAATGGTGAGTTACAATCACCATTTCCATGAAGCAGAGGCCCCAGGTGTGCTGACTGTGCTGTTGGTTGGGTCAGTGCTGGTGCTGCATACCAGACGTATGTTGGTAACACCTGTTTATACAGAGGATATTAAAGGCAGCTCCCCCGCCCCGCAAAAAACTGACTGTCGAGACCGATTGATTCCATATCTTCACATCCCAGATTGGCTCGAACGTTGAACTGAAAGCAGCAGCCTTGAGCCAGGCACCTGATCTCTCTCACTCCACCTGCTCCCTCCCATCCCCAACTCGCCACAGTGCATCCACAATTCCACCACAGCTCAGGCAAAAATAACCAATCAAAACAATTCAATTTCTTTCTGCCACCTCAGCATGAATTTGAAAAAACACTGTCGATTCTCTGCTTCGTTCACCAAACTCTCCCAAACCAGTCCACCATCACAGGCGATTAAATGATACCGTTTGTCTGCTGTAGATTTGTATTCATTCACGTTACAAATCATACAATCACACACTACACAAGGAGGACATTCGGCCCGTCGTACCTCTGTCTAGAGCCTGTAAATTTTTCCTTTTTAAGTCTACATCCAATTCTCTTTTGAAAGTTATTATTGAACCATCTTCCACCACTTTTTCAGGCAGTGCATTTAAGATGATACTCACTGAGCAAAGCAACTCTCGTCATCTCTCTAGTTCTTTCGCTAGTTATTTTAACTTTGTGTTCTCTCGTTACCGGCCAGCCTGTCAGTGGACAGTTGACTACATAAACCAATGACAAACAGAAAGCACTGGATTGGACAATTAACCAGACAATGTTAACACTCAGTATTTCATTCTCTGGGTTTTATTTGGTCAGTCGCATCTGCTGGGGAAATGATCCCTGAGGCTGATCCTCTGTCTCTCCTGTGCCCCTTTCTCACTAAATGCTGTCCCAGTGGCAGGAAGCCAGTAACCATTGTTGTTTTGGAGCAGCTGGTCAGGATTATTGGAGTCTATTTTCAAACACAGCAGGTACTGGGCATAAGGGACCACGGCCAGTATGAAACACACTCTCTGGTCTCAGTCGCACAGTGTAATGGTGCATGAGAATGGGACCTGCCATCAGTGAATTATTTGCAAGTGGCCAGGGCTCTGACACTGTATCTCATGCTCCTTTCTGTTGACTCAATACTGAGGCGTTGCTCATTATTCGAACAGTTAAAGATAACATTGTTTGAGTTTGAGAAAGATAAAATTCTATACTCCCAGGATAATAAAACCTACTCCAGGATATTGCAATAAACAGGAAACCAGAAAACTAGCCCTGTGTGAGAATATTGAACACTGCCCCTGTATTTGATAATCCAGTAATACTGGGAATAGTGAATGTTGCCTTTTGTACTGGAAAATACAGTCACATTAGGAATAGCGAACACTGCCCCCTATACTGGATAATCCACTAATACTGGGAATACATGGCTAAAAGAGCAGGTCAGAGGTGATGAATCCTGCGGTGAGCAACTCACCTCTTCACTCCCCAAAGCCTGTCCACCATCTACAAGTCACAAGTCAGGAGTGTAATGGAATACTCTCCACTTGCCTGGATGGGTGCAGCTCCAACAACACTCAAGAAGCTCGACACCATCCAGGACAAAGCAGCCCACTTGATTGGCACCCCATCCACCACCTTCAATATTCACTCCCTGCACCACCGACGCACAGTGGCAGCAGTGTGTACCATCTACAAGACGCACTGCAGCAACTCACCAAGGGTCCTTAGACAGCACCTTCCAAACCCGCGACCTCTACCACCTAGAAGGACAAGGGCAGCAGATGCATGGGAACACCACCACCTGCAGGTTCCCCTCCAAGTCACACAACATCCTAACTTGGAACGATATCACCGTTCCTTCATTGTCACTGGGTCAAAATCCTGGAACTCCCTTGCTAACAGCACTGTGAGTGTACCTACACCACATGGACTGCAGCGGTTCAAGAAGGCAGCTCACCACCACCTTCTCAAGTGCAATTAGGGATGGGCAATAAATGCTAGCCTAGCCAGTGACTGTGGCCTCCTGTACTGGATGATCCACTAATACTGGGAATAGTGAACAGGGCCTCCTGTACTGGATAATCCACTGATACTGGGAATAGTGAACACAGCCGTCTGTACTGGATAATCCAGTAATACTGGGAATAGTGAACAGGGTCATCTGTACTGGATAATCCACTAATACTGGGAATAATGAACACAGCCGTCTGTACTGGATAATCCACTAATACTGGGAATAGTGAACAGGGCCTTCTGTACTGGATAATCCACAAATACTGGGAATAGTGAACAGGGCCGTCTGTACTGGCTAATCCACTAATACTGGGAATAGTGAACACAGCCGTCTGTACTGGATAATCCACTAATACTGGGAATAGTGAACAGGGCCGTCTGTACTGGATAATCCACTAATACTGGGAATAGTGAACACTGCTGCCTGTACTGGATAATCCACTATAACTGGGAATAGTGAACAGGGCCGTCTGTACTGAATAATCCACTCATACTGGGAATAGTGAACACAGTCGCCTGCACTGGATAATCCACTAATACTGGGAATAGTGAACACTGCCATCTGTACTGGATTATCCACTAATACTGGGAATAGTCAACACTGCCGCCTGTTCTGGATAATCCACTAATACTGGGAATAGTAAACACTGCCGTCTGTACTGGGTAATCCACTAATACTGGGAATAGTGAACACTGCCGTCTGCACTGGATAATCCACTAATACTGGGTATAGTCATCACTGCCATCTGTACTGGATAATCCACTATTACTGGAAGTAGTGAACACAGCCGCCTGTCTGGATAATCCACTAATACTGGGAATAGTCAACACTGCCATCTGTACTGGATAATCCACTATTACTGGGAATAGTGAACACGGCCACCTGTCCTGGATAGTCCACTAATACTGGAAATAGTGAACACTGCCATCTGTACTGGACAATCCATTAATAGTGGGAATTGTGAACACAGCCGCCTGTACTGGATAATCCACTAATACTAGGAATAGTCAACACTGCTGCCTGTACTGGATAATCCACTAATACTGGGAATAGTGAACACAGCCGCCTGTCTGGATAATCCACTAATACTGGGAATAGTCAACACTGCTGTCTATACTGGATAATCAAGTAATATTGGGAATAGTCAACACAGCCGTCTGTTCTGTGTAATCCACTAATACTGAGAATAGTCAACACAGCTGCCGGTACTGGATAATCCACTAGTACTGGGAATAGTGAACACAGCCGCCTGTACTGTATTATCCACTAATACTGGGAATAGTGAACACAGCCGCCTGTCTGGATAATCCACTAATACTGGGAATAGTCAACACTGCTGTCTGTACTGGATAATCCAGTAATACTGGGAATAGTGAACACAGCCACCTGTACTGTATAATCCACTAATACTGAGAATACTGAACACAGTCGCCTGTACTGTATAATCCACTAATACTGGGAATACTGAACACAGCTGCCTGGACTGGATAATCAAGTAATATTGGGGATAGTCAACACAGCCGCCTGTACTGGATAATCCAGTAATACTGGGAATAGTGAACACAGCCACCTGTACTGTATAATCCACTAATACTGGGAATAGTCAACACTGCTGCCTGCACTGGATAATCCAGTAATACTGGGAATAGTGAACACAGCCGCCTGTACTGGATAGTCCAGTAATACTGGGAATAGTGAACACAGCCGCCTGTACTGGATAATCCACTAATACTGGGAATAGTGAACACTGTCGCCTGTACTGGATAATCCAGTAAAACTGGGAATAGTGAACACAGCCCCCTCTACTGGATAATTCATTAATATTGGGAATAGTGAACGCTGCCTCCTTTACTGGATAATCCACTAATACTGGGAATAGTGAACTCAGTCGCCTGTACTGGATAATCCAGTAAAACTGGGAATAGTGAACACAGCCCCCTCTACTGGATAATTCATTAATATTGGGAATAGTGAACGCTGACTCCGGTACTGGATAATCCACTAATACTGGGAATAGTCAACACTGCCATCTGTACTGGATAATCCAGTAATACTGGGAATAGTGAACACGGCTGCCTGTACTGGATAATCCACTAATACTGGGAATAGTAAACACTGCTGCCTGTACTGGATAATCCACTAATACTGGGAATAATGAACAGGGCCGTCTGTACTGGATAATTCACTAATACTGGGAGTAATGAACACAGCCGCCTGTACTGGATAATCCGCTAATATTGGGAATAGTGAACAGGTCTGTCTGTACTGGATAATCCACTAATACTGGGAATAGTGAACACTGCTGCCAGTACTGGATAATCCACTAATACTGGGAATAGTGAACACTGCCATCTGTACTGGATTATCCACTAATACTGGGAATAGTGAACACTGCCGCCTGTTCCGGATAATCCACTAATACTGGGAATAGTAAACACTGCCGTCTGTACTGGGTAATCCATTAATACTGGGAATAGTGAACACTGCCGTCTGCACTGGATAATCCACTAATACTGGGTATAGTCAACACTGCCATCTGTCCTGGATAATCCACTATTACTGGGAATAGTGAACACGGCCGTCTGTACTGGATAATCCACTAATACTGGGAATAGTGAACACTGCCATCTGTACTGGACAATCCACTAATACTGGGAATTGTGAACACAGCCGCCTGTACTGGATAATCCACTAATACTAGGAATAGTCAACACTGCTGCCTGTACTGGATAATCCACTAATACTGGGAACAGTGAACACAGCCACCTGTACTGTATAATCCACTAATACTGGGAATAGTGAACACAGCCGCCTGTACTGGATAATCCACTAATACTGGGAATAGTCAACACAGCTGCCTGTACTGGATAATCCAGTAATACTGGGAGTAGTGAACACAGCCGCCTGTACTGGATAATCCAGTAATACTGGGAATAGTGAACACAGCCGCCTGTACTGGATAATCCAGTAATACTGGGAATAGTGAACACTGTCGCCTGCACTGGATAATCCAGTAAACTGGGAATAGTGAAGACAGCCCCCTCTACTGGATAATTCGTTAATATTGGGAATAGTGAACGCTGCCTCATTTACTGGATAATCCAGTAATACTGGTAATTGTGAACGCTGCCTCCTGTACTGGATAATCCACTAATACTGGGAATAGTGAACACAGCCGCCTGTACTGTATAATCCACTAATACTGGGAATAGTGAACACAGCCGCCTGTACTGTATAATCCACTAATACTGGGAATAGTCAACACTGCTGCCTGTTCTGGATAATCCAGTAATACTGGGAATAGTGAACACAGCCGCCTGTACTGGATAATCCACTAATACCGGGAATTCTGAACGCTACCTCCTCTTTTGGATAATTCATTAATATTTGGAATAGTGAACGCTGCCTCATATACTGGATAATCAAGTAAAAATGGGAATAGTTTAATCTGCCTGTTGTACTGGCTAATCCAGTCATTCTGGGAATTGGGAAAGCTATCCCCTACACTGGATAATCCACTAATACTGGGAATAGCAGACACAGTTTTCTGTCCTGGATAACGCTTCCAATATGAAGAGTCTCTGCGTCATCTTGGTAAAGGTGTTTGGTCACACTAATGAGCGACTGCCAGCAGCGTGCATGGGAGCCTATTTAATCAGTGGATCACTGTGCCGTGCTGGAAATGTTTGTACAGAATAAAACTTTGACCACGAGTCTATCAGGTCGTTGTCCACACTTAACACCCTTGAGGACCCGCGGTAAAAGGAGATTGTGGATCCTATCGGATGGTTCCCTGAGCAGAATCATTTGGCAGATTGCCTTCCCATCACATCCTTCTGCATGTCTGGAGTCTCACTACCTCCACATGCTTCCCTCAATCCAGCTGTGGTGGGAAAGAGACCGTCTCCCACCTCCTTCTGGAATGTTGTTTCACAAGGTAGGTTTGGTCAGAAATGCAGTGGTTTTTGTCGCGGTTCATCCCAAGCAGTTACATAACACAGGACTCCGCTCTCTGGACTGTTCACAGCTACGCACACCGAGATAAACATCAATGCATACTGGAGGACCATCAACTCGGTGAAAGGTGCCCTTTGGTCTTCTCAAACCTTGCTGGTCTTCCAGTGCAAAGAGCTGTCTACGACCAAGTGTTGCAGACTGGCACATTCTACGCTGAGGGATAGTCACCACAAAGGCTTAATAGGGAATGACCACTGTGTGGGGCCCTTCTGCTATAGGATACCAAGGGGCTGGAATCTGTGTAAAGCCCTTCAGGCTGAATACACCAGAAAATGTTTGACATGAAATGTAAATGTACACTGTAAATATAATCTGTAATTGTAAGTGCAGTGAGGCACCTCAGAGTGCCACATACTGTATTGAAAGAAACTAATTTGTATGGCACTTTATGTAATGCCAAATGTGAACTGTTATATATTGTACTTTTACAAATCTTATGCATAAAGTATATTTTTGGAAGAAAAAGATTTCACACCAATGCTGCCATTTTCAACTTCCATTCTCCAGACTACACTCTGTTATAACCTTGCACAACTGAACATAACGTGTAAACGGCATTACCCCACCCCTGACCAGTGTAATTTAACAGGATCATGAACTACTTACAGGTTAGTTGCTGGACTGTTTCTTCTAGCTGTTGCAGCAATTGCATGCATTTTGGAGCTTCCTATACTCATCTAAAGTTTGAATAGTCTTCAGGGATTGGTCTGGCTGTTGCTGAAATAATTTTTTGTTTAGTTAAAAGTTCGTGTTGAAACAAATTGCTTCCAGATGTGAGTGGCCTGGTAGGCTTTCTTCTTGGAAGTGAACATGAGTGGGAATATGGAGGGAGGACACTCAGAGAAGGACAAACTGCTAGAAGATGGAGGAGGGGGAGAAAGGCTCTCAGCAGAAGGCCTTATCCACCAAGGGTGCAATTGTCTTACTTTAACTTCAGCAACGACCAATGCATGAGATGACTGCACTTCACTAAAGTGACTGTGATTGAAATCTGCCAACTGCTGTTGTGGGTCAACCTTAACAGCAGACCACCTTAAGAGTTGTAAGTGAAGGTCACTGGAGGAAGTGATGTCATGTCACACATCAGTAAGCAGTTGTGGGTGGAGCCCGACAGAGAGAGATGTGTTTAGATGTAGCTCGTGCAGTAACTGTTTGTATATATATGTTCCAGCTAAAGTATAATAAAACCCACATTTACTTTGGATATTACTGTAGTCCTGTGAGTCTTACAATCGATCACATACCAAAAGATCAAGTAACATTACATGGTGACAATGTTTGGGATATTTCTTTTTTTCTGAATACCACCAAAAATTACATCATGGCAATGTTGGATTTTTTCTGAAGAACACACTAACAAAGGGCAAAGAACAACAGACTGCCTATCTGCAGTGGCTGAAGAGACTGGACAGCAGTCAGCAAGAGACTCCACAACACAGCAGTGAGCTAGACTACAAACAGGACCCTGGTATGTGTTGTGCATACAGCAGACAATTTGGCAGGAGATCGGAGCTTTCACCCAATCTGGTAGTGGCATAAAAAAAATTTAAAGCATTAGCTGAAGCCAATACTGTTTTAGCTTTCCCTTTTTTTTCTTTGTGGATGGGTCCTAAGCCAAAAAGTACAGGAAGAACTCAATGATGCTACTGGAGGTCCAGCCCAAAGTAAAATACTTGTTGTGGCAGCTGTCAGTACTGCAAGCTCCAGCACTCTTAAAAAACACTTTCTCTCAGTTTGGAAAAAAAAGTTCTCTGTGTTTTAAAAAAAATCAAATCAAAAATGAAAAGCTGATCTCTCTTGATTTTTAAAAAAAAGTTGTAAACAAAATGATGTATTTTCTCACTCTTAAAAGGGGCAGGGCTGTAAAAAAAATCTGTCTTTGAAAAGGAAACAGAAAAAAGTCTGCCTGTAAAAAGAAAACCTGCGAAAAGTCCTGTATTTATAAAAAAAAAATAAGAATCATTAAGACAATGGTTTTTGGATATGCAGTTATAGACTGGAAGGTGTCAGACATATTTAATTGCTTTGACAGCTGTGTTTCCTCAATCAAGAAGTGAGTGAACCAGAGAACAAGCTATCAAAATTAAGATCGTTCTGGGCAATGAAGGCCTGAAATGGATCAATACATCAGGATTGTCAGCTGAGGATCAGGAGGACTATCGCAAGATATGGACATTCCTGGAGCAGCAACTCAAAGTGAAGGTACATTTCCACATACATCGGCTTGAGCTAATGACCTATTGGCAAAGACAAGATGAGTCTATGACCAGTTATTGCAAGGCGCCGAGACAAAGCTCAATATTGTGACTTTGCAGATATTGAATTATCAGAACAGGTTATAGAGCTAGTAATTATGTCTACCCCAATAGAGGCCTTTCAAAAAGACCTGCTAGAAAAGAAGAAATGGCACATGATAGATGCACTATTCAGTGATGGAAGGAAATGTGAAGCCATCATGATTGGGCACCAACAGTTACAAATGTTGAGGCAGCTATGGGTCGGTACCTGGGATCTCGATGTTGTGGCCATTTCAGAGACATGGGTAGAGCAGGGACAGGAATGGATGTTGCGGGTTCCGGGATTTAGATGTTTCACTAAGAACAGAGAAGATGGTAAAAGAGGGGGGGCGGTGTGGCATTGTTAATCAAGGAAAGTATTACAGCGGCAGAAAGGATGTTTGAGGACTCGTCTACTGAGGTAGTCTGGGCCGAGGTTAGAAACAGGAGAGGAGAGGTCACCCTGTTGGGAGTTTTCTATAGACCTCCAAATAGTTCCAGAGATGTAGAGGAAAGGATAGCAAAGATGATTCTTGACAGGAGCGAGAGTAACAGGGTAGTGGTTATGGGGGACTTTAACTTTCCAAATATTGACTGGAAATACTATAGTTCGAGTACTTTAGATGGGTCTGTTTTTGTCCAGTGTGTGCAGGAGGGTTTTCTGACACAGTATGTAGACAGGCCAACCAGGGGCGATGCCACATTGGATTTGGTACTGGGTAATGAACCCGGCCAGGTGTTAGATTTAGAAGTTGGTGAGCACTTTGGTGATAGTGATCACAATTCGGTTAGGTTTACCTTAGCGATGGGCAGGGACAGGCATATACAGCAGGGCAAGAATTATAGCTGGGGGAAAGGAAATTATGATGCGATTAGGCAAGATTTAGGATGCGTAGGATGGGGAAGGAAACTGCAGGGGATGGGCACAATCGAAATGTGGAGCTTATTCAAGGAGCAGCTACTGCGTGTCCTTGATAAGTATGTACCTGTCAGGCAGGGAGGAAGTTGTCGAGCGAGGGAGCCGTGGTTTACTAAAGAAGTTGAAGAGCTTGTCAAGAGGAAGAAGAAGGCTTATGTTAGGATGAGACGTGAAGGCTCAGTTAGGGCGCTTGAGAGTTACAAGCTAGCCAGGAAGGATCTAAAGGGAGAGATAAGAAGAGCAAGGAGAGGACACGAGAAGTCATTGGCGGATAGGATCAAAGAAAACCCTAAGGCTTTCTATAGGTATATCAGGAATAAAAGAATGACTAGAGATAGGTTAGGGCCAATCAAGGATAGTAGTGGGAAGTTGTGTGTGGAATCGGAGGAGATAGGGGAAGTGTTAAATGAATATTTTCCGTCAGTATTTATAGTGGAGAAAGAAAATGTTGTCGAGGAGAATACTGAGATACAGACTACTAGGCTAGATGGGATTGAGGTTCACAAGGAGGAGGTGTTAGCAATTTTGGAAAGAGTGAAAATAGATAAGTCCCCTGGGCCAGATGGGATTTATCCTAGGATTCTCTGGGAAGCCAGGGAGGAGATTGCAGAGCCTTTGTCCTTGATTTTTATGTCGTCATTGTCGACAGGAATAGTGCCGGAAGACTGGAGGATAGCAAATGTTGTCCCCTTGTTCAAGAAGGGGAGTAGAGACAGCCCTGGTAATTATAGACCTGTGAGCCTTACTTCGGTTGTGGGTAAAATGTTGGAAAAGGTTATAAGAGATAGGATTTATAATCATCTTGAAAAGAATAAGTTCATTAGAGACAGTCAGCACGGTTTTGTGAAGGGTAGGTCGTGCCTCACAAACCTTATTGAGTTTTTTGACAAGGTGACCAAACAGGTGGATGAGGGTAAAGCCGTGGGTGTGGTCTATATGGATTTCAGTAAGGCGTTTGATAAAGTTCCCCACGGTAGGCTATTGCAGAAAATACAGAAGTATGGGATTGAAGGTGAATTAGTGCTTTGGATCAGAAATTGGCTAGCTGAAAGAAGACAGAGGGTGGTGGTTGATGGTAAATGTTCATCCTGGAGTATAGTTTCTAGTGGTGTACCGCAAGGATCTGTTTTGGGGCCACTGCTGTTTGTCATTTTTATAAATGACCTGGATGAGGGTGTAGAAGGGTGGGTTAGTAAATTTGCGGATGACACGAAGGTCGGTGGAGTTGTGGATAGTGCCGAAGGATGTTGTAGGTTACAGAGGGACGTAGATAGGCTGCAGAGCTGGGCTGAGAGATGGCAAATGGAGTTTAATGCGGAAAAGTGTGAGGTGATTCACTTCGGAAGGAGTAACAGGATTGCAGAATACTGGGCTAATGGGAAGATTCTTGGTAGTGTAGATGAGCAGAGAGATCTTGGTGTCCAGGTACATAAATCCCTGAAAGTTGCCACCCAGGTTAATAGAGCTGTTAAGAAGGCATATGGTGTGTTAGCTTTTATTAGTAGGGGGATTGAGTTTAGGAGCCACGAGGTCATGCTGCAGCTGTACAGAACTCTGGTGCGGCCGCACCTGGAGTATTGCGTGCAGTTCTGGTCACCGCATTATAGGAAGGATGTGGAAGCTTTGGAAAAGGTGCAGAGGAGATTTACGAGGATGTTGCCTGGTATGGAGGGAAGGTCTTACGAGGAAAGGCTGAGGGACTTGAGGTTGTTTTCGTTAGAGAGAAGGAGGAGAAGAGGTGACTTAATAGAGACATATAAGATAATCAGAGGGTTGGACAGGGTGGATAGTGAGAGCCTTTTTCCTCGGATGGTGATGGCAAACACGAGGGGACATAGCTTTAAGTTGAGGGGTGATAGATATAGGACAGATGTCAGAGGTAGTTTCTTTACACAGAGAGTAGTAGGGGCGTGGAAAGCCCTGCCTGCAACAGTAGTAGACTCGCCAACTTTAAGGGCATTTAAGTGGTCATTGGATAGACATATGGATGAAAATGGAATAGTGTAGGTCAGATGGTTTCACAGGTCGGCGCAACATCGAGGGCTGAAGGGCCTGTACTGCGCTGTAATGTTCTATGTTCTAATTGGTATGGTAACCAAGGCTCAGAAGTCTGCTCAGCCTTGTGGCAAATGTGGCCTGACTCAGCCAATTCGCAGTTGTCCGGTGTACCAGGACCAGTGCCAAGCTTATGGCATATGAGGACATTGGGCAAGGTGGTGTAGAAGGCCGAGCTCAGATACTGCAGACAGGAATAGTGGCAGATCACATGTAGAGAGAACATCTGCAAGACAGAATGGCAAATATAACATAAGGTATACCAACACACAACAAAAGCCCAAGCAGGTACATCAGGCCAGTAGAGAGACAGATTGTCAGGAGGGAATGGATGAAGAATGCATTAGTATGAACAGTGAGAAGGAGTTCCACACAGTTAACTTGGATCAATATGCCAATACTAGCACACAATCTGAGGCATTTGCCATGATCAGGATTATATGTCTGCAGAAGAGTGCAAGCATAAGCTCAGAGTAAAAATCGACACAGGAGCAAGTGCAAATATTTTGCCCATCCATATACTGAAGGACATGTACTTAAAGAAATGGGAATCTATTGTGCAACCCTCCACAGCTAATCTGACTGCCTGCAATGGTTCTCCAATAGAGTGTATTGGAACGATAACCTTACAGTACAGCTATGGGAACTCCAAACGGCTCCACAAGTGTTTTACGTTATAGACACAACTGTCTCAGGACCAGCTGTCACAGGACTTCCAGTAAGCCGAGGTCTACGAATTGTCACAATACATGAAGTCAGATGGTAGAAAATATACAGGTCAAGGTAATCAGGTTGGTCCATGTAAAGGACGACACAAAGAGACTGTTTGACTGGGATTCTGTCCTCCACTTCATTGCAGAAAGTACCCAGAGGCCAGAGGGACTGCCCTCGATTGGCGATGTTGCCAGTTCATCATTTTTCTAAGCTTTCCAAACAAGGGAAGAGGTTCACGATAACAAATCTCCCCAAGGTTTTAGGGAGTGTAAAATTTGCTTGCCTGTAAATAACATTTTGTTTTAATCTTGTATAGTTAGTCTGAACCACAACATCATTGTTTATTGCCAATTTCTTTTTATCTTTGGAAAAAAGGGGGATGTTGTGGGACCACGGCAAGAGCTGTAAGTGAAGGTCACTGGAGAAAGTGATGTCGTGTCACCAAACAGTTGTGGGTGGAGCCCGACAGAGTGAGACGTGTTTGGATGTAGCTCGTACAGTAACTGTTTGTATATAGATGTTCCAGTTAAAGTATAATAAAACCTATATTTACACTTGAACTACAAGAAAGCCCCCAGCGATTTAACATCCGCAGCACTTAAAGCAGCCAGAAGTACTGCACAAAGAACAGCTAGGCGTTGCGCAAACGACTACTGGCAACACCTATGCAGTCATATTCAGCTGGCCTCAGACACCGGAAACATCAGAGGAATGTATGATGGCATGAAGAGAGCTCTTGGGCCAACCATCAAGAAGATCGCCCCCCTCAAATCTAAATCGGGGGACATAATCACTGACCAACGCAAACAGATGGACCGCTGGGTTGAGCACTACCTGGAACTGTACTCCAGGGAGAATGCTGTCACTGAGACTGCCCTCAATGCAGCCCAGCCTCTACCAGTCATGGATGAGCTGGACATACAGCCAACCAAATCGGAACTCAGTGATGCCATTGATTCTCTAGCCAGCGGAAGAGCCCCTGGGAAGGACAGCATTACCCCTGAAATAATCAAGAGTGCCAAACCTGCTATACTCTCAGCACTACATGAACTGCTATGCCTGTGCTGGGACGAGGGAGCAGTACCCCAGGACATGCGCGATGCCAATATCATCACCCTCTATAAAAACAAAGGTGACCGCGGTGACTGCAACAACTACCGTGGAATCTCCCTGCACAGCATAGTGGGGAAAGTCTTTGCTCAAGTCGCTCTGAACAGGTTCCAGAAGCTGGCCAAGCGCGTCTACCCTGAGGCACAGTGTGGCTTTCGTGCAGAGAGATCGACCATTGACATGCTGTTCTCCCTTCGTCAGATACAGGAGAAATGCCGTGAACAACAGATGCCTCTCTACGTTGCTTTCATTGATCTCACCAAAGCCTTTGACCTCGTCAGCAGACGTGGTCTCTTCAGACTACTAGGAAAGATCGGATGTCCACCGAAGCTACTAAGTATCATCACCTCATTCCATGACAATATGAAAGGCGCAATTCAACATGGTGGCTCCTCATCAGAGCCCTTTGCTATCCTGAGTGGTGTGAAACAGGGCTGTGTTCTCGCACCCACACTTTTTGGGATTTTCTTCTCCCTGCTGCTTTCACATGCGTTCAAATCCTCTGAAGAAGGAATTTTCCTCCACACAAGATCAGGGGGCAGGTTGTTCAACCTTGCCCGTCTAAGAGCGAAGTCCAAAGTACGGAAAGTCCTCATCAGAGAACTCCTCTTTGCTGACGATGCTGCTTTAACATCTCACACTGAAGAGTGCCTGCAGAGTCTCATCGACAGGTTTGCGGCTGCCTGCAATGAATTTGGCCTAACCATCAGCCTCAAGAAAACGAACATCATGGGGCAGGACGTCAGAAATGCTCCATCCATCAATATTGGCGACCACGCTCTGGAAGTGGTTCAAGAGTTCACCTACCTAGGCTCAACTATCACCAGTAACCTGTCTCTAGATGCAGAAATCAACAAGTGCATGGGTAAGGCTTCCACTGCTATGTCCAGACTGGCCAAGAGAGTGTGGGAAAATGGCGCACTGACACGGAACACAAAAGTCCGAGTGTATCAGGCCTGTGTCCTCAGTACCTTGCTCTACGGCAGCGAGGCCTGGACAACGTATGCCAGCCAAGAGCGACGTCTCAATTCATTCCATCTTCGCTGCCTTCGGAGAATACTTGGCATCAGGTGGCAGGACTATATCTCCAACACAGAAGTCCTTGAAGCGGCCAACACCCCCAGCTTATACACACTACTGAGTCAGCGGCGCTTGAGATGGCTTGGCCATGTGAGCCGCATGGAAGATGGCAGGATCCCCAAAGACACATTGTACAGCGAGCTCGCCACTGGTATCAGACCCACCGGCCGTCCATGTCTCCGCTATAAAGACGTCTGCAAACGCGACATGAAATCGTGTGACATTGATCACAAGTCGTGGGAGTCAGTTGCCAGCATTCGCCAGAGCTGGCGGGCAGCCATAAAGACAGGGCTAAATTGTGGCGAGTCGAAGAGACTTAGTAGTTGGCAGGAAAAAAGAGACAGAGGCGCAAGGGGAGAGCCAACTGTGCAACAGTCCCGACAAACAAATTTCTCTGCAGCACCTGTGGAAGAGCCTGTCACTCCAGAATTGGCCTTTATAGCCACTCCAGGCGCTGCTTCACAAACCACTGACCACCTCCAGGCGCATATCCATTGTCTCTCGAGATAAGGAGGCCCAAAAGAAAGAAACACTGGATATTACTTGTAGACCTGTGAGTCTTACAATAGATCATACACCAAAGGAATAAGTAATATTACAGCTGCTGCAGCCACAACTGCAACCTCAAAGCAAGACAAAGACCACATTGCCTGTGATTGTCAAGCTGACTGTGGCTCTTAACCTTTACCTATCTGGCTCCTTCCAGGCTGGTGCTGGAGATATAAGTAATATCTTGCAGTTTGCAGTACACTGCTCACTCCTGCTGCAGCAGAAAAGTCACTGAGGTTCTCTACACAAAGATAGCCAGCTTCATATTATTCACTCAATAGATGCAGTGTGCAGGAGGTTTGCTGGGATGACAGGCTTCCTCATGGTGCAGGTGCCACTAACTCCGCGCAAATTCCTTTGCATGCACCTGATGTGAACTCAGTCATTTTAATGAACCGAAAGGGATTCCATTCCCTTAATGTGCAGCTAGGCTATGACCACAGGCAGTGAATCATGCAGGTCAATGTCCAATGTACTGGCAGTAGTCAGGATTGTCCCTTGATTCTGCGGCAGTCCTCAGTGCCCCAGTATTTGACCCACTTCAGCAATTCAAAGGCTGGCTATCGGGTGACAAGGGTAATTTGTTCATGACATGGCTCATGACTCCAATTGTGAAGCCAAACGTGTGTCAACGGAATGACAGCCATGCTGCCACAAGGAACATGATAGTGCAATTTGATTGAAATTCAATTTAGTATACTGTATTCACTACTCACTCCTCTGCACTGGGGAGACCAAACACAGATTGGATAACTTCTTTGTGGAACACCTCCATTCAGTCCGGATGTGTGACCCCTCCCACCCCCCCAAGCTGCTGGTCGCCTTTCTTTTTAATTCTTCACCTTACTCACTCTCGGGAGTTCAACAATTTCACGTCGTAAGCCCTGCCCCCATTTTGTTTCCTTTACCATTCCTTGGTTTGGGATTTTCTTTTTGTTTTTGGATGGTAGTTGTTCATCATTCTGTCATTCACACTTCCTCTAGACATATAGAACATAGAACATAGAACATTACAGCGCAGTACAGGCCCTTCAGCCCTCGATGTTGCGCCGACCTGTGAAACCATCTGACCTACACTATTCCATTTTCATCCATATGTCTATCCAATGACCACTTAAATGCCCTTAAAGTTGGCGAGTCTACTACTGTCGCAGGCAGGGCATTCCACGCCCCTACTACTCTCTGTGTAAAGAAACTACCTCTGACATCTGTCCTATATCTATCACCCCTCAACTTAAAGCTATGTCCCCTCGTGTTTGCCATCACCATCCGAGGAAAAAGGCTCTCACTATCCACCCTGTCCAACCCTCTGATTATCTTATATGTCTCTATTAAGTCACCTCTTCTCCTCCTTCTCCCTAACGAAAACAACCTCAAGTCCCTCAGCCTTTCCTCGTAAGACCTTCCCTCCATACCAGGCAACATCCTCGTAAATCTCCTCTGCACCTTTTCCAAAGCTTCCACATCCTTCCTATAATGCGGTGACCAGAACTGCACGCAATACTCCAGGTGCGGCCGCACCAGAGTTCTGTACAGCTGCAGCATGACCTCGTGGCTCCTAAACTCGATCCCCCTACTAATAAAAGCTAACACACCATATGCCTTCTTAACAGCTCTATTAACCTGGGTGGCAACTTTCAGGGATTTATGTACCTGGACACCAAGATCTCTCTGCTCATCTACACTACCAAGAATCTTCCCATTAGCCCAGTATTCTGCAATCCTGTTACTCCTTCCGAAGTGAATCACCTCACACTTTTCCGCATTAAACTCCATTTGCCATCTCTCAGCCCAGCTCTGCAGCCTATCTATGTCCCTCTGTAACCTACAACATCCTTCGGCACTATCCACAACTCCACCGACCTTAGTGTCATCCGCAAATTTACTAACCCACCCTTCTACACCCTCATCCAGGTCATTTATAAAAATGACAAACAGCAGTGGCCCCAAAACAGATCCTTGCAGTACACCACTAGAAACTATACTCCAGGATGAACATTTACCATCAACCACCACCCTCTGTCTTCTTTCAGCTAGCCAATTTCTGATCCAAAGCACTAATTCACCTTCAATCCCATACTTCTGTATTTTCTGCAATAGCCTACCGTGGCGAACTTTATCTCTTGTTTCTTGTCCCATTACCGCTCCCTTCGGCCTTTCACTATCACCGCTTTTGTCATTTAATCTCTCCTGCCCTCCACCCTATCATAGCCTTCCCTATTGTTTTTTTTCTTCCTTCCTTCCCAATTTCCTTGCTTAAACCTGTCACATTTCTAGCTTTTACCAGGTCTGATGAAAAGCCACGGACCTGAAACTTTTGGGGAATTTTATGCTCCCCCCCACGGCGGGTTTGGAGGCATGGAAAGCAAATAATCAGTTGGGATGGTGACGGGATCATGCCATCTTCCCACCTCTGCCAAAATTAAGTCCAGGGCAGGAACATCTGTGACTGGCCTTCCTGCCCTGCTGCCAATTGAGGACCTTAACTGGGCAATTAATGCCCAATTAAAGGCCTCATCCCACTGCTGCCGCAATTAGCCATGCAGCTGGAGGCCCTGTTGCAGCATGGAAAGCATCCTGAAAAACCCATCCGGGCTGCGTGCAGGCTCCGGGGTGACGGGGTGGGTGGGGTCCCTTGTTAAAAGGCACTTGGTGCCTGAACGAGGGAACCGGCATCGGGGAGGGGGGGAGGTGCTGCTGAGAGCCATCCCCTGCCCTTACTAGCGACCCCCTACCCCTCCCTCCCTTGCAACCCCCAGCCTATGAGACCACTCCCACCCTGACCCACCTGTGACCTGGGTCCAGCGCCACTCCTGGGCCTCGGGCGCTGGGGCTCCACGGTGGCGCTGCTCAGTTAAAGAGCTTCCAGCCTCTGATTGGCTGGTAGCTCAGAGGGTGGGGCTTCCATCACCAGGGCCATTGATACAGAGGAAGGCCTGCCGCTGTCCACTTAATTGCCTAATTGGCATTTGATTCGGCAGGCGTCCCACAGGAGAGGCGACGTGGAGTTCTCAGTGGTGCTTTTTCTGGACATCGAGACTCCCCGTCGCCCAAATAAAATCCCAGCCA
Source organism: Heterodontus francisci (assembly GCF_036365525.1). Classification (NCBI taxonomy): domain Eukaryota; kingdom Metazoa; phylum Chordata; class Chondrichthyes; order Heterodontiformes; family Heterodontidae; genus Heterodontus; species Heterodontus francisci. The sequence goes on from NC_090402.1 coordinate 50,643,137, forward strand.
TTAACTGTTTCTGCTGAGTGTTTCCAGCATTTTCTGTTTTTATTTCAGATTTCCAGCATCCACTGTATTTTACTCTTCTATTACAGAGCACACAACTGCCTGGACTGCTGTTGAGGAACCCTGCAGTACTCAGCTGAGTGGGTATTAGGACTGGTGATGCTCAGGGGGCACACATTTAAAACTCAGATTCGAAGGAATTTCTTCTCACAGAGGGTGGTGAATCTCTGTAATTCTCTGCCTCAGAGAGTTGTGGAGGCGAGGTCACTAAATGAATTTAAGGAGGAGGTAGATAGATTTTTGAAATCTCGGGGAGTTGAGGGTTAGGCAGAGCAGGCCCGAAAGAGGAGTTGAGGCCTGGGACAGATCAGCCATGATCTTATTGAATGGCGGGGCAGACTTGAGGGGCTGAATGGCCTACTCCTGCTCCTATTTCTTATGTTCTTATGTGATAGTTTGCTGTATGCTGCACAACCTGGCCTTTATGAGGGAGCAGCCTGTACAATCACTTCAAGGAGCAGGAGCATGAAGAGGAAGAGGAGGAAGTGGAGAAGGAGGTGCAACAGGAAATGAGGAACAGGAAGAGGAAGGGAGGATACAATGCGGGCAGTCAATCTCTGCCTGGGCTCTATATGACGAACTAATTAATGAGTAATACCAGTGACCTCAATCAGAACTCGCCATTCAGCCACAGTCCCACACTCCTTCACTTTTCTCTATCACTGACCAGCACATGGTCCTCTTTCTGACAAAACCAAAATATAAACCATCAGAAGATGTATATTCCAATCCAAATTTATAAATTCAATCATAACATAATGCATACAAAAAAACTAATCACTCTTGTACATTGCCTTAGTGCCTCCTCTGTGTGCCTTTGCCTCTCCTAGTGCCCCTGTAAGGTGTTTCCTCAAAGGCTGCAGCTGAGTAGTGGAAGGCTGCTGACCTTTAATCAAGGAGACTGCAGATGGCCTTGGGAGGGGACCCCGAGCAGCTCTGGGCCTAGAAGGCCTGCCTTCAGATGGTACCATTTTGGCATGGGCGGCAGCAACCTTACCTGGCGAAATAATAGGCAACAGCAAGGGTCAGGTGTGTGAGCAGGAATGCTGCCATCCTGAGAGTGGACACCAGGTTCATCCTGCATGGACAGGGCCTCAGTAATCCTAATAATCAATTGGAGGACAGATTGTTGGACTGCTGTGAAGCCCCATTGAGTAGTAAACCATGATGGCAGCAGTCTGAGCTTCTACTGTAACTCTCAGACCCTTGATAGAAGCTGTTTGTGTAGCAATGGAAGTTGTGGCATTGGTGGGTTCCACAGGTGTGTTGTTGGAGGTGACCACCCTCCACTTTGGAATGAATGGGCTCCAAGCTCCGCGTAAAGGTTTGTGTCAAGTTGGTGCTGGACTCCTCCATGTTTCTTGACACTGAATACAAACTTTCTGACAGGCTTTCCAGTGCACCAAGTATTTGAGTGTGTACAGCCATCTGTCTTCTTCTGTAGCCTGGCCCATCGAAGTTCTCATGCGTGTACTTTGTGGTACAGCCGGTGTGGGATTTCACCCTCCAGCAAGCTGGCATCTGCACTCTCCTTTTCCCCTGCCCTTGCTCCTGTGCATTTGATGTCTCATGACATGCAGATCTCTCCTCTGTCCTAACCTCTAAAATATACGGAATACATGAGCTGCTGTCTGTGAGTGTAAGATTGAGAGACAGTGTCTCTTCATCTTCACTATCTTCTTCCTCTTCCTCCACTGACCGGGCAGGGTCCAGTTTTGGGGGATTTGAAACAAAAATGGAGAAGGGTTGGGTTGTAATGAAGGGAGAGGGGAAAGTAAGAACTGTGTGCTTACACCCTCTGCATCCTCTGACCCGGACCTGATTGAGGGATGAGGGAGAGGTGGGATGAGAGAAGGAGGTTTAGATATCCAGGCCCATCAGTCGCCATGGCCTCAGTGACGCGCCTTCCCATGATGGTCAGCACCGTCTCCTTCATGGAGGTTAAACCATGCATCGTGCTTGCTTGCTCCAGTTCTTTGCTGCTGCCTGCTGTTATGTGCCATCTTCTCCAGCAAGAAAAAGAGAAATATGTTAGTGAATGCCCTGCGATATGTTTGGGTGATGTGAGTATTATGGTTGAATAGCTACCAGCGTGTGTGAGCTGTGAGTTGTGGGTGTGAGGCCTGTAATGGTGCTCAGTGTATGAGGGTGAAGGGAAACATATGAAAGTTAGGGTTGGGTCCTGATTGATGGAGATTGTTGGTAGGTGAATGATGGGGGTGCAGTGAACTGAGCAGAGGATGATGCTAGTGATAGAGTTGGTAGGATATGGCATTTGAAGATGTATTAACTCACCTTGATGACTTACATGAGGTTGTTAAACTTCTTCCTGCACTGCATCCATGTTCTTGGAGCAACAGCCCCAGCGTTGACCTCTTCTGCTACCTTTACCCACTGCATCCTGAGCATGTGTCTGGAGGACCTCCTGTTCCCTTGTGCATAAAAGACCTTTCCCTTCTTTCCACCTCTTCCTCCAAGGCCTCCCGTGCAGTGTCTGAAAACACACAGAGTGGTTGTAAAAGGAGTGCATTGTAAATAGATTGCAAGAGATTGACTTTTGGTGAGAGTGGGAACACAGTGCAGACAGGGAAGGGGGTGCTGATTTTTGTCTCTGAAATTTGTAGTTGTTCATGTAAGCTTGAGGCAGTCGGTATTTAAAACCTTTATCCAGTGTTTTATTGCTTAGTTAATGCATAGAAAATGAAGGCTATGGGCAACTAAAGAGGTAAGAGACAACATAAATCTAAAAGAAAAAACATACAAAAATACAAAAACTAGCACAGATCCTGGCAAATGGGAACGATACAAAGAACAGCAAAGGGTGACAAAACAGATAGGAAGAGTTACAAAAAGGAAGTATGAAAAGAAATTGGCAAATAATATTGAAATCATCACAATATATTTTTAGAATTATATTCTGAAAAAGAGGGTAGTCAGGAGCAATTTGGGTCCCTTGAAAACTGATAACAGTGATATTGTCAAAGTTAGCATCACAGCCTCACAGCTCCAGCGACCCGGGTTCAATTCTGGGTACTGCCTGTGCGGAGTTTGTAAGTTCTCCCTGTGACTGCGTGGGTTTCCATCGGGTGCTCCGGTTTCCTCCCACAGCCAAAGACTTTCAGATTGATAGGTAAATTGGCCATTGTAAATTTCCCCGAGTGTAGGTAGGTGGTAGGAGAATGGTGGGGACGTGGTAGGGAATATGGGATTAATGTAGGATTAGCATAAATGGATGGTTGTTGGTCAGCACAGGCTCGGTGGGCCGAAGGGCCTGTTTCAGTGCTGTATCTCTATAGATTCACAAAATAAGGAAATGGTGGATATGTTGAATAATTACTTTGCATCAGTATTTACAGTGGGGGAAGAGGTCAGCATGCTGGAAATCCTAAGGAAACTAATATTAAATCAGGGGCAGGAACTCAACAAAATTAACATAAACAAAATAACTTTAATGAAGATAATAATGGCACTAAAGAGTGACAAGTCCCCAGGACCAGATGGTTTCCATCCCAGGGAGTTAATGGAAGTAGGTGAGAACACTGCAGATGCCCTAATTATAATCTTCGAAAGTTCTCATGATTCAGGAACCATTCCCTTAGATTGGAAAATTGCACGTCACTGCTATTTAAGAAAGCTGAGGGAGCAAAACAAGGGAATTATAGACCAACTAGCCTAACATCTATAGTCAGGAAATTACGATAATCTATAATTAAGGATAATGTGACTGAACTCCTTGAAAATTTTCAATTGATTAGAGAGAACCAGCATGGATTTGCAAAGGGAAGGTCATGCTTGATAAGTAAGGCCCTATGAAAAATGTGTCATGGACCGTGAAATCTCGGGTCCTCTGTTAAATTGGCCTTGCAAGCCTCACACGTTTTACTCATTGACACAAGGCTCACCATGCTGATGGCTGGGCATGTTGTGAATATCGCACATTTTAGTGACGGACACAGGGCTCACCTCGCTGATTGGTAGATGAGGGAGGGCTTCCGATGCAGTCTTGACAGTAGCAGTCTGAAGTATTAATAGACAAGTGAGGATGCCAGAATGAGCAAATCAAAAGTGGCCACAACCATTACTGCAGCAACGAGTGAAAAAAATTTGGAAGCCAAATTCTGCATGTCGATGGCAGTATACTGTTTGTACAAGCTGTAATATTATGTTAGATCACACACGGCGGGCAACGGTTCAGTGCCACTTAGAGTCCAAAAGGCATTGCAGCAGAAAGAGAGCATCCAACAATGCACTGCTGGAAAACGAACATGCAAAGAAACAGGCAATTTCATCTCTTTTTAAGAAGTCGACAGAGAGCTCAGAAAATCTTGACTTGGTTACAAAGGAACTTGTGGATGCTTTTGCAAGTGCCAACATACCATTGGAAAAACTCAATTACCTAAAGCTACGGGTATTCATACAACATAATGTGCAAAATGGCTGCCAAGTGCAAATAAACTATGGGACTGCTTACCGAAGGCTTTTGCTACACATTGTGAAGAGATGAAGTCTCAGATTAATGTAAGTGAGTCTCCATGATCAAATTCAACCACTGACTTCAGTGGGTAAAGAATGTGACCTGTTTATAGTCAGCCTTTTACAATAGTTTTTGAGTGTATTATAAATGCCATTTGAAACCAGAAACTTCCTTGTCTTTTTTTGTTGTAAACAGATCATTTTCAGGATTTGTTGCGACACTATGAGATTGAAAATGGACCGATGTTGAAACCTCTCGATAAAGGGGCAAAAAAATGAACCCAACATTGCCCTCATCCCAATGGATCAAGCTGCATCAAGCTGTGCATAGACACTCGGTATGCAAACACCAAGTGTCAATCCGTGCTGAAGTTCTATCTGTTTCCTGTATTGCGAAGGATGGGTCTGGACACGTTGCCGCAGAACACTCCATTCTGTTGGACTGTGCCTGACCACCTGTCCTTTGTGGAAAAGTTTGTTCAGAAAAACACCTTTGATCACAAGTCCATCAGGCAGTGATCTGCACGTAATGTCCTCAAAGCCTTGCAGGAAAAGGAGATGGTTGATCCTGTCAGATGGTTCCGTGAGCAAACTGCCAAACACATTCTAGAACTTTCAAACAAGACATGGCTTGCCTGGTGGTGAGAAGGGCCCTCCCCGACAGATCCTTCCTGCATGCCCGGAATCTCACTGCCTCCGCACGCTGCCCTCAAGGAGGCTGTGGTGGGGAAGAGACTGTTGCCCACCTCCTTCTGGAATGAGCCTTTGCAAAACAGGTCTGGAAAGAGATGCAGTGGTTTTGTCAAGGTTCATCCTGAGCAGCTCCATAACAAAAGACTCAGTGTTCTATGGGCTGCTCCCAGGGACGCATATCGAGATAAACATCAGCTGCTGCTGGAGGACCATCAACTCGGTGAAAGATGTACTTTGGTCTGCCTGAAACTTGCTGGTCTTCCAGTGCAAAGAGCTGTCCATGACTGAGGGACGCACTAAAGCTTGGAGCAGCCACAGCAAAGTGTCAATGGGGAAAGGCCGCTGTGTAAAGTCCTCCCGCTAAAGTCTACAGAGGGCCTGTAAACCGTGTAAAACCCCTTGGGCTGTATGCACCAGAAAATGTTTGACATGTAATGTAAAAGTGCGTTGTAAATATAACCTGGAATGGCAAGTGCAATCAGACACCTGATCTACTATAATGAAAGAAACTGATCTGTATTGTATTTCATGTATTGCCAAATTTGAACTGTTATGTGATGTATTTTTAAAATGTTATGAATAAAGTATATTTTGGGGGGAAAAATCACCCCCGCTACTTCCTCTCATGAGGAAATCCAGAACAAGATGGTATGAACTTAAATTTGGAGCTTCCCCATTCAGGGTGATGTCCGTGAGCACTTCTTCACACAAAGGGTAGTTGAAATCTCCACTCAATCTTCTCTTCTCTAAGGAGAACAACTCCATCTTCTCCAGTCTTTTCACATCGCTGAAGTCCCTCATCTCTGGAACCATTTTTGTAAATCATTTCTGCACCCTCTTTAAAACCTTCACATCCTCCCTAAAGTGTGGTGCCCAGAACTGGACATAATACTCCAGTTGAGGCCGAACTAGTGTTTTTATAAAGGTTCATTATAAGTTCCTTGCTTTTTTACTCTATGCCTCTATTTATAAAGCCTAGGATCCCATATGCCTTTTTAACAACGTTCCTATTTTCCTTTTTGCCTCTCCTCGTTCTTCCTATCAAAATATATCACTTGGCACTTCTCTGCATTAAATTTCATCTGCCATGTGCCCACATTCCACCAGTCCTCTTGAAGTCTTTTACTATCCTCCTCACAGTTCACAATACTACCAAGTTTTGTGTCATCTTCAAATTTTGAAGTTGTGTCCTGTGCACAGAAATCTAAGTCATTAATGTAGATCATGAGAAGCAGTGGCCTAGTAACAACCCCTGGGGAACCTCATTATATACCTTCCTCCAGTCTGAAAGACAACCATTCACCACTACTCTCTGTTCCCTGTCACTCAGCCAACTTCGTATCCATGCTGCTAATGTCCCTTTTATTCCATGGGCTTCAACTTTGCTGGTAAGCCAATTATGTGGTGCTTTAGCAAACACCTTTTGGAAGACTATGTACACCACATCAACTGCATTACCCTCATCAAAAAAGTCAATCAAGTTAGTTAAACATGATTTGCCTTTAACAAATCTGTATTAGCTTTCCTTAATTAATCCACACCTGTCCAAGTAACTGTTAATTTTGTCCAGGATTATTATTTCTAAACGTTTCCGCACCACTGAGGTTAAATTGGCCTGTAGTGGCTGAGTTTATCCTTACACGCTTTTTTGAACAAGGGTATAGCATTTGCAATTCTCCAGTCCTGTGGCACCACCCCTGTATCTAAGGAGGATTGGAAGATTATGGCCAGTGCCTCTGCAATTTTCATCTTTACTTCCCTCAGTAACCTAGGATGCATCTCATCTGGACATGCTGACTTTTCAACCTTTAAGTGCATTTTATCTATCCCCCTTATCAATTTGTAGCCCACCCAGTATCTCAAATACTTCCTCTTTCACTATGACTCGGGCAGCATCCTCTTCCTTGATAAAGACAGATACAAAGTATTCATTTAGTACCTCAGCTATGCCTCACATCCATACGTAAATTCCCTTTTTGGTCTGTAATCTGCCCCAGCCTTTCTCTTACTACCCGTTTATTATTTATGTGATTTTTGGATCCCTGTTCTGTTATGTTTCATGACTACTGGGTGTCTCAAAGTGGTTTACAGTCAATGAAGTAATTTCTGAAGTGTAGTCCCTGTTGTAATGCGATGTTGTAATGTTAGCTGCCATTCTCTTCTCATATGCTCTCTTTGTTTCTCTTATTTCCCTTTTCACTTCCCCTCTGAGCTTTCTATATTCAGCCTGATTCTCACTTGAATTATCAACCTGACATCTATCAAAAGCACCCTTTTTCTGCTTCATCTTACTCTCTATCTCTATTGTCATCCAGGGAGCTCGGGCTTTGGTTGCCCTACCTTACCCACGCATAGGAATGTACCTCGACTGTATCCGAACCTGCTCCTCTTTAAAGGCAGCACATTATTCCGTTATAGTTTTGCCTGCAAATCTTTGATTCCAATTAAGAGCCTCGCCTTCATCCTGTGTACTCCTCCTGGTTACCTGCCCCTCAAGAGATGACAGCAGAGCTCTGCTTTACAGTGTCAACAACTCTCCTTACCGCAGCTCCCTATCAGGCCTGAGCCAGGATTTTCTCCAGCTATTGTAGTACAAAATGGATAGGATAGAAGCAGAAAGAGTGAGGATATCAGGCAGGAAGGCATCTCACTGCCTCGCAGCCATGATCCCTATGTTCACACACCTGCCCAGCAGGGAGGGCTGCCTACCACCTCTCTCCAGCGAAGCCCCATGTAAACAGTTGGTGGGGAGAGGACAGGGAAACCAAGAAAGGAGTTTGACCCTGGCGCAGTGGCTAGTTGAAATCCCTCATTGCTACCACCAGTTACCCCGTGATACAGGTGAGTGTCCAGCTCACTGGGAGGCTGCTTCCATACTGGTGATGCCTTGCCTAGTTGACTTGTTCCCAACACCCCTAGAGTTCCCACCTTGTCTCCTCACAAGTGACTGGAATCGGCCAAACCTGGATCGGACCGTCCCGGGCACCCCTGCTCCCTGCTGACTTCCCAGGGTATTGCCCTAGGATCTAGTGACAAGAAGACTGATCGAGCAGTTATGAAAAGTTCTGATTGCTCATCGATTCCTGACTGCCGTTGCTCGGTGCCACGGAGAAACCTCAAACCAGAGGATGGTCACCTTCTACATCCAGAGGACAGCTCCTGACCAAGAGGTCTTGCTGTGTGTAAACTGACTGCTGCATTTCCTACATTACAACAGAGACTGCACTTCAAAAGTACTTCTTGGTTGTAAAGCGCTTTGGGCTTGCTGAGGTTGTGAAAGGTGCTATATAAATGCAAGTTGCTCTTGTCCTGGTGTACGTCGACCTCCCAAGATTAGTTATGGATCTACAGTCACCAAAAATCTTCAACCAATTGAAGGTTTTTTCTGGGGAGCTTGGAATGAGGGTACAGAAGGCTACTCAACCACAAGAGGCATCACCTGATCAGCCGATTCAGATATGTTCCAGTGGGAGTGGCAGATGATGATTAGCTGTAAGACCCTGGGCCTAAGCTAACCCAGGTGGGTTCAATTCACTGAGTGCTGGCCTGGGATGAAACCTGGGACTTTTGTATCTGTGTGACTTTAGTTCATGCTCTGCTCACACAGCAAAACCCCGCCCGGGTGTGTGGAAAGTACAATGACTTAAACCACACTGGTGTTTGTCAAGTATTGCTGAATCCTGCAGTCTTTAATTAACTTGGTGATGTTGTGAAGTTTCATTGCCGCAGTAAATCCTGTCTAATTGAGGGTGGTGGGCTGTGGTATAATTGGTGTGTGTGTGGTTTGAGCACCAATCCTTTGCTATTTGTTGAGGCTGTGATCACACATTTAAAAGTGCAATCATGACGAGCATCAATTCCTTCATGTCAAAGGTATCAGATGTGGCTTACTGTCACCTCTACGTGTAAAGGTCATGAGTTGAAGTTCCACTCTGTAGTGTTTATTTATTTAGAGATACAGCACTGAAACAGGCCCTTCGGCCCACCGAGTCTGTGCCGACCATCAACCACCCATTTATACTAATCCTACACTAATTCCATATTCCTACCACATCCCCACCTGTCCCTATATTTCCCTACCACCTACCTATACTAGGGGCAATTGCTAATGGCCAATTTACCTACCAACCTGCAAGTCTTTGGCGGTGGGAGGAAACCAGAGCACCCGGAGGAAACCCACGCAGACACAGGGAGAACTTGCAAACTCCACACAGGCAGGACCCAGAATTGAACCCTGGTCGCTGGAGCTGTGAGGCTGCGGTGCTAACCACTGCGCCACTGTGCCGCCCACTGTTGTTGGAAGTCTTCTTTAAATACAATTGCAGGCTTCATAGTCAACACAATTTATTCATTGTCTTACTTACTGAATTCATGAGAATGGTTCCAGGGATGAGGAATTTCAGTGATGAAGATAGATTGGAGAAGTTAGGACTGTTTTCCTTGGAGAAGAGAAGGCTGAGAGGTGATTTGAAAGAAGTATTCAAAATCATGAGGGATCTGGACAGAGTAGATAGAGAGAAACTGTTCCCACTCATGAAAGGATCGAGAACGAGAGGGCACAGATTTAAAGTATTTGATGAGAAGCAAAAGTGACATGAGGAAAAACTTTTCCACACAGCGAGTGGTTAAGGTCTGGAATGTGCTGCCTGAGAACATGGTGGAGGCAGGTTCAATTGAAGCATTCAAAAAGGAATTAGACAGTTATATGAAAAGGAAGAATGTGCAGAGTTACGGGGAGAGGGAGGGGGAATGGAACTGAGGGAATTGCTCTTTCAGAGAGCCAGTGCAGGCACATTGGGCCGAATGGCCTCCTTCTGCGCTGTTACCATTCTGTGATTGTGTGATTAACACCATTGCACTCCATCACACACTCCAGAGACTTGAGCATGTAATCCAGGCTGACACTCCCAGTACAATACTGAGGAAGTGCTGCACTGTCGGAGGTGCTGTCTTTCGGATGAGATATTAAAGCGAGGCCCCGTCTGACCTCTCAGGTGGATGTAAAAGATCCTATGGCAATATTTTGAAGAGCAGGGGAGTTCTCCCCAGTGTCCTGTCCAATGTTTATCCCTCAATCAACATCATTGAAACAGATTATCTGGTCATTTTCACACTGCTGTTTGTGGTTGCTTGCTGTGTGCAAATTGGCTGCTGACCTTCCTACATTACAACAATGATTGCACTTCAAAAATACTTCATTGGCTGTAAAGTGCTTTGGGATGTGCTGAGGTTAAGAAAGGCACTATATAAATGAAAGCCCTTTCTTTCCTTCACTTAGAAGGCAGGTTATAATGGCGAGGTTATTGGGGGATGCATGTTTAGCCGAGTGCCATCTCAGCCTGCACTCAGCTAACTGATCCTAGCTGGGTTAGTTTAGGCCCACAGCCTGGGGCCTTGCTGCTAACCATTAACTACCAACTCCCACTGGAAGACGCCTGCATAGTTATCAGGTGATTGGTGATGCCCCTTGTGGTCAAGTAGCTTCCTGCACTCTCTTTCCAGGCTCCCTGGAGAAAATGGTCAGTTGTGAGGACTCCAGCTGCTCATGGATGCATAGATAATTCGGGAGAAGTCAACTTACACCAGGACAAGAAAGTGTTGCATTTATAGAGTTCCGTTTAATATCTCAGCACATCCCAAAGTGCTTTACAGCCAATGAAATGCTTTTGAAGTGCAGTCACTGTTGTAATGTAGCAAATGCAGCAGCCAATCTGTGTTAGTGGTGTTGAGAAAGAGAGAAATGCCTACCAGGATATTGGAGAGTACTTCCTTGAGAGTATGATGTGATCTTTTACACCCACCTGAGAAGGCCGGCATGGGTATCAGTTTAACATTCAATCCAACACACATCACCTCCAACAGTGCAGCACTCCCTCAGTACTGCAGTGGAGTGTCAGCCTAGGTCTTGTGCTCAACTTTGTAAAGTCGGTCGTTAACCCACGACCTTTTGACTCAAAGGTGAGAATGTTCACACTGAGCCAAGGCTAACACTTGGGCCTAGTGCCAGGCTTCATGGTCACTTCTGCGACTGAACCCTTGGCCTGATGCCTTTCAGTGCAGAAACTGTCAGCCACTCTGACCTGAGGCTTCCCCTCTGTCCCAGATAGCAGGCCTTTTGGTCAGGAGCTGTTCTCTGGATGTAGAAAGTGACCATCCTCTGGTTTGAGGTTTCTCCGTGGCACCGAGCAACGCCAATCAGGAATCGACAAGCAATCCGAGCTTTTCATAACTGCTCAATCAGTCTTCGTGTCACTGGATCCTAGGGCAATACCCCAGGAAGGCAGCAGGGAGCAGGGGTGCCCTGGAGGATCCGATCCAGGTCTGGCTGATTCACTTGGTGAGGAGGCATGGCAGGAACTCCAGGGGTGTTGGGAGCAAGTCAACTGGGTGAGGCATCACTTGTATGGAAGCAGCCTCCCAGTGAGAGGGACACTCACCTATATCATGGGGTCACTGGCAGCTGCAATGAGGGATTTCAACCTCCCACTGTGCCAGGGACAAACCCCTTTCCGAGTGATCCCTGGATCAGCAGCAGAGGACGAGAACATAAGAACATAAGAAATAGGAGCTGGAGTAGGCCATTTGGCCCTTCAAGCCTGCGTCGCTAGTAAACAAGATCGTTGCTGATCTTTTACCTCAATTCCACTTTCCTGAACTATCCCCATATCCCTTAATTCCCTTTGTACCCAAAAATCTATCGACCTCTGACTTGAATATACCCAAGGACCGAGCACCCACAGCTCTCTGGGCTAGAGAATTTCAAAGATTCACAACCCTTTGAGTGAAGAAATTTCTCCTCATCTGAGTCCTAAATGGCTAACTCCTTACTCTGAGATTGTGATTCTGTGTTCTAGATTCCCCAGCCAGGGGAAATATCCTCTCAGCATTACCCTGTCAAGCTTTTTAAGAATTTTATATGTTTCAATTAGATCATTTCTCATTTTTCTAAACTCCAGGGAATAGAGACCTAGTTGACACAGTCTCTCCTCACAGGTCAATCCCCTCATCCCAGGAACCAGTCTAGTGAACCTTTGTTGCACTCCCTCGAGGGCAAATATATCCTTCCTTAGGTAAGGAGACTGAAACTGCACACAGTCCTCTAGGTGTGGCCTCACCAATGCTCTGTATAATTGTAGTAAGACTCCTTTACTCTTACATTCCAATCCCTTTGTAAAAAAATGCTCACACATCATTTGCCTTCCTAATTGCTTGCTCTACCTGCATATTAACTTGTTGTGATTCATGTACAAGGACACCCAGGTCCCTCTGAGTGCAAACAATTCCCAGTCTCTCACCATTCAAAAAATATTCTGCGTTTTTGTTTAGTTTAGAGATACAGCACTGAAACAGGCCCTTCGGCCCACCGAGTCTGTGCCGACCATCAACCACCCATTTATACTAATCCTACACTAATCCCATATTCCTACCACATCCCCACCTGTCCCTATATTTCCCTACCACCTACCTATACTAGGGGCAATTTATAATGGCCAATTTACCTACCAACCTGCAAGTCTTTTGGCTGTGGGAGGAAACTGGAGCACCCGGAGGAAACCCACGCAGACACAGGGAGAACTTGCAAACTCCACACAGGCAGTACCTGGAATTGAACCCGGGTCGCTGGAGCTGTGAGGCTGCAGTGCTGACCACTGCGCCACTGTGCCACCCACAGTGGCGCAGTGGTTAGCACTGCAGCCTCACAGCTGTCGAAGTGGATCACTGCACACTTTGCCACATTGTATTCCATCTGCCATGCTCTTGCCCACTCAGCCAACCTGTCCATATCCCTCTGCAGCCTCTTTGCGTCCTCCTCACCGCTTACTTTCCCACCTAACTTTGTATCATCAGCAAATCTGGATATGTTACACTTAGTCCCCTCCTCGAAGTCATCAACTTACATTGTAAATAACTGAGACCAAGCACTGATCTTTGCGGATCCCTACTAGTTACAGCCTGCCAACCTGAAATGGTCCCGTTTATTCCTCCTCTCTGTTTTCTGTCCATTACCCAATCTTCATTCCATGCTAATTTATTACCCCCAATGCCATGAGTTTGTGTAATTTTGTGAAACTTTTGTAATTAACCTCTTGTTGGCATCTTATCAAATGCTTTTTGAAAATCCGAATACACTACGTCCACTGGTTCCTTCTTATCCATTTTATTAGTTGCACCCTCAAAAAAATCTAACAGATTTGTCAATCATGATTTCCCTTTCATAAATCTATGCTGACTCTGCTTAATTACATCATGATTTTTCTGTGTGCCCTGTTGAAACATCTCTAATAATAGATTCCAGCATTTTGCCTACTGCTAATATTAGGCTAACTGGACTATAGTTCTGTTTTCTTTTTTCCTCCTTTCTTAAATACCAGGTTTATGTTTGCTACCATCCAATCCTTGGGAACTGTTCTAGAAACTGAGGAATTCTGGAAGATCAAAGCCAGTGCAGCCACTATCTCTGTGGCTATCTCTTTGAAATCCCCAGGATCCAGGTCATTAGATCCAGGAGATTTGCCCCATTAATTTCTCCAGTACTGAATCACAGAATCACGGAATCACAGAATGGTTACAGCACAAAAGGAGGCCATTTGGCCCGTCATGTCTGTGCTGGATCTCCAACATTGCCCTGAACATTCTTGATTTACAAATAACAATCCAACTCCCTCTTGAAGGCCTCGATTGAACCTGCTTCCACCACACTCTCAGCCAGTGCATTCCTGATCCTAAACACTCACTGAACCTGCTTCCACCACACTCTCAGCCAGTGCATTCCTGATCCTAAACACTCACTGAACCTGCTTCCACCACACTCTCAGACAGTGCATTCCTGATCCTAACCATTCACTGCGTGAAAATGTTTTTCCTCATGTCACTATTGCTTCTTTTGCCAATTACCTTAAATCTTTGCCCTCTTGTTCTCAACCCCTCCATCAATGGGAACAGTTTTTCCCTGTCTACCCTGTCCAGATCCCTCATGATTTTGAGTAACTCTATCAAATCTCCTGTCAGCCTTCTCTTCACCAAATAAAACAGTCCCAACTTCTCCAATCCATCCACGTAACTGAAGTTCCTCATTCCCAGAACCATTCTCATGAACCTTTTCGGCACTCTCTCCAATGCCTTCACAACTTTCCTAAAGTGCGACGTGCAGAACTGGACATAATGCTCCAGGTGAGGCCGAACCAATGTTCAATACACGTTTAACATAACCTCCTTGCTTTTGTGCTCTTTGCCCTAATAATCAAGCCTAGGATGCTGTATACTGTCTCAACCTTCCCTGCCATCTTCAATGATTTATGCACGAAACACCCAGATCCCACCATTGCTGCACCCCCTTTAGAATTGCACCCTTTATTTTATACTGTCTCTCCGCATCCTTCCTACTAAAATGAATCACTTCACACTTCTCTGCATTAAATTTCATCTGCCACTTTGTCTGCCCATTCCACCAACCAGTCTATGTCCTTTCTATCCTCCTCATAATTCACAATGTTTCCAAGTTTTGTAACATTTGCAAATTTTGAAGTTGTGCCCTGTACACCAAGGTCTATGTCATTAATATATATCAGGAAAAGCAAGGGTGCTAACATTGACCCCTGGGGAACTTCACTACGAACCTTCCTCCAGTCCAAAAAATATCCATTGACTACTACTGTCTGTTTCCTGTCACGCAGACAATTTCGTATCCATGTTGCTACTGTTCCTTTTATTCTACGAGCTACAACTTTGCTCACATGTCTGTTGTGTGGCACTTTACCAAATGCTTTTTGGAAGTCCATGTACACCACATCAACAGCATTGCCCTCATCAACCTTCTTTGTTACCTCATCAAAAAAAACCAGCAAGTTAGTTATTTGCCCTTCATAAATCCGTGCTGGTTACCCTAATTAACCCACATTTGCCCAAGTGACAATTAATTTTGTCCCAAATTATCATTTCTAGAAGCCTCCCCACCATCAAGGTTAAATATACTGGCCTGTAGTTGTGGGGTTTACCTTTACACCCTTTTTTGAACAAGGGTATAACATTTGCAATTCTCCAGCCCTCTGGCACCACCCCGAATATGCGGAAGATTGGAAAATTATGGCCAGTGCCTCCGCAATTTCCACCCTCACTTCCCTCAGTATCCTTGGATGCATCTCATCCGGTCCTCGTGCCTTATCAACTTTAAGTACGGCTCGCCTACCCAATACCTCTTTCTTATCAATTTTAGACCCTTCAAGTGTCTGAATTACCTCCTCTTTCACCATGACCTGTGCAGCAGCATCTTCCTTGGTAAAGACAGATACAAAGTATTTATTTAATACCTCAGCCATGCCCCATACTGTTTCCTTACTCTTACTGACAACTTTAAGTACCTCATTCTTGCTAGACCCTTGATTACCCATTACGTCTGGACTTTTTTTGTGTCTCCTCCCATGAAGACAAATATAAAGTATTTGTTTAATGTCTCTGTCATTTCCTTATTCCCCATTATAATTTCACCTGCCTCTGCCTTGAATGGGCCCACGTTAACTTTCACTAATCCCTTCCTATGTACATACTAGACTAATAGAACGGTTCTATTATCAATTATTCATGTGGGTATCAGGAATCAAAGAGAAGATTTGGAGTTGGGAATAATTAGTTTACATTGTTATTTGGGACATCCCACGTGTACCACAATGCTCTGGAGATAGATGATGCAGGGGGTGCCTGTTGGTTTTTGATCTGGTTGCTTGCTGGCACAGACAGTCAGTTGGCTTTTGGAAAAATACAGGAATAGGAGGAGGCCTTTCAGACCATTGAGCATCTCTATGGCATTGTGGCGGAGTTGTATCTTAACCCCATTTACCCTCCTTTGCTCCATATCCCTTAATAACAAAAATCTATCAATCTCAGTCTTAAAAGTTTCATTTCATCCCCACCATCCACAGAATTTTGTGGGGAGAGTTCCAGATTTCCACTACCTTGTGTGAAGAATTGCTCCTGATAATTTTCCTGAATGGCCCCGTTCTAATTTTAAAGTTATGCGCCTTGTTCTGGACACCCCAGCAGAGGAAATAGTTTCTCTCTACACCAAAAAAAACCTTTAATTATCTTAAACACCTCAATTAATTCACCCCTTAATCTTCTATACTCAAGGGAATACAAGCCTAGTCTGTGCAACCTGCCCTCATATAATTTAACCTTTTTAGCCCAGTGTTATTCTGGTAAATCTGCACTGCACTCCCTCCAAAGCCAGTTCCTGATGTGCAGTATCCAGAACGGAACACAATACTTCAGATGGGATCTAAACAGAGCTTTATATAATGCCAACATAACTTCCTCTCTTTTGTATTCCATGGAGATATTAATAACACAGGCAATCATTGCAAGGGCCATGACAACTAGTTTTTAATGTATATGTTCACCCTGTGGGCTGAGGAAGGAATGAAGGAGTGAAGGAGTGAGGGAGTGAAGGAGTGAGGGAGTGAGGGAATGAAGGAGTGAAGGAGTGAAGGAGGAGCCATCAGCAAGTTTAAATTGCACAAAATCCCTTCTGATAAAGTGGCAGAGACTTAGAGCCTGGTGCCCTGAGACAGAGCGGAAATCAAACAGTCCAGCTTTACTGAAGCAAACAGTCTGGCCTAAGGCACCTTGATGATTCTGCCTATGGCTGCGGTGTTTCACAAACAGTATGACAACATGGCCTGAATGAGACAAACTGCGGCAAGGAGCGATTAGATCAATGCATTGGCTCAGACCCTGCACTGGGCAGGGCTGAACACATATACCATTAAGGACATGATTTAAAGTCAACTTCTTGAAGCACAGCACTGATAATTTGTATAGATACAGAGTAAAGCTCCCTCTACACTGTCCCATCAAACACTCCCAGCACTGGTACAGCACGGTTAGATGCAGAGTAAAGCTCCCTCTACACTGTCCCATCAAACACTCCCAGCACTGGTACAGCACGGTTAGATGCAGAGTAAAGCTCCCTCTACACTGTCCCATCAAACACTCCCAGCACTGGTACAGCACGGTTAGACACAGAGTAAAGCTCCCTCTACACTGTCCCATCAAACACTCCCAGCACTGGTACAGCACGGGTTAGACGCAGAGTAAAGCTCCCTCTACACTGTCCCATCAAACATTCCCAGCACTGGTACAGCACGGGTTAGACACAGAGTAAAGCTCCCTCTACACTGTCCCATCAAACACTCCCAGCACTGGTACAGCACGGGTTAGACGCAGAGTAAAGCGCCCTCTACACTGTCCCATCAAACATTCCCAGCACTGGTACAGCACGGGTTAGACGCAGAGTAAAGCTCCCTCTACACTGTCCCATCAAACACTCCCAGCACTGGTACAGCACGGTTAGATGCAGAGTAAAGCTCCCTCTACACTGTCCCATCAAACACTCCCAGCACTGGTACAGCACGATTAGACGCAGAGTAAAGCTCCCTCTACACTGTCCCATCAAACACTCCCAGCACTGGTACAGCACGGTTAGACGCAGAGTAAAGCTCCCTCTACACTGTCCCATCAAACACTCCCAGCACTGGTACAGCACGGGTTAGACGCAGAGTAAAGCTCCCTCTACACTGTCCCATCAAACACTCCCAGCACTGGTACAGCACGGGTTAGACGCAGAGTAAAGCTCCCTCTACACTGTCCCATCAAACACTCCCAGCACTGGTACAGCACGGTTAGATGCAGAGTAAAGCTCCCTCTACACTGTCCCATCAAACACTCCCAGCACTGGTACAGCACGATTAGACGCAGAGTAAAGCTCCCTCTACACTGTCCCATCAAACACTCCCAGCACTGGTACAGCACGATTAGACGCAGAGTAAAGCTCCCTCTACACTGTCCCATCAAACACTCCCAGCACTGGTACAGCACGATTAGACGCAGAGTAAAGCTCCCTCTACACTGTCCCATCAAACACTCCCAGCACTGGTACAGCACGATTAGACGCAGAGTAAAGCTCCCTCTACACTGTCCCATCAAACACTCCCAGCACTGGTACAGCACGATTAGACGCAGAGTAAAGCTCCCTCTACACTGTCCCATCAAACACTCCCAGCACTGGTACAGCACGATTAGACGCAGAGTAAAGCTCCCTCTACACTGTCCCATCAAACACTCCCAGCACTGGTACAGCACGGTTAGACGCAGAGTAAAGCTCCCTCTACACTATCCCATCAAACACTCCCAGCACTGGTACAGCACGGGTTAGACGCAGAGTAAAGCTCCCTCTACACTGTCCCATCAAACACTCCCAGCACTGGTACAGTATGGGTTAGTCACAGAGTAAAGCTCCCTCTACACTGTCCCGATCAAACACTCCCATCTAATAAGAGAAGCAAAATATAAGGAATTAGAGAGTTGAAGAGAGTTTAATGTTTATTCTGAGGTACCAGATCGGTGACAGCCAGTCTTGTCAGGTAAATGGCTTTGTACTGAAAAAGTCCTTCCTGATGGGACTTATAAGGCAGGTTAGTTGCGAGGGGTTGTGAAGAGCGACAGGGTGATACAGATGTTAGCGTGGACTCTCCTACAGATGGAAAAGTAATCTTGAAAATCTTTTTAGATCTTTTGGCCACATATTCATGGGAATGTAGATTCATTGAGATAAAAGCTGCTTTTCTGCAGGGTGATATTTTTCAGAGAGAAGTGTTTCTGAAACCACCCAGAGAGGCAGCAGATGCAGAAGGAAAACTATGGAAACCGAACAAATGTGTCTCTGGCCTTAATGATGCTTCCAGGGTGTGAAATTTCTTGGTGAGATCTGTTTTGTTGAAAATTATTTGTGTTCAACTAAAAACAGATCCTGCGATACTTTATTGATATCATAAAGTGAAACTTCCAGACATCTTCATGATGCATGTTGATGATTTCTTATGGGGCGGTACTACAGAATTTCAGAAATATGTTATTAATAAGATTAGGGCAGAATTTAAGATTGGGAGTCAGGCTTGTGGGGCCTTTAAATATATTGGTTTCGATATTAAGCAGACTAAGTCCGGAATAAGTTTAAATTAACAATCCTATTTAGAGAGTGTTATTCCCATCCCGGGTAATCATGCTGGTCAACACAGAAAGATGATGATATATCTCAAGCAGAGACTGAGCAATTGCGATACTTGATTGGTCAATTAAATTGGTTGTGCAGACTTGACCTGATGCTAGTTTTGATGTGCTGGAGCTAAGTACGATGATGAACCATCCGAAAGTTGAAAATGTTTTAAGGGCAAATAAAACATTTAAAAAATTAAATCTGGAGAAATGTGTACTGAAGTTTCTATCCTGAGTTGACCCATAAACGATGGAGATAGTCATTTTTAGTGATGCTTCACTAATCTTCCTGATGGGTATTCGGGTGCGGCTGGTTGAGCTGCTGACCGATGACGGAATGTCCATCACGGATCCGGAGGGAATGGACCTCTTGGTCTGTACCTATTAAGGGGCGCTGCTCTCTCCGGATCCATCCAGCGAGGACATGCGCAGAACTTTGTAGGAGGACCTACTGAAGGTCAGCCCAGAGAGCGCGAATGTCTGGAGTCTCCACTAATGTTGTTGGAGCTGACCGGCACCCTTCACTAACTCTCGAGGGGCAAATCCCTGTGGCTGGATGGGCTGACCATGGAGATCCTCAGGGTGTTCTGGGACATCATGGGGGTGTGATTACGCACGGGTTCTGGGAGAAAGCCTGATGACCTGGGAGATGCCCCTCTCATGGTGCAGGGCAGTCACCTTACTGCTGCCGAAGAGGGGCGATCTTCATCTGCTTAAGAATTGGAGCTTATTCTCCTTCCTAAGCACAGATTATAAGATCTTTGCCTGGGCTATGTCTACCCACCTGGGCACCCTGCTGCCCCATATGATGCACTCTGACCAATCCTACATGTTCCCAGGCCAGTCCATCCAGGGCAACATCCTATTGGGAAGGTGGTGGCGTAGTGGTAATGTCACTAGACTAGTAATCCAGAGCCCAGGCTAATGCTCTGGAGACGTGGGTTCAAATCCCACCACAGCAGATGGTGAAATTTGAATTCAATTAATAAATCTGGAATTTAAAAAAAAAGCTAGTTTAATGATAACCATGAAACCATTGTCGATTGTTTTAAAAACCCATCTGGTTCACTCATGTCCTTTTTTTTATTTTTAGAGATACAGCACTGAAACAGGCCCTTCAGCCCACTGAGTCTGTGCCAACCAACAACCACCCATATATGCTAACCCTACAGTAATCCCATATTCCCTACCACCTACCTACACTAGGGGTAATTTACAACGGCCAATTTACCTATCACCTGCAAGTCTTTGGCAGGAAACCGGAGCACCCGACGAAAACCCACACGGTCACAGGGAGAACTTGCAAACTCCGCACAGGCAGTACCCAGAATTGAACCCAGGTCCCTGGAGCTGTGAGGCTGCGGTGCTAACCACTGCGCCACTGTGCCACCCGCTTCCATGTTGCCTTCCCTTTAGGGAAGGAAATATGCCCTTCTTACCTGGTCTGGCTTACATGTGACTCCAGACCCACAGCAATGTGGTTGACTCTTAAAAATGTCCTCTGAAACTCCACTCAAGGGCAATTAGGGATGGGTAATAAATTCTGGCCGAGCCAGCGATGCCCACATCTCACAAAAAAAGATTTTTTTAAAAATCCATCTGGTCCAGGACCTGCTCCAACTTTTCCAGACGACTGGTCTGTCGGTCGCCTTTCTCTCCCGCAATCAGGAGAAAATGTTCGACAGGGTGGATCATGAATATCTTTTCAGGACTCTGCACGCTTTCGGATTCGGGCTGCATTTTGTGGCTCAGTCTGACATTTGTATGTTGCCACAGAGTGTCTGGTCGAAGCTAACGGGTCCTTGACAGCTTCCCTTCACTTTGGGAGTACGTCAGCAATGCCCCATGTCCAGCCAATTATATACTGTCTGATTTCCTGTGCCTGCTTCACAGGAGGTTAGCGGGTTTGTTTTTTGCACAGGCCAGGCACGCGGGTCACCCTTTCGGCTTATGCTGATAAATGTGTAAGCCGTTGACTTGTGCAGGAGTGCCAGCAGACCTTTTCTGCCACATCCTCCGTGAGGATCAATTGGGAGAAATGTTCCAGACTCCTCGTGGGTCAGTGGTGGGTAGACTCCTTGCCAGAGGAATTAACGCCGCTTGCATGGAGCACCACGCACATCCTCTATCTGGGAGCCTACCTGAGCCTCAAGGAGGAAGCCTGGCCAGCAAACTGGCAGGTGTTGGAGGCAAAGGTCACCACTTGGCTAGGGCACCGGACAGGACTGCTCCAAGTGCTTTCCTACAGGCTCTGACCGCTGGTCATAAACCAACTGGTGGCTTCAATGCTGTGGTACCGGTTAGTCACTTTGGTCCCGCCCCCTGAATTTGCCACCAAGTCCCAGAAGAAGCTCATTGAATTCTTCTGGGGCAAGAGGAAACACTGACTCTCTGTCACGGTTCTGAGGCACCCGATTGAGGAGGGCAGCCAGTCGCTGGTGTGCGTCTGTACCCAGGCTGCGACTCTCCACCTTTGGAACCTGCAGAGATACCTGTATGTCAAGCATCCTCCCAGATGATGTGCACTGGCGACATATTTTTTCCGCCGGGGCACTGCCTTCAAGACGACACGCAGCTCCCGGTAGAAACCATTAGCTGCGTCTCTCTGAAAGAATTGCCTGTCTTTTAAGAGTCTGGAACATGGTTGCCTCCAGTCAGGGCACTCCCCCGCCAGCGGAGGAGAAGGCTCTGGCTGGCTGCATGGCCGGCTTTAGGAATGGACTGAAAGGTGGAGGAGTAGCCAAAGCCTCGGGATGCCCCTCATTGCGGGTGTTGAGGGGCCTCAGGAGTGCAGAGCGCTCCCGGCCCAGGTGGACCCCGCTTGGCCGGAACTACTCACCAGACCCAGACCTCAAAATCCTTCTTAGGATCCAGTCCTACACAACCTGAGCCGTCTCTCAGAAATGACCTCCGTGCCATTCCACAGTGCGCGGAAAGGTTTTCTGTACAGGCTGATTCTGCTCACACTACTGCGCTGCCATTGTCTGCCACCCAGACACACTGCGGTAGTCCGTGTAACCATTTGGCAGTGAGGGGATTCCCCTGTGAAGGTCTCTCCAAGCGGGAGTTTTCCCCCTTTACATCAGGGACCTGGGGAGGAGAGTGCTGCACAGGGCAGTTCCGTGCAATACGTAATTAAGTAGGTTCACAGATTCCCAGGACACCTGTAATTCCTGTGGCCTGGATGAGTCCGTGTACAATGTTTATATGGATTGTGTGAGGTTTCAGCCCCTCTTTGGATATTTAAGGGGGCTGCTCCTCAGGTTTTGGCTGCACTTCAGCCCCACGCTCAGGATCTTTGGGCACCAGGAGCGGAGGGGGGTTGGGCTGAGAGGAGGATCTCCTTGTCAGTCTGCTCCTGGGCCTAGCCAAGGTGGCGATTCACAGATCCAAGCAGCTGGCCGTCGGGGGTGGGGTCTGTCCGCCCTGATTGCCTGCCCCTCCTCCGAGGTTATGTTGGTGCCCAGGTGTCCCTGGAAAGGGAGCATGCGGTGTCCACTGTTTCGTTTGAGGCCTTCCGCAAGCGGTGGGCACTGCAGGAGCTGAAATGCATCATAGATGCTGAGAATGGTATTTTAATTTGAGTTTTGTATTATTTATCTGTTTTAATAGTTATTTATTTCAAATACACATAAAGGGGGACTGAGGGTTCAAGGCCCCCTTGGCAAAATGAAAACGGCCGAAAAACCTTGTCCCCAACAAACACTCCTAGGGCAGGTAAAGCACAGGATAAAAAAAGAAAAAAAAAGAAATAAGGATTAGATACAGAGCAAAGCTCCCTCTACACTGTCCCAACAAACACTCCCAGAACAGGTACAGAAATGGGGAAAGGGTAAGAGGGGAACAGTAGATTCTTATAATATTATAAAATATTTTGGAGGAATGAATGATGAAAAGTTGTTTTCACTGTTTGGTGAATCAGGATCAAGGGGCACAGACTCTCACTGGAAGAGTGAAAGATGATGCTTGAAGTCCTTCACACGAATGACTATTCGAGGATAGATTCCTTCACCACAGGGAGTTTCTGAGACATTAGGGAAGTTGATGAAGTAAAGAATACAAAAGGATGTGGAGAAATGCCAGGGAAATGTGATTCCAGTAGGAGTGTCTGTTGAAGGGCTAGCACTGGTAGGGACATGATGGACTGAATGGCCTTCTACTGTGCCATAAGTAAGCTGATGATGAGTGGTTCTCGCTGATCATGGGGGAAGGGACGTGTTCGGCTGATTTACACTTGTCTCAGCTGTAAAGGAACTGGAGGCTATTTCACACCCCCGTCTCACTGCCTCCTCACCCCCTCCTCACACCCCCTCCTCACACCCCCTCCTCACTGCCTCCTCACCCCCTCCTCACACCCCCGCCTCACTGCCTCCTCACCCCCTCCTCACCTCCTGCTCACACCCCCGCCTCACTGCCTCCTCACACCCTCCTCACACCCCCTCCTCACACCCCCTCCTCACTGCCTCCTCAGCCCCTCCTCACACCCCCGCCTCACTGCCTCCTCACCCCCTCCTCACACCCCCTCCTCACTGCCTCCTCACCCCCTCCTCACACCCCCTCCTCACACCCCCCCCTCACTGCCTCCTCACACCCCCTCCTCACACCCCCTCCTCACTGCCTCCTCACCCCCTCCTCACACCCCGCCTCACTGCCTCCTCACCCCCTCCTCACACCCCCGCCTCACTGCCTCCTCACCCCCTCCTCACACCCCTGCCTCACTGCCTCCTCACTCCCTCCTCACACCCCCTCCTCACACCCCCTCCTCACTGCCTCCTCACCCCCTCCTCACACCCCCTCCTCACACCCCCTCCTCACTGCCTCCTCACCCCCTCCTCACAGCCCTGCCTCACTGCCTCCTCACCCCCTCCTCACACCCCCGCCTCACTGCCTCCTCACTCCCTCCTCACACCCCCTCCTCACACCCCCTCCTCACTGCCTCTTCACCCCCTCCTCACACCCCCTCCTCACTGCCTCCTCACTCCCTCCTCACACCCCCTCCTCACTGCCTCCTCACCACCTCCTCACCCCTGCCTCACTGCCTCCTCACCCCCTCATCACACCCCCTCCTCACTGCCTCCTAACTCCCTCCTCACACCCCCTCCTCACACCCCCGCCTCACTGCCTCCTCACACCCACTTCACACCCCCACCTCACCCCCTCCTCACCCCCTCCTCACACCCCCGCCTCACTGCATCCTCACCCCCTCCTCTCTGCCTCCTCACCCCCTCCTCACACCCCTGCCTCTCTGCCTCCTCACACCCCCACCTCACTGCCTCCTCACCTCTCCTCACACCCCCGCCTCACTGCCCCCTCACCCCCTCCTCACACCCCCTCCTCACTGCCTCCTCACCCTCTCCTCACACCCCCTCCTCACTGCCTCCTCAACCCCTCCTCACACACACTCATCCTCTCCTCCCACTCCACACCCCCTCACTGCCTCCTCAGCCCCTCCTCACACCCCCTCCTCTGCCTCCTCACCCCCTCTTCACTCACTCTCACCCCCTCCTCACTCCCTCCTCACCCCCTCCTCAACCCCCTCCTCACACAACTTCACCCCCTCTTTACCCCTCCTCACCCCCTCCCCACCCCCTCCTCACCCCCTCCTCACTCCCTCCTTACCCCACCCTCACACACACTCACCCCCTCCTCACCTCCTCCTCACACGCACTCACCCCCTCCTCACTCCCTCTTCATTCCGTCCTCACCCCCTCCTCACCCCCTCCTTACCCCCTCCTCACCCCTTCACCCCCTCCTCCCCCTCACCCCCTCCTCCCCCTCCTCACTCCCTCCACCCCTCAACCCCTCATCATCTCCCACCTCACCCCCGCCTCACCCCCTCCTCACACCCTCCTCACACCCCCGCCTCACCCCCTCCTCACACCCCTGCCTCTCTGCCTCCTCACACCCCCACCTCACTGCCTCCTCACCTCCTCCTCACACCCCCGCCTCACTGCCCCCTCACCCCCTCCTCACACCCCCTCCTCACTGCCTCCTCACCCTCTCCTCACACCCCCTCCTCACTGCCTCCTCACCCCCTCCTCACACACTCTCAGCCCCTCCTCACCCACTCCACACCCCCTCCTCATACACCTTCACCCCCTCTTCACTCACTCACCCCCTCCTCACTCCCTCCTCATCCCTTCCTCAACCCCTCCTCACACAACCTCATCACTTCCGCACCCCCTCCACACCCCCTCCACACCCCCTCCTCACACAACTTCACCCCCTCCTCAATCGCTCCTCACTCCCTCCACACACACCCTCACCCCCACCCCCTCTTCACCCCTCCTCACCCGCTCCCCACCCCCTCCTCACCCCCTCCTCACTCCCTCCTTACCCCATCCTCATTCCGTCCTCACCCCCTCCTCACCTCCTCCTCACACGCACTCTCCCCCTCCTCACTCCCTCTTCACCCCCTCCTCATTCCGTCCTCACCCCCTCCTTACCCCCTCCTCACCCCCTCCTCCCCCTCACCCCCTCCTCACTCCCTCCTCACTCCCTCCACCCCTTCTCAACCCCTCATCATCTCCCACCTCACCCCCTCCTCACACCCTCCTCACTCACTCCACAACCCCTTGTTTCCCCATTGTTACCCCACTTGTCACCCCCTGCACACCCTTCTCATCCCTCCACAACCCCTCCTCAGTCCTTCCTCACCCCTCTTCACTCCCTCCTCACCCCTCCTCATCCCCTCCTCACCTCCTCCTCACTCCCTATTCACCTCCTCCTTCACCTTCCCCAACCCCCTCTGCAACTCCTCCTCACCCCCTCCACACACACACTCCTCTCTCTTCCTCAGCATCTTGTTCCCTTTATGCCACCTTCTCACCCCCCTACCTCACACCTCCATATCCCCTCAACACCCCTCACAGCTCCTCCACTCACCCTTATCACCTCCCCTCTTCACCCCTCTCCTCATCCCCTCTCACCCCCTCCTCATTGTGATTGGTGTATGGATATTGGGGGACGGTGGAGAAATGAGGAGCTATCATTTTGAAAGTAAGGAGGAGGGAAACTCTTGCTGGGACTAACAAGAGCACAGGCTCAATGCAGTCACACTGTGCAGGGAACCATTCTCTTAAATCCTGATCTAACTGGGCACTGCTGCCCTCTGTCGTCTTTCCACACTTCCAACTGTCAGTAATTTCACAGGATGTGCCAATTTTAGACTGAGGTCCGGCTGCTGTGAGCAAATAAAACCACTGCTGACAGAATGCTGGGTCAGTAGATATAGCACGAGTTATAGGCAATAAGGGAAGGAAAGGTGAGGGAAGTGTTTGGGGCCTACAGGGAAATTAAGAGGTTATGACCCTCCTCCCAGTTCTCATGACTTATATTTGGACCCATTTATCAAAAGCCACTAAACTGGTTTTAGATCAGACAAGCAGGAGTACAAAGGACTAGAGTGTCAAACCCTACTCTGGAGGGAGGCTGGGAATCAAATTGTAAATCTAACACCAAGAGTGGGTCAGAGAATCGGAACGACAGTCCTATACACGTTGAATTACATAGTATTTACGGGACTGAAACAGGCCATTCAGTTCAACAAGTCACTGCTGTGTTTACGCTCCACATGAGCCTCTTCCCACCCTACAGCATCTCACCCGATCAGCATATCCTTCTCCCTCACAGTCCTATCCATCTTCACCTTAAATACATCTGGGCGATTTGCCATTCCTTGTGGGAGATGGTTCCACATTTTGACCAATCTGTGTGTAAAGATGTTTCTCCTGAGGTCCTTCCTGGATTTCTCTAATATTTATGGCCCTGTTTCCATGCCCAGTCCCACTCCATTCCCACCCTCATTCAATCTCCCATTCAACTCCTTTAGTGATCCCTGCTCACTCCATCCAACCCCTGCTCGATTACTCCCTCCATGCGTCATCCTCTCTATCCTCCTCTCTCCTCTATCCTCCCCTCCCTTCCATCCTCTTCCCTCTATCCTCCTCTCCTCTATTCTCCCCTCCGCTCCATCCTCCTCCTCTCCTCTATACTCCCCTCCATCCTCTCCCCTCTATCCTCCCCCTCTCCTCTATCCTCCACTCCCCTCTATTCACCTTCCCCCTATCCTCCTCTGCCTTCTATCATTTCTCCTCTATCCTCCTCTTCTCTCTATCCTTCTCTTCCCACTATCCTCCTCTCTCTTCTATCCTCCCCTCTCCTCTATCCTCCACTCCCCTCTAACCCCTCCCCTCTATCCCCCTCCCCTCTATCCTCCTCTCCTCTATCCTCCTCTGCCCTCTATCCTCCTCTCTCCTCCCCTCTCCTCTATCCTTCATTCCCCTCTAACCCCTTTCCTCTATCCTCCCTTCCCTCTCTCCTCTGCCTTGCTCTAGCCCAATGCTGCTGGTCTCACAGAGTCCCATTACGAATGTTGATGAGTTTCGGGATGAGTATTTGTGGAGATTGTAGAGTGCATGGTTTTCGTTATTACTGTACCCAAGAAGGAAGTCTGAGTTAAAGTTGTAGCATTGTGCACACATCTGCATTGTCACTTCTTCCTGCTTATCTCTGACCATTAGTAAAGCTGCTCTGTAGTTTATTTCCTGTCAGTCCAGAGTCAGGGAGATTAGGAGATGGCACTTGTCACATCCAGTGATCCAGAGGAACCTGTTCCTTTTCAGGCAATGCTACATTCCCAGATAATGTGTCTGCATTCCGAGTCTGAGTTAGGGAAAGCGAGGGTTTGTCGAGTCTGAGTTAGGGAAAGCGAGGCTTTGTCGAGTCTGAGTTAGGGAAAGCGAGGCTTTGTCGAGTCTGAGTTAGGGAAAGCGAGGGTTTGTCGAGTCTGAGTTAGGGAAAGTGAGGGTTTCTTGAGTCTGTGTTAGGGAAAGTGAGTGTTTGCTGGCAGGAGGAGAGAGAAACCATCAAAATATCGCAGCGTCTTCAAACCTGTCTATTGAACTGTGTTCTCCCGCCTCTCTTACTGCTCCCTGTGGAACTCCAGGAAGCTGCCTGAAATGTCTCGACTTTAAAAGCACTACAATATTCTCATTCTTTTTAAAATTGCTGGGAGGATGGAGGAAGTTTCCTATCTGCTACTTGTAGTGTAGCAACATAAGGAAACATTTCTTTATGCATTGAATTGTTGCGATCTGGAATGCACTGGAAGGGGGATGGAAACAGATTCAATAGTAACTTGCAAAAGAGATAAACACTTGGAATGGAAAAAATTACAGGGCTATGGGGAAAGAGCAGGGGAGTAAGACTGATTGAAAAGCTCAAATGACACTATGACTCTCTCCACTTGAAGATGGAATTTAATACTGACAAGTGAGAGGTGATGCATTCTGGCTGAAGGAACAGGGAGAGGCAATATTGACTTAATGGCACAGTTCTAAAGAGCATGCAAGAACAGAGGGACCTGGGGGTGCATGTGCATCGATCTTTGAAGGTTGCAGAACATATTGCGAGAGTGGTTAGTAATATGAGGACAAAAGCAGGGAAATAAAAGCGAAATACTGCAGATGTTGGAAATCTGAAATAAAAGCAAAGTGTTGGAAATACTCAGCAGGTCAGGCAGCATCTGTGGAGAGAGAAACAGAGTTAATGTTTCAGGTCAGTGACTTTTCATTAGAACTGGCAAAAGTTAGAAAAGAATTAGGTTTTAAGCAAGTGAAGGGATGGCGACGTTGGGTGCAGTGGTGGTGAGGAAGAGAACTAAAGGGGTTTGATAGGGCAGAGGGTGATTAAATAACAAAGCTGTCCTGGGACAAAGGCAAAGATTGTGTTAATGCTTGTGGTGAAAGACAAAGCATCAAAGAGAGTGTTAATAGCAGAATAATGCACAGCTCTGTCTACGTGAAAAACAGGCACATGATAAAAAAAATAAAAAAGAATATAAAAATATCTAAAAAAAAAAAAGGCCAGTCATGCTTTGAAGTTAATGAACTCAATGTTCAGTCCACAAGGCTGTAGAGTGCCTAATCGAAAGATTGGGTGCTGTTCCTCGAGCTTGCGTTGATCTTCACTGGAACACTGGAACAGGCCAAAGACAGAAATGTTGGCATGAGAGCAGGGGGGAATGTTGAAATGGCAAGCGACCGGAAGCTCGGGTTCATGCTTTTGGACTGAGCGGAGGTGTTCCGCAAAGCGGTCACCCAATCTGCATTTGGTCTCCCCTGCGTGGTCGTCTCTACATTGGGAAGACTAATGATTGGGTGACCACTTTGCGGAACACCTCCGCTCAGTCCAAAATCATGACCCCGAGCTTCCGGTCGCTTGCCATTTCAACACAACCCCCCTACTCTCACACCAACATTTCTGTCTCTGGCCTGCTCCAGTCTTCCAGTGAACATCAAAGCAAGCTTGAGCAGCAGCACCTGATCTTTCGATTGGGCACTCTACAGCCTTGCGGACTGAACATTGAGTTCAATAACTTCAGAGCATGACTGGCCTTTTTTAATATATTTTTATTTTTTGTATTTTTTTGATCATGTGCCTGTTTTTCATGTAGACAGAGCTGTGCATTATTCTCTTATTAACACTGTCTCCAGACTAATGCTTTGTCTTTCACCACAAGTATTAAGACACACTTTGCTTTTTTCCCAGAACAGTTTTGTTATTTAATCTCTCCTGCCCTCTGCCCTGTCAAACACTTTCCCTTTTGTTCTCTTCCCCACCATCCGCCACCACCGCCCCCCGCCCCACCTCACCCCATTCACTTGCTTAAAACCTAGTTCTTGTCTAACCTTTACCAGTTCTGATGAAAGGTCACAGACCTGAAACGTTAACTCTGCTTCTCTCTCCACAAAAGCAGGGAAGTTATGCTGGACCTTCATAAATCTCTGGTTAGGCCCCAACTAGAGTATTGTGTCCAATTCTGGTCACCACACTTTAGGAAGGATGTGAAGGTTCTTGAGAGAGTGCAGAGGAGATTTACCAGAATGGTTCCAGTGATGAGGGATTTTAGTAACAAGGTTCGATTGGAAAAACTGAGGTTGTTCTCCTTAGAACAAAGGAGATTGAGGGGAGATTTAATAGAGGTGTACAAGTTTATGACAGACTTAGATAAGTTAGACAAAGAAAAGCTACAAAGACTAGGGGACAGAGATTGTAGGTCTTGAGCAAAAGATGCATGTGGAATATGAGGAAGAACTGTTTTCCACAGCGGGCGGTAATGACCTGGAACTCACTGCCCATATGGGTGGTGGAAGCAGAGACGATCAATGACTTCAGGGGAAATTGGATTACCATTTGAAGGAAATAGAGCGGGACATTGGACTGACTGAGTAGTTCCGTGGAGAGCCGGCATGGACTCAATGGGCCGAATGGCCACCTTCTGTGCCATAAATGACTTATGACTCTGTGACCCCCATCATTCACCCATCAGCAATCAGAGCTCGAGTCTATCATTCAGAAATTCCACCTCACACTCACACACCTACCAATGATGCCAAATTCAAAACCACCTCTCGCTGCTTCCTCATACCTCCAGCTATTCAGCTACGATAGGCACATCACCCAAACACAAACAGAGCGGAATACATTCAATGACACTCTTCCCTCTCACTTGCAGGACAAGGTGGCCCAACACAGGAGGGAGCAGAGCAGAACCGGAGGGGGACAGGTACACCTGCATCACCCAAGTCCTGCGGAGGAGATGGTGCTCTATATCATGGAGCCAGCTGTGACCGAGCCTGTTACATCTGACATCGCTGAGAAAATTCAGGATGATGGAACGTTCCTGCCTTATGTCCCTTCTCAATTCCCACCTCACCCTCATCCTGCTGCCTGGTATAAAGTGCAAACTGCAGATGGTATGGCCATGGACATCTTGCTTTCCACCCCAACCCCCTGCCCCACACCGACCCTCCTCTTCTGCGTTTATGATTACAGATACCCAAGTACTGCCGCCTGACCGGTCAGTGCAGCATGATGTGGCAGGGCGAGAGGTGCAGCAGGCCCTCCAATGGCAAAGCACTATCACTTGATCTGGCAATAGCAGCCACCAGCTCAGATACTGGCACTGCCCATACATTAAAGGATAATGTAGCGTCAGGATCTGCACCGGGCACGAATGGGCTGCAGCTAGGCCAGGGGGAAATGATAGTGTGTGTGTGTGCCAGCTCACCAGAGGGGAAGGTCACAGACGACTTCCGCTGCAGGGGACTCGTATAGGGACTCCGATGGGGTAGCGTACAGGAGAACACTGATGAACATGCACACAGAGATGCTTGGTGTCATGGTAGGCCTGCCAGAGGCTGGAACCCACCCTTTCCAGCATGGAAGTGATGGCCAACACTAGCAGACCCAGCCATGATGGAGTGTCTGATGGCTGCAGTCTCAGCTTCCACGACAGCACAGGCAGAAGTCACTCAAGGTTTCCATGCCGCAGTGAAAGCTCAGACTGAGGACACAAGATCCATGCTGGCTGCCATGTAGACCCAGCTTGGTGCCTTGGAATATCAGACAGCTGCCACTGTGGGTGTGGATTTCAGTGCTCGACAGGGCTTGCAGGCTCTCACGGCTGCTCAGTCATCAGTGCTCTAGCAGATTACTGGAATTACTGAGGTGCCACTCTAGGGAAGTGGCAGAGGCTCCACGGAGCACGTACCTGCTGCCCACTCTCAAGATGGCAGCATTTGTCCTCCCACCACTGCCACTCCACCAGTGTCCTTACTATTGCCTGTCAGCCGGCCAGCCCGGACTGCTGCAACCCATGCCGAGATGGTGCAGTCTGAAGTCGGGCCCTCAAGCGCCACAGCTGCTCAATGGTGTCCTGCAAGGGCCATCTGCAGCCTTCCACCAGCCACGCTGCATCCACCAGGGTAGCACTGCATAGGAGCACTAGCACATGCAAAGGCCCACGGAAGACAGGCAGTAAGGGAATGCACAAAATTGAAAAGTCAGTTTTGTAAATATTACTGGTGTGTTGTTGGATAAGGTTGTTATGGAAAGGTTTTTTGCTGGTGGCTTTTATTTCAGGGTTTTGACCATGTTGGACACTGTGATGTTGTGGAGCAGATGGATTGAAAGGTGGGGAATTGTGGAGCAACAGTGATGATGAGATGAGATTACTACGACCATGTAAGAAGGCTGTCTCGGGGTCTTTTCCTGTCTTCACCTGCTCTTATTGTAACAGGGTTTACTTTTAAACACACTGTGTTTTTAGCTTCACCTTGTTGAATCCTTGTTCACCACTTTCCAATTATAAGGCAAAAAAATTAGCATAAACAGGCTTTCTTAGGTTTAAAGAAGAAAAGTGAAATTTATTAAACCTTCAATTTAAACGCTAATGCAGTTAACATCTATTGATATACACCGTGCACCACGCTAGCATGCATATGTGATACACACATACAAATAGGGACAGAAAAGAGCAGAAGAAAAATAAAGTAGAGAGGTTTGAGGCAATATCCGAAGAGTTTCTTGTTTACTGTGCTTCGAGCTCACTGTAGTCCTTTTGTAAGTAGTCTTGCTTTTCATTGGGGCCCAGTATTCTTCTCAAATCTTGTTCACTGTAGGAGACTTTTCTCTCTTGGGGTTCATGTGTCTTCATTGGGTCGTCAGTTCTGTGAGAAAGAGATGGGAGCAGACAGAAGAGAGGCATTCTCAGTCCAGGAGAAAAGAGCTTTCTGCCTTTCAAACATTCTGTGGCCAGTTCAAATTCAAACAGCCAGTTAGTCATGTGACTAAACTGGTCTGACCACTTCTTCTGTGTATTGGGGAAGCAAGGACTGGGTCCCTTGTTCCAACACTGTCTGCTAGCATGCAAATGTCTTTCCAGTCAGGGACTTGACAATTCCTTGTGATAGGCCCTCTTTTCTTCCCAGCCACAATTTTAAGGTTTAATGTTCATGTGGCAAAATAATATGCGCCCCATTCCTGGCAGGTGGGGGCCTGCATGACAAGCTCTTAGGGAAAACACAGTCTCAGTAGCTGCTCATGGTCTGTCCGGAGTGAAGAGGTCCTGGATGCCTCCTCCCTGCTTGTTCCTCTTCCTCTTCTTCCCAAGGTGGCCTCTCGATTCCTAGTAACAGGGCTGTGCCCTCACCATAGTGGACCACCAAGAGCTTGGACACTTCCTCTGTTTAGTACTGGAGGGCTCCCACTGAGCAGTCCAGGCAGCAGAACCATTGTTTCCACACGCCAATGGTCTGCTCCATGCTGTTCCTGGTTGCTGGATGGCTCTCATTATAGGCTTGCTGTTCTCACATGGTTGGATGGAAGAGGAGAATCATGAGCCAGGTGCAGAGTGAGTATCCCTTGTCTGCAAGAAGCCAGCTTCTGGTTTGTCACGGTGGCCCAAAGACGGAGGGAATGGCTGACTGGCACAGGATGAAAGTGGGCATTCACCAACATGATATTCTGTGTAAGGTCACACAGCAACAGCACATTAGTAGAATTGTAGTCCTTGCAGTTCCTGTGCCTCTCCCCATTTACATGTAGGGCCCACAGAGCCACATGTGTGCAATCAGTGGCTCCCTGCACCCCTGGGAATCCTGTCACCCTGGCAAAGCCACATGTCCACTTTTCCTGCTTCTCTCTGGTTAGACAGATGATGATGAAGTTCCCTCTCCTGGCGTACAAGGCCTCCATCACGTCCCTGGTGGAACGATACACAGCCAATTGTGATATGTTGGCAATGTCACCATGGATGTTGAGGGTGACAGTGACCTTGGTGATCACTGACAATGCCGTCCTCACCCTGCTGTGTGGGTACAGGTCCTGTTGTAGGAGGTGGCACAGTTCAATGATCAGCTCCTCGCTGAATCGTAGCCACCTCAGACACTGCTCCCAGCTAAGAAGGTGTAGGAATAAACGTTTCCTGAAGATCTTTGGTGTGTAGGATCTTCTATGGAGAGCTCTCCTCCTTCTCCCTCTGTGCACAGCTTCCCTGTCTGCAGTCTGTGCTCCATGTGCCTGTCATGCTGCAGCCCAAGAGGGGCTCCCTCTCTAGCTCCCATTAGCAGGCTTTCTGTTGACAAGGTAGAAAACTCCCCTCACCTCTCTGTCAGAATGCTCCAACACTCGCTTCAAAAATAACAAGTCACCAAAACTCCATGTAGAACACACCACGGTACTTCTAGAAACTTTGCAAAAGCAAGTAAGTCAAAAGCATCTCACCTGCAAGTTGGATGGCCGTCCCTTTAAATAACACAAGTGGAGGATTCCCTCCTGTAGCTGAACCTTTGTTCAGTTGGGAGTGATTTGGTGAGGACATTAACTGGACCTGTGCGGTCCAAATTCACAAAATGTGCATCAAGTCAGCCTTAGAGGCTGTTTGACCTCACAATCCGCCTACTCTGCTGCTTCTGGCGGACGCATGGCACACCCATGTTTTATTATTTATTTTTTATTTTATTATTAGAGATACAGCACTGAAACAGGCCCTTCGGCCCACCGAGTCTGTGCCGACCAATAACCACCCATTTATACTAACCCTACAGTAATCCCATATTCCCTATCACCTACCTACACTAGGGGCAATTTACAACGGCCAATTTACCTATCACCTGCAAGTCTTTTGGCTGTGGGAGGAAACCGGAGCACCCGGGGAAAACCCACGCAGACACAGGGAGAACTTGCAAACTCCACACAGGCAGTACCCGGAATCGAACCCTTGTCCCTGGAGCTGTGAGGCTGCAGTGCTAACCACTGCGCCACTGTTAGCACCCTCACACATATGGCACACCCATGTTAGCACCCTCACACATATGGCACACCCATGTTAGCACCCTCACACATATGACACACCCATGTTAACACCCTCACATATATGGCACATCCATGCTAGCACCCTCACACATACGGCACAGCCTGTGCTAATGCCCTCACATTCATAGTACGGCATGATAGCACACTTATATGCACGGCATGCCCGGTGCTAGTGCCTTCACATGCATAGCATGCCCGCACTAACACCCTCACAAACATGGCACAACACACAGGCTGCACCGGAAGTGCCCAGAAACGATGCGTCTGCCATTTTCAGCGTCTCTGGTCTCCATAGTGCTAGCTGCAGTGGCGTGAGGAGCCGAATATTGCAGCCTAGGATCTTTGTAAACTTACATCTGTGAATATTTGTGGCACATTTTGGATTTTGCCATGTTGAATGATTAAGGAACATAGCAACAGGAGGAGGCCATTCAGCCCCTCAACCCTGTTCCACCATTCAGTCAGATCATGGTTGCTCTGCGTCTTAACCTCATCTACCCGCCTTAGTTCCATAACTCTTAATACCCTTACCTAATAAAATTCGACCAATCTCCATTTTGAAATTTTCAATTGACCCCCAGCCTGAACAGCTTTTTGGGGAGAAAGTTCCAGATTTCCTTTGTGTCAAGAACTGCTTCCTGACATCACCTCTGAACGGCCTTGCTCTAATTTTAAATTTATGTCCCCTTGTTCTGGACACCCCACTAAGTAAATTAGTTTCTCTGCATTTAGCCTATCAAATCCTTTAATCTTCTTCATTTAATCACCCTTCAACACTCGAGGGAATATATTTGGGGGAATTTGCCTCAGCCTCCTGCTCACTCCACTGTCTCTTTATGTTCTTCCCTTAGACCTGGTTCTTGGATCGCCTGAGATAATAGAAATATATTTAACTTGCCTTTTTTTCCCGGGTTTGTGAGCAATGGGAATTGAAAGACTTCCGACATGCATTTAGCGAATGAATGGCATCCTTCAAGGAAAGCCCCACAGTTCACAGCTTTGAAGAGGAGGCCAGCTCTCAGTTACAGCTGATTGGGTTCATCCGCACTCTTAGTCAAACAACCATTTAACCTCATCTCCAATACTTTTACATGAAAATGTTGGAAGAAAATGAAAAAAGAATACAATATTTTTCATGCCCCAATGACCTGGAGATTACTTTCAATTTCCTGGAAACTCCTGGAGGTTTGGCAATTATATTAAAGGGTCACATTCTGAGTTAATGAGAAATGTGTGCAGTGGAGGTTAAAGAGATGATCATTCATATTCGGGGCTGCTGCTTGGTAGGACTGACTCATAAGCAGATCACCAGATAGATGCGGCCTGTGAACACTCAAGACTGGAAACTTTCATGGTCTCATCCTCTCAAGTTGACTAGGCTGAAAATGCTGAGTTGGTTATCTGAGTGATCAGCGGTCAGCAAGCTCGCAGCCTTCTATTGGCTCCTGTCCAGCAAGCATATCAAGCTGGAAAGGATCAGAAACTCAGTGACAGTGTCTAACCGGAGGTCAGGACCGGGCTGCAGTGTATATCAGGGCCCTGCAATGTCAGGACCAGGCTCCAGGGTCCAGTGTATTTCAGTGGCCTGTGGTACTGGGAGAAGGCCCCGGGATACTGTGTCTATCAGGGGCCTGTATTTCTGATAGACTGGGGGATATGTGGGCCATGAGGTTACAGATTGTATCGTGTCTGAAGGACATATGCCATACTGGGCCTGCAGCAGGTGGTGAGAGAACCAACAAGAGGGAAAACCTACTTGAAATTGTCTTCGCCTCGCAGGTGCAGTACGGTCCATGACAGTATTTGTAGGAGCAACCACTGCACAGTTCTTGCACACTGAGGACACACCAGGGGAGCAAGACATGTTTCTCCTAACAGAAACTCTAATGTGATGAATTTTTACCTTAAAAGGTAGCCCTCTGGAATGAGAAGGGGAGATCAAGTCAACACTTTCAGAAAGCAGTCCAGCCAGTGACAGTGAAAGAGATCCAGCCAAACAAGGAAGAAGCCCTGCTGCTAATTCTACACTTCAACTTGCTGCAGCAGAGAACTTAAAGTAACCACCATCTCCAGTCTGTCCACCAGAAAATCTACAACACCTCAACAAGTTCAAGATTACTAACACCCAAGCCTGCATCTTTAAAAGAGACTGTGCTCCTGAGAAAATTCAACAGATTTACCATAAGCCATGAACATCTACCTCACTTTGAACTTTAAACTACTTACCCTTTTTCTCTCTATCTATTCTTGCGTATGCATGTGTGAGTGAGGGTGTGTGTGGGTGAGGTTGCCATCATTTCAGGAATTGTGTAAAAATAGTTTTTTTTTTTTAACCTATGAGAAAATATTTCATTTATCTGTTTATTAGTCCCAAAAGACACTCAGGGGCTAATGCAGCATTTTTAACAAAACACAATTGTGGTCAGTTGGGAGGTGAACAGTGGGAACCACCCACACCCCTTTCTACCTGTCCATAACAATTACCATTCACAACTTCTCAGATACTGAAACAGTCCATGCCTAAATGCAGCAAGACCTGGATAACATTCCGGTTTGGACAGATAAGTGCCAAGTAACATTCGTGCCACACAAGTGCCAGGCAATGACCACCTCTAGGAAGAGTGAATCTAACCATCTACCCTTGACATTCAATGGCATTACCATGGCTGAATCCCCCACCATCAACATCCTCGGGATTTCCATTGACCAGAAGCTTAACTGGGCCACACATAACAATACTGTGGCCAGAAAAGTAAATCATGGGCTGGGAATTCTGCATGAGTAATTCACCTGCTAACTCCCCAAAGCCTGTCCACGATCTACAAGGCTGTGAACTAACAAAAGAATCTGGAGACCAACGGACTCACAGCACAAACCAAGATTGCATAGGTGTGAAAGAGTGCCATGTTAACGGAAGAGTCCCCATTCAAACATCAATCGATAGCCATGATCTCCATATCTTGGTCCATTGTGTGGTCTCGTAACAGAAACTCTAAAGTGATGAATTTTTACCTTAAAAAGGTAACCATCTGGACAAAGAGGGAAAGATCAAACCAGCACCTTCAGAAAGCTGCCCAGCCAGGGACTGTGAAAAAGATCCAGCCAAGCAAGGAAGAAGTGTAATGTAATAATCTCCACTTGCCTGCATGGGTGCAGCTCCAACAACACTCAAGAAGCTCGACGCCATCCAGGACAAAGCAGCCCGCTTGATTGGTACTCCATCAACAAACATTCACTCCCTCCACCACCGACGCACAGTGGCAGCAGTGTGTACCATCTACAAGATGCACTGCAGCAACTCACCAAGCCTCCTTCAACAGCACCTTCCAAACCTGCGACCTCTACCACCTAGAAGGACAAGGACAGCAGACGCATCGAATCACCACTATCTGCAAGTTACTCTCCAAGTCAAACACCATCCTGACTTGGAACTATATCGTCGTTCCTTCACTGTTGCTGGGTCAAAAACTTAGAACTCCCTTCCTAACAGCCTACACCAGATGGACTGCAGTGGCTCAAGAAGGCACCTCAAGGGCAATTAGGGATGGGCAACAAAATGCTGGCCTTGCCAGTGATGCTCACGTCCCATGGATAATTTAAGAAAAGAAGGATCCCTGCGCTCCACAAGGCTCCTGATATAATACTCTGTCAGGAAATCACCCCCGGTTTCTCAGGTTCAGTGAGGATCAGTGGACACTGTATTCAACTCAGATTGCCCACGCTTTTCTCGGATGTTATTGCAATTGATCGAAGCAACATTCCTGGGTATTGCCAGTGACAGTTTGTGGCTACATTGTTTGGTAGTTTATTTGGCAGCTCCTCTCCCCAATCAGCCAACGAGCTTAATCACTGGTTGTGTACATGTGTTGTGCACATGGACCAGCTGAATCTGCCATAGGGAAAGATGGTCCGTCGAGGGGGGTGGGGGAGAATGGTGGGGCGGTGGGGGGTGCTCTATGCAACAACAACTAAAACAGCCTATATTTATATGGTGCCTTTAACATAATAATACGTCCCAAGGCACTTTACAGGAGCATTATAAAACAATGTATGACACCGAGCCACATAAGGAGATATTAGGTCAGATGGCCAAAAGCTTGGTCAAAGAGGTAGGTTTTAAGGACTGTCTTAAAGGAGGAAAGTGATGTGGAGAGGCAGAGATGTGTAGGGAGGATATTCCAGAGCTTGGGCCGAGCAACTGAAGGCATGGCCACCAAAGGTGGAGCGATTCAAATCAGGGATGAACAAGAAGACAGGATTAGAGGCACACAATATCTTGGAGGGTTATGGGGCTGGAGGAGATTACAGAGATAGGAAGGGGTGAGACCACGGAGGAATTTGAAAACAAGGAGGAGAATTTTTAAATCAAGATGTTGTTTGACATGGAGCCAATGTAGGTCAGTGAGTAGAGGGGTGATAGGGGTACAGGACTTGATGTGAGTTCAGACACGGCAGCAGAGTTTTTGATGACCTCAAGTTTACAGAGAGTTGAATGTGGGAGATCAGCCAGGAGAACAGTCAAGTCTAGAGGTAATGAAGGCATGAATGAGGTTTTCAGCAGCAGATGAGCTGAAACGGGGTGAGGTTGCACAGAGGTGGAACTAGATGGTCTTAGTAATGGCACAAATATGAGGTGGGAAGCACATCTCAGGGTCAAACTGTGACATCAAGGTTGCAAACAGAATGGCTTAATCTCAAACTGTTGCCAGGGAGAGGGTTGGAGTCGATAGCGAAAGAATGGAGTTTGATCAAAGACAATGGCTTCAGTCTTCCCAGTATTTAATTGGAGGAAATTTCTGCTCATTCAGTACTGGATGTCAGATAAGTAGTCTGATAATTTAGCAACAGTGGAGGAGTCGAGAGAAGTGGTGGTGAGGTCGAGCTGAGTGTCAGCAGCATACATGTGAAAACTAACACCATGCTTTTGAATGATGTTACCGAGGGGCAGCATGTAGATGAGAAATAGGAGGGAGCCAAGGATAAATCCTTGAGGGACACCAGAGGTAATGGTGAGGAAATAGGAAGAGACACTATTGCAAGTGATTCCTTGACTATGATTGGATAAAGAATGGAACAAGGTGAGAGCAGTCCCACCCAGCTGGACAACAGTGGAGAGACGTTGGAGGAGGATGGTGTGGTGAACCATGTCAAAGGCTGCAGACAGGTCAAGAAGGATGAGGAGGGATAGTTGACCTTCATCACAGTCACATAGGATGTCACTTGTGACTTTGAAAAGAGCTGGTTCAGTACTGTGACAGGGGTGAAAACCTGGATGGAGTCAGAGAGAGATACAGCACTGAAACAGGCCCTTCAGCCCACTGAGTCTGTGCCGACCAACAACCACCCATTTATACTAATCCTACATTAATACCATATTCCCTACCACAAGTCCACCATTCTCCTACTACACTAGAGACAATTTACAATGGCCAATGTACCTATTAACCTGTAAGTCTTTGGCTCTGGGAGGAAACTGGAGCACCCAGCAGAACCCCACACAGTCACAGGGAGAACTTGCAAAGTCCGCACAGGCAGTACCCAGAAGCGAATCCAGGTTGCTGGAGCTGTGAGGCTGCAGTGATAACCACTGCACCACATGGAGTTCCAGGAAAGATTGAAACAGATTTGGAAAGTGACAACACGTTCAAGGAGAGAAAAGGGTGAGATGGTTGCGGAGCAGGGTCTGCGGTGAGCAATGCTTGGGGGAGGTCTTGGGGAGAGATGGTCAGGGTTCTCGGGGGGGGGGGGAGGGTCGAGGGTGAGTCTATGGGGAGAGATGGTTGAGTGGGGTCTATGGGGAGAGATGGTCGGGGGGGGGGGTTGTCTATGGGGAAAGATGGGCAGGGGGGTCTATGGGGAGAGATGGTCAGGATGGGTCTATGGGGAGAGATGGTTGGGGGGTCTATGGGACACAGTGAGGGCCCTGACTATACCGGGTTGGAGAAGAGATGGTCCGAACTGTTTTTGGCTCTGATCTGTGATGTTTAGTCATGTGGTAAAGACAATCCTTCAGTGTCGTGCTGGTTTTGCTCTGTTTTTAGCAGGTTTCCAATTTGTAACTGGTTACATCCATTGGGAAAATTACAGCACTTCGTGTGTTGTGCTGCAGATTCCTGTACAGCCTGATTTATTGTAAGCTGTCAGTGTTATACAGGAAAATAGCACTGAGTATAACAACACAGACCAGCCAAGTCATCATTCCTCCACAGCCATTAAAGGGATCACCATGGAAACCAGAAAACAAACAAAGGCCTGGTTCTGAAAACATTACCTCAGCTTCTAAAACCCAGTACATTTTAGCTCTTCAGTTCAGAGTCTGGGGGAGAGGGCTGCAGAAGATGAGCATGATCGAGGTGAGAATAGAGAATGGGGCACATGAAATCTTCTTCCCCACCTGCAGGTCCACCACCAGCTCAGGTGGATGGGGAAGATCCAGTGGCACTATTCAAAGTACAACAACAACAGCTTGTATTTATGTAGCATCTTTAACAGAAAATGTCCCAAAGTGCCTCACAGGAAGCAAAATTTGGCATCAAGCCACCTAAGGAGAAATTGGTCAGATGGCCAAAGAGGTAGGTTCTGAGGTGTATCTTAAAGCAGGAGAGAGAGGTTGAGAGGTGGTGAAGTTTAGGGAGAAAATTCCAGAGCTTAGGGCCCAGACAGCCAAAGGCAAGACACCAGTGGCAGAAAAATTAAAATCGGTAATGCTCAGGAGGCCAGAATTAGAGGAACAGAGATATCTTGGTGGGTTGTGAGGCTGGAGGAGATTACAAAGGTAGAGAGGGGCCGTTCTCCCTGTATTCTGCCAATATGCCTTCCTCAACCAATACCCCAGGTTCTTTGTAAGTTGACTGCTACATTACAGTGAAGCCATTTCAAAAGTAATTCATTAGTTGCAAGGACTTTGGAAATCCCAAGGATGTGATAACATGTGATATTAATGCTTCTGTCAACACAGCAGAGACACAGGAAATCCCCTTCCCCATATCACCACAGTGTTAACACAGGAAATCCCCCTCCCCATATCACTACAGTGTTCACACAGGAAATCCCCCTCCCCATATCACTACAGTGTTCACACAGGAAATCCCCCTCCCCATATTACTACAGTGTTCACACAGGAAATCCCCCTCCCCATATCACTACGGTGTTCACACAGCAAATCCCCCTCCCCATATCACTACAGTGTTCACACAGGAAATCCCCCTCCCCATATCACCACAGTGTTCACACAGGAAATCCCCCTCCCCATATCACTACAGTGTTCACA
This sequence comes from Heterodontus francisci, assembly GCF_036365525.1. Lineage (NCBI taxonomy): Eukaryota > Metazoa > Chordata > Chondrichthyes > Heterodontiformes > Heterodontidae > Heterodontus > Heterodontus francisci. Next base: position 50,685,336 of record NC_090402.1, read on the forward strand.
CAGGAAATCCCCCTCCCCATATCACTACAGTGTTCACACAGGAAATCACCCTCCCTATATCACTACAGTGTTCACATAGGAAATCCTCCTCCCCATATCACTACAGTGTTCACACAGGAAATCCCCCTCCCCATATCACCACAGTGTTCACACAGGAAATCCTCCTCCCCATATCACTACAGTGTTTACACAGGAAATCCCCCTCCCCATATCACTACAGTGTTCACACAGGAAATCCCCCTCCCCATATCACCACAGTGTTCACACAGGAAATCCCCCTCCCAATATCACTACAGCATTCACACAGGAAATCCCCCTCCCCATATCACTACAGTGTTCACACAGAAAATTCCCCCTCCCCATATCACTACAGTGTTCACACAGGAAATCCCCCTCCCCATATCACTACAGTGTTCACACAGGAAATCCCCCTCCCCATATCACTACAGTGTTCACACAGGAAATCCCCCTCCACATATCACTACAGCGTTCACACAGGAAATCCCTCACCCCATATCACCACAGTGTTCACATAGGAAACCCCCCTCCCCATATCACTACAGTGTTCACACAGGAAATCCCCCTCCCCATATCACCACAGTGTTCACACAGGAAATCCCCCTCCCCATATCACCACAGTGTTCACACAGGAAATCCCCCTCCCCATATCACTACAGTGTTCACACAGGAAATCCCCCTCCCCATATCACTACAGCGTTCACACAGGAAATCCCTCACCCCATATCACCACAGTGTTCACATAGGAAACCCCCCTCCCCATATCACTACAGTGTTCACACAGGAAATCCCCCTCCCAATATCACTACAGTGTTCACACAGGAAATCCCCCTCCCCATATCACTACAGCGTTCACACAGGAAATCCCTCACCCCATATCACTACAGTGTTCACACAGGAAATCCCCCTCCCCATATCACTACAGTGTTCACAGCAAGTGCAGCATATGGGAGATGGTGGACACCAGTTTGATCCACAGTAATCACAACTGCAGGAAGTGTCTGCAGCTTGAGGAACCAGCTCAGAGTTGATGAGCTGGAGTCTGAGCATCAGAGAGGGAGAAAGTTGCCTGGACACATTGTTCCAGGAAGCCATCACACAGCTTGGGTTAAGTACTTCAGATTTGGTCTGTGGTCAGGGACAGGAGGGTGTGACTGAGTAAGGAATGGGGATCCAGAAGGTAGCACGGGAGGAGCCTCAGCCCTTGCAATTGTCCAACAGGTATAAGGTTTTTGCAGCTTGTGTGGACAAGAGCAGGGAATGCATACAGGATGAGCAAACTGACCATGCACTGTGGTACAGGAGGCCATTCAAGTTGGGGGAGTAGAAAGGAATGTAGTAGTAGTAGGGGAAAGTATAGTTAGGGGGATAGATACTGTTCTCTGCAACCGAGCATGAATCCCGAAGTCTGTCTGGTGCCAATGTTAAGGACATCTCCTCGGGGGTGGAGAGTAACTAGAGTGGGAGGGGAACAGTTCAGTTGTCATGCTGAGGGAGTATGAGCAGTTAGGGGCTAAATTAAAAAGCAGATTCACAAAGGTAATAATCTCTGAATTATTCCCTGAGCCATGAACAAATTGGCATAGGGTAAATGAGATCAGAGAGTTGAATACGTGGCTCAAAATTGATATGGGAGAAATGGGTTTCAATTCATGGGGCAGTGGCACCAGTACTGGGGAAAGAGGGAGCTGTACTGTTGGGACGAACTTCACTTGAATCTTGCTGGGACCAGTGTCCTAGCGAATCGAATAACTAGGGCTATAGAGAGGGCTTTAAACTAAATATTGGGGGGAAGAGGGTTCACGTGAGGGAAATTTAGAAAGTTAATTTGAAAGGACAAGGTAATAGTGCAGGGTAGTGATACAGGTAATGATAACCAGAGTGTGACAGGAAGGGACAGAACATACAAACATAAGAGTGTACCAATAAGTAGGGTCAGAGTAGATAAAAATGATAAAAAGACAAAATTGAAAGCTCTTTATCTGAATGCATGCAAAATTCATAACAATATAAATGAATTGATAGCGCAAATAGAAATAAATGGGTATGATACAATAGCAATTACAGACATGTGGTTGCAAGGTGATCAAGGCTGGGCACTGAATATTCAAGGATGTTTGACATGTTGAAAGGAAAAGGAGGTGGGGTAGCTCTGTTAATGAAGGATGAGATCAGTACAGTAGTGAGAAATGATCTTGGCTCGGAAAACCAAAATGTCTCATCAGTTTGGGTGGAGATAAGAAATAGCAAAGGAAAGAAGTCACTAGTGGGAGTAGCTACACTGTAGGACAGAATAAAAATCAAGAAATAATGGGGGCTTGTAGGAAAGGTACTGCAATAATCATGGGTGATGTTAATCTTCCTATAGATTGGACTAATCAAATTGGCAAAGGTAGCCTGGAGGATGAGTTCATAGAGCGTATTCAGGACAGTATCTTAGAACAATACATTCTGGAACCAACCCCAGAGCAGGCTATTTTAGATCTGTTAATGTGTAATGAGACAGGATAAATTAATAAACTCATAGTAAAGGATCATTTAGGGAAGCATGATCATAATATGATAGAATTTCACATTCAGTTTAAGGGTGAGAAACGTGGATCTGAAACTAATGTCTTACACTTAAATAAAGGCACTCACAAAGGTATGTAGACAGAATTGGCTAAAGTACACTAGGAAAATAGGTTAAAAAGTAAGATGATCAAAAAGCAGTGGCAGACATTTAAGGAGATATTTCATAACTCTCAACAAAAATATATTCCATTGAGAAAGAAAAACTCTCCCAGAAGGATGAAACATCCATGCCTAACTAAGGAAGTTAAGAAAGGTATCAAAGTGAAAGAAAAGGTGTACAATGCTGCGAAAATTAGTGGTAGGCCAGAAGATTGGAAACATTTTAGAAACCAGCATAGGATGACTAAGAAAAGAAAATTGAATATAAGAGCAAACTAACAAGAAATATAATAACAGACAGTGAAAGCTTCTACAAGTACATAAAAAGGAAGAGAGTAGCTAAAGTAAACATTGATCCCTTAGAGGAAGGCACTGGGGAATAATGAGGAATAAGGAAATGGCAGAGACTTTGAACAAATAATTTGTATCTGTCTTCATGGTAGAAGATGCGATAAGCATCCCAATAATAGTAGAAAATCGGGCAGGGTAGCTTCAAAGGCAGAGAGAAGCTTAAAACAATCATCATCACTAGAGGAAAAAGTACTAGTTAAACTAATGAGACTAAAGACAGACAAGTGCCCTGGACCTGATGGCCTGCATCCTAGGGTCTTAAAAGAAGTGGCTGCAGAGATAGTGGATGCATTGGTTGTAATCTTCCAAAATTCCCTAGATTCTGGAACCAGGCCAGTTAGCCAACAACTGTCATTGGGAAAATACTAGAGTGCATTATTAAGGAAGTAGCAAAGACATTTAGAAAAGCATAATAAAATCAGAGTCAACATGGTTTTGTGAAAAGGAAATCATGTTTTACAAATTTATTAGAGCTCTTTGAGGATGTAATGAGCAATGTGAATAAAGCAGAACCAATGGATGTCGTGTATTTGGATTCCCAAAAGGCACTCAATAAGGTGCTACATAAAAGGTTACTGCAAATGATAAAAGTTCATGGTGTTGGGGCAATATATTAGCATGGATAGAGGATTGGCTAACTAACAAGAAACAAAGAGTCGGGACAAGTGGGTCATTTTCAAGTTGGCAAACTGTAACTAGTGGGGTGCCCCAGAGATCAATGCTGGGGTTTCAACTCTTCACAATCTGTATGACCTGGATGAAGGGATAGAGTGTATTGTAGCCAAATTTGCTCATGATACTAAGATAGGTAGGAAAACAAGTTGTGAGGAGGACACAAAAAGTCTGCAAAGGGTTATAAATAGGTTAAGAGACTGGACAAAAATTTGGCAGGTAGAGTATAATGTGAAGTTGTTCACTTTGGTAGGAAGAATAGAAAAGCAAAATATTATTTAAATGGAGAGAGACTACAGAATGTTGCATTACAGAGGGATTTGTGTGTCCTTCGTACATGAAACTCAAAAGGTTATCATGCAGGTACAGCAAGTAATTAGCAAGGCAAATGGAATGTTGACTTTTATTGAAGGGAAATAGGGTATAAAAGCAGCAAAGTCTTGCTTCAACTGTACAGATGTTAGTGAGGCCACACCTGGAGTACTGTGTACAGTTTTGTTCTCCTTATTTAAGGAGGGATCTTGCATTGGAGGCAGTTCAGAGAAGATGCACTCGATTGATTCCTGGGATGAAGAGATTGTCTTACGAGGAAAGGTTGAGCAGGTTGGGCCTATACTCATTGGAATTTAGACGAATGAGAGGTGATCTTATTGAGACATGTTGAGCTGCTCACGAAGATTTGACATGGTTGCTTGACAAGGCAAACACTGATTGATTTTGTGCTGCACCATGCAATCAATTCCTGGGAACCACACCTTTTCCTGAAGAAGTTGTTTACTTTCGACAATTCCTTGGTGACCCTCATGTGGTATTTCTACAATACATTCTCTCAATGACTGTAGAATGACAGTTGTCAACTGTGAGCTCATTTCAAACATTGTGAAGATGTTGTAATGTGTGAGCAACTTTGTTTGTAGCTGCTCTCACAATCACATAGAACATAGAACATAGAACATAGAACATACAGCACAGAACAGGCCCTTCGGCCCACAATGTTGTGCCGATCCTTTGTCCTCTGTCAAGGACAATTTAATCTATACCCCATCATTCTCCTTTATCCATATACCTATCCAAAAGCCTTTTGAAAGTCCCTAAAGTTTCTGACTCAACAACTTCCCCGGGCAAGGCATTCCATGCCTCGACCACTCTCTGGGTAAAGAACCTTCCCCTGACATCCCCCTTATATCTCCCACCCTTCACCTTAAATTTATGACCCCTTGTAATGCTTTGCTCCACCCGGGGAAAAAGTTTCTGACTGTCTACCCTATCTATTCCCCTGATCATCTTATAAACCTCTATCATGTCACCCCTCATCCTTCTCCTTTCTAATGAGAAGAGGCCTAGAATGTTCAGCCTTTCCTCGTAAGACTTATTCTCCATTCCAGGCAACATCCTGGTAAATCTCCTCTGCACCCTCTCCAAGGCTTCCACATCCTTCCTAAAATGAGGCGACCAGAACTGCACACAGTACTCCAAATGAGGCCTTACCAAGGTCCTGTACAGCTGCATCATCACCTCACGGCTCTTAAATTCAATCCCTCTGCTAATGAACGCTAACACCCCATATGCCTTCTTCACAGCCCTATCCACTTGAGTTGCAACTTTCAATGATCTATGCACATAGACCCCAAGGTCTCTCTGCTCCTCCACATGCCCAAGAACCCTACCGTTAACCCAGTATTTTGCATTCATGTTTGTCCTTCCAAAATGGACGACCTCACACTTTTCAGGGTTAAACTCCATCTGCCACTTTTCAGCCCAGCACTGCAACCTATCCAAGTCCCTTTGCAGACGACAATAGCCCTCCTCGGTATCCACAACTCCACCAACCTTTGTATCATCTGCAAATTTACTGACCCACCCTTCGACTTCCTCATCCAAGTCGTTAATAAAAATCACAAACAGGAGAGGACCCAGAACTGATCCCTGCGGCACGCCACTGGTAACTGGGCTCCAGGCTGAGTATTTACCATCTAAGACCACTCTCTGCCTTCTATCAGTTAGCCAATTCTTAATCCAACTGGCCACATTCCCCACTATCCCATGCCTCCTGACTTTCTCCATAAGTCTACCATGGGGGACCTTATCAAATGCCTTACTAAAATCCATGTACACCACATCCACTGGTTTACCCTCATCCACTTGCTTGGTCACCTGCTCAAAGAATTCAATCAGGCTTGTGAGGCAAGACCTACCCCTCACAAAACCGTGCTGACTGTCCCGAATCAAGCAGTGTCTTTCCAGATGCTCAGAAATCCTATCCCTCAGCACCTTTTCCATCAACTTGCCTACCACCGAAGTAAGACTAACTGGCCTGTAATTCCCAGGGTTGTTCCTATTCCCTTTCTTGAACAGGGGCACAACATTTGCCACCCTCCAATCACCTGGTACCACCCCCGTCAGCAGAGAAGATGAAAAGATCATTGCCAGCGGCTCTGCAATTTCATCCCTTGCTTCCCATAACATCCTTGGATATACCCCGTCAGGCCCGGGAGACTTGTCTATCTTCAAGTTATTCAAAAACCCCAACACATCTTCCCTCCTAACGAGCACTTCCTCGAGCTTACCAGTCTGTTTCACACCGTCCTCTTCAGTAATACACCCCTTCTCATTCGTAAATACCGAAGAGAAGTACTCATTCAAAACCTCACTTATCTCTTCCGGCTCAACACACAGTCTCCCGCTATTGTCCTTGACCGGACCTATGGTCCCCCTGGTCATCCTCATATTTCTGACATACGCAAGACATACATATGACATCTTTCCAGTTTCGTGATTCCATAGCTATCATACATAGCTGCAACACTTCATCTTGTTCTGTTGCTACTTTGATATTAGTTAATTTTAGTGACTTTAACACTGTGTTTATGCTCACAAAGTTAAGATGTTGTCCATCAGTCTGTTCTTTGTGTCTAACAGGACTGTATGTCAGCAAAGGATGGTGCAAAAGGTAGTCCGCTGAGTTAAGCTTGCTTGGCTGATACATAACACGGAACCCGTACTCTTGTAGTTTGAGTACCCAACAGTCTATCTGAGTAGGTGGCTTGCTATGTGGATTGTTGAACAGGCTCACTACTGGCCTAGGATCAGTTATCGCTTCAAACTCTCTTCCATGCAAGTAGAAATGAAAGTGTATGATGCTCCATGTGATTGAGAGTGCTTCTCTCTGTTTGCAAATGTCATTGTTTACAGGAATTAACAATCTGCTTGCCATTGCAATGATTGTTGGGTGATCTGCTTTGTCTTTCTGCATGAGAACTGCACCTAAGCCAACTGAGTTGGCATCCACGCCTAGCTGGATGGTTTTCTCAGGGTCGAAGAAGGCATTTGTGCAATTTGCTGACAACCGTTGTTTCATCTGGTGCACAGCCTGTTTGTCTGATTTAGTCTACTCCCACTTGGTTGTCTCTTTTGTCAAATTGTGTCGGGGGGCAGACAGCATAGTGAGGTAAGGAATGAAATGACTACAATATGTGATGAGCCCAAGTAGACTCCGGACTTCATGCAAGGTCATAGGATCTGCAGCGTTTGCAATGGCTTCAACTTTCTGTGGATTAGGTGATCCTCCTTTACTGCTGAATACATGATTGAAGAATTTGATTCTGTTCTAATTGAACAGGCTTTGTTCAGGGTGAGGTTGCATTCTCTAGCTGTTGTAGACATGTGTGTAGGCTTGTCTCGAGTTCACTTTCAGTGCAACCGTAGATAAGAATGTCATTGCAGATATTCGGCGTGCCCTCAAGTCCTTGCAGTGCAGACTGAATCATGTGCTGAAATACCTCAGCTGCTGAGCCGACTCCAAAGTTGAGCCTGTTGTATCAAAAGAGCCCGATGTGAGTGGAAAACACTGTAAGATACCTCGATTCATCTGAAAGCTCGATTTGATGGTAGCATCGACGCCAAGTTTAGCAAAACAGTTGGCACCATTCACCTTCTCTATGATATTGTCGATTGTCAGTGTCAAATGTCTTTCTCATGGTATTTCTTGGCTTGGTGGCCACATATCAACACAGATTCCTGTCTTGTTCTCATTCTTGGTGTTCTTGACAACTTGAATGGGTGAGTCCCAAGGGGTGGGTTCATCCCTAACATTCTTAATGATATTGAGGTCAAGTAAGAGCTGAAATTCCTTCTCTGTCTGCTTTCTGGAACTGTATCCGTCTATGTGTACACATGGATGCACTTTGAGATCTACATGCAGCTTGCATGTAACATCTTTCAGTTAGCTGGTACCCATGAAGTGGTCAGCATACTGTTCAAGAACATTGTCGCTACTCATAGGAATTGTGTATGTGACTGCACAGATCTGTTGCTATGTGGAAACTGATGAGCGTGTCATTTTCTCCAGATATGACATAGAATACAGCATTCATTCTAGTGTCTTCGAATGTGACTGTGAAAGTGCCAAGAACTTTAAGTAGTTTGTTACTGTTATAGGGGAAGATTTTTGTATTCGTGGTTTGCGAAGGATGGGGCAGTCTTGAAGTTTGTTGAATGTTTTATCTCCCATGACATTAACAGATGCTCCTTATCTATGACAGCATCTACTTTCGAGCAGCCAATGGTCACTGTCGCACGTGGCTGGTTGCTGTATCCAAAAGACAGCATAAAAGTATAACCAGGGTCAATCTATCTCTATATTGGCTACAGTCTCTCTCCCTTTTGGTGTGGCATGGGTACATGGCACCCTTTTGGTAGTATTGGTCTGAACAGTTGATTTTGCTGATGAGTGACAAACATAAGCAAAATGGTTGAGTTTCCCACAAGCTTTACACTGCTTGCCAGCAGCAGGGAATACTGTCTGGTGTGGATAAGCACAGTCACAGTGGAAGCATTGCTTGGACAAGTCACAATCCTGTTTGCTAGATTGCTGTCACTGCTTTGCAGGTAGTTGCAGTGAACACTGTTCAGAGGAGTTGAGCTTGAAGTGTGGCAGTTGTGGTTGGCAGCCTCAACATCAGCAGCTCTGGATTCTGAGACAGCGATCTTGCTAACTCCAGCAGCTCTGACAGCTTTCTGTCTTTCACGAATGCTTTTCTGTGTATTTGACTAGAAAGACAACCTTCAATTATTTGTTTTTTGATTTCCCGTTCGACGTGTTTGACATCACCAAAGTCATTTGGTTACCAGTTGTCTCAATTATGTGCAATATCGATCAATTGTCTCATTTGCTTCCTACTTGGTTCGTCGGAAAATATTTGTTTTGAATATTGTATTCTTCTTGGGTGTGAAATAAGTTGTTAGTGCAATTTTTGCTGAGTTGTAGCCGTCTTGCGCAGGGGTAAGTGTCTCAACAATATTTTCCAGTTCTTCACCTCCATAGTGGAGAAGTAAGATTTTTTTTCTCTTATCTGTGATTCCCAAGCCCCCCCCATTATACCCTCAAATCATCACAGCCACTTCTGCCAATGAGGAAACACAAATGCGGGCTCAGAGTGCACATAGCCATTGCCATCTTGATCATCAGTGCAGTGATACTGCATGTTCAAGGATCCAGGATAGTGTTCCTCAGGCACAATGCACTGACTTTGTCAAAAGTGTTAATTGCAGGTGGAAAAAATATACGCACATTTCCCGGGATGCTGCAATCCTACAATAAATTCTTCTCTCGTTTAAGCAGACCAAACTACCCTTGCGTTGGTGTATGAAACAAAATGGCTGTCCTGCATTAGCTGCACAAAGATACATGCATGCTGTGAACAAACCCCAACACTCTCTGTGTTTGACAACCTGCATTACCTGGAGTTCACGACTGAAAGCACAGCGAATTATACCTGGCTGTAAAGTAAATGCAGATTCCATCCTCTACGCCATTGTAAGATTTCAATTGTAGATCTGCTATTGTAAATCTCTGGAAGAAACACATGGCACTACCTTCTGGATTGCTGCTATAAACTGAACCTTTATTATCGACTCCTTCTAGTGGCACACTGCACAGGCTACACCAAGCATGTACGGTGGCCTAAAACAAATACACTACATATCAAATGAACAATAAATGCACAATACACTACAAACTGGAGCCAGGAAAACAACGACCATGAAAGCTGCCAGATGTTTGGAAAAACCCAGCTGGTTCACCAATGTCCTTCAGGGAAGGGAACCTGGCATCGCTACTCTCTCTGATATATATGTGACTCCAGTCCTACACTATGAAGCTAACTCTTAAAACCCACAATAAAGTATGGATATATTGCACTGCCAATGATACGCACATGTCAAGGATGTTCATGATACTCTAAGGTCAGCTTGAGAGGAGACAGAATGTGAAATGACTGTGCTGGGCCAGTCACAGACTGCACGATGACCTGATATTTCTGTGCTGATCCTTACACCAGCTGTATTCACACTGAGGCTTGTGTCAATCTGGGAGAGCTCCATTCAGACAGAAAGGAGTGATTGCATGCGGGTGAATCGAAAAGCTGGGCCGTGATCCAATCTCTCCGTGTATGAGGAACTGTGTTGTCAGCCTCAGGTTCTTTCGCAGGCCTTCGTCAGAGATCTGGGGGAGTTCAGCAACTTTCTCCTGACACGGGGCCTCTCTGACCACACTCCTCAGTCACACCCCCCAAGCAGAATGTCTCAAACACTCCAAAAGGATGTTTGGATAATGACGCAGTGCCGGCTCCTTAATCATATAGTATTTTAAACAGACCTCACTGCCAGGAGCAGGCAACAGTGTCCAGCACGCTGTGGTCATCTTTGCTGACATATATCAGAGTGAGCAAGAGCCCTAATGCACACAGATCAGGCTCCAGTTGGAGGCTGTCAAATATTATAATGGAGATTTTCAGAAAACAGTGCACAGCTAGGAAAACAGAAAGAGAGAGAGAGAAAGAGACAGTGAGAGAGAGAAGGCGAGAAAGAGAAAGAGGGCAGAGGAGAGAGAGAGACAGAGAGAGGTACAAACAAAGAGGGGAGAAAGAGGGGTGATAGAAGAAAGGAAAAAGGGGAGATGAGACAGAAAGAAAAGAGAAAGACAGGTGAGATAGAGAAAGGGAGGTGGGAGCGAAACAGATGTCCAGAGAAGGAGAAAGACATGTGCAAGGAAGTTTTGACAGAAAAACATTGGCAGAGAGGGACCAGGAGTGGGACCAGATATGTTTGTGGAACCTTGCTGTGCACAAATTGGCTGCCACATTTCCTCCATTCAGACAGTAAGATCTCACAAACAGCAATGTGATAATGACAAGATAATCTGTTTTAGTGATGTTGGTTGAAGGATAAATATTGACGGCACACCGAGGAGCACCCTGCAGCTGCTACTTGAATAGTGGTGCGGGATCTTGTACATCCACCTGAGAGTCCAAACAGTTTAACATCTCATTGGAAGACAGCACGTCTGACAGTGCAGCACTCCCTCAGTACTGCACTCTATAGCTTTATACACTTTCTCAAGGTGTTCCAACACCCTTACAGTCAGCAAGTATTTTTTTCAAGATAAATGTCATTGTGTGCATCACTAAACAAGGTCTTCTGCATTTCACACAGGGGGGAATTTGCAGGAAGAGGATAACCACTCCAGTGACCTCAGATGGGCGATGATTAGAGAGCTTAAATCTGATGTGGAAGCAGTGGAGATGGCTGCGATGGTGGACAACTTAAAGGAGTCCACAAACCACATCTCCAACACATGACAGGAGATTTCTCAAAGCCTACAGAACAGCCTGGAGACGGGGACAGCTGGGACATTTCCACATGGTCAAGTTGTCATCACCAGCTTCTAAGGACATTGTTGGTGTCTGGAGTGGCAGCTACAAGCTTTTTCTCCTTATCCATTCGCTGGCAAGACCAGTATCTATTGCCCATCCCCAATTGCCTCTGGTGGTGGTGGGCCCTCTTAAACAACTGAGGAACAATGTGATACAATTGCTAGGCCACTTCAGAAGGCAATTAAGAGCCATGTTGGTGCGTGATTGAGTCACATGTAGGTCAGACCTGGTCAGGATGGCAGATTTCCTTCCCCAAAGGTTTTTATGACAATTTGACAGCTTCATGGTCACACTTATCGAAACTAGCTTCTTACTTCTAGAATCTTTAAACGTAATACAAATTTTCAAACTACCATGATGGGATTTGAACTCGTATTATCTAAGTTATTAGTCGAATGCTGTGATAGATGCTTTGAGGGTCAGTCTGAACACAATAATTACACAAGGCTTCCAAGAGCTGGTTGGGACTATTTGGTCTGTACCTCCAAACCCATACACAGCACAACTGGGCAGCAAGGAGATGCTGTAGATATCACTGTCTCTCCAGACAAGGCCCACCCTGTCTGCCAGTCTATGAGCTTCTCTGGGGGCCAGTTATTGCCCGTACTAACTGACAGAGTTCTGCTCAGCTATGAGCTTTGCTTTCTAATTTGCGGACTGCACCTTTGAAAATTGAAGGCAATGTCAAACCTTCCAGTCTAATGTGTATTTTCCAGGCTATAGTTTTTACTCTGAGGCTGCAGCTTTCACATTCACACAACATTCTATACTTATATTCAAAAAAAATCTGGCAGATTACAATGAAAGCAAAGATTATATCACAGGTCCATCAAAATAGTGCTGGCAGTTTGTTGCCATTTGCATGTCAAAATCTTTTGAATGTATGTAAATCAGGCAGGTTCTGATCAGTTCAGCACAGAGACATCCAAACATACACAAGGAATGTAACAGCACAAACTGGGAAAAGAAGTCTATTCATTCACACACACACTCTGGCTGATGTTGGTAAGCCTGTTGCGGGTACCAGCGGCAGACCCGGAGGTGGGCACCATTCCTGCTAGTCACATGGGTGGCAGACCCACCACGATCACTTGGTGGGCAGTCACTTTGCATAATGGTGGCGTGGGACCTGGCCAATGGCGTAGGATAACGCAGGAGCAGCTATTGGCACCACATTTAAAGTCCTGCCAGCCCTGCCAGCCTTGCTTACATTGCACAACTGAGACCTGTGTTGCAGTGACTCTGGACCCCCCGAGGTGGACCCTGCACAATGGCAGAGGCAAGACACAGGGTGATCCCATGGTTTAGCAATGCCTCCCTCGAGATTCTTTTCCAAGCTGCAATGGATATAGGCAGAGGTCGTCTTCCCCAGCGATGGCAAGAAGAGATCCTCCCGCCAGAACAAGCAACTCTGGATAGAGATCGCTGAGGAGGTCAGCAGCCATGGAGTGAGCACCCCCACCCCCCCACCACCCACCTTCTCCACCCCCCAGAACTGGGTCCAGTGCTGAAAGAGGGTCAACGACCTCCTGCGTTCTGCTGAGGTGAGTGCTCCACCACTCTCTCCTTTTCTGTAATTGCAAATGGCTACGCAAGAGGAAGCAAGACGTGGGGAGGGTGGCACTACAGAGTGGGGGTTAGGCATCTCCTCATCCTGACAGCATTGCTGCATCTCGACCAAAGATCTCCTTTATTCACATCTCACCATTAACTCCCCTGAGAACAGACAGGAGCATGAGCTTTATGTGATACCCCAGTATGGGGAGGAGAGGCTGACACTGGCAGAACTGTCATGTTGATCTCTCTGCAAAATATGACTATCTCCCTCTTTCCACTTGCAGGACAAGAGGGCCCACAATAACAAGGAGACATCCCAGATTTTAGGCCTCTCTCCACAGCAGAGGAGGAGGCATTAGAACTGGCAGGGATCCAAGGCAGCTACTTCATATCAGATGGAGAGACTGGAGTCTCCATCAGATGTTGCCTTACCCCTCTCTGCTACTCCAGCATGCCCTGTGCTGTCAACACCAGAGGCTCGTCATCTTCCTGGAGCTCAGCATAAGCCTGGCCACCCACTGTCTCAACCTCAGCCAGCTGCTTGAGCGTGTATGTGGTGCTCTCACCAGCTTGTGAACCTAATTCGACATCCAAGTGAAAACTCACTGATGTGAAAGTATCTCCACTGGTTGAAGTCATGGGACATTACTTCCTTTGACTGTGGTTCCTCCTCAGAGGTGAACGACTGTCCCCCTTCTGGTTGAGTCTCCTGTGATACCGACCTGCATGAGAGAACACAGATATGTGTGGGTTAGGCTGTGCAGACCTCGTCATGCCAACCATATGTGATGTGGGTCTCCAGAAGTGAAATGCAGTCAATGGAAGCCAATCATCACTCTCTGGCAGTGGCTGCCACACCTGAGGAGAGTCCTGCACCAGTACAGAAAACCCTCAGGAAGCCAGGGCCCTCCAGGCCTCAGACAGCCAGAGGATGGTCACCAAACTTATCCCAGGCCAAGGGGCATCCTGATCAGCAGCCCGCCTCCAGTCCAGCTGCTATCGCAGGGTCACACGTCGTAGAAACATTCATAATTGTATGAGGAAAAGCACCTAGAGACACTTGGGGGTCCATGGGTGTTTGAAATTTGACATGTACTCCATCATATCAAGTTCTTTCATTCAAGAAATTAACCTTCATTGTGTAAAAGTGATTATTCTACCATGCATTAACTGTGAGCTGCTGACATGACCCTTCCCCCTTAGTGGGTGCCAATGTAGGCACAGCCCTTATTTGAATATCTCGCATGAGCCATAGCACGTGGTTCAGCTGGGCACTCGGCATGGATCACAAATAGAAAGAGAGCAAAAGACTGCATGCATTGAGGTGAGTCTTTATTGGTTTTTCTCTGAGTGGCCATCAGTGTGGCTGGAAGTGGGTAAGTATGAGATTGTATCTTGCCTCCTTGGCCTGTTGCTCAATCTGCCTGCCCTCCAATGCAAGGACTTCAACATCCAGTGCTGTTAGCTCATCTCCCTCCTCTGCGTCTTCCTCATTGGTCAAGCAGTGTCGCTCAATCATGTCTTCATCATGCAAGGCCTCCCCCCTCTGCACAGCAAACCACCCCAATGCGTAAGACTCCCACTGGGGCATACTGCAGGGCTCCACCAGATCGATCGAGGCACCCAATGGCTTGCTTGATGGTCGCTCGGGTGGAACCATGGCAGGTGTTGTACCTGTCCTCTGCTGCAGTGCGAGGGTTCCTCACAGGTGTCAGTAGCCATGTCTTCAATGGGTAGCCCTTGTCCTCAATAATCCATCTCTGAAGTTGAAAAGCTGTGGTACCTGGGACTGTTGAAGTATGTAGGTGTCACGGCTGCTTCCTGGGAAGCAGGAACACAACTGCAGGAAATGCTTTCGATGGTCGCAGACTAGTTGAATGTTGATGGAATGGAAGCCCCTCCTGTTGATGAAAGCAACTGGTTCTATAGGAGCCTTGATGGCCACATGCATGTAGTCTATCACACCCGGCACCTGGGGGAATCCAGCGATGGCCCCGAATCCAGTAGCCGTTTCCACCTGACTGTCAGGGTCCGTCTGGTAGTGCCAATAGTTGCCCCCCCCTCTTGAACAGAGCATTGGTTACCTCCTTGATGTGGCAGTGGGTCACTGCCTGGGGACCCCACACATGTCCCCGGTGGATTCCTGGAATGATCCAGATGCGTAAAAGTTTAGTGCCACTGTGATCCTCAAGGCCACAGGCATAGGGTGAGCACCAAATCCCATAGGTTGCAACTCGTCCTACAGAAGGGCACATAAGTTGGTGACGGCCTCCCTGGAGAGTCATAGTCTTCGCTGACACTGCCGCTCGGACATTTAGAGGTAGCTGAACCGAGTCCGATACACTCTCTAGCATAGGTAGGCTCTTCTTGCATGGCTGGCTGCTGCTGCACTCCATGTGGAGCTTCATGGGCAGATTCAGCTGCCTCTTGGCCCCCCCTCTGTCAGAGGTGCCACATCACGCCACGGGGGTCCAAAAAGACAGTGGTATGAGACCCATGACAGGTGACCAGTGGACCTACAGAGCCCTGTTGATGCAGAGACAACACTGCCTTGGCAACTTCTCCCGACAGATTCCCTGATGGCTCTCAGTGTCCACCCTGGCTGATAGTCGACCCTCTCATCCAGCAGTACGGGCAATCAAACATCTCACCAAACAGTTTGGTCACCCGTTACAGACACCCAAACACAGGCCCTCCCTGGCACAGCACCTAAAACCCTGCTCACCTGGTACTCCCACCAAGATCCTCCTCAGCTGATGCTCCCACCGAGACTCTCCTCAGCTGATGCTCCCACAAGACCCTCCTCAGTCGGTACTCCCACCGAGGCCCTCCTCAACCGGTACTCCCACTGAGACTCAGTCCATACGCCCACCGAGACCCTCAGTCGGTACTCCCACCGAGACCCTCCTTAGCCGATACTCCCGACGTGACCCTCAGCCGGTTCTCTCACCGAGACCCTCCTCAGCCGATACTCCCACCGAGACCCTCCTCAGCCGATACTCCCACCGAGACCCTCCTCAGCTGATACTCCCACCGAGACTCTCCTCAGTCGGAAATCCCACGAGACCCTCCTCAGCGGGCACTCCCACCGAGAACCTCAGTCGATACTCCCACCGAGACTCTCCTCAGTCGGAAATCCCACGAGACCCTCCTCAGCCGATACTCCCACCAAGACCCTCCTCAGCCGATACTCCCACGATACCCTCCTCAGCCAGTACTCCCACCGAGACCCTCCTCAGCCGATACTCCCACGATACCCTCCTCAGCCAGTACTCCCACCGAGACCCTCCTCAGCTGATACTCCCACGATACCCTCCTCAGCCAGTACTCCCACCGAGACCCTCCTCAGCCAATACTCCCACGATACCCTCCTCAGCCGATACTCCCACCAAGACCCTCCTCAGCCGATACTCCCACCGAGACTCTCCTCAGCTGATACTCCCACGATACCCTCCTCAGCCAG
Source organism: Heterodontus francisci (assembly GCF_036365525.1). Classification (NCBI taxonomy): domain Eukaryota; kingdom Metazoa; phylum Chordata; class Chondrichthyes; order Heterodontiformes; family Heterodontidae; genus Heterodontus; species Heterodontus francisci. Next base: position 50,701,782 of record NC_090402.1, read on the forward strand.
TACTCCCACCGAGACCCTCCTCAGCCAATACTCCCACCGACCCTCCTCAGCCGATACTCCCACCAAGACCCTCCTCAGCCGATACTCCCACCGAGACTCTCCTCAGCTGATACTCCCACGATACCCTCCTCAGCCAGTACTCCCACCGAGACCCTCCTCAGCCAATACTCCCACCAAGACCCTCCTCAGCCGATACTCCCACCAAGACCTTCCTCAGCCGATACTCCCACCGAGACTCTCCTCAGCCGATACTCCCACCAAGACCCTCCTCAGCTGATACTCCCACGATACCCTCCTCAGCCAGTACTCCCACCGAGACCCTCCTCAGCCGATACTCCCACCAAGACCCTCCTCAGCCGATACTCCCACCAAGACCCTCCTCAGCCGATACTCCCACCGACCCTCCTCAGCCGATACTCCCACCGAGACCCTCAGCCGGTACTCCCACCGAGACCCTCCTCAGCCGATACTCCCACCAAGACCCTCAGCCGGTACCGCAACTGAGACCCTGTCAGTATTCCTACCGAGACTCTCCTTAGTCGGTTCTCCCACCCAGACCCTCAGCTGGTACTCCCACTGACACCCTCAGTCGGTACTCCCACCCACGCCCTCAGTCGGTACTCCTACCGAGACCCTCAGTCGGAACTCTGACTGAGACCCTCCTCAGCCGATACTCCCACCGACACCCTCAGTCGGTACTCTGACCGAGACCCTCAGTCGGAACTCTGACCGAGACCCTCCTCAGCCGATACTCCCACCAACACCCTCAGTCGGTACTCCCACTGAGACCCTCCTCAGCCAATACTCCCACCGAGACCCTCAGCCGGTACTCTGACCGAGACCCTCCTCAGCCGATACTCCCACTGACACCCTCAGTCGGTACTCCCACCCACACCCTCAGTCGGTACTCCTACCGAGACCCTCAGTCGGAACTCTGACCGAGACCCTCCTCAGCCGATACTCCCACCAACACCCTCAGTCGGTACTCCCACTGAGACCCTCCTCAGCCAATACTCCCACCGAGACCCTCAGCCGGTACTCTGACCGAGACCCTCCTCAGCCGATACTCCCACCGACACCCTCAGTCGGTACTCTGACTGAGACCCTCCTCAGCCGATACTCCCACCAACACCCTCAGTCGGTACTCCCACTGAGACCCTCCTCAGCCGATACTCCCACCGAGACCCTCAGCCGGTACTCTGACCGAGACCCTCCTCAGCCGATACTCCCACTGACACCCTCAGTCGGTACTCTGACTGAGATCCTCAGCCGGTACTCTGACCGAGACCCTCCTCAGCCGATACTCCCACCGACACCCTCAGTCGGTACTCTGACCGAGACCCTCAGCCGGTACTCTGACCGAGACCCTCCTCAGCCGATACTCCCACCGACACCCTCAGTCGGTACTCTGACTGAGACCCTCCTCAGCCGATACTCCCACCGAGACCCTCAGTCGGTACTCTGACCGAGACCCTCCTCAGCCGATACTCCCACCGACACCCTCAGTCGGTACTCTGACCGAGACCCTCAGCCGGTACTCTGACCGAGACCCTCCTCAGTCGGTACTCCCACCGAGAACCACCTAAGCCAGTGCTCCCACCCAAGAACTGAGACCCCGGCCCCATTTGCAGAGCGCACAGCACTGTAGACTGACAATGGCCTCCGCTGCCCACTAGCCAGTGCTGGTTGTGGCTGCCTACCTATCCTGGCACTGAAGCCTCTCCTCGGTGACACCAGCTTTTAACAGCTGGGAATCCAAAGGTACATGAGGACTGCCCCACGTCCACTTAATCCCAAGCACCCACCCCCCACCCCCCATTGAATTGAGATGCATTAGATGCCAATGTATTAAAAGTTACTGTTCTACAATTTCAATTACATTCCCTTTACGTTGGAGCAGTGATGCCACCTTGGTGCTTTCCCACTGCTAATAAATCTGGAACCAACATCACAATGCTGGATTTCCAGACTGATGCTTCCGACGTGATTCTCCAGCCCGCCACGCTACCATTCTCATTCTAAACGGCCACACTAAGCTCACTGTCCCATTCACCCAGTCCCACATTCCCATTCACCCAGTCCCACACCCTCCCATTCACCCAGTCCCACAGTTCCATTCACCCAGTCCCACACCCTCCCATTCACCCAGTCCCACATTCCCATTCACCCAATCCCACATTCCCATTCACCCAGTCCCACACCCTCCCATTCACCCAGTCCCACATTTCCATTCACCCAGTCCCACATTCCCATTCACCCAGTCCCACACCCTCCCATTCACCCAGTCCCACATTCCCATTTGCCTTGTCCCACAAGGGAAGGGGTTTATCCAGATTTAGATGGTCCCATTGTGGCAATTTAAATAGGGTGGGTGTTTATCTGGCGTTTGACAGTTTCAAAGTGCCCGTTTTGGTGCTTCTCTCCCACTATGCTGATCTGGGGAGGTTCAGGATTATTTGATGAGGGGCTATGCAGAAATATCACAAACCTGAGCTAAAGCCAGAAGTGACAGCCGAGTGTGCGGTGAGGGGTTGAGATTTTGATTCTCTATTTCTGGAACTCTGGAAGGAGCAACATCTTGTATCTGCAAATTGCTCATATTCCCTCTCTCCCTTAAAAGATCACCAGCTCAGCTGAAGATTCCTTTTTTGTCCTTTGCCCCAGACTTTGTTATTTTTGGTCACATTCCTGAGCAAAGAGTGTTTAAATTGCTGGTTATTTGAAGTGGGTGCGAGACCGGTGATTGCTCAGAATGCTGCAGCCTGAACGTCACGGTACCTCTGACAGTGAATAATTTCAAAGAGGCATTTTCCATTTTCCATTGCACTGTCTCAGTGGCTCTGACTGGGTCAGTGGCTTTGTGCGGTCTGTCTGCAGCTACTCCCTGTGCCCGTCTCCATGACCATGTGGATTCGACATCTCCTGTGTAATACCTTTTAGAAAGAAAGGAAAAGGAAACACTTTCATATATATAATGCCTTTCATGAGCACAGGATGTCCCAAAGCGCTTTACAGACAATGAAGTACTTTTGAAGTGTGGTCACTATTTCAATATAGAAAGCGTGGCAACCAATTTGTGCACAGCAAGATCCCACAAACAGCAAAATGATAATAACTGAATAATCTGTTTTAGTTATGTTGATTGAGAAATAAATATTACCCAGGATTTTAATGTTTTAATAATTATAGTGGGACGTTTAATTCTGTGTAATAATTTTGGGTGAGTTTGTTCCCAGATAATCATTTTGGTGGAAAATGTATTCCTATTGATTAATTTGAGGGGGGGAATTGATTTTCATTGTAGCAGGGTGATTGAGGGCCCTGATCCCAGACGAAGAGTATGGCCCCTTGAAGAACCTCCCTTTAAAGATAATTAAACCTGGATTGGGAGGAGACTTTCCCCAGTCAGCTGAGTATAAAAGGAGAGATTCACGCAACATAGGGTCTGAAAGAGGCTGGGAGTTAATAATTTGAAAGAGATACAGTGTGATCTTGTTTTGTGATACAGGTATGACAAGAATGTGCTTGGAACTGGGATAGAAACAGAAAATGCTGCAAATATTCAGCAGGTCAGGCAGCATCTGTGGAAACAGAAACCAATGTGTCACCTTTGGCATGTTTCCGGCAGTTCCTGCAGCCATACCGGTGCCAAACGTCGTGCTCTGCACTCCTTTGGACCCCACCAGAAAGGCCGAGAGGGGGGTTTTGACGCTTGGGCAACTCTCCACCTCCATACATTCGCCCAGGCATGCGCCATGGAGAGGTCACTCCATAGTTGCCTCACAGCGACTGACACCACTGACCACCTCTAGGCGCTTACCCATTGTCTCTCGAGACAAGGAGGCCAAAGAAGAAGACTAGTGCGATGAGTAGAGAATGTAGCAGCACAGTGGCCACACCAGAAGGCACCCATGCAATGCAGCTTTGGAGTAAGGGGATGCCAGCAGGGATTATCCAAGTTGGGTAGAGCAGCTTGTGAACCATGTGGAGGCTACTCACCCTTTTCCTAAAAACAAAAACACAAAGGGGCTGATTGCCCTTACTGACTCAGAACACAATAGCCCTGGTTGCTTCAAGTCTAGAGCGGCCTTCATATCTAGACCACATGGATAAAACAGGAGTAATGTGCATACATGGTGATGTATTTTATTACCCCAGCACCTGGGCCAAGGTGGAGTGAAGGGAACTGTCTGGGCAGCAAAGGCTAGTGTCGTACCCTAGCTTCCTTGGCCTGTGGTAATGGGGACAAATTTCCTGGGGATTAATGCCATGATCCAAAGGAAGAGAAGGGATGCAGATTGCCCACAAAAAAGTGCATAGGCTGAGAGCCTTCAAGTTTCACTTTTCAGATCCTGAGTTGTATCTAGAAACCAGAAATATAATAATAAATAGTCATCATGGATTTCAAAGGAGAAAGTCTTGCTTAACCAACCTCATTGAAATCTTTAAAGAGGTAAGAGTAGACAAGGGTAATGTAGTAGATGTAATTTATTTAGAGTTCCAAAAGACTTCCAATAAGATTCCAGATAATAGCCTAAAGGTCAGAGTATACAGAGTCAGGGGACAAGTAGCACAATCAAGACAGAAAACAATGGGTAAGGGTAAAGGGTAACTCTTCAGAGTGGTAGAAGATGGAAATTGGGTCTGATAGGATCAGTCCTGGGACCACTGTTGTTCACAATTTATATTAATAATTTAGATTTTGGAATGAAAAATACAATTTTAAATTTGCAGATGATCCAAGTTGGGAAGATAGCCAATACTGAGGAGGACTACAACAAATTACCAGAAGGCATTAATAAACTTGCAGAGTGGGCATATAATTGGCAAATTAATTTCAACATAAATATGTGTGAGGTATTACATTTTGGCTAAAACAATTAGGCCACATATTATTTGGAAAATGAGAATCTAAATGGAGTTGAGGATCTGGGAGTACAAATAAAAAAACACTAAGCATAATGGTACAGGTTAATAAGGCCATTTTTCAAACAACAAGCCAAGTTCTATCTAAAGGAATAGAATTTGAAAGTAGAGAATTTATACTAAATTTTTATCGAAACCTGATTAGAATGCATTGGAGTTCTAATCTATTTCATAAAAAGGATACAGAGGCACTAGCGAAGGTACAAAAAAGATTTTCAAGGATGATACCAGAAATGCAAGGTTTTATCTATCATGAAAGGATGAACAGACTGGGTCTCTTTTCTCGGAAGGCTGAGGATGACTTAATAGAGATCTTTATCAAAACCTTTCCTAATTTGAGACATTGTTTCCACTTGTGGGGAAGAGCAAAACTAGAGGACATCAATATAAGAAAGTCACCAAGAAATCAAACAGGGAATTCCGAAGATACTTTGTTACCCAGAGTGATGAGAATGTGAAACTCACTCTCATGGGGAGTGAATAGTATAGATCTATTTACAGGGAAACAAGATAAGCACATGAGGGAGAAGGGAACAGAGATTTATGCTGAGAGTTAGATGAGGAAGGATGAGAGAGGCTCGAGTGCAGTGTAAACATCAGCATTGCCTGGCTGGGCTGAATGGCCTGTCCCTGCGCCAATTATCTTTAAAGGAGGTTCTTAAAGGGGCTATAACCTTCCTCTCGGATCAGGCCCTCAATCACTGTGTTATACCATTTAATAATTTGGGGGGGAATTTATTCCCATTTAATCTTGGGGCAGTTTACTCCTGTTTAAGTTTTAGTAGAGTTTCAATTCCTGCTTAATACTTTTGGGAAAGTTCATTCCAGTTTGGAGGAGGGAGTCTTTGGTTCAATTGGAGTATGGTCCGTCTGAATCAGAAGGTGCAGGGTTCGAACCCAACTCCAGACAGGCCCCAGCAAGTGGAAACTTGAACACGGTCTCTGACCACCAGTCTGGCATCCAGCCGGTGACTCATATCCGGATGGAGTGGCCATTGATTCATTGGTAGTACTTCTGCCTCTGAGTCAGGAGAGTTGAGTTTGGGTCTGCTCCAGATTTCGCCCAGCAAGCCGGCTCTGAATACTGGGCTTATACTCAGCTGGGGTACTTGTGTCTTATGGGTGCAAGCCCACTCCACACCCTTCCAATAAAAGAGGAGGTGAGGCTCTGTAGTTTTGGTTACAGCCCACCTAGGAGATGATGGTGCAAAGATTTAAAAAAAACCATGAGGAAGCCAACAGAAACCAGCTCAGCCACTCTTCACCAGTAAATGTCTGAAAGATCTGTCTGAAAGTGAGTTGAGGTAGGAGCTGTGTTAGGGGCAGAACACAACAGATGGTCAGATGGAATTCTTGTTTAATAATTTAGTGCGGGAGGTTTAATTCCTGAAAAATATTTAGCAGGGGATTTAATTGTTACTAATTTTGGAGGGATTTAATTCCAGTCCTTCCCCTCTCCTCATAGAGGTGCTCACTCTTGCTGCAGTACAGCTCCACTTGAATCCTAACTGGCTGACTATTCGACCATTGGAGGCCTCACCCAACAGGCACACTTTCCAGCAGCGGTCACTGCAGAGCAATCAGCAGCAGAGGTGCTGAGGCTAACCAGTGCTCACTGGCTGAAATCAGATAACTCAGCACCGACTGGGGTTTAAACCTGAGACATTCTGGGCTGGAGTGAAATGCTGTTTGCTGTGTCAGTGTGTTCAGCAGTGAGGAATGCAGGTCAGTGCCGTTCCGCTCAGGACTGACTTCTTTCCCATTAAGCAGGGAGGTGCAGAGCAGAGTGAAAGTGGCTATAACACAGCCTCGTCGAATTTTAAGATTACGCTCCCCTATTCAGCACTCCCCCAACCAGAGGAAATTATTTCTCTCTACCCTATCAAGTCCATTAATCAGCTCAAACAACTAAATTAGATCACCCCATAATCTTGTGTATTCTTATATGCAACCAGTCCTCATAATTTAATCCTTTCAGTCCCAGTATCATTCGGGTGAGGATGCTCAACACTTTCTCCTTTGTAGTGTCGGAGGGAGATGCCAAGTGCTCGGGAGGTTTCAAATGGCTAGGTTCAAGTAGCTGAACTCTGAGTGGCACATAGCGTGCTGCCTTCCCTGGGTGTTCCAATGAGTAATGATAGTCTGGCATGTGGCTACAAAGTATCTAAAAGCTTTAGTATCAATACAGAGTGCACACCCACTGATGGATTTGATGGTCTAATACCAGATATTGTTTACCCTGGAAGAAGTGGGAGAATAAACCTCTCTCTATTTTAGGTGAACCAAACACAAGGGCAGTTCCTTTTGATCACACCCTTGAGGCCGTGTAACCCTGAGCAGTTTTGAGTGATGAGTAAGCTTTCATATGCTTTTCATAGCAAGAGGGTGGGGACTGTTTGCTCAAGATTTTACCTGTCTACAAATAGTTAGTCTGTCATAAGCTTCCACCTGTTCCCTACCTGCACTTTCTCTGAGCTGCTGAATAAAGGCCTGTTAGGGTCTGCAAATGAGACCTGACCCGAGCCTGACAGAACCCGATCCGACCCCAAGCCCGGCCCGCCCGAACCCTTCCATTTTTTCCCACGCCCGACCCGACCCAACAATCAGTTAACTTACCGTCCGTTTTTCACTTTGTTCCTTACCTGCACAAGCTTAAAATAACTGTAGCAAAACCACCTTTAAAGTCCAAAAAGTAAATTAACATTAGAGTCACTTACCTGAGGTGGTGATAGAGCGTGTCCGATCCGGCTCGAACTGACCCGAGCCCGACACATATCGTCGGGTCCCATCAGGTTCGGGTCGGGTAGCAGGCCTTTACTGCTGAATACCAGCACAATTCCTGAGGTCTGAGTGTGGATGTTATTGAGTTTGTTGTGGTTCTGGGTGCTGCTGTAAATTAAATGCTTGGATTTCAATTTTGTGGCTTGGGTTTGATGCCAGCCAGACTGCTGGAATGAGTGTTTCTTGGTTTCAGCACAGTACGAGGGAGTGCTGCACTGCCAGAGGTGCTGTCTTTCGACTGAGGCCCCATCTGCTCTCTCAGGTGGATGTAAAAGACCCCACTTCACTATTCAACTAACAGAAGAATTCTCCTAGTCAATATTTATTGCTCAACTAACATCATGAAAACAGATGATCTGAACATTATCTCATTGTTGATTGTGGGAGCTTGCTGTACACCAGTTTGCCGCTATCTTTCCTACATTACGACAGTAACTACACTTCAAAATATTCAACATTGGCAAGTCCTGAGGTCTTGAAAGGCACTGTACAAATGTAAGTTTATCTTTTATTTCCGTAAAGGGCCTATGGAAAATTAATTTAGATAGTTTTAGTCTAGTTTCGAGATGCTGTCCAGCTTTGTGTTCTGTACTTGGATCTGGTGTGCTTGATGTTACAGGGTGCTTGCAGATCCGCACCCCAGCACAAACCTTCTTCACTCTCCCAGCCCAAAGAAATGAAAGGGATTTCTGCATTCCCTCCACTACCCCAAGTCAAAGCCCAGTCCAGATGCTGGGGGCTGAAGAGTGTCCTGACATCAGCTTGAGATCATTGGGGGAGGGTGTTAGGGGATGGTGTTGTGTACACAGTGCAATCTCCTCTACATCAGGGAGACCATACGCAGATTAGGAAACTGCTTTGCTGAAAACCTCATTGCTGTCCATGACTGCAACTGAGCTCCATGTTGCTGTCACTTCAATCCTGGGAGTCTCATAATCCAGCAATAATGGAATTGTTGACTGACAATAATAATCAATCTCTGTCAGTGAGCAACTGCCCCAGATATGATGTGAGGATAACCCCAGTGATGGGAACCATGTGTCCATGTCAGTGTTCCTCCCCAAGCATGTTTCATTCACCACAGGTCATGTCCCAAAAAACGTGCTCATATACTGTGTTCCAAAATCTTATTCTCTGTCCCATACAATTGCTCTTAATAAGGACAGGGGAGTTCTTTTTGAACATTAGTTTGATTATTAGTGCCTTTCTGTGGGTTTCATTGGATTTCAGACCCGATCATAGTTTAATACAGATTTCTGTTTGTTTTCTCTGCATTTGTGCCTACCACTCCAGGGTATTTCCCTCATCCAATGGGCAGTCACCATAGGACACAATGGATGTTCCTTTGGGAATTCCCTTTGGAAGATAGAAGGAAGCCAGTCAGCCCATTAACACTGTTCCACCACTCAGTTAGATTCTGGATGATCTGGATTTTAACTGCATTTATTCAGCTTGGTTCTGTAACCCTTAATAGCCTTAGCTAACAAAAATCTATCAATCTCAGTTTCAGAATTTTCAATAGCTTTTTTGGGGCAGAGAGTTCCAGATTTCCATTATGAAGAACTGCTTCCTGACATCACCCCTGAACAGGCTCGCTCTAATTTTAAGGTTCTGCCCTCTTGTTCTGAACCCCCCACCGGAGAAAAGTTTCCCTCTGTCTACCCTATCAAACCATTTAATCATCGTAAAAACCTCAATTGGATCTTAATCTTCTCTACTCAAGGGAATACAATAATGGAGAAGAGCAAGGAACAATCTAAATTAGAACTTCTAAATTGGAAGAGGGCTAACCCAAGCAGGATGTGAGGGGATCTAGCCAGGATAAAATGGAACCAAAAACTGACAGGAAAAACAGTAACTGAACAATGGCTGATCTTTAAGGAGGAAATGTTTCAGGTACAGTGTAAATACTTTCCAACAAGGGTGAACAAGAGAGAAACCAAAGCCAAAGCTCCTTGGATGATGAGGGAGATAGAGAATATGATGAATCAAAAACAGAGGATGTATGATGCATGTCAGGTGAATTCTTCAAGTGAGTACCAGGCCAAACACAATAAGGTGAGAGGGTAAGTGAAGAGGATAACAAGACTGGCAAAGAGAGAACATGGGACTAGGAAGGCAGTTAACATACAAGGGAACCCAAAAATCTTCTTCTGGCATGTAAATAGTAAGTGGGTAGTAGGAGATGGGTGGGGTCTTTTAGGAACAAAGAGGGTGATATATTTTTAGAAGTGCAGGGCAAAGCTAGAATACTTAATGAGTACCTTGTATTGCTATTTACTAAGGAAGAGGATGCTCACAAAATATTGACTAAAGCGGAAATGAGGTAATGGATGGAGTGAAAATTGAGAGACAGGAAGTACTGGAAAGGCTGGCCATGCTTAGGGTAAATAAGTCACCTGGTCCAGATGTTTGCATCCAAGGTTGCTCAAGAAAGTGGGAGTGAAGATACCTGACCAGAATCTTCCAATCTTTCCTGGATACGGGGGAGGTGGCAGAGGATTGTAAGCAAATGTAACTCCTTTATTCAAAAATGGAGGGAGACAAAAAGCAGGAAACTACAGGCCATAGAAACATAGACATAGGAATATAGAAAATAGGAGCAGGAGGTCATTCAGCCCTTCGAACCTGCTCCACCATTTATTATGATCATGGCTGATCATCCAACTCTGTAACCTGTTCCCGCTTTCCCCCCATATCCTTTGATCCCTTTCACCCCAAGAGCTATATCTAACTCCTTCTTGAAAACATATATTGTTTTGGCCTCAGCTGCTTTCTGTGGTAGCAAATTCCACAGGCTCACCACTCTCTGGGTGAAGTAATTTCTCCTCATCTCAGTCCTGAAAGGTTTACACCATATCCTTAGACTATGACCCCTGGTTCTGGACGCCCCCACCATCGGGAACATCCTTCTGCATCTACCCTGTCAAGTCCTGTTAGAATTTTTTGGTTTCTATGAGATCCCCCCTCACTCTTCTGAACTCCAGCGAATATAATCCTAACCGACTCAATCTCTCCTCATACGTCAGTCCTGCCATCCCAGGAATCGGTCTGATAAACCTTCGCTGCACTCCTTCTATAGCAAGAACATCCTTCCTCAGATAAGGAGACCAAAACTGCACACAATATTCCAGGTGTGGCCTCACCAAGGCCCTGTATAATTGCAGCAAGACATCCCTGTTCCTGTACACGAATCCTCTCGCTATGAAGGCCAACATACCACTTGCTTTTTTTACTGCCTATTGCACCTGCATGCTTACCTTCAGCGACTTGTGTACGAGAACACCCAGGTCTCGCTGCATATTCCCCTCTCTCAGTTTATAGCTGTTCAGATAATAATCTGCCTTCCTGTTTTTGCTACCAAAGTGGATAACCTCACATTTATCCACATTATACTGCATCTGCCATGCATTTGCCTACTCACTCAACTCGTCCAAATCACCCTGAAGCCCCTCTGCATCCTCCTCACAACTCAGCCTCCCACCCAGTTTTGTCTCATCTGCAAATTTGGAGATATTACATTTAGTTCCCTCATCTAAATCATTAATATATATTGTGAATAGCTGGGGTCCTAGCACCGATACCTGCAGTACCTCACTAGTCACTGCCTGCCATTCGGAAAAAGACCCGTTTATTCCTACTCTTTGTTTCCTGTCCGCCAACCAATTTTCTATCCATCGCAATACACTACCCCCAATCCCATGTGCTTTAATTTTACATGCTAATCTCTTATGTGGAACTTTGTCGAAAACCTTCTGAAAGTCCAAATAAACCACATCCACTGGCTGTCCCTCATCAACTCTACTAGTTACATCCTCAAAGAATTCTGGTAGATTCGTCAAGCATGATTTCCCTTTCGTAAATCCATGCTGACTCTGTCCGATTCTACCACTGTTCTTCAAGTGCTCTGCTATAATATCTTTGATAATGGACTCTAGAATTTTCCCACTACCGACATCAGTCTGACTGGTCTATAATTCCCTGTTTTCTCTCTACCTCCCTTTTTAAATAGTGGGGTTACATTAGCTACTCTCCAATCTGTAGGAACTGTTCCAGAGTCTATAGAATCTTGGAAGATGGCCACCAATTCATCCACTATTTCTAGGGCCACTTCCTTAAGTACTCTGGGATGTAGATTATCAGGCTCTGGGGATTTATCGGTCTTCAGTCCCATCAATTTCCCCAACACCATTTCTCTACTAATACTGATTTCCTTCAGTTCCTCCCTCTCACTAAACCCTGTGTTCCCCAACGTTTCTGGTATGATATTTGTGTCCTCCTTTGTGAAGACAGAACCAAAGTATGCATTTAGTTGGTCAGCCATTTCTTTATTCCCCATAATAAATTCCCCTGTTTCTGACTGTTTGTCTTAACCGATCTTTTTCTCTTCACATACCTATAGAAACTTTTACAGTCAGTTTTTATGTTCCCCGCAAGCTTACTCTCGTACTCTATTTTCGCCTTCTTAATCAATCCTTTGGTCCTCCTTTTCTGAATTCTAAACTGCTTTCAATCCTCAGGCCTGTTTTTTTTTCTGGCAAATTTATATGCCTCTTCCTTGGATCTAATGCTATCTCTAATTTCCCTTGTAAGCCACGGTTTGGCTACCTTTCCCATTTTACTTTTGCACCAGACAGGAATAAACAATTGTTGCAGTTCATCCATGTGCTCTTTGAATGTTTGCCATTGCCTATCCACCGTCATCCCTTTAAGTAGCATTTCCCAATCCATCATAGCCAACTCGTGCCTCATCCTTTGTGGTTTCCTTTATTAAGATTCAGGACCCTAGTCTCAAGATCAACTACGTCACTCTCCATCTTGATGAAGAATTCTATCATATTATGTTCGCTCATCCCCAAGGGGTCTTGCACAACTAGATTGTCAATTATTCCTCTCTCATTACACAATACCTAGTCTAGGATGGCCTGTTCTCTAGTTGGTTCCTCAACGTATTGGTCCAGAAAACCATCCCGTATACACTCCAAGAATTCCTCCTCTACGCTATTGTGACTAATTTGATTTGTTTAATCTGTATGCAGATTAAAGTCACCCATAATTACATACATTCCTTTATCGCATGTGTCTCTAATTTCCTGTTTAATACCATTCCCAACATCACCACTACTGTTTGGGGGTCTATATACAACCCCCACTAACGTTTTTTGCTCCTTAGTGTTTCTCAGCTCAACCCATACAGATTCCATATCGTCAGAGCCAATATCTTTCCTCACTATTGCGTTAATTTCCTCTTTAACCAGCAATGCAACTCCACCGCCTTTTACTTTTTGTCTGTCCTTCTTAAATACTGAATACCCCTGGATGTTCATTTCCCATCCCTGGTCACCCTGCAGCCATGTGTCTGTAATCCCGACAAATCATACCCGTTTACATCTATTTGCTCGATTAATTCATCCACTTTATTGCGAATGCTCCACGTGTTAAGACACAAAGCCTTCAGGCTTGTCTTTTTGACATTACTTGTCTCCTTCCCACTATTTTTCACTGTGGCCTTGATTGATTCTGGCCCTTGATTTCTCTGTCTATCACTTTCTTATTCCCCTTACTGTCTTTTGTTCTTGTCTTTGATTCCCCCTCCTCTGACTCCTTCCAAAGGTTCCCACCCCCCTGCCATTTTAGTTTAAACCCTCCCCAACCACTCTAGCAAATACTCCCGCTAGGACATCAGTCCCAGTCCTGTCCAGGTGTAACCCATCCAGTTTGTACTGGTCCCACCTCCCCCAGAATCGGTCCCAATGTCCCAGGAATCTAAAACCCTCCCCCTCACACCATCTCTTCAGCCATGTATTCATCCGATATATCCTGCTATTTCTACTCTGACTAGCACATGGCACTGGTAGTAATCCTGAGATCACTACTTTTGAGGTCCTACTTTTCAACTTACTTCCTAACTCTCTATATTCTGCTTTTAGGACCTCATCCTTTTTTTTACCTACATCGTTTGTACTATTGTGTACCACAACCACTGTCTGTTCACCCTCCCCCTTCAGAATGTCCTGTAACAGCTCTGAGACATTCTTGACCCTAGCACCAGGGAGGCAACATACCATCCTGGAGTCTCATTTGCAGCCACAGAAACGCCTATATATTCACCTTACAACTGAATCCCCTATAACTATTGCATTCCCACACTTTTTACTCCTCCCCTGTGCAGCAGAGCCAACCATGGTGCAACGAATTGGGCTGCTGCTGCTTTCCCTTGAGAGGCCATTCCCCCCAACAGTATCCAAAACAGTATATCTGTTTTGCAGGGGAATAGCCACAGGAGATTCCGGCACTACCTGCCTGGACCTCTTGCTCTGCCTGGTGGTCACCCATTCCCTTCCTGCCTGTGGAGTCTGAGCTTGTGGTGTGACCACCTCTCTAAACATGCTATCGATGATACTCTCCGCCTCGCGGATGCGCCACTGTGTCCCCAGCTGCCGCTCCAGCTCTGAAATGCGGGCTTCCAGGAGCTGCAGCTGGAAACTCTTCCTGTACACATGCTGGTCCCGGGCACTGGAATTGTTCCCCACTTCCCATATACAGCATGAGGAGCACAACACGGCTTTGAGCTCTCCAGCCATGACTTAACCCTTTAAATTAAAACATAAACCAGTTAAGCCACATAGCTTAACATCTGTCAAAGGTAAAATATTAGAAGCTATTATTAAAGATATTATAGGAGGGAACTTAGAAAAATTCAAGGTAATCAGACAGAGTCAACATGGTTTTGTGAAAGGGAAATCATGTTTAACCAATTTACTGGAGTTCTTTGAGGGAGTTACATGTGCTGTAGATGAAGGGGAACTGGTGGATGTATTGCACTTCGATTTCCAGAAGGCATTTGATAAGGTACCACATTAAAGGTTATTGCCAAAAATAGAAGCTCATGGTGTAGGGATGGATAGAGGATTGGCTAGCTACCAGGAAACCGAGAGTAGACATAAATGGTCATTTTCTGGTTGACGAGATGTGACGAGTGGTGTGCCACAGGGATCAGTGCTGGGGCCTCAACTTTTTACAATTTATATCAATGACTCGGATGGCGAGACCGAAGGTATGGTTGTTAAATTTGCTGATGACACAAAGATAGGTAGGAAAGTAGGTTCTGAAGAGGACTTAAGGAAGCTACAAAGGGATATGGATAGGTTAAGTTAATGGGCAGAAATCTGGCAGATGGAGTATAATGTGGGAAAATGTGAAGTGGCCCATTTTGGCAGGAAGAATAAAAAAGAAGCATATTATCTAAATGGTGAGAGATTGCAGAACTCTGAGATGTAGAGGGGTCTGGGTGTCCCAGTGCATGAATTGCATAGGGTTAGTATACAGGTACAGCATGTAATGAGGAAAGCTAATAGAATGTTATTGTTTATCGCAAGGTGAATTGAATACAAAAGGTTATCCTTCAGCTTTACAGGGCATTGGTGAGACCACATCTGAAGTACTGTGTGCAGTACTGGTCTCCTTATTTAAGGAAGGATGTAAATGCATTGGAAGCAGTCCAAAGAAGGTTTACTAGACTGATACCTGGAATGGGCAGGTTGTCTTATGAGGAAAGATTGGACAGGCTAGGCTTGTATCTGCTGGAATTTAGAAGAGAAAGAGGTGGCTTGATTGAAACATATAAGATCCTGAGGGGTCTTGACAGAGTGGATGTGGAAAGGATGTTTCCTCTTGTGGGAGAATCTAGAACCAGGGATCACTGTTTAAAACCAAGGGGCCACCCATTTAAGACAGAGATGAGGAGAAATTTTTTCTCTCATAGGGCCGTGAGTCTTTTGAACTCTCTTCCTCAAAAGGCAGTGAAAGCAGAATCCTTGAATATGTTTAAGGTAGAGGTAGATAGATTCTTGATAAGCAAGGGGGTGAAAGGTTATCGGGGTAGGTGGTAATGTGGAGAAATCAGTTCAGCTATTAACTTATTGAATGGTGGAGCAGGCTCGAGGGGCCGAGGGGCCTACTCCTGCTCCTAATTCATATGTTCGTAGAGTGGCAAACGTGACACCCTTATTCAAGAAAGGGTGTAAGGACATTCCTATTAACTACAGGCGGTCAGTTTAACATCAGTGGTGGGTAAGGTTTTAGAAACAATAATCAGGGAAAAAATCAATAGACACTTGGAGAGGTTTGAGTTAATTATGGAGAACCAGCATTAATTTGTAAAAGGCAGATCATGCATGACTAATCTAATTGAAATTTTTGATGAAATAACAAAGAAGGTTGATGAAGGGAATGCAATGGATGTTGTCTGTATGGATTTTAAGAAAGCTTTTGAAAAAGTGCCACATAAAAGGCTGGTTAACAAAATTGAGACTCGTGGAATAGGAGGGTCAGTGTCAACTTGGATTTTAAAAAATTGGCTTCAGGACAGAAAACAGCAAGTCATGGTAAATGGTTGTTTTTCAGACTGGAGAATGGTAGATAGTGGTGTTGTCCGAGTGTCAGTGCTGGGACCTCTGTTTTTTTTTATATATAAATGACATGGATATTGGAATAGACAGTAACATTTAAAAATTTGCCAATGATACCAAACTTGAAGGAATGGCAAACAGTGAGGATGATATAAATCGACTGCAACAAGATACAGGCTAACCGAATGGGCAGACAAGTGACAAATGGAATGTAGTACAGAGAAGTGTGAGGTGATGCATTTTGGTGGAAGGGATAGGGACAGGTCATATAGACTAAATGGTACAATTCTAAAGAGTGTGCAGGGACAGAGGAACCTGGGGGTGCAAGTGCATCAATCTTTGAAAGTGGCAGGTGTCACACTCATGAGAAGTGCTGTGATGAAAATACAGAAACAAACTGAAAAGTTATAAAACTTAGAGCAATTTTAAAAGGTTGGGACATTGGCTGTCAACAAAATGGAGGAAAAGTCATGACTCTTACAACCTCCTGCATTTTAATCCACGTCCATTGTCTACTACGATTAAGAACTTAGCAACTCCATCTGCATAGAAAGAAGACACACATGATGTGAACTACAGTCAAACAAACTAAGACAAAGACCTTCCTCAGACTTTTCGGGTGCAATTTAATGGGCTGTGCAAGAGTGAATTTTCTGGTGTGTGGGGTGATATAATTAGGCGGGAGGTGTTTTTTAGATTCCCGACTGCGGGATATTTCAGAGAAATTAAGTTGATAGCGGGTTTGCAGGATTCCGGGGTTCACTCAGCACAGTTTTGCATTCATTTAAATAATATGAATGCTCATCTCCCTACACCTAGTTACAATTTAGTCCTAGCTGCCAGATTAAGTGAATGGTGAGCACTAGTCCCGTGCCACCCGGTTCACGATTGTTTCGCTGTGGCGTGCAGCATTCAGATTTGTGCATTTGAGTCTCAGGTCTGTGCTGTTTTCTCTTCAACTCATCCACTAAACTAGTGCCAGCATTGGAATGGATGTTTCCCTCCAGGCTCAGCGCCAGCAAGGATGAATCTTCTCAGGGGATGGTGGCGAAGGCATGGGGGCTTTACCTGGAGGATCGGGGCAGGGTACTCGGGGAGGGAAGGGTGGGGTTGATCGGGTGCATGGAGGATTAGGGGAAGGTGGAGTGGAATGTCCAGGTTGTTGAATGGTTGCTGTTGACACTGAAGCTGAATGTTGTCGCCTGCGGGGGTGGTAGGTGGATTTTAGCATTACAGTGTAAAAATATTTGGCAAGGGCCTAAAGGGAAGGATTCCCATCTCAGATTCAGTGCAGCCTGCAGCTGGTTCTCTAAATCTCATCCCTGCCTGGGATGGGCCCACCTCGGATTACCAACCCTCCTGGATTGTGCTGAGCCAGTATCCGGCAGTACAATTGAGGGAGTGAGGATAATCTCTGCACTGTGACTGACTCTGCTCACAATTCTCCATGCCCCCATCTCTGGATTGGCAGCCACATCCTCTAATCATACTCCTCTCCCTCCTATCTCATTGACCAATCAGATTGAGGGATGGGGTCTGAGGAGTGGGTGGTTGGGGTGGGGGAAATGAGCCTCAACCAATCAAATGGTGTGAAATCGAGATTATCTTTGACACTGCAGGTTTCAACAATTAAAAAGTATTGTTTACCTTTGAATTCATTCAAAAAAAATTATTTAAAAAAAATCTTTTTCGGTCAAATAATGTAAAGAATACAAGGCAAAAAGTCATCAGCAAGGTGGTTCAGCATCCAATCAGGTTGCACAACCTGGAAATTAGAGCTTGCCCTTTCAGGGATGCTATCAGGAAGCACTTCTTCATACAAAGGGTCGTGGATATCTGCAACTCTCTCCACCTAAAATTTTGCTGAGGCTGTGGGTCAATTGAGAACCTCAAAACTGAGACTGATAGATATTTACAAACGCATAATACTGCAGATGCTGGAAATCTGAAATAAATACAGAAAATACTCAGCAGGTCAGGCAGCTTCTGTGGAGAGAGAAACAGGGTTAATGTTTCAGGTTGGTGACCCTTCTTCAGAGTTATGACCGACTTATGAAAAGTCAGTAGACCTGAGGCATTGGGCTGAATTTAATGGGACCCCTGAGACAGGTTTCGTGGTTGTGGGGGGGCCCATAGAATTACAGCGGGGAGCAGAGGCCCGTCGCCTCCCTGTTGCAATGCAACTTTGTCAGAGGTGGGTCAGGTGACCAAGTCCTTCCTGCTCAGAGGCCAATTGAGGCCTTAAGAGGCTTATTAACAGCCACTTAAGGGCCTCTTCACTCCGCCGCTGGCATTAAACCAGCAGCAGCTGGGGTCTCTGGCATGTAGGGAGATGGCCCAGTAAAATGAGGCACCCCCCCCCCACCCCGCCCTCCCCTGTGAGCTTGGGAGGGGTCTATCCTCTGTGGGCAATTTATGGCCTCCTTGGATACCCCTTCCCCTGTGCTCAACGCCCACCCTCCCCCGCCCCATTGCTGGCTCCGGCGACCCCATCTTACTTACCTGTGGTCCATGTCTCCAGCACTGGGCCTGGGTCCAAGGCCTCTGCAGTATTGGCAGTGGCCACTGCTCCCAGTGACCGGCAGCTCTTGGAGGTGGAATCCCCATCTTTAAAGGAATGAGGATCGTGGTGCCAGGCTGTTAATTGGCCTGGTGTTGTTAAATTACTCTGGGAGGGGCTCCAGCTGGACGAGGCAGAGTTCCCCTAGCCATTTTGTCCTGGAGGGGGGAGCCCCGCACAAAATTCCACCCATTAACTCTTTTTCTCTCTTCACAAATGCTGCCCGACCTGCTGAATATTTTCTGCATTTTCTGTTGCTATATTCTTGTTCGCAAGGATATCAAGGGATATGAAACCAAGGTGGGTAGATGGAGTTAAGATTCAGATCAGCCATGATCCAATTGAATGGCAGAACAGGCTCAAGGGGCTGAATGGCCTGTTCCTGTTCGTAAGTCTTTTCCTTTCTTTCAATGCCATAGTTTTGTATCAGTGCCTCACGGGTTCCTTTGTGTTGTTGAGTTGAACACTCCCTAAAAGCTAGTTCTTCCAGTGATGTTATCTGCAAACATAATTCCAATCATCATATTTTAAAAAAATCTAAGTGGCACGCAGTGCCTCCCACTCCAGTTCTCAGCAATCCAGGGGAGGGGGAGGGGGGGTTCCCAGTGGGTAAAGTTGTTCCCAGTGGGGGTTCTCCATGGGCCACAAATTGCCCACGAAAGAGAGCACTCCCCCCCATTCCCCAAGCCAGCAGGGAGGCCTCCTCATTTTATAAGGCACCCTCCCCTTGCGGCGAAGGTCTCCCCCCTCCATGGCCCCTGGTAAGATCTCAGCTGTAGTGGGAAGAAGCCCTTAATTGGCCTATTCCACCCCCGTGAAGATCGCTGAACGATGGGGAGATGATGGGCCCTCTACCCCGTTGCACCCTGCCACCCGTCACAATACTCCGTGCCCCCATGCTTCCTTCCCCGCCTCAGGGGACCCATAAAATCCTGGCCTTTGTGTCTTCCTCACAACTTGCATTCCTACTTATCTTTGTATTGTCTGCAAATTTGGCTACAATACACTCAGTCCCTTCATCCCAGTCATTAATATAGATTGTAAATAGTTGAGGCCCCAGCATTGATCCCTGTGGCACTCCACTAATTACAGTTTGCCAACCTGAAAATGTCCCATTCATCCTGACTCTCTGTTTCCTGTTAGTTAGCCGATCCTCTATCCATGTTAATATATTACCCCAATACCATCTTGTGTAGTAAACCTTTATGTGGCACCTTATCAAATGCCTTTTGAAAATCCAAATACACTACATCTAACTGGTTTCCCTTTCTCCATCCTGCTTGTTACATCCTCAAAGAACTCTAATAAATTTGTCATAAACGATTTCCCTTTCATTAAACCATGTTGACGCTGCCTGATAGTATTATGATTTTCTAAATGTCCTGCAACTATTTCTTTAATAATGGATTCTAGCATTTGCCCAATGACAGGTGTTATGCCAACTAGTCTATAGTTTCCTGCTTTATGTCTCCCTCCTTTCTTGAATTTGCAGTTTTTCCAACCCGCTGGGACCTTTCCAGAATCTAGGGAATTTTGGAAAATTATAACCAATGCATCCACTATCTCTGCAGCCACTTCTTTTAAGACCCTAGGAAGCAGGTCATCGGGTCCAGGGGACTTGTCAGTTTTTAGCCCATTAATTTTCCTAGTTTTTATTTTAGAGATACAGCACTGAAACAGGCCCTTCAGTCCACCAAGTCTGTGCCGACCAACAGCCACCTATTTACACTAACCCTG
The DNA here is from genome assembly GCF_036365525.1 of Heterodontus francisci. Lineage (NCBI taxonomy): Eukaryota > Metazoa > Chordata > Chondrichthyes > Heterodontiformes > Heterodontidae > Heterodontus > Heterodontus francisci. The sequence goes on from NC_090402.1 coordinate 50,722,197, forward strand.
CAGGAACCCCATATTCTCTACCACCTACCTACACTGGTATTTACCTATCAACCTGCAAGTCCTTGGCTGTGGGAGGAAACCGGAGCACCCCGGCGAAAACCCACGCGGTCACAGGGAGAACTTGCAAACTCCAAACAGGCAGTATCCAGAATCAAACCCGGGTCCCTGAGCTGTGAGGCTGCGGTGCTAACCACTGCGCCACTGTGCCGCCCTGGTTTCATGGCTATCATTAGACTAGCTTTTTTTTAAATTCCAGATTTTTTTGATTAATTGAATTCAAATTCCACCTTCTGCTGTGGTGGGATTTGAACCCATGTCCCCAGAGCAATACCCTGGGTCTCTGGGTTCCTAGTCCAGTGACAATACCACTACGCCATTTTCTCCCTCCCTTTTGCATTTTGATTTTCTACTATTCGTGGGATGCTTTTTGTGTCTTCTACTGTGGAGACAGATATAAACTACTTGTTCAAAGTCTCTGCCATTTTCTTGTTTCCCATTATTAATTTCCCAGTCACATCCTCTCAGGGGCCAACATTTACTTTAGCTACTCTTTTTCATTTTATAAATTTGTAGAAGCTTTTACTGTCTGTTATTATATTTCATGCTAGTTTACTCTTATATTCCAATTTCTTGCTCTTTATTTTTTCTCTTTATGGTTTCTAAAATGTTCCCCATCTTTTGGCCTACGACTAATCTTTGCAGCATTGTAAGCCATTTCTTTCAATTTGATACCATCCTTAACTTCCTTAGCTAGCCACGATTGGTACATCCTTCTCATAGTCTTTCTCAATGAAATATATCTTTGTTGAGAGTTATGAAATATCTCCTTAAATGTCTGCCTCACTAATATCTTGCCGTTTAACTTATTTTCCCAGTCCACTTTAGCCAACTCCGTCTTCATACCTTTGTAATTGCCTTTATTTAAGTTTAAGGCACTAGTTTCAGACCCAAACCTCTCACCCTCACACTAAATGTGAAATTCCATCTTATTATGATCACTCTTGCCTAGAGGATTCTTTACTATAAGGTCATTTATTAATCCTTTCTCATTACACATTACCAGGTCCAAAATTGCTGGCTCCCAGGTTGGTTCCAGAAACTGTCCCTAATACACTCGATGAACTCATCCTCCAGGCTACCTTTTGCCAATTTGATTAGTCCAATCTATACGAAGATTAAAATTGCCCATGATTATTGCAGTACCTTTCCTACAAGCCCCCATTATTTCTTGATTTATATTCTGTCCCAAAGTGTAGCTACTGCTAGGGGGCCTATAAACTACTCCCACCAGTGACTTCTTTCCTTTGCTATTTTTTATCTCCACCCAAACTGATTTGACATCTTGATCTTATGAGACAAGATTATTTCTCACTACTGTACTGATCTCACCTTTTATTAACAGAGCTACTTCACCTCCTTTTCCTTTCTTCCTATCCTTCTGAAATGTTAAATACCTTGAGTATTTAGTTCCAAGCTTTGGTCACCTTGCAACCACATCTCTGTAATGACTATCATTTCATACCCATTTATTTCTGTTTGTGCTATCAATTCATCCATCTTATAAGTGCTGTGTGCTTTCAGATAAAGAGCCTTTAATCAGTCTTTTTTTACCATTTTCCCCTACTCTGACCTAATTTGCTGGTGCTCTTTTATGCTTATACACTCTGTCTCTGCCTGTCACACTTTCGTTACCTATATCGTTACCCTGCACTCTTGCCTTGCTCTTTCTCATTAACTTTGTAAATTTTCCCCCACCTGAACCCTTCCCCTATCCAAACTATCCCGCTTCATCCTTCTCATCCTCTCTGCAGCCTTTGAAGCAGTTGACCACACCATCCTCCTCCAACGCCTCTCCACTGTCATCCAGCTGGGTGAGACTGCACTCGCCTACTTCCATTCTTAGCTATCTAATCATAGCCAGAGAATCACTATCAATGGCTTCTTTTCCCATTCTTGCATCGTTACTTCTGGGGTCCCCTAAGGATCTATCCTTGGTTCCCTCCTATTTTTTCAACTATGTGCTGCCCCTCGGCACATGAAAACACAGCAGTTTCCACGTGAACACTGACAACACCCAGCTCTACCTCACCACCACCTCTCTCAACACCTCCACTGTCTCTAAATTATCAGACTGTTTATACTGGATGAGCAGAAATTTCCCCCAATTAAACATTGGGAAGACTGAACCCATTGTTTTCAGTCCCTACCACAGACTCTGCTCATTTGCCACAGACTCCATTCCTCTCTCTGGCAACAGTCTGAATCTAAATTTCAAACACATATCCGCACCATTACTCAGACTGCCTATTTCCCATCTCTAACATTGCCCATCTCTGCCCTGCCACTGCTCTTCTGCTGCTGAAACCCTCATCCATGCTTTTGTTACCTCTAGAGTTGACTATTCTAATGCACTCGGCCGGCTTCCCACATTCAATTCTCCATAAACTTGAGGTCATCCAAAACTCTGATGCCTGCATCCTTAATCGTATCAAATGCTGTTCACCCATCACCCCTGTGCTTGCTGACTGGCTCCCAGTTAAACAATGCCTCGATTTTAAAATTCTCATCCTTGTTTTCAAATCCCTCCATGGCCTCACCCCTCCCTAACTCTGTACCTCCTCCAGACCCACAACCCTTCAGGATATCTGCACTCCTCCAATTCTGGCCTCTTGAGCATCCCCAATTTTAATCGCTCTACCATTGGTGGCCATGCCTTCAACTGTCCAGGCCCTAAGCTCTGGAATTCCCTCCCTAAACCTCTCAACCTCTCTCTCTCCTCCCTTAAGATACTCCTTAGAACCCCTCTTTTTCACTGAGCTTTTGGTCATCTGACCTAATATCTCCTTTTGTGGCTCAGTGTCATATTTTGTTTTATAATGCCTCTGTGAACTGCCTTGGGATGTTTTATAACATTTAAGGTGTGATATAAATACAAATTATTGTTGTTGTTGGCGAGAACACACCTGTGGGCTGTCAGTGATTTCTATTGGAAGATACTGATCTACAGGTCCATTCTCTCTGGGATTTACAGGTGACTAGCCATCCATTGTTGCTTCTTGTTCTTTTCTGTCAGAGGACAATGATTTTAAATGTGACTAATGTCCATTGAATGCTTAAATTGGGAATCCAGCCCCGAGTTAGAAAGAAAGAAAAAATTTGCATTTCTATAGCGCCTTTCACAACCTCAGAATATCCCAAAGCTCTTTACACCAATGAAGTACTTTTGAAGTGTAGTCCCTGGTGTAATGTCAGAAAAACAGCAGCTAATTTGTGCACAGCAAGCTCCCACAAACAGCAATGCGATAATAACCAGAGAATCTGTTGTTGTGATGTTGATTGAGGAATAAATATTGGCCAGAACACTGGGGAGAACTCCCTGCTCTTCTTCAAAATAGTGCTATTGGATCTTTTACATACACCTGAGAGGACAGATGGGGTCGTTTCACTGTTTCATCCAAAAGACGGCATCTCTGACAGTACAGCACTCCTTTGTACTGCACTGGGAGTGTCAGCCTAGATTATGAGCTGAAGTCTCTGGAATTGGGTTTGAATTCACAAGCTTCTGATAAAATAGTTTTACACACAGTGCTGGTGAAATACAAACTGTGCTGCTGCTGCAAGGGCTGTGGTTCTGAGGTTCTGCTACTCCCTCCCATAACTCAGTGGTAATGCCTATCATTGCAGTTATTGACGTCTTGTTTAAATCAGTCCTTTGTTGACAATTACGCAAAGGAACAATGTGACCTTTGGTGGATCAGGGCATTCCCGGAGAGGGTTTTAACACTGCGACTTTCTATCAGAATAAATCTCACATTGATTGGGACGCCAGTCAGTACGTCACACAGAGCATTGTTGTGTGATAGTGTCAAATGTACTGATTGATATCAGTGTCATTAAAAAGTCATCTCTGACAGATAGAATCATAGAGCACAGGAGTCCCTTTGGCCCATCATGCCTGTGCCAGCTCTTTGAAAGAATTATCTGATTAATCCCACTCCCCTGCTCTTTCCTCAGAGCTATACAAATGCTTCCTTTTCAAGTATTTATCCAATTTCCTTTTGAAAGTTATTATTGGATCTGCTTCCAACGGCCATTCAGGAAGTGCATTCCCAACCACAACAACTCACTGCGTGAAGAGATTTCTCCTCATAGCCGGCCATGTCACTGCATCTGCTCAAGCCTCTGTATTTCTACATTTGCTGGGTTCGGGTGTCGGTCAAACTACGATTCCCCAAACTCCGACACTGAAGGTAGATCTCACATCGAGGAAGTACAAGCTCATTGTCATCTGGGAAACTACAGGAGAACCAGGGAGAATTTCTGCCCCAGCACTGTGGAAAGTTTTTGTGGTTTCTTTTTTGATTTGGCCCAAAAGAGAATTTCTGAACACCTTTCACAAACTCAGGATGTCCCAAAGTGTGTTACAGCCAATGCAGTACTTATTGAAGTTTAGTCACAATTATATAAAATGCAACAAAACTCACTGAAAAGATAAATATTACCAAACTGAAATGTAAGGAAAATTCTCATGGAGGAAAGCGCTAGTATGGATCTCCAATCGGAGACTTTACACTGGCTGACAATGAATGCTGTGCCGTGCGATACTGAGCCACGCAGGGGGCAGAGAGTCCTCGAATGTTACAGCACAGCAACAGACCAGCCAGACTGGTGCTTTTCTCCAAGTAAATTGCCTGCTGTTGTCCCACCCTCCAGCTCATTCCTTGTATCCCAGGAAGACCCCAGGCTTGATTCCTGTTCTATTCTGAATAGGCTAAGTTTAACTAGGGGTCATAGTGGAGCCCACTGTTAGAAGCTTTAGGTTAGTGAGGGGGAAGAAAAATCAGCTGGGAACTTGCACCTGATCACCATCCAGCGAGCCCCTGGCAAATGGATGTCAGGTGAGTGCAGCACGGAGCTGAATGATGATGACTTCTTGGTTGAATAGCCTGCTGACACCCCATTGTGTTGGCTCCGACATGAAGAATGACCTCTTGGTGGAGGTGCTGGAGACCAGTACCTGGGAATGAGTCAACCCCTTCGGTCACTGTCACACAGTGACTGTCACACAGTCACTGTCAGACAGTGTAAACTGTCAACACACTGACACTGTCACACAGTCACTGTCAGACAGTGTAAACTGTCAACACACTGACACTGTCACACAGTCATTGTCATGTATCATGTATCACCCTCACTGGGCTTTGAGTCCTCTCACCCAAACCAAGGCATACACTGGGCAGGCTGGCACCATGGGACCACCTCCACTGGGCAGGCTGGCACCATGGGACCACCTCCACTGGGCAGGCTGGCACCATGGGACCACCTCCACTGGGAACAGGTTTACAGTGGAACAGGGGCACAAGGGGATTTCTCTGACTGTTATATAACTTTGCACATGGCCTTTCCAATGCTATGAGTATTACAGGCATCTCACAAACATTTACACTCATCGGTCATTTCAATAGGTGCTGTGCAATAACAGAACTGAAGCTTTTGGTGACTGGGCTAAACAACCTAACCACAGGATTTAATAATATTTCCAACACACAGTAAACACTGCCCACTACAACATCCCATCAAATCTCCCATCATGGACCTTTACAAAGGTCAAAGCTCTATTTATAGTTGAAGTGTATAACGGAGAGGAGGAACGGCCAGTGAAAACAATATGCTTCTGTTACTCATCAAAGTGCAGATTTAGTGCATCTCCTGCTGTTAGATAGGAACATAGCAAGAGAAGGAGACCTATAAGTGACTCTTTTTGTTGGTCTCACTCTTAACTCTTGCCCCAACAAGACTATGACCAATATGGCAACAGAATAGTTGGTGTAGTAATTCAGGGAAACTTTGTTAAGAAATAATGAGTTACACCTAACAAAATTCAGGTATTCACTTTACAGCTCTCACGGTTGCACTTCCCGATTGAGTTTTGGTTGCGGGTGATGTGAAAACCCTCTCAGTCTATCTGGTCTAATGGTGCTTTTGTTATTTCCAAGTCACGCGCTGGAGTTCTACTTCTGTGCTTTCACTTCTGGGAATCTTCTTGTTCTTTGCATGCTGGGGCATTGCGGCCCTGACTTTTAACCCTTTCTGACCATCAGGCCACCTTGTGTTTGGCCTGATGGTTGGCTCGGACCCAGTGATGTCAGTTGCCAGCCTACTTTAATTGGGACGTGGGCTGATAGGATACCTGCCAGCAGCTGGGAAAAGCTCTATTCACTTTAATTATCATCCCTTTGTGCTGACACAGACAATATAAATTTGTACAAAAACTGCAACTCTGTTAGTAGGCTGCTGAAGGTTGTCAGAGTTCACAATTCTTTTCTGCTGACACAGGCAATACATTATCATGATACATTCACGATACATCTATATTCAATCTACCTAATCAAGGCATACACAATTTAATACATATAGAACTTGAGTATTGTTGAAAATAGAGACATGTTGTCAAAATAGAGCATGATGCACAGAGCACAGGAGACAGAGCAGAGTGCACAGAGCACAGCAGACAGAGCAGAGTGGACTCAGAGCACAGCAGACAGAGCAGAGTGGACTCAGAGCACAGCAGACAGAGCAGAGTGCACAGAGCACAGCAGACAGAGCAGAGTGGACTCAGAGCACAGCAGACAGAGCAGAGTGGACTCAGAGCACAGCAGACAGAGCAGAGTGCACAGAGCACAGCAGACAGAGCAGAGTGGACTCAGAGCACAGCAGACAGAGCAGAGTGCACAGAGCACAGCAGACAGAGCAGAGTGGACTCAGAGCAGAGTGGCCACAGAGTAGAGCAAATAGAGCAGAGTGCAGAGAGCACAGCAGACAGAGCAGAGTGGACTCAGGGCAGAGTGGACACAGAGTGGAGCAAATAGAGCAGAGTGCACAGAGCACAGCAGACAGAGCAGAGTGGACTCAGAGCACAGCAGACAGAGCAGAGTGGCCACAGAGTAGAGCAAATAGAGCAGAGTGCACAGAGCACAGCAGACAGAGCAGAGTGCACAGAGCACAGCAGACAGAGCAGAGTGGACTCAGAGCAGAGTGGCCACAGAGTAGAGCAAATAGAGCAGAGTGCAGAGAGCACAGCAGACAGAGCAGAGTGGACTCAGAGCACAGCGGACAGAGTAGAGTGCACAGAGCACAGCAGACAGAGCAGAGTGGACTCAGAGCAGAGTGGCCACAGAGCACAGCAGACAGAGCAGAGTTCACAGAGCACAGCAGACAGAGCAGAGTGGACTCAGAGCAGAGTGGCCACAGAGTAGAGCAAATAGAGCAGAGTGCAGAGAGCACAGCAGACAGAGCAGAGTGCACTCAGGGCAGAGTGGACACAGAGTGGAGCAAATAGAGCAGAGTGCACAGAGCACAGCAGACAGAGCAGAGTGGACTCAGAGCAGAGTGGACACAGAGCACAGCAGACAGAGCAGAGTGCAAAGAGTGGACAAAGAGCAGAGCAGACAGAGCAGAACAAACAGAGCAGAGTGAACACACAGCGGAGCAGAAAGAACCGAGCAGACAGGGCAGAGTGCAAAGAGTGGACACAGAGCAATCCACACAGAATGATCCACACATAAAGCAGTGGGCACAGAGCGATCCACACATAAAGCAGTGGGCACAGAGCGATCCACATACACAGGAGTGAGCACAGAGCGATCCACACATAAAGCAGTGGGAACAGAGCGATCCACACACACAGGAGTGAGCACAGAGCGATCCACACACACAGCAGTGGGCACAGAGCGATCCACACATAAAGCTGTGGGCACAGAGCGATCCATACACACACAGCAGTGGGCACAAGCGATCCACACATAAAGCAGTGGGCACAGAGCGATCCACACATAAAGCAGTGGGCACAGAGCGATCCACACATAAAGCAGTGAGCACAGAGCGATCCACACATAAAGCTGTGGGAACAGAGTGATCCACACATAAAGCAGTGAGCACAGAGCGATCCACACATAAAGCTGTGGGAACAGAGTGATCCACACATAAAGCAGTGGGCACAGAGCGATCCACACACAAAGCAGTGGGAACAGAGCAATCCACACACACAGGTGTGAGCACAGAGCGATCCAGACATAAAGCAGTGGGCACAGAGCGATCCACACATAAAGCTGTGGGCACAGAGCGATCCACACATAAAGCAGTGGGCACAGAGCGATCCACACATAAAGCTGTGGGCACAGAGCGATCCACACATAAAGCAGTGGGCACAAAGCGATCCACACATAAAGCTGTGGGCACAGAGCGATCCACACACACAGGTGTGAGCACAGAGCGATCCACACATAAAGCTGTGGGCACAGAGCGATCCACACACACAGCAGTGGGCACAGAGTGATCCACACATAAAGCAGTGGGAACAGAGCGATCCACACATAAAGCAGTGAGCACAGAGCGATCCACACATAAAGCAATGGGCACAGAGCGATCCACACATAAAGCAGTGGGCACAGAGCGATCCACACATAAAGCTGTGGGCACAGAGCGATCCACACATAAAGCAATGGGCACAGAGCGATCCACACACAAGGCAGTGGGCACAGAGCGATCCACACACAAGGCAGTGGGCACATAGCGATCCATACACAAGGCAGTGGGCACAGAGTGATCCACACACACAGCAGTGGGCACAGAGTGATCCACACACAAAGCAGTGGGAACATAGTGATCCACAGACAAGGCAGTGGGCACAGAGTGATCCACACACAATGCAGTGGGCACAGAGTGATCCACACACAAAGCAGTGGGCACAGAGTGATCCACACACAAGGCAGTGGGAACATAGTGATCCACACACAAGGCAGTGGGCACAGAGTGATCCACACACAAAGCAGTGGGCACAGAGTGATCCACACACAAGGCAGTGGGAACAGAGTGATCCACACACAAGGCAGTGGGCACATAGCGATCCATACACAAGGCAGTGGGCACAGAGTGGTCCACACATAAAGCAGTGGGCACAGAGTGATCCACACATAAAGCAGTGGGCACAGAGTGATCCACACATAAAGCAGTGAGCACAGAGCGATCCACACACAAGGCAGTGAGCACAGAGTGATCCACACATAAAGCAGTGGGCACAGAGTGATCCACACATAAAGCAGTGGGCACAGAGTGATCCACACACAAGGCAGTGGGCACAGAGTGGTCCACACATAAAGCAGTGGGCACAGAGTGATCCACACATAAAGCAGTGGGCACAGAGTGATCCACACACACAGCAGTGGGCACAGAGCGATCCACACATAAAGCAGTGGGCACAGAGTGATCCACACACACAGCAGTGGGCACAGAGTGATCCACACATAAATCAGTGGGCACAGAGTGGTCCACACATAAAGCAGTGGGCACAGAGCGATCCACACACACAGCAGTGGGCACAAAGTGATCCACACATAAGGCAGTGGGCACATAGTGATCCACACACACAGCAGTGGGCACAGAGTGATCCACACACACAGCAGTGGGAACAGAGTGATCCACACATAAAGCAGTGGGCACAGAGTGATCCACACACACAGCAGTGGGCACAGAGTGATCCACACACAAGGCAGTGGGCACAGAGTGATCCACACACACAGCAGTGGGCACAGAGCGATCCACACATAAAGCAGTGGGAACATAGTGATCCACACATAAAGCAGAGGACACAGAGTGATCCACACACACAGCAGTGGGCACAGAGCGATTCACACACAAAGCAGTGGGCACAGAGCGATCCACACACACAGCAGTGGGCACAGAGCGATCCACACACAAAGCAGTGGGCACAGAGCGATCCACACACAAAGCAGTGGGCACAGAGCGATCCACACATAAAGCAGTGGGCACAGAGCGATCCACACATAAAGCAGTGGGCACAGAGCGATCCACACACAAAGCAGTGGGCACAGAGCGATCCACACACAAAGCAGTGAGCACAGAGCGATCCACACACACAGCAGTGGGCACAGAGCGATCCACACACAAAGCAGTGGGCACAGAGCGATCCACACACAAAGCAGTGGGCACAGAGCGATCCACACATAAAGCAGTGGGCACAGAGCGATCCACACATAAAGCAGTGGGCACAGAGCGATCCACACATAAAGCAGTGGGCACAGAGCGATTCACACATAAAGCAGTGGGCACAGAGCGATCCACACATAAAGCTGTGGGCACAGAGCGATTCACACACAAAGCAGTGGGCACAGAGCGATCCACACACACAGCAGTGGGCACAGAGCGATCCACACACAAAGCAGTGGGCACAGAGCGATCCACACACAAAGCAGTGGGCACAGAGCGATCCACACAGAAAGAAGTGGGCACAGAGCGATCCACACAAAGCAGTGAGCACAGAGTGATCCACACATAAAGCAGTGAGCACAGAGCGATCCACACACAAGGCAGTGAGCACAGAGTGATCCACACATAAAGCAGTGGGCACAGAGTGATCCACACATAAAGCAGTGGGCACAGAGTGATCCACACACAAGGCAGTGGGCACAGAGTGGTCCACACATAAAGCAGTGGGCACAGAGTGATCCACACATAAAGCAATGGGCACAGAGTGATCCACACACACAGCAGTGGGCACAGAGCGATCCACACATAAAGCAGTGGGCACAGAGTGATCCACACACACAGCAGTGGGCACAGAGTGATCCACACATAAATCAGTGGGCACAGAGTGGTCCACACATAAAGCAGTGGGCACAGAGCGATCCACACACACAGCAGTGGGCACAAAGTGATCCACACATAAAGCAGTGGGCACATAGTGATCCACACACACAGCAGTGGGCACAGAGTGATCCACACACACAGCAGTGGGCACAGAGTGATCCACACATAAAGCAGTGGGCACAGAGTGATCCACACACACAGCAGTGGGCACAGAGTGATCCACACACAAGGCAGTGGGCACAGAGTGATCCACACACACAGCAGTGGGCACAGAGCGATCCACACATAAAGCAATGGGCACAGAGCGATCCACACATAAAGCAGTGGGCACAGAGCGATCCACACATAAAGCTGTGGGCACAGAGCGATCCACACATAAAGCAATGGGCACAGAGCGATCCACACACAAGGCAGTGGGCACAGAGCGATCCACACACAAGGCAGTGGGCACATAGCGATCCATACACAAGGCAGTGGGCACAGAGTGATCCACACACACAGCAGTGGGCACAGAGTGATCCACACACAAAGCAGTGGGCACAGAGTGATCCACACATAAAGGAGTGGGAACATAGTGATCCACAGACAAGGCAGTGGGCACAGAGTGATCCACACACAATGCAGTGGGCACAGAGTGATCCACACACAAAGCAGTGGGCACAGAGTGATCCACACACAAGGCAGTGGGAACATAGTGATCCACACACAAGGCAGTGGGCACAGAGTGATCCACACACAAAGCAGTGGGCACAGAGTGATCCACACACAAGGCAGTGGGAACAGAGTGATCCACACACAAGGCAGTGGGCACATAGCGATCCATACACAAGGCAGTGGGCACAGAGTGGTCCACACATAAAGCAGTGGGCACAGAGTGATCCACACATAAAGCAGTGGGCACAGAGTGATCCACACATAAAGCAGTGAGCACAGAGCGATCCACACACAAGGCAGTGAGCACAGAGTGATCCACACATAAAGCAGTGGGCACAGAGTGATCCACACATAAAGCAGTGGGCACAGAGTGATCCACACACAAGGCAGTGGGCACAGAGTGGTCCACACATAAAGCAGTGGGCACAGAGTGATCCACACATAAAGCAGTGGGCACAGAGTGATCCACACACACAGCAGTGGGCACAGAGCGATCCACACATAAAGCAGTGGGCACAGAGTGATCCACACACACAGCAGTGGGCACAGAGTGATCCACACATAAATCAGTGGGCACAGAGTGGTCCACACATAAAGCAGTGGGCACAGAGCGATCCACACACACAGCAGTGGGCACAAAGTGATCCACACATAAAGCAGTGGGCACATAGTGATCTACACACACAGCAGTGGGCACAGAGTGATCCACACACACAGCAGTGGGCACAGAGTGATCCACACATAAAGCAGTGGGCACAGAGTGATCCACACACACAGCAGTGGGCACAGAGTGATCCACACACAAGGCAGTGGGCACAGAGTGATCCACACACACAGCAGTGGGCACAGAGCGATCCACACATAAAGCAGTGGGAACATAGTGATCCACACATAAAGCAGAGGACACAGAGTGATCCACACACACAGCAGTGGGCACAGAGCGATTCACACACAAAGCAGTGGGCACAGAGCGATCCACACACACAGCAGTGGGCACAGAGCGATCCACACACAAAGCAGTGGGCACAGAGCGATCCACACACAAAGCAGTGGGCACAGAGCGATCCACACATAAAGCAGTGGGCACAGAGCGATCCACACATAAAGCAGTGGGCACAGAGCGATCCACACACAAAGCAGTGGGCACAGAGCGATCCACACACAAAGCAGTGAGCACAGAGCGATCCACACACACAGCAGTGGGCACAGAGCGATCCACACATAAAGCAGTGGGCACAGAGCGATCCACACACAAAGCAGTGGGCACAGAGCGATCCACACATAAAGCAGTGGGCACAGAGCGATCCACACATAAAGCAGTGGGCACAGAGCGATCCACACATAAAGCAGTGGGCACAGAGCGATTCACACATAAAGCAGTGGGCACAGAGCGATCCACACATAAAGCTGTGGGCACAGAGCGATTCACACACAAAGCAGTGGGCACAGAGCGATCCACACACACAGCAGTGGGCACAGAGCGATCCACACACAAAGCAGTGGGCACAGAGCGATCCACACACAAAGCAGTGGGCACAGAGCGATCCACACATAAAGCAGTGGGCACAGAGCGATCCACACATAAAGCAGTGAGCACAGAGCGATCCACACATAAAGCAGTGGGCACAGAGCGATCCACACATAAAGCAGTGGGCACAGAGCGATTCACACATAAAGCAGTGGGCACAGAGCGATCCACACAAAGCAGTGAGCAGAGAGCGATCCACACATAAAGCAGTGGGCACAGAGTGATCCACACACACAGCAGTGGGCACAGAGTGATCCACACATAAAGCAGTGGGCACAGAGTGATCCACACATAAAGCAGTGGGCACAGAGTGATCCACACATAAAGCAGTGGGCACAGAGTGATCCACACACAAGGCAGTGGGCACAGAGTGGTCCACACATAAAGCAGTGAGCACAGAGCGATCCACACATAAAGCAGTGAGCACAGAGCGATCCACACATAAAGCAATGGGCACAGAGCGATCCACACATAAAGCAGTGAGCACAGAGCGATCCACACACAAGGCAGTGGGCACAGAGCGATCCACACATAAAGCAGTGGGCACAGAGCGATCCACACATTAGGCAGTGAGCACAGAGCGATCCACACATAAAGCAGTGAGCACAGAGCGATCCACACATAAAGCAGTGGGCACAGAGCGATCCACACATTAGGCAGTGAGCACAGAGCGATCCACACACAAAGCAGTGAGCACAGAGCGATCCACACACAAAGCAGTGGGCACAGAGCGATCCACACATAAAGCAGTGAGCACAGAGCGATCCACACACAAAGCAGTGGGCACAGAGCGATCCACACATAAAGCAGTGAGCACAGAGTGATCCACACACAAGGCAGTGGGCACAAAGTGATCCACACATAAAGCAGTGGGCACAGAGTGGTCCACACATAAAGCAGTGGGCACAGAGCGATCCACACACACAGCAGTGGGCACAAAGTGATCCACACATAAAGCAGTGGGCACATAGTGATCCACACACACAGCAGTGGGCACAGAGTGATCCACACACACAGCAGTGGGCACAGAGTGATCCACACATAAAGCAGTGGGCACAGAGTGATCCACACACACAGCAGTGGGCACAGAGTGATCCACACACAAGGCAGTGGGCACAGAGTGATCCACACACACAGCAGTGGGCACAGAGCGATCCACACAGAAAGCAGTGGGAACATAGTGATCCACACATAAAGCAGAGGACACAGAGTGATCCACACACACAGCAGTGGGCACAGAGCGATCCACACACAAAGCAGTGGGCACAGAGCGATCCACACATAAAGCAGTGAGCACAGAGTGATCCACACACAAGGCAGTGGGCACAAAGTGATCCACACATAAAGCAGTGGGCACAGAGTGGTCCACACATAAAGCAGTGGGCACAGAGCGATCCACACACACAGCAGTGGGCACAAAGTGATCCACACATAAAGCAGTGGGCACATAGTGATCCACACACACAGCAGTGGGCACAGAGTGATCCACACACACAGCAGTGGGCACAGAGTGATCCACACATAAAGCAGTGGGCACAGAGTGATCCACACACACAGCAGTGGGCACAGAGTGATCCACACACAAGGCAGTGGGCACAGAGTGATCCACACACACAGCAGTGGGCACAGAGCGATCCACACATAAAGCAATGGGCACAGAGCGATCCACACATAAAGCAGTGGGCACAGAGCGATCCACACATAAAGCTGTGGGCACAGAGCGATCCACACATAAAGCAATGGGCACAGAGCGATCCACACACAAGGCAGTGGGCACAGAGCGATCCACACACAAGGCAGTGGGCACATAGCGATCCATACACAAGGCAGTGGGCACAGAGTGATCCACACACACAGCAGTGGGCACAGAGTGATCCACACACAAAGCAGTGGGCACAGAGTGATCCACACATAAAGCAGTGGGAACATAGTGATCCACAGACAAGGCAGTGGGCACAGAGTGATCCACACACAAAGCAGTGGGCACAGAGTGATCCACACACAAGGCAGTGGGAACAGAGTGATCCACACACAAGGCAGTGGGCACATAGCGATCCATACACAAGGCAGTGGGCACAGAGTGGTCCACACATAAAGCAGTGGGCACAGAGTGATCCACACATAAAGCAGTGGGCACAGAGTGATCCACACATAAAGCAGTGAGCACAGAGCGATCCACACACAAGGCAGTGAGCACAGAGTGATCCACACATAAAGCAGTGGGCACAGAGTGATCCACACATAAAGCAGTGGGCACAGAGTGATCCACACACAAGGCAGTGGGCACAGAGTGGTCCACACATAAAGCAGTGGGCACAGAGTGATCCACACATAAAGCAGTGGGCACAGAGTGATCCACACACACAGCAGTGGGCACAGAGCGATCCACACATAAAGCAGTGGGCACAGAGTGATCCACACACACAGCAGTGGGCACAGAGTGATCCACACATAAATCAGTGGGCACAGAGTGGTCCACACATAAAGCAGTGGGCACAGAGCGATCCACACACACAGCAGTGGGCACAAAGTGATCCACACATAAAGCAGTGGGCACATAGTGATCTACACACACAGCAGTGGGCACAGAGTGATCCACACACACAGCAGTGGGCACAGAGTGATCCACACATAAAGCAGTGGGCACAGAGTGATCCACACACACAGCAGTGGGCACAGAGTGATCCACACACAAGGCAGTGGGCACAGAGTGATCCACACACACAGCAGTGGGCACAGAGCGATCCACACATAAAGCAGTGGGAACATAGTGATCCACACATAAAGCAGAGGACACAGAGTGATCCACACACACAGCAGTGGGCACAGAGCGATTCACACACAAAGCAGTGGGCACAGAGCGATCCACACACACAGCAGTGGGCACAGAGCGATCCACACACAAAGCAGTGGGCACAGAGCGATCCACACACAAAGCAGTGGGCACAGAGCGATCCACACATAAAGCAGTGGGCACAGAGCGATCCACACATAAAGCAGTGGGCACAGAGCGATCCACACACAAAGCAGTGGGCACAGAGCGATCCACACACAAAGCAGTGAGCACAGAGCGATCCACACACACAGCAGTGGGCACAGAGCGATCCACACACAAAGCAGTGGGCACAGAGCGATCCACACACAAAGCAGTGGGCACAGAGCGATCCACACATAAAGCAGTGGGCACAGAGCGATCCACACATAAAGCAGTGGGCACAGAGCGATCCACACATAAAGCAGTGGGCACAGAGCGATTCACACATAAAGCAGTGGGCACAGAGCGATCCACACATAAAGCTGTGGGCACAGAGCGATTCACACACAAAGCAGTGGGCACAGAGCGATCCACACACACAGCAGTGGGCACAGAGCGATCCACACACAAAGCAGTGGGCACAGAGCGATCCACACACAAAGCAGTGGGCACAGAGCGATCCACACATAAAGCAGTGGGCACAGAGCGATCCACACATAAAGCAGTGAGCACAGAGCGATCCACACATAAAGCAGTGGGCACAGAGCGATCCACACATAAAGCAGTGGGCACAGAGCGATTCACACATAAAGCAGTGGGCACAGAGCGATCCACACAAAGCAGTGAGCACAGAGCGATCCACACATAAAGCAGTGGGCACAGAGTGATCCACACACACAGCAGTGGGCACAGAGTGATCCACACATAAAGCAGTGGGCACAGAGTGATCCACACATAAAGCAGTGGGCACAGAGTGATCCACACATAAAGCAGTGGGCACAGAGTGATCCACACACAAGGCAGTGGGCACAGAGTGGTCCACACATAAAGCAGTGGGCACAGAGTGATCCACACATAAAGCAGTGGGCACAGAGTGATCCACACACAAGGCAGTGGGCACAGAGTGGTCCACACATAAAGCAGTGAGCACAGAGCGATCCACACATAAAGCAGTGAGCACAGAGCGATCCACACATAAAGCAATGGGCACAGAGCGATCCACACATAAAGCAGTGAGCACAGAGCGATCCACACACAAGGCAGTGGGCACAGAGCGATCCACACATAAAGCAGTGGGCACAGAGCGATCCACACATTAGGCAGTGAGCACAGAGCGATCCACACATAAAGCAGTGAGCACAGAGCGATCCACACATAAAGCAGTGGGCACAGAGCGATCCACACATTAGGCAGTGAGCACAGAGCGATCCACACACAAAGCAGTGAGCACAGAGCGATCCACACACAAAGCAGTGGGCACAGAGCGATCCACACATAAAGCAGTGAGCACAGAGCGATCCACACACAAAGCAGTGGGCACAGAGCGATCCACACATAAAGCAGTGAGCACAGAGTGATCCACACACAAGGCAGTGGGCACAAAGTGATCCACACATAAAGCAGTGGGCACAGAGTGGTCCACACATAAAGCAGTGGGCACAGAGCGATCCACACACACAGCAGTGGGCACAAAGTGATCCACACATAAAGCAGTGGGCACATAGTGATCCACACACACAGCAGTGGGCACAGAGTGATCCACACACACAGCAGTGGGCACAGAGTGATCCACACATAAAGCAGTGGGCACAGAGTGATCCACACACACAGCAGTGGGCACAGAGTGATCCACACACAAGGCAGTGGGCACAGAGTGATCCACACACACAGCAGTGGGCACAGAGCGATCCACACAGAAAGCAGTGGGAACATAGTGATCCACACATAAAGCAGAGGACACAGAGTGATCCACACACACAGCAGTGGGCACAGAGCGATTCACACACAAAGCAGTGGGCACAGAGCGATCCACACACACAGCAGTGGGCACAGAGCGATCCACACACAAAGCAGTGGGCACAGAGCGATCCACACACAAAGCAGTGGGCACAGAGCGATCCACACATAAAGCAGTGGGCACAGAGCGATCCACACATAAAGCAGTGGGCACAGAGCGATCCACACACAAAGCAGTGGGCACAGAGCGATCCACACACAAAGCAGTGAGCACAGAGCGATCCACACACACAGCAGTGGGCACAGAGCGATCCACACACAAAGCAGTGGGCACAGAGCGATCCACACACAAAGCAGTGAGCACAGAGCGATCCACACATAAAGCAGTGGGCACAGAGCGATCCACACATAAAGCAGTGGGCACAGAGCGATCCACACACAAAGCAGTGAGCACAGAGCGATCCACACATAAAGCAGTGGGCACAGAGCGATCCACACATAAAGCAGTGGGCACAGAGCGATTCACACATAAAGCAGTGGGCACAGAGCGATCCACACATAAAGCTGTGGGCACAGAGCGATTCACACACAAAGCAGTGGGCACAGAGCGATCCACACACACAGCAGTGGGCACAGAGCGATCCACACACAAAGCAGTGGGCACAGAGCGATCCACACACAAAGCAGTGGGCACAGAGCGATCCACACATAAAGCAGTGGGCACAGAGCGATCCACACACAAAGCAGTGGGCACAGAGCGATCCACACACAAAGCAGTGGGCACAGAGCGATCCACACACAAAGCAGTGGGCACAGAGCGATCCACACACAAAGCAGTGGGCACAGAGCGATCCACACACAAAGCAGTGGGCACAGAGCGATCCACACACAAAGCAGTGGGCACAGAGCGATCCACACATAAAGCAGTGGGCACAGAGCGATCCACACACAAAGCAGTGGGCACAGAGCGATCCACACACAAAGCAGTGGGCACAGAGCGATCCACACACAAAGCAGTGGGCACAGAGCGATCCACACATAAAGCAGTGGGCACAGAGCGATCCACACATAAAGCAGTGAGCACAGAGCGATCCACACACAAAGCAGTGGGCACAGAGCGATCCACACATAAAGCAGTGGGCACAGAGCGATCCACACATAAAGCAGTGAGCACAGAGCGATCCACACATAAAGCAGTGGGCACAGAGCGATTCACACATAAAGCAGTGGGCACAGAGCGATCCACACAAAGCAGTGAGCACAGAGCGATCCACACATAAAGCAGTGGGCACAGAGTGATCCACACACACAGTAGTGGGCACAGAGTGATCCACACATAAAGCAGTGGGCACAGAGTGATCCACACATAAAGCAGTGGGCACAGAGTGATCCACACATAAAGCAGTGGGCACAGAGTGATCCACACACAAGGCAGTGGGCACAGAGTGGTCCACACATAAAGCAGTGGGCACAGAGTGATCCACACATAAAGCAGTGAGCACAGAGCGATCCACACACAAGGCAGTGGGCACAGAGCGATCCACACATAAAGCAGTGGGCACAGAGCGATCCACACATTAGGCAGTGAGCAAAGAGCGATCCACACATAAAGCAGTGAGCACAGAGCGATCCACACATAAAGCAGTGGGCACAGAGCGATCCACACATTAGGCAGTGAGCACAGAGCGATCCACACACAAAGCAGTGAGCACAGAGCGATCCACACACAAAGCAGTGGGCACAGAGCGATCCACACATAAAGCAGTGAGCACAGAGCGATCCACACACAAAGCAGTGGGCACAGAGCGATCCACACATAAAGCAGTGAGCACAGAGTGATCCACACACAAGGCAGTGGGCACAGAGTGGTCCACACATAAAGCAGTGAGCACAGAGCGATCCACACATAAAGCAGTGAGCACAGAGCGATCCACACACAAAGCAGTGGGCACAGAGCGATCCACACATAAAGCAGTGGGCACAGAGTGATCCACACACAAGGCAGTGGGCACAGAGTGGTCCACACATAAAGCAGTGAGCACAGAGCGATCCACACATAAAGCAGTGGGCACAGAGCGATCCACACATTAGGCAGTGAGCACAGAGCGATCCACACATAAAGCAGTGAGCACAGAGCGATCCACACACACAGCAGTGAGCACAGAGCGATCCACACATAAAGCAGTGAGCACAGAGCGATCCACACATAAAGCAGTGGGCACAGAGCGATCCACACATAAAGCAGTGGGCACAGAGCGATCCACACATAAAGCAGTGAGCACAGAGCGATCCACACATAAAGCAGTGGGCACAGAGTGATCCACACACACAGCAGTGGGCACAGAGCGATCCACACATAAAGCAGTGAGCACAGAGCGATCCACACATAAAGCAGTGAGCACAGAGCGATCCACACATAAAGCAGTGGGCACAGAGTGATCCACACACACAGCAGTGGGCACAGAGTGATCCACACATAAAGCAGTGGGCACAGAGTGATCCACACACACAGCAGTGGGCACAGAGTGATCCACACACACAGCAGTGGGCACAGAGCGATCCACACATAAAGCAGTGGGCACAGAGCGATCCACACACACAGCAGTGGGCACAGAGTGATCCACACATAAAGCAGTGGGCACAGAGTGATCCACACACACAGCAGTGGGCACAGAGTGATCCACACACACAGCAGTGGGCACAGAGTGATCCACACATAAAGCAGTGGGCACAGAGTGATCCACACACACAGCAGTGGGCACAGAGTGATCCACACATAAAGCAGTGGGCACAGAGTGATCCACACACACACAGCAGTGGGCACAGAGTGATCCACACACACAGCAGTGGGCACAGAGTGATCCACACATAAAGCAGTGGGCACAGAGTGATCCACACACACAGCAGTGGGCACAGAGTGATCCACACACACAGCAGTGGGCACAGAGTGATCCACACATAAAGCAGTGGGCACAGAGTGATCCACACACACAGCAGTGGGCACAGAGTGATCCACACATAAAGCAGTGGGCACAGAGTGATCCACACACACACAGCAGTGGGCACAGAGTGATCCACACACACAGCAGTGGGCACAGAGTGATCCACACATCAAGCAGTGGGCACAGAGTGATCCACACACACAGCAGTGGGCACAGAGTGATCCACACATAAAGCAGTGGGCACAGAGTGATCCACACATAAAGCAGTGGGCACAGAGTGATCCACACACACAGCAGTGTGCACAGAGTGATCCACACATAAAGCAGTGGGCACAGACTGATCCACACACACAGCAGTGGGCACAGAGTGATCCACACATAAAGCAGTGGGCACAGAGTGATCCACACACACAGCAGTGGGCACAGAGTGATCCACACATAAAGCAGTGGGCACAGAGCGATCCACACATAAAGCAGTGAGCACAGAGCGATCCAAACATAAAGCAGTGAGCACAGAGCGATCCACACATAAAGCAGTGAGCACAGAGCGATCCAAACATAAAGCAGTGGGCACAGAGCGATCCACAAATAAAGCAGTGAGCACAGAGCGATCCACACATAAAGCAGTGAGCACAGAGCGATCCACACATAAAGCAGTGAGCACAGAGCGATCCAAACATAAAGCAGTGGGCACAGAGCGATCCACACATAAAGCAGTGGGCACAGAGCGATTCACACATAAAGCAGTGGGCACAGAGCGATCCACACAAAGCAGTGAGCACAGAGCGATCCACACATAAAGCAGTGGGCACAGAGTGATCCACACACACAGCAGTGGGCACAGAGTGATCCACACATAAAGCAGTGGGCACAGAGTGATCCACACATAAAGCAGTGGGCACAGAGTGATCCACACATAAAGCAGTGGGCACAGAGTGATCCACACACAAGGCAGTGGGCACAGAGTGGTCCACACATAAAGCAGTGGGCACAGAGTGATCCACACATAAAGCAGTGGGCACAGAGTGATCCACACACAAGGCAGTGGGCACAGAGTGGTCCACACATAAAGCAGTGAGCACAGAGCGATCCACACATAAAGCAGTGAGCACAGAGCGATCCACACATAAAGCAATGGGCACAGAGCGATCCACACATAAAGCAGTGAGCACAGAGCGATCCACACACAAGGCAGTGGGCACAGAGCGATCCACACATAAAGCAGTGGGCACAGAGCGATCCACACATTAGGCAGTGAGCACAGAGCGATCCACACATAAAGCAGTGAGCACAGAGCGATCCACACATAAAGCAGTGGGCACAGAGCGATCCACACATTAGGCAGTGAGCACAGAGCGATCCACACACAAAGCAGTGAGCACAGAGCGATCCACACACAAAGCAGTGGGCACAGAGCGATCCACACATAAAGCAGTGAGCACAGAGCGATCCACACACAAAGCAGTGGGCACAGAGCGATCCACACATAAAGCAGTGAGCACAGAGTGATCCACACACAAGGCAGTGGGCACAAAGTGATCCACACATAAAGCAGTGGGCACAGAGTGGTCCACACATAAAGCAGTGGGCACAGAGCGACCCACACACACAGCAGTGGGCACAAAGTGATCCACACATAAAGCAGTGGGCACATAGTGATCCACACACACAGCAGTGGGCACAGAGTGATCCACACACACAGCAGTGGGCACAGAGTGATCCACACATAAAGCAGTGGGCACAGAGTGATCCACACACACAGCAGTGGGCACAGAGTGATCCACACACAAGGCAGTGGGCACAGAGTGATCCACACACACAGCAGTGGGCACAGAGCGATCCACACAGAAAGCAGTGGGAACATAGTGATCCACACATAAAGCAGAGGACACAGAGTGATCCACACACACAGCAGTGGGCACAGAGCGATTCACACACAAAGCAGTGGGCACAGAGCGATCCACACACACAGCAGTGGGCACAGAGCGATCCACACACAAAGCAGTGGGCACAGAGCGATCCACACACAAAGCAGTGGGCACAGAGCGATCCACACATAAAGCAGTGGGCACAGAGCGATCCACACATAAAGCAGTGGGCACAGAGCGATCCACACACAAAGCAGTGGGCACAGAGCGATCCACACACAAAGCAGTGAGCACAGAGCGATCCACACACACAGCAGTGGGCACAGAGCGATCCACACACAAAGCAGTGGGCACAGAGCGATCCACACACAAAGCAGTGAGCACAGAGCGATCCACACATAAAGCAGTGGGCACAGAGCGATCCACACATAAAGCAGTGGGCACAGAGCGATCCACACACAAAGCAGTGAGCACAGAGCGATCCACACATAAAGCAGTGGGCACAGAGCGATCCACACATAAAGCAGTGGGCACAGAGCGATTCACACATAAAGCAGTGGGCACAGAGCGATCCACACATAAAGCTGTGGGCACAGAGCGATTCACACACAAAGCAGTGGGCACAGAGCGATCCACACACACAGCAGTGGGCACAGAGCGATCCACACACAAAGCAGTGGGCACAGAGCGATCCACACACAAAGCAGTGGGCACAGAGCGATCCACACACAAAGCAGTGGGCACAGAGCGATCCACACACAAAGCAGTGGGCACAGAGCGATCCACACACAAAGCAGTGGGCACAGAGCGATCCACACACAAAGCAGTGGGCACAGAGCGATCCACACACAAAGCAGTGGGCACAGAGCGATCCACACACAAAGCAGTGGGCACAGAGCGATCCACACATAAAGCAGTGGGCACAGAGCGATCCACACACAAAGCAGTGGGCACAGAGCGATCCACACACAAAGCAGTGGGCACAGAGCGATCCACACACAAAGCAGTGGGCACAGAGCGATCCACACATAAAGCAGTGGGCACAGAGCGATCCACACATAAAGCAGTGAGCACAGAGCGATCCACACACAAAGCAGTGGGCACAGAGCGATCCACACATAAAGCAGTGGGCACAGAGCGATCCACACATAAAGCAGTGAGCACAGAGCGATCCACACATAAAGCAGTGGGCACAGAGCGATTCACACATAAAGCAGTGGGCACAGAGCGATCCACACAAAGCAGTGAGCACAGAGCGATCCACACATAAAGCAGTGGGCACAGAGTGATCCACACACACAGTAGTGGGCACAGAGTGATCCACACATAAAGCAGTGGGCACAGAGTGATCCACACATAAAGCAGTGGGCACAGAGTGATCCACACATAAAGCAGTGGGCACAGAGTGATCCACACACAAGGCAGTGGGCACAGAGTGGTCCACACATAAAGCAGTGGGCACAGAGTGATCCACACATAAAGCAGTGAGCACAGAGCGATCCACACACAAGGCAGTGGGCACAGAGCGATCCACACATAAAGCAGTGGGCACAGAGCGATCCACACATTAGGCAGTGAGCAAAGAGCGATCCACACATAAAGCAGTGAGCACAGAGCGATCCACACATAAAGCAGTGGGCACAGAGCGATCCACACATTAGGCAGTGAGCACAGAGCGATCCACACACAAAGCAGTGAGCACAGAGCGATCCACACACAAAGCAGTGGGCACAGAGCGATCCACACATAAAGCAGTGAGCACAGAGCGATCCACACACAAAGCAGTGGGCACAGAGCGATCCACACATAAAGCAGTGAGCACAGAGTGATCCACACACAAGGCAGTGGGCACAGAGTGGTCCACACATAAAGCAGTGAGCACAGAGCGATCCACACATAAAGCAGTGAGCACAGAGCGATCCACACACAAAGCAGTGGGCACAGAGCGATCCACACATAAAGCAGTGGGCACAGAGTGATCCACACACAAGGCAGTGGGCACAGAGTGGTCCACACATAAAGCAGTGAGCACAGAGCGATCCACACATAAAGCAGTGGGCACAGAGCGATCCACACATTAGGCAGTGAGCACAGAGCGATCCACACATAAAGCAGTGAGCACAGAGCGATCCACACACACAGCAGTGAGCACAGAGCGATCCACACATAAAGCAGTGAGCACAGAGCGATCCACACATAAAGCAGTGGGCACAGAGCGATCCACACATAAAGCAGTGGGCACAGAGCGATCCACACATAAAGCAGTGAGCACAGAGCGATCCACACATAAAGCAGTGGGCACAGAGTGATCCACACACACAGCAGTGGGCACAGAGCGATCCACACATAAAGCAGTGAGCACAGAGCGATCCACACATAAAGCAGTGAGCACAGAGCGATCCACACATAAAGCAGTGGGCACAGAGTGATCCACACACACAGCAGTGGGCACAGAGTGATCCACACATAAAGCAGTGGGCACAGAGTGATCCACACACACAGCAGTGGGCACAGAGTGATCCACACACACAGCAGTGGGCACAGAGCGATCCACACATAAAGCAGTGGGCACAGAGCGATCCACACACACAGCAGTGGGCACAGAGTGATCCACACATAAAGCAGTGGGCACAGAGTGATCCACACACACAGCAGTGGGCACAGAGTGATCCACACACACAGCAGTGGGCACAGAGTGATCCACACATAAAGCAGTGGGCACAGAGTGATCCACACACACAGCAGTGGGCACAGAGTGATCCACACATAAAGCAGTGGGCACAGAGTGATCCACACACACACAGCAGTGGGCACAGAGTGATCCACACACACAGCAGTGGGCACAGAGTGATCCACACATAAAGCAGTGGGCACAGAGTGATCCACACACACAGCAGTGGGCACAGAGTGATCCACACACACAGCAGTGGGCACAGAGTGATCCACACATAAAGCAGTGGGCACAGAGTGATCCACACACACAGCAGTGGGCACAGAGTGATCCACACATAAAGCAGTGGGCACAGAGTGATCCACACACACACAGCAGTGGGCACAGAGTGATCCACACACACAGCAGTGGGCACAGAGTGATCCACACATCAAGCAGTGGGCACAGAGTGATCCACACACACAGCAGTGGGCACAGAGTGATCCACACATAAAGCAGTGGGCACAGAGTGATCCACACATAAAGCAGTGGGCACAGAGTGATCCACACACACAGCAGTGTGCACAGAGTGATCCACACATAAAGCAGTGGGCACAGACTGATCCACACACACAGCAGTGGGCACAGAGTGATCCACACATAAAGCAGTGGGCACAGAGTGATCCACACACACAGCAGTGGGCACAGAGTGATCCACACATAAAGCAGTGGGCACAGAGCGATCCACACATAAAGCAGTGAGCACAGAGCGATCCAAACATAAAGCAGTGAGCACAGAGCGATCCACACATAAAGCAGTGAGCACAGAGCGATCCAAACATAAAGCAGTGGGCACAGAGCGATCCACAAATAAAGCAGTGAGCACAGAGCGATCCACACATAAAGCAGTGAGCACAGAGCGATCCACACATAAAGCAGTGAGCACAGAGCGATCCAAACATAAAGCAGTGGGCACAGAGCGATCCACACATAAAGCAGTGAGCACAGAGCGATCCAGACATAAAACAGTGGGCACAGAGCGATCCACATAAAGCAGTGGGCACAGAGCGATCAAAACATAAAGCAGTGGGCACAGAGCGATCCACACATAAAGCAGTGGGCACAGAGCGATCCAAACATAAAGCAGTGGGCACAGAGCGATCCAAACATAAAGCAGTGAGCACAGAGCGATCCAAACATAAAGCAGTGGGCACAGAGCGATCCACACATAAAGCAGTGAGCACAGAGTGATCCACACATAAAGCAGTGAGCACAGAGTGATCCACACATAAAGCAGTGGGCACAGAGCGATCCACACACACAGCAGTGGGCACAGAGCGATCCACACATTAGGCAGTGAGCACAGAGCGATCCACACATAAAGCAGTGAGCACAGAGCGATCCACACATAAAGCAGTGAGCACAGAGCGATCCACACATAAAGCAGTGAGCACAGAGCGATCCACACATAAAGCAGTGAGCACAGAGCGATCCACACACAAGGCAGTGAGCACAGAGCGATCCACACATAAAGCAGTGAGCACAGAGCGATCCACACATAAAGCAGTGGGCACAGAGCGATCCACACATAAAGCAGTGAGCACAGAGCGATCCACACATAAAGCAGTGAGCACAGAGCGATCCACACATAAAGCAGTGGGCACAGAGCGATCCACACATTAGGCAGTGAGCACAGAGCGATCCACACACACAGCAGTGGGCACAGAGCGATCCACACATAAAGCAGTGGGCACAGAGCGATCCACACATTAGGCAGTGGGCACAGAGCGATCCACACACACAGCAGTGGGCACAGAGCGATCCACACATAAAGCAGTGGGCACAGAGCGATCCACACATTAGGCAGTGGGCACAGAGCGATCCACACATAAAGCAGTGGGCACAGAGCGATCCACACATAAAGCAGTGAGCACAGGGCGATCCACACATAAAGCAGTGGGCACAGAGCGATCCACACATAAAGCAGTGGGCACAGAGCGATCCACACATAAAGCAGTGGGCACAGAGCGATTCACACATAAATCAGTGAGCACAGAGCGATCCACACATAAAACAGTGGGCACAGAGCGATCCACACACAAGGCAGTGGGCACAGAGCGATCCACACACAAAGCAGTGGACACAGAGCGATCCACACATAAAGCAGTGGGCACAGAGTGATTCACACACACAGCAGTGGGCACAGAGCGATCCACACACAAGGCAGTGGGCACAGAGCGATCCACACACAAAGCAGTGGGCACAGAGCGATCCACACATAAAGCAGTGGGCACAGAGTGATTCACACACACAGCAGTGGGCACAGAGTGATCCACACACAAGGCAGTGGGCACAGAGTGATCCACACACACACAGCAGTGGGCACAGAGTGATCCACACATAAAGCAGTGGGCAAAAAGTGATCCACACATAAAGCAGTGGGCACAGAGTGATCCACACACACAGCAGTGGGCACAGAGTGATCCACACACAAGGCAGTGGGCACAGAGCGATCCACACATAAAGCAGTGGGCACAGAGCGATCCACACATAAAGCAGTGGGCACAGAGTGATCCACACACACAGCAGTGGGCACAGAGTGATCCACACACAAGGCAGTGGGCACAGAGCGATCCACACATAAAGCAGTGGGCACAGAGCGATCCACACATTAAGCAGTGGGCACAGAGCGATCCACACATTAAGCAGTGGGCACAGAGCGATCCACACATAAAGCAGTGGGCACAGAGCGATCCACACATTAGGCAGTGAGCACAGAGCGATCCACACATAAAGCAGTGGGCACAGAGTGATCCACACACACAGCAGTGGGCACAGAGTGATCCACACACAAGGCAGTGGGCACAGAGCGATCCACACATAAAGCAGTGGGCACAGAGCGATCCACACATAAAGCAGTGGGCACAGAGCGATCCACACATAAAGCAGTGAGCACAGAGCGATCCACACATAAAGCAGTGGGCACAGAGCGATCCACACATTAAGCAGTGGGCACAGAGCGATCCACACATAAAGCAGTGGGCACAGAGCGATCCACACATTAGGCAGTGAGCACAGAGCGATCCACACATAAAGCAGTGGGCACAGAGCGATCCACACATGAAGCAGTGGGCACATTGCGATCCACACATAAAGCTGTGGGCACAGAGCGATCCACACATAAAGCAGTGAGCACAGAGCGATCCACACATAAAGTAGTGGGCACAGAGCGATCCACACATAAAGCAGTGAGCACAGAGCGATCCACACACAAGGCAGTGGGCACAGAGCGATCCACACACAAGGCAGTGGGCACAGAGCGATCCACACACAAAGCAGTGGGCACAGAGCGATCCACACACATAGCAGTGAGCACAGAGCGATCCACACATAAAGCAGTGAGCACAGAGCGATCCACACACAAAGCAGTGGGCACAGAGTGATCCACACACACAGCAGTGGGAACAGAGCGATCCACATACAAAGCAGTGGGCACAGAGTGATCCACATACAAAGCAGTGGGAAGAGAGCGATCCACACACACAGCAGTGGGAACAGAGTGATCCACACACACAGCAGTGGGAACAGAGTGATCCACACACACAGCAGTGGGAACAGAGCAGGCTCTAACGAGATTGAGACAAACAGCAAATATTGGGAATACACACAGCCTATGGTGAGGGATCTCTCCCCAAATGGTTGCTTTTGCTTCCCAGATACTCAGGCCCTGCTCTACACTTCCAACACTTTCTGTTTTTAGTATTTGCATTGTGTTGCTGCTTTTACTCTCTCTTAACTCAAGCATTGTTCCATATACAAACATGGTTTTGTCAGCTTTATAACAGGAAGCGACTACTCCCTTTCACATAAATATTTAATAATCAACATATTTGGACAGGAATGGAGAAAAGTAAAAGGACATTAAATGTCACAGTAGATGAATGAGACGGAATAAAAGAAAGTGAGGTTGTGGGCCTATTGTTCCCCAAAATAAACAGGAAACAAAAATGGAGAGAAAAAGAGAGGAAATGAGAGAAATACAGTGAGAGAGAGAGACAGAGAGAATGGGAGAGTCATAGAATTATACAGCACAGAAACAGGCCCTTCGGCCCATCATGTCCGTGCCAGCCATCAAGCACCGATCTATTCTCATCCCATTTTCCAGCACTTGGCCCATAGCCTTGTATGCTGTGGCGTTTCAAGTGCTCATCTAAATATTTCTTAAATATTGTGAGGGTTCCTGCCT
The DNA here is from genome assembly GCF_036365525.1 of Heterodontus francisci. NCBI lineage: Eukaryota > Metazoa > Chordata > Chondrichthyes > Heterodontiformes > Heterodontidae > Heterodontus > Heterodontus francisci. The sequence goes on from NC_090402.1 coordinate 50,751,461, forward strand.
CTACCACCCCTTCAGGCAGTGTGTTCCAGATTCCAACCACACTCTGAGTGAAAAGGAATTTCCTCAAATCCCCTCTAAACCTCCTGCCCCTTACCTTAAATCTATGCCCCCTGGTTATTGACACCTCCGCTAAGGGAAAAAGTTTCTTCCTATCTACCCTATCTATGCCCCTCATAATTTTGGATACCTCAATCAGGCCCCCCCTCAGCCTGAACACCACTGGTCACAGGCTTCCACTCGCAAAAATAGCCCACGACCATTACCCTCTGCCTCCTGCTACTAAGCCAATTTTGGATCCAATTTGCCAAATTGCCCTGGATCCCATGGACTCTTACCTTCTTAACCAATCTCCCATGCCGGACCTTCTCAAAAGCCTTATTGAGAGAGGAAGACAGAGAAAGAAAAAGGGAGAGAAAGAGGGAAAGAGACAGTGATCGAGAGAGCATAAGAGAAACGAGAAACGAAAGTGGGAAATGTAGTTGCAGTCAAAGACTGAGACAACTATGCAGGTAAAAAGATAGTCCTGTTGTGTACCTAAGGAGGAGGTAGAAATGGGGGACTGTGTAGGGTAGGACAGGGTATGAGGCTGGATGCAGGGTGATGAAGCACCCTGGAAGAGGTGGGATTATATCAAGTTGGGAAATAATGGTTTGGTCTTTGTTTTTGGGTCATGGTCTATAGGAAGATCAGAGAGCTGGCATTTGGACTCTGCTAAGCAGGCACTCTTCCACCATACAACAGATATCCTTTGTCAGCAGGATTAATGACGTCAGGCTTGGAGCTGAGAGGATGGACAACTACAAGTTCACAAGGAGAGGGATTGGAGTGGGTAAGGGGATCAGAGATTTCCTCCAACTAAATACGGGGAAGACTGAAGCCATTGTTTTCAGTCCCTGCCAAAAACTCCATTCTCTAGCCACTAACTCCATCCATCTCCCAGGGTTCACAACCCTGGTCTCATATTTGACCCCGAGATGAGCTTCCGACCACATCTATACTGTCGCTAAGACCACCTATTTCCACCTCTGTAATATTGCCTGACTCCACCCCTGCCTCAGCTCATCTGCTGCTGAAACCCTCATCCATGCCTGATTATTCCAATGTGCTCCTGGCTGGACTTCCATCTTCCACCCTCCATAACATTAATTTCACCTAAAACTCTGCCGCCCATGTCCTAACTCGCACCGTCCCATTCACCCATCACTCCCGCACTCCCTGGCCTACATCGGCTCCAGTTGAGCAATGCTTCAATTTTAAAATGCTCCTGCTTGATTTCAAATCCCTCTATGGCCTCATCCTTCCCTATCTGTGTAATCTCCTCCAGCCCTACAACCCTCTGAGATATCTGCGCTCCTCTAATTCTGGCCTCTAGCACAACCCTGATTTTAATCGCATCACCACTGGTGGTCGTGCCTTCAGATGCCTAGGCCCCAAGATCTGGATTTCCCTCTCTACACTTCTCTGCCTCTCCATCTCGCTTTCCTCCTATAAGACGCTCCTTAAAACCTATCTCTTCGCCTTCTGCCCTAATGTCTCCTTATGTGGTTTGGTGTCAAACTTTGGTTGATACGGCTCCTGTGAAGTGCATTGGGACTTTTCACTACATTAAAAGCATTATATAAATGCAAGTTGTTGTTGTTGTTGAGAAACTAAAACAACTCATTGAAAAGGTGGCAGCGTTCCTAGACCAGATGTGCAGGTCATTGGCAGCAGATGATACAACTCAGTGCCAGCCTGTCTTGTGGAGTGTGGGCGGCGAAGACTGGACTCCTCCGACATCCCCATAGGGACAGGACCTGGGACAGTAATAGGTGTGGCCCAAATGAGTCAGGGATTGGGCCATCGACATTGACTGCAACCTCATAAAATCCTCTTCATTCTGTGTTCGCTGCGAATCAGTGGGTCAACTATGAGTCAAAAGGTTGTGGGTTCAAGTCACATTCCTGAGCTGTGAGAACAAAATCTAGGCTGACATTCCAGTGACAGTCCAAGTGCTGGCATTTGGATGTAACATTAAGCTGAGGCTCGGTCTGCCCTATCAGGTGGATGTAAAAGATCCCATGGAACTATTGGAAGAAGAGTAGGGGAGTTATTCCCCGGTGTCTTGGCCAATATTTTTCCCTCAACCAATTTCACTAAAAGATTACCTGGCCGTTATCACATCATTGTTAGTGGGAGCTTTCTGTGTGTAAAGTGGCTGCTGCATTTCCTACATTACAACATTCAAAAGGACTTCATTGGTTGTAAAGTGCTTTGGGATGTCCTGAGTCATGAAAGGTGCTACATAAATGCAAGTTCTTGTTTTCCTTCATCATTTTAAGTATAGGGGATGGAATACTATGTTAGTAAGGGGCAATGACAAAGCTGCAGCAACCCAGAACAAGGAAAAGAAGCTAAAAATTCAGGAATTACCCACCCAAACTGACCACCCCACAGGGCAAAATACAGCCTATAAATACCTCCAAATCCTTACTTTTTCCTTTTAGGAAGGCTAAGTAATGAGATGTGACAGGTTTCTACTTCACTCTGCCCAGTTTGAGGCAGTGCCTCACCCAAACTGGCAAGATTTGATGGAATTTTCACTTGATTAGGAGGCCTGTGGACACCTGAAACACAAGTTGCAAAAATACCCCCAAAAAGTGGCCTTCCAAAATCAGCTGGGAACAATTCAGGCTCCAATGACGTGATGGTTGCAAAATCAACTCTGAGCATTATGACTGACCTGGGCCCGGGCTTGTGGAAATTTCCATATAAGGATATTATTTGATGAGTGTGCACACTGTTTACACAACTCCTAGCCAGTGTAGTGCTAACTGCATGCTCGGCGTTATAAATTAGCAGATCTCTCCCCTCATTCTGACAACATAACCACTGACTTTATTTGCATTCTCTGAACACTATTTTGGGCTCCATCTCTAAGCCCCCTGGAACCCTCATTGACTGGGGCCCAACATTATATCCTGCAGTGACCAGGGCTCTTTGCTGCACTTGACATTGTCACCAGCACTGTAAGGTTAATACTTTGCGATATACAGGAGGACAGCCCCATCTCCTGGCCATTATCCATATCTCTCGGCATGTTTATTTTTTTTAGAGATACAGCACTGAAACAGGCCCTTCGGCCCGCCATTTATACTAATCCTACATTAATCCCATATTCCTACCCCATCCCCACCTTCCCTCAATTCCCCTACCACCTACCTATACTATGGGCAATTTACCTATCAACCTGCAAGTCTTTGGCTGTGGGAGGAAACTGGAGCACCCGGCGAAAACCCACATAGTCACAGGGAGAACTTGCAAACTCCGCACAGGCAGTACCCAGAATTGAACCCGGGTCGCTGGAGCTGTGAGGCTGCGGTGCTAACCACTGCACCACTATTCATTATTGATAAAAGAATCTCCCCTTCACTGTCTGGGTCACTAGCTATCTGTCAAAGAATACAGAGAATATGGTGAATACAATACAGTAAAAATATAAGAAACAGGGATGACCCTTGCACCATGTTTAGGCTTTTGCTTTCAGTATTCTCTCAGGTACAGCAGTGATAGTCACTCCAAGTGGCCTGAACACCCGGGGATGTACTATCCAGGCTGGGTGTTTTACTTATAAGTTACTCCTCAAAATAATAAGTTTGCAAAATTGCAGGCAGACATTCACAAATTTAGATTTTAGATTTAAAGATACAGCACTGAAACAGGCCCTTCGGCCCATCGAGTCTGTGCCAACCATTAAACACCCATTTATACTAATCCTACACTAATCCCATATTCCTACCACATCGCCACCTGTCCCTATTTTCCCCTACCACCTACCTATACTAGGGGCAATTTATAACGGCCAATTTACCTATCAACCTGCAAGTCTTTTTGGCTGTGGGAGGAAACCGGAGCACCCGGAGGAAACCCACGCAGACACAGGGAGAACTTGCAAACACTACACAGACAGTACCCAGAATTGAACCCGGATCGCTGGAGCTGTGAGGCTGCGGTGCTAACCACTGCGCCACTGTGCCGCCCATTTATTAAGCATATGATAATTAATATTGACACTAATTAAACATTCACTAATTAAACATTCACAGCAGCACTCTTGGCAAAACTTTGAGTTCACTGGAAAATTTCACACGTTACCAGTCTTAAGTTTGAAAGGATTTTCAAGGCTGATCAGGTCTCATTGAACTCTGAGCTATCATCTGCAGAAACCACTCGTTAACATTTTTTTTTCCAATCCTATTATGTTTCAGCAATATCTAATTTTCCTTTATCAGTTTCACACATCCTGATTGATCCGTCAATGAAACCTTTAGTCTGAAGACAGTTACAGAAATTCATGAACGATCAAAGATCTTCCAACACTTTGTGCGGGTGTTACTTTTCCATCATGCTAGACTGTATTCCTTCGTGCCACCTTCAACTTTACAGACACCCAACCATCATAAACATGTCCCACCTCTCCTATGTGTCTATGAAGTTGAAAGATGAATAAGTTACGGAAAACTGTGTTGTCTACACACCCATTCACACTACAAGCTCCTAAGATTTTGTTACACAATCTGTTTCTAGCAAAGGGACAATGTAACTGCTTGTCAGACCAGCCACAATTGAAAGGTTATAGGACACAGTTAACAGGACAAAATTAATATTAAGAGAAATTGCTAGAAGTCCCATCTGATTAACCCTTTGCTAACAATCTGACTATACAATGGTATAACTCAGGAGTCTAACAATAGTACTTTTTTGTGATCTGATGTTCATGTCTTTTGCACATTTCCCCACGTGTCTCTCCAAATTTTTCGAAAGGTGACTGAGAGAACATTTGGAGAGGGGAGTCCAGATATGAATTTTTAAGTTGCTTTATTTCACAGCAAATGAACATACGGACCAACATTTCTGATCAGATGCACTTCATTCAATCAGTACGATATGCCTTTATGCAATAATACAAAATAAAGAACACGTTACACTTCCCTACGTCAGTTGGTTGTCTTGCTTGACGAAAAAGGAACTCCTGCCTTCGCCTTCTGAACCTGGCCAAAACGCTCCTTCATTGCTTTCTGACCGAAGATCTAACTGATGAGTTATATCTCTATCTTTGTTAATACCCTCTGCTCACAGCCAGACTGGACCAGTGATTTACAATCACAATAAATTGATAGTCGAGGTGGGGCTTAGTTGTTTATTTATTTACTGTCTATAGTAAAGTAACATCAAAGCACAGCTTATTAGTATTTTATCTACCTCACTGGATTTTCAATATATTTGAATACATTTGCTTTGAAACCCCCAAATTTAAATGTAACCTTTTTTTTCCAGATCTTACTAGTGGAAAAAAATGGTCAAGGAATCCTGAAAAATGACAGCCCCTCAGTCTTTCCAGCATACCAAATGGCCTGTTTCAGAAGCTGATCTGATCCCTGCGTATTTTGGGAGTGATTCTTGATCTAATTCGAAGAACTTGCATTTCTATTCCGCTTTTCACAGCCTCAGATCAGTCCAAAGCACTTTACATCCAATGAAGCTGCTGTTGTAATGTACCAAACATAGTAGCCAATTTGCGCACAGCAAGCTCCCACAAACAGCAATGAGATGATAACCAGATCATCTGATTTTAGTGATGCTGTTTGAGGGATAATTATTGATCAGGTCTCCTCTCTTTTTTTCAATGGTACCACACAATCCTTTGCATCCACCTGAAGTGGGAGCCAAGGCCTCATTTGAACATCTGAAATGGAAGACAGCACCCCCTGGGTGTCGCACTGGAAATGTCAGCAAAGATTTTGCGACCAGGTCTCTGGAACCCACAACCTCCGAGGTGAGAGCTAGTGCCTGGAGCTGGAACGGAAACTCATTATTTGTCTTGATGCACTAATTCAAATAAGTTGCATTTTATTGGTATCAGTTGTTGTATTTGTTCATTACTGTAACTCTGTATCCCCGCGCTCTTAGCTCACACAGGTCCAGCTGAATGAACCTTTCCCTCATTGTGACGTCACCTCGCTGCGACGTGCTTCCTGATTGGTTGACGCTCACAGCTGCGAACGGCGGTCCTTCCCTTCCGTTGTACGTCAGGGTGACGCCATCACGTAGGAAGCTCCTTCTCCAGTGTCCTGGTTGCCATGGCGCCGTTGCTGTTGCACCACATTGGTCAAAGTGGCTCAGCTCGAGACAGTGGCAGCCTCAGGTAAGGCAGCCCTGGCAGTGGTGAAAGAAAGCAGCACTGGCAGGGCTCGGGGGTAAGGCCGCACTGGCAGGGCTCTGGGTGAAGGCAGCACTGGCAGGAGTGACGGAAGGCAGTGCTGGTAGGGCTCAGGGGGGAAGGCAGCACTGGCAGGGCTCGGGGGGTAGGCAGCATTGGCAGTGGTGAAGGAAGGCAGCACTGGCAGAGCTCGGGGGAGGGTAGTACTGGCAGGGCTCTGGGAGAAGGCAGCACTGGCAGGGCTCTGGGAGAAGGCAGCACTGGTAGGGCTCGGGGGAGGGTAGTACTGGCAGGGCTCGGGGGTAAGGCCGCACTGGCAGGGCTCGGGGGAGGGTAGTACTGGCAGGGCTCTGGGAGAAGGCAGCACTGGCAGGGCTCTGGGAGAAGGCAGCACTGGTAGGGCTCGGGGGAGGGTAGTACTGGCAGGGCTCGGGTAAGGCAGCACTGGCAGGGCTCTGGGAGAAGGCAGCACTGGCAGGGCTCGGGGGAGGGTAGTACTGGCAGGGCTCGGGGGTAAGGCCGCACTGGCAGGGCTCGGGGGAGGGTAGTACTGGCAGGGTTCTGGGGGAAGGCAGCACTGGCAGGGTTCTGGGGGAAGGCAGCACTGGCAGGGCTCGGGGGAGGGTAGTACTGGCAGGGCTCTGGGAGAAGGCAGCACTGGCAGGGCTCTGGGAGAAGGCAGCACTGGCAGGGCTCGGGGGAGGGTAGTACTGGCAGGGCTCGGGTAAGGCAGCACTGGCAGGGCTCTGGGAGAAGGCAGCACTGGCAGGGCTCGGGGGAGGGTAATACTGGCAGGGCTCGGGTAAGGCAGCACTGGCAGGGTTCTGGGAGAAGGCAGTACTGGCAGGGCTCGGGGGTAAGGCCGCACTGGCAGGGCTCGGGGGAGGGTAGTACTGGCAGGGATCAGGGGTAAGGCAGCACTGGCAGGTTCTGGGGGAAGGCAGCACTGGCAGGGCTCGGGGGAGGGTAGGACTGGCAGGGCTCTGGGAGAAGGCAGCACTGGCAGGGCTCTGGGAGAAGGCAGCACTGGCAGGGCTCTGGGAGAAGGCAGCACTGGCAGGGCTCGGGGGAGGGTAGTACTGGCAGGGCTCGGGTAAGGCAGCACTGGCAGGGCTCTGGGAGAAGGCAGCACTGGCAGGGCTCGGGGGAGGGTAGTACTGGCAGGGCTCAGGGGTAAGGCAGCACTGGCAGGGTTCTGGGGGAAGGCAGTACTGGCAGGGCTCAGGGGTAAGGCCGCACTGGCAGGGCTCGGGGGAGGGTAGTACTGGCAGGGCTCAGGGGTAAGGCAGCATTGGCAGCTCACCTCCTGCTCACACTCATTCTGCTGAGGTACGGATAGTTTATAGAACTGAAATCAACTTGGCGGTTATTGGTGATTGCTTCTGGTTGTTTTGCCAATCACTGTAAATCTGCGCCCTCTGGTTACCTAACCTTCTGTCAGTGGAAACAGATCCTCCTTATTTACCCTATCAAAACCCTTCATGATTTTGATCACCTTGATCAAATCTCTTCTTCACCTTCTAAGGAGAACAACCCTAGCTTCCCTCGTCTTTCCATGTGACTGAAGTCCCTCATCCCTGGCAAAATTCCATTGAATCCCCTTTGCACTATCTCTAAGTTTTTGACATCCTTCCTAACATGTGGTGCCCAGAATTGGAAGCAAAACTCCAGCTGAAGCCTAACCAGTAAGTGAGTTGCTGCAGTGCAACTTGCAGATGGCACATACTGCTGCCATGGTGTGCTGGTGGTGGATGGGGTGCCAATCAAGTGGGTTGCTTTGTCCTGGATGGCGTTGAGCTTCCAGTTCAAACAACCAGTGGTACAAAGGATCCTAAAAATAAGTCAAAGGGAAGAATTTACTGGATTTCAAATAAGCCAAAAAGTGAGAATGGAGAAAATAACAGGACTTTAGATAGACCAGATTCCAGGACTCCAGGGTGTTAGAAACAAGTGAGGAAATTGCAGATGTGTTAATTTTGAAATCTCTCTCGATGTGGAACCTGTACCTTTTGGAAAATTGTGAATGTCCTTCCATTATTTAAGAAGGAAGGGAGGAGAAAAAACAGGTAACAACAGACCCATCAGTTTAACATTAGTGGGAATGTGTTGGGATCTATCATCAGAGATAGACTGACGGAGCACTTGAACAGGTATGAGCTGATCAGTGAGAGTCAGCTTGGATTTGTGAAGTGTAGGCGTCTGATTAATCTAGTTGAAGTTTTTGAGGAGGTCGCTAAATCAGGGAATAAGAGACTGTGGATGCTATCTATCGGGACTACCAGACTTAGTAAGATTGCACATGAGAGATTATTAGCAAAAATGACAACATGCAGAATAGGAGATAACCTTTGACCTGGGTTGATAATTGGTTGAGAGGTAGGCGATAAAAAGTCTAGATACAGGAAGTGTACTCTTATTGGCAGAATGGGAAAAGCGATGTTATTGATCTGTAACAATGTCAGATTATTGTGACTGAATTTTATGACTTTCAGAAATCAGCAAATTACTGTAGAAAGTGATGTCAGCGTTAATCTGGGCTATCACAGTAGATTGTTCTGTGATTGAACATTGGGAAGACTGAAGCCACCTTAGGTGGCTCCTGTCATAAACTCTGTACCCTTGCCTCTGCTATTTACACGGCTGTTCTTCAAGTTTGTATTTTGTCACAGTCCTTCTCAATATTAATTATTTCTCACCATTAGCCTAGTTTTGCTCAGCATCAGTGTGACAATGTTCAATGTTTTCAAGATTCCAATTTGGCTTAGCAAAGTGAACCTTCCAGTTTGTGTTCAACACATGACTGGTAATCTTCCAGTCTTTGGCTGCAATGTGAGCATAATACATGCATTTCCCCTTTAATAAATTGGTTGCTGTAGCATTGAGTGGTTTTGCCTTTCTCTGGGCTATTTGGCTATTTCTCTGAGGCACTTGTAGTCAGTTGCCACCTGTGGTTGTTGCCTTCTGCCTTTGATTGTCTTCTTCTCATCCGAGTTTAACTAACCTTGTATGTAAGCAGTAAGCAGGGTATCACGAACTTGTTACTTTACTGTCTGGGTTCAAAGACTTAAGCTATTATTACATAGAATTGAATAGGATTTACAACATAGAAACAGCCATTTGGTCCAGTAGGTCTATACCAGTGTTTATGCTCCAGATGAATTACATCTCAGCCTATCAACTTTACTTCTGGACACATCACTCCTATGCAAATAAACATCCCTTTCCTAACCTTTCAACTTTCATTCTTAATACTTCCTCTCTTTTCGAAAATCTGTTTCAAGATTCTTTTTTTACAGTTATTTCCCCAAGAACCTCTTGATTTGGATGGGCAGAAGATGACCTTAGATTCCTTAACTAAGTTAGTCCTATATATGGTCATTGGGGCGTTATCATGGTTAATTTTATCCCATGGATCCTTCCTCAAAGTGTCATTCATTGGTCAGAAGGTATACTTGCTGGATTTTAATTTGACCAAGAGCAAACCCATCATTCAATGCTTCACTCATTCCTTTCAGCTTTGCTGATGTTCAAATCTAAGGTAAAGGTATCAATAGTTTGACAAGTAGAAAAAACATTAGCCAGTAAAGACATGTAGGCAACACTGCTCCCTCTGATGCTGTAGAGGTAGTGGTCCTGCTGCAGAAAGTGCACCAAAGGAGAGTGGCCCTAATTGGAACTGAATCCAATCTTCCAGTCAGAGTGCAGGTGTTGGCTGCATGGTGGGAGGTGCCAAACATGTCAATGCAGTCACTCAGTTCCCTCACAGTATTGTGACATGGTATTGTAAGCAAGGCAAAAAACTATCTTTGTGCAGGCATTTCATGTGGGCTCCACCATGTGCTTTTCTTAGATTTGTATTTGGGATGGAGGCTGTATATCTGCCCCTTAGTTGCGTTGAGAAGGTGGTGGCGGTGGGATATCGAGCCAACGAAAATGAAGCAATGGGGATCTGTGTCCAAGTCAGAATGTTGTGTGACTCGAAGGAAAACTTGCAGCTGGTGAAGTTCCCATGACATTACTTCTTGGTGGTAGAGGTTGCAGGGGAGGGAGGTGCTGTCAATATAAACTTGGTGAGTTCCTGCAATACAACACTTAAATAGTCTGCTGGTGGTGAAGGGATTGCACATTGGGTTCAGTAGCAGGGGTACTGTCCAAGCAGACGGTTCTGTCCTGTATGGTGTTGAGCTTCTTGAGTGTTGTTGCAGCTGCACCTGTCCAGTTGAGTATCCCATCACCCTCCTGATTGTGTAGAGCAGGGTTGTCCAACAGACGGCCTGCATGCCATGATTCAGCCCACCAAAGGTTTCCGTCCGGTCCGCGGATGTAAACTGTACCCAGATCCTCACCAGGGATCCGTGACTGGAGATGGGAAATTTCCCATTGTCGTCTTCTTGTAGAGTGGCCTTTTTAAAAATATCGTGCTATCAGTTTCACAGCTGACAGCTGCTGAAGCAGGAACATGCTTCCTAACTTCGGACAGATTCGAGGTTTTCTGGTGGGCTTTCAAAAAAAGTCGGAAAACCTTGAATCTGTCCGAAGTTGGTAAGTGCGTGCCTGCTTCAGCAGCTGTGAAACTGACAGCGCAATGTTTTTAAACAAACTGACCAACCACAAAGCTGCTCTGTTGAGCACTCCCGCTCCCGCAACTGTCAGAGAGGGGGAGAGAGAGAGGGGGGAGATGGGGGTCAAAGAGAGAGAGGGGGTGGGGGACAAAGAGAGGGAGAGGGGGAAACAAAAAGAGAAAGAGGGAACAAAGTCAGCGGAGCAAAGAGAGAGAGGGGGGAAACAAAGATAGAGAAGGGGGAAACAAAGATAGAGAAGGGGGAAACAAAGATAGAGAAGAGGGAAACAAAGATAGAGAAGGGGAAAACAAAGAGAGAGGGGGGGGAACAAAGATAGAGAAGGGGAAAACAAAGAGAGAAGGGGAAAACAAAGAGAGAGGGGGGGAACAAAGAGAGATGGGGGGCGGACAGAGAGAGAGAGACTGATAGGAAGGACACAGAGAGGGAGGACGAGACAGAGGGTGGGAACAACACAGAGAGGGGGGAACACAGGGAGAGAAAGAGACAGAGAGAGAGATCAAGTTCACTCCTGACAGATGGATATTGCTACAAAAAGTGTGCAGGCAGACATTGACTACTTGTGCAAGCAAAATAATGCCAGGTATTGCACTAAATCAGTATCCAACATAGTGACCAGAAAGTAAGTCAATAAATTAATCTTTTAAAGCTTCTTCACAAAAATGCACATTTATTGTTGTTTTAATTAATAGTAAGATAACTTTTTAATGCCTTTATCTTTCTGAAATTGTCTCACCCCCCCCCCCCCCCCCATGTAAGATAAAAATTGTAATATGGCCCCCCCCCCCCCACACGGAAAGGTTGGACAACCCTGTGGCAGAGGCTCTGATGGGTGTGATGATTGACCTCCAACAACAGTAACAATCTTCCTTTATGCCAGGAATGACTCTAGCCATGGGAGTGTTTTCCTTTTGACCATGATTGATCTTGATTTTAATAGGACTTCTTGGTATTACGCTCAATCAAATGCTGCCCAGCTGTCAAAGACAGAATCAGTTGTCTCTCCTCTGACATTCAACTCTAGTATCTGTGTGTCTCGGCTGTGACTAGGTCTGAAACTGAGTGGTTCTGGCAGTACCCACTGGGTGTCGTTTCTTGTCCTAGTTGGTGACTCTTTGCATCACTTTGTTGCTGATTGGGAGGAGGCTGATAGGATGGTAATTGACCACCTTAGATTTGTCCTGTATCTTGTGGATAGAACATACCTGGGCTATTTTCCTTTTTGTCAGTTAGATGTTACTGGCGTACCTGGACTGGAATAATTTGGCTAGGGGAGCAACTATCTGTAGTGCATAGGTCTTCAGCTCTTAACCAGCTCCCATAAGTTTTGCTGCATCAGTGCTTCTTGATGTGATGTGGAGTTGGCCGAATGCTGGTATCTGTGATGGTGAACCTCAGAAGGGGGTCGAGTAGAATTATCCACTCAGCATTTATAGCTGAAGACATTTGGCCCTTGTCTCTTGCATGCTGGGTGCTGCTCTGTTCGAGGAAGGGGATGTTCTTTCTCCTCTGCCTGGTTGTTCACCACGGTTCTCAAATCGATGCAATAGGGTAGAGAGTTTTGGTTGTGGAACGGCTGAGATCTGCCATCTGACATTTAACATAGAAAATTCAGGCAAGCCCTAGTCTTGTTATATCCAGGTTCCAGCGAAGTACTGATGGACTCCTGTCAAGCAATTGAGCAGATGCTAGATAAGACTCCAGTTTACAGTATGAGAGGAGTGTGATGTTTGTCTAAGCACATGATTCAATTGTCTGTTTAGAACCTTTTCTGAATTTGCTTAACAAACTTCTATGAATATTATTTTATGAATATTATCCAGTATACTGTATTCCCTTGCTCAGGGAGCTGTCTTCACTACTGGGTTCTACTTTTCTGGACACCTCTGTTCCGTTCCACCTGTATGTGTGATCTGACCCCATCAAAATAATGCTTCCTATCACCTCTCAGTTCCCACTCTGACCTCTGTCTTTGGCTTTAACCAAGTCTGGTCTGAACTTCAGGAACAGTTTTATAACATCCTCTTGGTCACTCTGCAGCCCTCTGGTGTGAGAATTAAATTTAACAACTTTAGGTGTTAACTGTCTCCCTCAGTTTCTTCCCTTCATCTTCTATTTCATTTCCTTCCACATTAGGGTTGTTTTGTCCCTTTTTTGGCTTTCCAATGCCTTTTGAACACTTGCATCTGTGGATCTATGGAGATGCAACAACAACTTCTATTTGTGTTGTGACTTGAACATAATAAAAGGTCTCAAGCTGCTTTACAGGAGCATTATAAAACAACATATTACACTGAGCCACATTAGGCGATATTAGGGCAGATGACCAAAAGCCTAGTCAAAGAGTTAGGTGTTCAGGAGCATCTTAAAGGAGGAAAGAGAAGAAGTGAGGCGGAAGATTTAGGGAGGGAATTCCAGAGCTTAGAGCCTTGGCAGGTGAAGGCACAGCCAGCAATGGTGGAATGATTAAAATCAGGGATGCTCAAGATGCCAGCATTAGAGGAGCCCTGATATCTCGGAGGTTTGTGCGAATGGAGGAGATTACAGAGATAGGGAAGGACGAGGCCATGGAGGGATTTGAAAACAAGGATGAGAATTTTAAAATCGAGGTGCAGCTTAACCAGGAGCCACTGTAGGCTAGGGAGTACAGGGCGGTGGGTGAATGGGACTTGGTGCAAGTAAGGGCACTGGTAGCAGATTTTGGATAATAAGTTTACCGAGGATAGAGGGTAGAATGTGAAGAGCAGCCAGGAGTGCTTTGGAATAGTCAAGTCTAAAGGTAACAAAGGCATGGATGTGGGTTTCAGCAGAAGATGAGCTGAGGCAGGGATGGTGAGGGGCAATGTTATGGAGGTTGGAATAGGTGGTCTTGGTGATGTGGTCGCAAGCTCATCTTCGGGTCAAATATAACACCAAGTTTGTGAACAGTCTGAGTGAGTCTCAGACAGTTGCCAGGGAGTTGGATAGAGCCAGTAGCTAGGGAGCAGAGTTTGTGGCAGGGACCAAAGACAGTGGCTTTGGTCTTCCCAATATATAATTCGAGGAAATTTCTGTTCAGCCGATACTGGATGTTATACAAGCAGTGTGACAATTTAGAGGCAGTGGAGGGGTCGAGAGAGGTGATGGTAAGGTGGAGCTGGGTGTTCTCAACATGTGAAATCTGATGCTGTGTTTTTGATGATGTCGCTAAGGGGCAGCATGTAGATGAGAAATAGGAGGGGGGGACCAAAGATAGATCCTTGGAGGACACCAGAGGTAACAATGCAGGAGTGGGAAGAAGAGCCATTGCAAGTGATTCTCTGGCTACTTCAAGGTCCCTCTGTTCCTCTATAGCTCTCAGAATCCTCATGGAGTTGGAAGTAATATATTAGCATGGATAGAGGATTGGTTAATGGACAGGCTGCAAAGAGTAGGGATAAAAGGGGCCTTTTCAAGTTGGCAGGTTGTACTAGTGGAGTGCCGCAAGGATCAGTGCTGGAGCCTCAGCTATTTACAATCTATATTAATGGCTTAGATGAAGAGACAGAGAGTGATGTATGTAAGTTTTCTGACAGTACAAAGCAAGGTGGGAATATAAGCTGTGAGGAGGACACAAAGAGGATGCAAAGAGTTAAGTGAGTGGGCAACAAGGTGGCAGATGGAGTATAATGTGGGGAAGTGTGAGGTTATTCACTTTGGTTGTAAAAATAGAAAAGCAGAATATTTTTTTAAAAGGTGTGAAGCTTGTAAATGTTGATGTTTAGAGGGACTTGAGTGTACTTGTACAATGAACCCTGTAAGTTAGTATGCAGGTACAGCAAGCAATTAGGAAGGCAAAAGGTATGTTGTCCTTTATTGCCAGGGGATTGGAGTACAAGAATAAAGAGGTTTTGCTACAATTGTATGGGGCTTTGGTGAGACCGCACCTGGCGTACTGTGTGTAGTTTTGGTCTCCATATTTAAGGAAGGATATACTTGCATTGGAGGCAGTACAGCAAAAGTTCACTAGATTGGTTCCTGGGATGGGAGGGTTGTCCTGTGATGAGAGGCTGAGTAAATTGGGCATATACTCTCTAGAGTTTAGAAGAATGAGAGGTGATCTCATTGAAACATACAACATTCTGAAAGGGCTTGACAGAATAGGCACTGAGACGTTGTTTCCCCTGGCTGGGGAATCTAGAACATGGGGGCCAGAATAACGATGAGGGGCCGATCATTTAGGACTGAGATGAGGAGAAATGTCTTCACTCAAAGGGTTATGAATCTTTGGAGTGTTGTGGATGCACCATTGTTGAATGTATTTAAAGCTGAGATAGACAGATCTTTGGTCTCTCGGGGCATTAAGGGATATGAGGAGCAGGTGGGAAAGTGGAGTTGAAGCTGAAGATCAGCCATGATTGTATTGAGTGGCGAAGCTGGCTCAATTGACCGTATGGTCTACTCCTGCTCCTATTTCTTCTGTTTTTTTTGTTATGCTCTTTTTAAGGGAGTGCTGTCAGATGAGGACGATAGGAGGTCATTTTAACTCCTAGCAATGATGCTAAACTGAAGTCAGCGAGCCAGCTGACCATTTTACATCTCTCCTGATCTTTATTTCCAATGAAATCAATGGAAATAAATATTGGTGAGATGTATAACAGACTCCTAACTCACTATTAATTGTTTTATACCTTTACACAAAGTCAAGATACGTAATGAAGCAGCCTTTGCACAGAACTGTAAAACTGGGCATATTGCCCTTGTACCACAGGGACATGGTCTTTTGTGGTTTAGGGTAAATGCTGCCAGATGGAATATGTGGTAATGTGGCTCGATATCTAGAGATGCTGAGGGCGAGGAATTGGATGTAGCCTCCTCAGCGATTCTGTGAATTAACGTGCTTTTTGATCCCACAGACTTGTGAGTGAAGATGATCTTAAAGGTTGACCAGAGCAATATTCCAACAGATCCTCCCTCTACTCCAGAACCAACCTCAACAGGCACGATGATGGATTCTCAAAAGGCAAGCATTATAGGTTATGCCTTTAAACAGTGGGGCAAATTGTGCTCACCCACAGCAATCTGTGTATCTTGTTTGATATATTCAGGCTTGGACTTTTGAAAGATGTTTTTTGCAAGGTTCTAGTGCTAATGCAGAGGCTTTGTGAGGGTAGCGAAGGGTGGAGAGATGTGCTGTCACAGTACTATGATCTGCCAAATTTGGCAAGGCTGCACATTGGCATTGGAGCTTTACAGAGTGAACTCGCAATGTGTTCCATTCGGTTGGTGAGTCTGACTGATGCACAGTAACTGGTAACCTCCCTGTAGGAGAGGAGGTAGAATTCACTTACTGCTTCCTTCTTCAGCTCCAGTAATGCTTTGCCTAAGGCTCCATCTCTCATGGACGAGTCTATTCCCAATGAGGCCCTCAGGCTATTCAACCACAGAAGGTGTCATAATCAAGCCTGATGCAGTGAGCCCCAGAAGCACATTTCCCAACTGAGGCATTTGATAGAAAAAGAAAGATTTATATGACACTTTTCATAACCTCAGGATGTCCCAAACTGCTTTACAGCCAATGAAGTACTTTGGAAGTGTAGTCACTGTTGTAATGTAGGAAACATGGCAGCCAATTCATGTTTAGCAAGGTCCGACAAACAGCAATGTGATGATGACCAGCTAATCTGTTCCAGTGATGTTGAGTGAGGGATAAGTACTGTTCAGGACACCAGGGATCAATTACCTGCTGTAGGATTTTTGCAGCCACCTGAGGGGGATGATGGGGGCCATGGTTTTTGTTTCAGCTGAAAGATGACACCTCTGACCATGCAGCGGTCCCTCAGTACTGCATTGAAGCTTCAACCTAAATTATGGGCTCAAGTCTCTGGAGTGGGGCTTGAACCCACCACCTCTGTCTTGAGGCGAGAGCACTACCCATTGAGTCCTGGCAGACACCAAGGAACAAGGGCACTTGCTGTTTTTCTTCTCCATCCTTCCTGTCCTGGAGCATTGAGGCCTCTACTGATGGTCCATCCAGAATCCATGATTCATTGTGATCAGTTCTAAAACAACAAGATCAAAAACTCCAAAGAGGTTCTAACTTCCATAAGGTGCTTTCACTATTAACCTGTCAAAGAACAGCAATGCAGCAGGTTAATGCATTGCCAAGAATGTATCATATTTCCTACACAGGGAGTGCCTGATCTTTGTGATGTTATGTAAATCCTCCCCGAGAGAGACAGGTGCAATCCAGTCAGATCAACAATATCCCAAGCAGAATGACCATCCAGGTAACAGTCAAAGGTGAAGTTGAAAGCCAGGCCCTCTATCACCCGGGTTCCATGCCCAGTCAGCGCTCAAATGATCTTGGCTACGCCAGTGTGCTATCGTTATTTTTAATCTCCTGGACTAGGGAGGGGAGATATCAGCAAGGACTCCTCTTGCTAATCCCTGTCCAGTAACTGCATGTGGTTAAACGGCCCATTGTTGCTCACTGTCTCAGCAGTTGGGGAGGTATCGGAACACTGCCCCAGCAGGGCCAGCATGTTCAGAAGAGGGGAGAAAACTGCGAGCACTCCTCATTGCAGTTTAAAAGGTAAATCTCCACAGATTTAGAAATAACATGAGCTCGTTACACACTTCTTCCATGCATGATACGTACGTTCGATACCTGTTCAGTTGTGATTTGTTGGTGTTTTGCCGATTGCTCAGTTAGTTGGATGCCAGTTGTGACCAATTGCTGCAGCAGTTTGGCCTCAACCTTCAGCAGACTGGTGGAGAGGAAGGTCAGTGGCACACTGGTCTTGGGATAGTGGTGCTTCTGTTTCATATGAAGATCATCACTCAGAATGGTGGATGGCACTGAATAAACATTTTGTGTTTTATTCTGTGGATTTAATTGTTTGTTGCTCAGAATTACGGATGGCAGTGCTAGAGAATGGCATTTCCCCTCCACTCCATATTTTGCTTACATATTCAGCATCAAAGACTCTTAGTCCATCTATAGGCAGTGCGTTCCAGATCCTAACTACATGCTGCGTAAAAAAAGTTTTTCCTCATGTTGCTGTTGATTCTTTTGCCAATTATTTAAACTGGCGTCCTCTGGTTCTTGACCCTTCGGCCAGTGGGAACATTTTCTCCCTATGTACTCTGCCCAGACCCCCTCATGATTTGAACGCCTCAATCAAATCTCCGCTTAATGTTCTCTTCCCTAAGGAGAACAACCCCAGCTTCTCAATCTATCCATGTAACTTAAGTCCCTCATCCTTGGAACCATTCTGGTGCATCTTTTCTGCACTCTCTCCAATGCCTTCACATCCTTCCTAAAGTGCGGTGCCCAGAATTGGATACTCTGGTTGAGACCAAACCAGTGTTTTATAAAGGTTCATTATAACCTCCTTGCTTTTGTGCTCTATGCCTGTATTTATGAAGTCCATGATCCCCCATGTATTTTTAATCACTTTCTCAACCTGCCCTGCCACATTAGACGATTTGTGTACATATACCCATAGGTCTCTCTGTTCCTTTATTTTATATTCTTTCTACAAAAATATATCATTTCACATTTCTCTGCATTAAATTTCATTTGCCACTTGTCCGTCCATTCCACTAACCTGTCTATGTCCTCTTGAAGTCTATTATTATCCCCCTCACACCGTATGATACTTCCAAGATTTGTGCCATCTGCAAATTTTGAAATTGTGCCCTGTACACCAAGACTAGATCATTAATATACATCGTAAAAACACTGGTCCTAGTACTGACCACTGGGGAGCCCACTGGTATACCTTCCTCCAGTCCACCACTCTCTGTTTTCTGTCACTCAGCCAACTTTGTATCCATGCTGCCACTGTCCCTTTTATTCATGGGCTTTAACTTTGCTAACAAGCCTATTACATGGCATTTTATCAAATGCCTTTTGGAAGTCCATATACACCACATCAACCGCATTACTCTCATCAAAAAACTCAATCAAGTCCGATAAACATGATTTGCCTTTCACAAGTTTATGCTAACTTTCCTTAATTAATCCACCCTTGTCCAAATGACTGTTAATTTTGTCCCAGATTATCATTTATAAAAGCTTTCCCACCACTGATGTGGAACTGACTGGCCTGTCATTGCTGGATTTATCCTTACACCTTTTTTTGAATAAAGGTGTAACATTTGCAATTCTCCAGTCTTCTGGCACCACTCCAGTATTATGGCCAGTGCCTCCGCAATCTCCATCCATCCTTCCTTCAGTACTGAAGACTTGTGCTCCAGAACTAGCCGACCCCTAGCCAAGCTGTTCCAGTACAAATATAACACTGGCATCTACCCGGCAATGTGGAAAATTGCCCAAGTATGTCCTGTGCACAGGACAAAACCAACCCGGCTAATTACCGCCCTATCAGTCTACTCCCGATCATCAGCAAAGTGATGGAAGGGGTTGTTAACAGCGCTATCAAGTGGAACTTACTCAGCAATAACCTGCTCACTGATGCTCAGTTTGGGTTCCGCCAGGGCCACTCAACTCCTGACCTCATTACAGCCTTGGACCAACCATGGACAAAAGAGCTGAACTCCAGAGGTGAGGTGAAAGTGACGGTCCTTGACATAAAGGCAGCATTTGACCGAGTGCGGCATCAAGGAGCCCTAGCAAAACTGGAGTCAATGGTAATCAGGGGAAAATCTCTCTGTTGGTTGGAGTCATACCTAGCACAAAGAAAGATGGTTGTGGTTGTTGAAGGTCAATCATCTCAGTCCCAGAACATCACTGCAAAAGTTCCTCAGAGTAGTGTCCTCGGCCCAACCATCTTCAGCTGCTTCATCAATGACCTTCCCTCCATCGTAATGTCAGAAATGGGGATGTTCGCTGATGATTGCATGATGTTCAGCACCATTCGTGACTCCTCAGACATTGAAGCAGATCATGTCCATATGCAGCAAGACCTGGACAATATCCAGGCTTGGGCTGATAAGTGTGGCAGGTAACATTTTTTATTTTAGAGGTACAGCACTGAAACAGGCCCTTCGGCCCACCGAGTCTGTGCCGACCAACAACCACCCATTTATACTAATCCTACATTAATCCCATGTTTCCTACCACATCCCCACCATTCTCCTACCACCTACCTACACTAGGGGCAATTTATAATGGCCAATTTACCTATCAACCTGCAAGTCTTTGACTGTGGAAGGAAACCGGAGCACCCGCTGGAAACCCACGCGGTCACAGGGAGAACTTGCAAACTCCGCACAGGCAGTACCCAGAACTGAACCTGGGTCGCTGGAGCTGTGAGGCTGCGGTGCTAACCACTGCACCACTGTGCCACACAAGTGCCAGGCAATGATCATCGCAAACAAGAGGGAATCTAATCATCTCCCCTTGACGTTCAATGTTATTGCCATCACTGAATCCCCGACTGTCAACATCCTGGGAATTACCATTGACCTGAAACTGAACTGGAGTAGCCACATAAATGCTGTAGCTACAAGAGCATGTCAGAGACTGGGAATTCTGCTGCGAGTAACTCACATCCTGTCTTCCCAAAGCCTGTCCACCATCTGCAAGGCACAAGTCAGGAATGTGATGGAATACGCTCCACTTGCCCGGATGAGTGCAGCTCCAACAACACTCAAGAAGCTTGACACCATCCAGGAGAAAGCAGCTCGCTTAATTGGAACCACCATCCACCACCTTCAACATTCACTCCATCCACCACCGATGCACAGCGGGAGCAGTGTGTACCATATACAAGATGCACTGCCGCAACTCACCTTCCAAATACTCAACCTGTACCACCTAGAAGGACAAGGGCTGAAGATTCATGGGAACACCAGCACCTGCAATTTCCCGTCCAAGCCACAGACCATCCTGAATTGGAACTGTATCACCGTTCCTTCGCTGTCGCTGGGTCAAAATCCTGGAACTCTCTTCCTAACAGCACTGCAGCGGTTCAAGAAAGCATCTCCCCACCACCTTCACGAGGGCAATTCAGGATGGGGAATAAATGCTGGCCTAGCCAGCGACACCCATATTCCCTGAACGAATAAAAAAAAAAGCATCCTCCATTGCATCCTATCCAGATCTTGTGACTTATCAATTTTAAGGACAACCACCCTTTCCAATCACACTTGTTATTCAATTTTTAGCCAATCCAGTGTCTCAACTCTTCCACTATGACTTCAGCAGCATCTTCTTTCTTGGTAAAGACAAATGCAAAATACTCATTTAGTACCTTAGTCATGCCCTCTGCCTCCATCTGTAGATCCCTTTTTGGTCCCAAATTGGCCCCACCCTCCTCTTACTACCCGTTTTTGTTATTTGTTCTTGAGATGTGAACATTGCTGGCAAGGCCAGCATTTATTGCCCATGAAAAGTTGGTGCTGATTGCCTCTTGACCTGCCGCAGACCATGTGTTGTAGGTACTCCCGCAGTGCAGTTAAGGAGCGAGTTCCAGGATTTTGACCCAGCAACAGTGAAGGAACAGAGATATATTTCAAAGTCAGGAAGGTGTGTGATTTGGAGGGGAACTTGCAGGTGGTGGTGGTCCCATGCATCTGCAGCCTTTGTCCTTCTTGGTGGTAGAGGGCATGGGTTTGGAAGGAGCCTTGGCAAGTTGATGCAGTGCATCTTCTAGATGATACACACTGCTGCCATTGTGCGCTAGTGACGGAGGGAGATAGTGTTTAAGGTGCTGAATGGGGCGCCTATCAAGCAGGTTACTTTCTCTTGGATGGTGTCGAGCTTCTTGAGTGTTGTTGGAGTTGCACTCGTCTAGGCAAGTAGGGAGTATTACATCACATTCCTGACTTGTGTCTTGTAGATGGTAGATAAGCTTTGGGGAGTCAGGAGATGGGTTACTTGCTGCAGAATTCCCAGTCTCTGACCTGCTCTTGTAGTCACAATATTTATATGGCTAGTCCAGTTAAGTTTCTGGTCAATGATAGCCCCCATGATGTTGATGGTGGGGGATTCAGTAATAGTAATGCCGTTGAATGTCATGAGGAGATGGTTAGATTCTCTCTTTTACTATTTGTATGCCTATACAAGACTTTTGGATTTCGTTTTATGTTAGCTGCCAGTCTTTTCTCATACTTTCTCTTTGCCTCTCATATTATTCTTTTTATTTCACCTCAGAATTTTTTATATTCAGCCTGGTTCTAACTTGCTTAATCAACTTATCATCCATACCCTTTTTCTGCTTCATCTGACTGTCTATCTCTTTCACATCTAGGGAGCTCTGGCTTTGGTTGCCCTATTTTCCCCTTCATAGGAATATACCTCTACTGTACCTGGACCATCTCCTCTTTAAAGGCAGCCCATTGTTCCATAACAGTTTTGCCTGCCAATCTTTGTTTCAAATTTACCTGGGACACATCCATTCTCACTCCACCAAAATTGACCCTCTTCCAGTGAAGTATTTTCACTCTCGATTGCTCCTTGTCCTTTTCCACAGCTATGTTAAACCTTATGATACTATGGTCAATGTTCCCTAAATATGAGCTGGAAATATACTACTCAAGAAAATTTTCCTAAACACAGTTCGGAAACAGTTACTCTGCCTTTTACACTATTACTATTCCAATTGATATTAAGATAATTGAAGTCCCCCATTATCCCAACTCTATAGTTTTTGCACCTCTCTAATTTCCCTGCAAATTTGCTCCTTTATATCTTTCCCACAAGTTGGTGGCCTACAGAATACACCCAGTAGTGTATTGGCATCTCTGTTGTTTCTTAACTCTAACCAAATAGATTCTGCTGTTGATCCCTCCAGGACATCCTCTCTGTTCAGCACTGTAATATTATCCTTTCTTTTCTTCCCTATCTTTCTTGAACATCTTGGAATATTTATTCTCCAGCCCTGCCCTTTTTGAGCCTTGTCTCTGTTATCACTGCAACATCATATTCCCATGTGATTATTTGTGCCTGCAGCTCTCCAACCTTTTTTACTACTCTTTGTGTATTTACGTACATGCACAATAAACAGAATTTAGATCTTATTGTATTCCCTCTTAGCCTGACTACACTTAATATCTTACTATTTCTTACTCTATTGTTATCTGTCTCTCCCAATCCTTTGTACACTTTGCTTCTACTTTCTAATGCTACATCCTGGTTTCCATCCCTTGCCAAATTAGTTTAAACCCTCCTGAGCAGCACTCACAAACCGCCCCATGAGGACATTTGGTCCTGGCTCTACAGAGGTGTAACCTGTCCAGCCTATCTAGGCCCTACCTCCCCCAGAACTGGTCCCAATGTACAAGGAATCTAAAGCCCTCCCTCCTGTACTTTCTCTCCAGCCATGCATTCATCTGCTGTATCCTCCTATTTCTATACTCACTAGCACATGACACCAGGAGTAATCCAGAGATTACTACGTTTGAGATTCTTCTTGCTAGCCTCTTTCCTAGCTCCCTAAAATCTTGCCTCAGGACCTCATCCCTCTTTCTACCTATGTGGTTGGTACTGATATGGACCACGACTTCTGACTGTTCACCCTCCCCCCCTCAGAATGCTCGCAGTTGCTCAGTAACATGCTTGTACCAGGAAGGCAACATAACATCCTGGAATCATGTCTGCGATCACAGAAAAATCTGTCTGTTCCCCTAACCTTAAAATCCCCTATCATTATTGCTTTCCAAATTTTCCTCCCGCCTTTCCCCACCCCCCCCCCCCCACCCCTCCCCGGATACACCTGAGCCAGCTGTGGTGCTGTAGTCTTGGCTCTGACTGTACACCTCAGAAGGACTATCATCCTCACCAGTGTTCAGAATTGAATACTGGTTAGAGAGGAATATTCACTCCTGCATTACCTGCCTGGTCCTGATTGTCTGACCGGCCGTCACCCTTTCCCTCTCTGCCTGCACACCCTTAAGCTGCAGGAAGACGACAGAATGTAACCTTGATCATCATCTGGTGCATTTGGGGATTTGTCTCTTTCAGCTTGTATTTCTCTCCACATTACTGCTTAGGACTGAAGAATATTTGAAAGACTTCTGAAGGTCCCATGGCACGAGTTTGAAGAAGGTCAGCGGAGTTCTCCCTGGTGTACTGGCCAATACTTATTTCTCAAACAACATAATGAAAACAGATTACCTAATCATGATCATATTTTTGCTGTGTGCAAATTGGCTTCCTTGTTTCTGACATTATAAAAGTGACCACACTTCAAAAGCATTTCATTGGGTGTAATGCGCTTTGCAATGTCTCGAGATTGTGAAATGCGCTATATCAAGGCAAATCTTTCATTTTTTGGGATTAGCTGAGTCTGTGTGTTGGGTTGGATGTGATACTGTTGGGTTGGATGAGAGACAGTGCTGGGTTAAGTATAGCGGTTTGTTTCTTGGGTTGGATGGAAGACTGTTGGATTAGAATATAGACTTGTTTGTTGGGCTGATGGGGAGACAGTGTTGGATTATTATTATTCTTTCATGGGTTGTGGGCGTCACTGGCAAGACCAGCGCCTGTTGCCCATCCCTAATTGCCCTTGACAACTGAGAGGCCTTTTGGGCCATTTCAGAGGGCAGTTAAGAGTCAACGACATTTTGTGGGTCTGGAGTCACATGTAGAGCAGACCAGGTAAGGACGGCAGATTTCCTTTCAGAAAGGACATGAGTGAACCAGATGGGTTTTTATGACAAATCGACGATAGTTTCCTGGCACTATTACTGAGACTAGCTTTCAATTCCATATTTTTTTATTAATTAATTGAACTTATTAATTAATTTAATTTAAATTCCACCAGCTGTTGTGGGATTTGAACCCGTGGCCCCAGGGCATTGGTCTGGGCCTCTGGAAGACTAGTTCAGTGACATTACCACTCCACCACAGCCTCCCTCTTCAGATATAGTCTTGTTTGTTGGGTTGGCTGAGAGACTGTGTTGGATTAGATATAGGTTTGTTTGTTGGGTTGGATGAGAGACTGTGTTGGATTAGATATAGAGTCATAGAGTTATACAGCAAAGAAACAGGCTCTTTGGCCCATTGTGTCTGTGCCGGCCATCAAGTACCTAACTATGCTTATCCCATTTTCCAGCACTTGGCCCATAGCCTTGAATGCTATGATGTTTCAAGTACTCATCTAAATACTTCTTAAATGTTGTTATGGTTCCTGCCTCTACCACCACTTCAGGCAGTCCATTCCAGATTCCAACCACCCTCTGAGTGAAACTTTTTTTCCTCAAATCTCCTCTAAACCTCCTGCCCCTTACCTTAAATTTATGCCCGCTGGTTATTGACCCCTCCGCTAAAGGAAAAAGTTTCTTCCTATCTAACCTATCAATGCCCCTCGTAATTTTGTATACCTCAATCATGTCCCCCCTCAGCCTTCTCTGCTCTAGGGAAAACAACCCTAGCCATTTCAGTCTCTCTTCATAACTGAAATGCTCCAGCCAGGCAACATCCTGGTGAATCGCCTCTGCACCCTCTCCAGTGCAACCACATCCTTCCTATAGTGTGGTTCCCAGAACTGTACACAGTACTCCAGCTGTGGCCTAACTAGCATTTTATACAGCTCCATCATAACCTCCCTGCTCTTATATTCTATGCCTCGGCTAATAATGGCAAGTATCCCATGTGCCTTCCTAACCACTTTATCTACCTGTGCTGCTGCCTTCAGTGATCTATGGACAAGTGCACCAAGGTCCCTCTGCCCCTCTGTACTTCCTAGGGACCTTCCATCCATTGTATATTCCCTTGCCTTGTTAGTCCTCTGAAAATGCATCACCTCACACTTCTCAGGATTAGATTCCATTTGCCACTGCTCTGCCCATCTGACCAGCCCATCTATATCTCTCTGTAATCTAAGGCTTTTCTGCTCACTATTTACAACACCACCAATTTTCGTGTCATCTGCGAACTTACTGATCATACCTCCTATATTCACGTCTAACTCGTTAATGTACACTACAAATAGCAAGGATCCGAGCACCGATCCCTGTGGTACACCACTGGTCACCGGCTTCCATTCGCAGAAACAACCCTCAACCATCACCCTCTGCCTCCTGCCACTAAGCCAATTTTGGATCCAATTTGCCAAATTGCCCTGGATCCCATGGACTCTTACCTTCTTGACCAATCTCCCATGTGGGACCTTATCAAAAGCCTTACTGAAGTCCATGTAGACTACATCAACTGCTTTACCCTCATCTACACATCTAGTCACCACCTCGAAAAATTCAATCAAGTTAGTTAGACACGATCTCTCCCTGACAAAGCCATGCTGACTATCCCTAATTAATCCCTGCCTCTCCAAGTGGAGATTAATCCTGTCCCTCAGAATTTTTTCCAATAGTTTCCCTACCACTGATGTTAGACTCACCGGCCTGTAATTACCTGGTTTATCCCTGCTACCCTTCTTGAATAATGGTCCCTTCTTGAATATAGGGGTTGGTTTGTTGGGTTGGATGAGAGACTGTGTTGGATTAGATGTAGGGGTTTGTTGGGTTGGATGGGAGACTGTGTTGGATTAGATGTAGGGGTTTGTTGGGTTGGATGAGAGACTGTGTTGGATTAGATTAGGGGTTTGTTGGGTTGGATGAGCGACTGCAGGGGAGAAATTGGACTTTGTCACTCCCTTTGTTTCACTGACAAAAACGATTTTTGGTGCGGATTTCAAGTTGCAATCTCACCCCAGAAGCGTGTTAGCTCCCAAGCTCGAAGCCGGTGACTTCCAAGTATCCAGGGTGCCTGCCTGAAACATGTTTTAGGAGGCCCTTTCAATATGGACACCAGGGTGTCAACGCCTTGTTTAGGACCTGCTTGTTACTTGTCATCGCGCAGGCAGAGCTTGCATTGCACATACCCCTTTCAGTTTTTCCAGATGTACAGCAGCCTAACCAATGATCCTTCAAGGGACCTCTTGGAAAAAAGAGGAAGTAACTTTTTTATATCTACATTTCTGTGGAGCAGGAGGGAATGCTCTTCCTGGCTGCACAAAGAATCAGTGTGTGTGTTGTGTGTTGTGTGTGTGTGTGTGTGCTGATGTGCTACCTGCGGTGTATTGGGTGTTTCGATGTGGTGTAGCATATCAATAACACAATGTAGTTTAATGAAATATAAATATAAAGCAGTTTACGTCTCTATCACACTCTGGTACAGTCTGCCAATCCAGTGCTTTTCGGTAAAAGCTGAAGTTGATTTCTAAACAGTTAGCCTTAGAGTAGTTGATCAGAGTTTCTGCAAGGCTGCTGCCAAATGCCTGTTGCTAATTGTGTGCTTGTTACAGGTTGCATGCCTTCAGGCGCGAGGAGATGAAGCGTTGAGAAAGGAGAAGTACCAGGAGGCAGTGCACTATTACACCCAGGGTCTAATGCTCGATGCCAAGGACTGCCAGTTACTGTCGTGCCGTGCTTTGGCGTTCATTCAGATGAAGCAATTTGAGGATGCGCGGTTGGATGGAGAAACCCTGATCCAGATCCAGCCCAAGGCCCCACAGGTCAGGCTTCTGAGAGATGCTTGTTGGGAAAACTCGAGCTCTCAGTTTAAAAGTTAAGGTGAAGAAGCACTTCCAAAATGCATTCAGTCTCTGGAAACCAAAACTCCCCTGGAGCACAGGGGATCAGTCTACTGCCAGTGACCTAGTTTATCACTGCCACTGGGTAGAGTGTTTTTGATGCAAACATCATCCCCACTTATCATCGGCAAGCAATGTAGTTATGGTGCTGGAGATTAAAGGGGCTGATTATTCTCTACATGTGTTGGCCATGCCTAAAAGATTAAGAAGTGGTGGCAGTCTCTCCTGATTGATATTGTATTGATAACACTCCAGTTTCCTGGGCCTGCTCCTTTGCATCATTATTCACAAATCCAGGTGCAGACCTGGGCTCACCAATAGTGGGAGACGAAAATGTCCATGAAATTTAAGGATGAGAAAGATTTCAGCAAATTTCAAAAAGCATTTCAACGCCTTAGCAGTTTCTACTAAGGCCAAAGGGAGAACAGGTAAGGAAGTGACAACCATTCGCAATGTTGGTACTATACAGTTGGAGGCACCTTGGTGGTTGGGGGAAAAAAAGAGGCTTTTTCGACTGATGACCACCCTGCTGTGCCTTGTTACGTACAATGTCATGTAAGGCTTAAGATTCAGGTTTAGCAGGGGTGTAAAATGGATAGTAGTGAATTGGCTGCCAGCTATACAACTTGCCCAATTTTCCTTTCTATTAATAATAATAGAAAAGAAACTCAGTCTGGGTGTAATTGGGTGACTGATTCACTATTGTCTTGGGCAACAGCGTAAAACAGACCAATTTTACATCTATCATGTCAATTTACTTCCCATTGACATTGTCCCAGGATTTCTGATCTTTCCCCAGACAGGCATTCCTGGGCCTGGACTGAGAGCAGGCACTAGACCAAGGAAGACATGCTAATGAAGTGAGTGGCTATTTCCAGCCCTCCTGCCTGTGCTTTCCCACCATTTTATTCAAAGTGTGCACATTTCCAGGGGAGCCCAAAGAAGTTGGAGTAGAGCCTTCTGCCTGAGACCCCTCAGATAAAAGAGTCTGAGAGAACCAGACAGCAAAGCCAGGTAGGCCACAAAGGTAACTGCTTCCTTTCTCATGCAGCCTCTCAACAGATCTTCATATCTGAAGACCTTCTCCAACAGCTGTTCTTCAGTTTCCACACTGATTTCTCAACGTTGGGCCCTGTACAACCTGGCTCTGCTAATGACCTGACCCAACAAATTTAGGCACTCTGAGGCCTGTGGACATAAGAAATAGGAGTTGGAGTAGGCTATAGGGTCCCTCAAGCCTGCGCTGTCATTCATGGCTGATCGTTGACCTCAACTCCACTTTCCTGCCCAATCTCCTTAAATTCCCTTAGATTCCAAGAATCTATCCATCTCAGCCCTGAATATTCAATGACTGAGCATCCTGGACAGGTGAGGGTTCTGCCTGTCTAGCTCCTGGGCAAGGAAGAGGAGAATATTGGGCTAAAATATCAGAGTGAAAGGCCAATGGAGCTGAAGGCCATTTGGGGTGAACCTGCTGATGAAGTTGAGTAATATAACTCTGTAACTCTGTCTGTTTCTGTGCTGATAACTTGCTGCTCTTCTTCCATTGCAGAATTATTACTTGCTGTTCCTGGCTAATAGGTACCTTGGCCATCTCCAAAAGGCTTTCCAGTCCCTGCTTTGTTGTCTGGAGCTTGATTCAACGCATCAGAATGAGATTGTGAAAGACCTTTACAAGGTCACCATGAAACTGTGTAATGATGAAACACAGGACAAATACTCAGATGAGAAAGGTACACAACTCTACTCTGTTACCCTGATCGAAAAAGCAGTATCAAAGTACAGAATCAATCAATCTGTCATAGTTAGGTATAGATAGGCATGAATATAGACACAGTATACTCTGATTCCAATTGTATCAATGCAATGACATAAAAAAGGACAACATTAGGAAGAGTAGCCAAGGCTCATTCTCGGTGCTGAGGTCTGCAGCTTGTGTTTAAGTCTGGGATTTGAGTAAATGAACTTCCACTGTTTGAGAAATGAAATGCAGTAAGTTCAATCTGGAAAATTGGGGCTTGCAATCAGGATGGAATTCCTATACTTTAAATTTCATTATAACTGGATACCAGGCTGGGAGTCGTCGCTTCTGGTGTTTAAATCTTCCCATTTTATAGTCAGATAATAGGTGACTTTCCAACAGCTGGAAAGCTGTTTATCTATTGCTGTTGGTTGTCAGCGTGGATGGGAGGGATTCACACCATGAGCAACAAGATAGCTGATCTACTTTTTGTCTCCATTTGTGGACATAATGAAACAAACTGATAAAATAAAGCATTCATCTCAGCCATCACAGCCCATTTTCTGGTACCCTAACTCTCCAATCGCTGCCCATCTTCCTTGTATACTAACTGTCCAATCTCTGCCCCTTGCACCTACGAACATACAAATTAGGAGCAGGAGTAGGCTACGCGGCTCCTTGAGCCTGCTCCGCCATTCAACAAGATCATGGCTGATCAGCTTGTAACCTCAACTCCACATTCCCGCCTACCCCAAATAACCTTTCATCGCCTTGCTTATCAAGAAGGCTGCATTTGCTGATAACACCACAACTAGGGGGTGCAGTACTAGCACATGCGCAAATGCAGCCTCTACCACAGAAACGTCACTGTTTGCGACGTTTCAGGCAGCTGCCAGGATTAAAGGTGGTGCTGCTCAATTATCACAAAAAACAAATTCAACCCGAAAATCCCCTCAATGGCCACCATCGCTGCCTCCATCCCACCCCCAACAGTCCCCTGCTCCCTCCTGCCATTGTACTTCTCTTTGCCGCTCCTTCCTGTGCCTGTCGTCTTGTCAATGGCTCCTCCCTGCCTTCCCTTAGCCACTTGCTCCGGCCTTGCCGCTCCACCCCGCCACCCCCCCCCACCCGCCTCTGGCCACTCGCTGCCCGCTTCTCCCCACTCTCCGACTGCTCACTCCCCGTTTTCCCCCCCCACCATTCCAGACGCTAGCTCCAGGCCGTGCCGCTTCCCTCTTCTCGGCCACTTGCTCCCACATTCGATTGTTCCCTGCTGCCCTAAGAAGCAAGGCAGGCCGTGAGGGATGACAGGGCAACGTAGGAACGAATGGCCAAAAGGAGGAGAAGCGGCGCAGCCTGGAGCTAGCAGATGGAGGTGGGGTGAGGGGGGGGGGGTGCAGGGAGTGAGCGGCCGGAGAACGGGGTGGGGGTGGGGGGAGAAGTGGGTGTGGAAGCAAGGAGCAGGGAACAATCGGCCGAGGGAGCAGTGGCAAGGTCTGGAAGGGGGAGGAGCGGCATGTGGAGAGGAGGGGGCGGGGAAGAAAGCGTCAAGGGCGGGTGCGAATGGCTGAGGGGGGGGAAGCAGAGAGGCCTGGAGCGAGTGGCCAATGGGGGAGAGCGGCCAGTGGGGCGGGAGAGAGTGGCCGAGTGTGGAACAAATGGCTGAGGGCAGGCAGCAGCGTGGTGGGGATCGTGCGGGGTGAAGCGGCGATTAAAGTAAGGATGGTGGGAGGGAGCGGGGTACTGTTCAGGTGAATGGAGACACCTATTGAGGGGTGAGGACATCATTGCATGGTGATGGCACGTGTGCTTGCGCGCATTTGTACTGGCAGACTGGCAAATGTTCGCACGCGTTGATGACGTCCGCGATCGCTCTACGCATGCTCTGCGTGGTCAGGAGTCACTTTGTATCAAGAATCTATCTACCTTTGCTTTAAAAATATTCAAAGACTCTGCTTCCACTGCTCTTTGAGGAAGAGGATTCCAAAGACTCAAGACCTTCTGAGAGAAAAAATTCTCCTCATCTCTGTCTCCTGCCACTGCCCTGTCTCTGTGACCTCCTGCGGTCTTT
The DNA here is from genome assembly GCF_036365525.1 of Heterodontus francisci. Taxonomy (NCBI): domain Eukaryota; kingdom Metazoa; phylum Chordata; class Chondrichthyes; order Heterodontiformes; family Heterodontidae; genus Heterodontus; species Heterodontus francisci. The sequence goes on from NC_090402.1 coordinate 50,782,515, forward strand.
CTTTCGTTACTTGGGGGACTACCACCTTCACCCCTGCCAGATCATTACATAGGAGCAGGTCAACCCCGTCCACAGGCAAACTGGGGACAATCCCTATGCTCACCTGTCCCAAAACTAGGTCACACTCCAAGTGCACCTGGTGTACAGGTACAGGCGTACACTGCCCTCCAACACCATTCACCACCATTTTGGTGTTCACTGCACTCTCTTGGGGAAGGATCAGGCCTTTTCCCTGTAAAAGGGATCTGGTGGCCCCTGTGTCCCTGAGAATCACTATGGGCTTGCTTGCCCCCACTCGAGGGGTATGGGGTTACTTTCCCTTCAAATATAAAACCTTGATAACCTTCAGGAATCCGATTAACTTTTCCTGCACTGGTCGTAGTAAGCTCCTGGGTTGCACTCTTACTGCAGTCAAAGCCATAGCTTGTTCTTCTCTGCTTTGCCTCAGGTCCCCATCGTCACTGAGCAGGTGCGCCCAGAATAACCCTAGTGGTTTCCCCTTTAGTTTCCAGCAGTCAGCTTTTAAATTCCCTGCCTTATTACAGTGGAAGCAAACAGGTCTCTGGGTCTCACTCTTGCTCACAACACCTTCCTTTTTGGCTGGATGAGTGCCCCCGGTGTCTCCTGCTTTCCTTTCTCTTCCAGGACTACCTGGGCGATATCACCTTCGCACCCTTTGTTCTTTTCAGATTTGTGGGGGTGATCAGGAAAGGTTCTCTCCTGGGAAACTGAATGGAAATTAAAGCAAACTCATCGGTCACCATAACCGCCTGCTGGGCTCCCTGAACCCGCTGCTCCTCCACATGAGTTTCTATTGAGAATGGGAGAGAGTTTTTAAATTCCTCTAACAGAATTACTTCTCTGAGAGTCTCATAGCTGAGCTGTATTTTAAGAGCCCTCAGCCACTGGTCAAAAGGCAGCTGCTTACTTCTTTCAAACTCCAGATAAGTTTGATTAGCTTGCCTTTTTGAGGGTTCTAAACTTTTGGCGATAGGCTTCAGGTACTAATTCATAAGCCCCAAGGATAGCATTTTTGGTCAGTTCATAATTTGATGAACTCTCATCTGGCAACAAGGAATAAACCTCATGGGCTTTTCTGGTTAGTTTGCTTTGCAGTAAAAAAAGACCAGATTTTAGCTGCCTTGCCAGTTTCTCGAAGGACATGAAAAAGTCTTCCACATCTTCCTCATTGAATTTTGAAATTAGTTGGGCGAGTTTTAGCAATCTTGTACCCAGTCCTAAATTGCGCTCCTCCATATTGGCCATGCTTTCACTAGGGTTACTCTGTCGCCCCCTAGCTATCTCAAGCCTCCGTAACTCCCTTCGCATTCCTTCTGGAATATTCTTTTTCGCTCTCTCCCTCCTCTCTCTCTTTCCTTCTCCTGTCTTTCTTTCTCTTCACATTCCTTTTGGAAGGCTCTCTCTTTCTTTTCCTGTTCCTTCTGGAAGGCTCTTTCTTTCTCTCTCTCTCCTCAAATTCAAGTTTCCTCTGTTCCAATTGTATCTTTGCTGAAAATACCCTGTCGAATTCTGCTTCTAACACTGTTTCTGCCTCTTCAGATTCAAGGAAAAATGGTTGGCCACTAGCCTTAGGAGTTCAGATTTCCTAACCTTGCCACGTACAGTGATCCCACACTGCTCAGCCATTTTCCTCAACTCCTCTATAGACAGTGCTTTTAACTTATCCCAAGTTACTTCACCCTGCCTTGGATAGCTGCTAGTTCAATTGCAGACTTGTTAGTATTCAATCACACACAACCACAAGAAAACCTGTATTGAAAACTTGCTCTTTTTTGCTTGGGAACAATTTGGCTTCCCACTTCCAATTTCTCTCTTTTGTCTGTGCGTAAAATCCCAGATGAGCCCCCAATTTCTGTTGTGACCAGGTGAGAAATGTGTCTAGGGATCTGTTACAATCTTCACCTGGTCTTATGGTACAGGGTTTAATTTTGAACACAAGTGTTTTGAGCTCCTCCTTTGTGAATCCTTGTTCACAACTTTCCAATAATAAGGCAAAGAAATTAGCACCAGCAGGCTTTCTTTGGTTTAAAGAAGAAAGATAAAATTTATTCAACTTTAAACTTAAATTCTAATCCGGTTAACTCCTACAGATATACAATGCGCCCATGCTAGCATGCACACGCGATACACACACGCAAATAGGGAAAGAAAAGAGCAGAAGAAAAAATAAGTAGAACAGTTTGAGGCAATATCTTGTTACTGTTTCTCGGCTCGCTGTAGTTTTTGATTGAAGATATGGTCTTGCGTTTCGTTTGGGCCCAGTATTCTTTGTAAAACTTGTTCACGTAAGAGATTTTTCTCTCTCTAAGTTTACGTGTCTTCACAAGATTCAGTTCCATGGGGAAGAGATGGAGGCAGGCAGACAAGAGAGGAGGTATTTTTGCTTCAGTTCCAGGAGAGATCTTCACTCCATGAGCACATGGCTTTGCCTCAGTTCAAATCCTGTTTTCTCCAATTTAAAACTCTCAGTTTAAATCTCTGCAACAGCCAGTTAGTCATGTGACTAAAACTGGTCTGACCACTTCTGTGTATTGGGAAGCAACTACTGGGTCCCCATTATTTCAACATTGTCTGGTAATGTGCAAATGTCCTTCCAGTCAGGGCTTGCAATTTTAAGTTTTTGTTCATGTGGCGAAATAATGTGTGCCCCAGTCTTGGCAGGTGAGGCGTTTGCCTGACACTAGTTTTAGCCCACTCTTCTCTCCCTCAAACTGAATGTAAAATTCAATCATATTATGATCGCTGCTGACTCGGGGTGCCTTAACTATGATGTCATTAATTAATCCTATCTTGCTGCTCAGTACCAGATCTAATATAGCCTGCTCTCTGGTTGGCTCCAGAATGTGCTATTCTAAGAAGTTATCTCGAAAACATTCGATGAACTACTCATCTCGGCTACCTTTGCTCATCTGATTTTTCCAGTCTATATGTAGATTAAAATCCCCTATGATTACCTTTCTGACAAGTACTCATTATTTCTTCCTTTATACCCTGTCCAACTGTGTGGTTACTATTTGGTGGCCTATACATTCTCCCACAAGTGACTTCTTGCCTTTATCATTTCTCATCTCTACCCAAACTGCTTCTACATCCTGGTTTCCTGAACTTGGGTCATCTCTCTCTATTGTGCTGATACCATCATTAATTAACAGAGCCACCTCTCCACCTTTTCCTAGCTTCCTGTCCTTCCTTGGTACTTGGGAATATGATGTTGTTGCTATTACAGAGACTTGGTTGAGGGAAGGGCAGGATTGGCAGATAAATGTTCCAGGCTTTAGAAGCTTCAGGCGGGATAGAGGGGGATGTAAAAGGGGTGGGGGAGTTGCATTACTGGTTAAGGAGAATATCACAGCTGTACTGCGGGAGGACACCTCAGAGGGGTCATGCAGCGAGGCAATTTGGGTGGAGCTCAGGAATAGGAAGGGTGCAGTCACGATGTTGGGGGTTTACTACAGGCCTTCCAACAGCCAGCGGGAGGTAGAGGAGCAGATATGTAGACAGATTTTGGAAAGATGTAAAGGTAACAGGGTTGTGGTGGTGGGTGATTTTAACTTCCCCTATATTGACTGGGACTCACTTAGTGCTAGGGGCTTGGATGGGGCAGAATTTGTGAGGAGCATCCAGGAGGGCTTCTTGAAACAGTATGTAGATAGTCCAACTAGGGATGGGGCCATTCTGGACCTGGTATTGGGGAATGAGCCCGGCCAGGTGGTCGAAGTTTCAGTGGGGAAGCATTTCGGGAGCAGTGATCATAATTCCATAAGTTTTAAGGTACTTGTGGATAAGGATAAGAGTAGTCCTCGGGTGCAGGTGCTAAATTGGGGGAAGGCTAATTATAACAATATTAGGCAGGAACTGAAGAATTTAGATTGGGGGCGGCTGTTTGAGGGTAAATCAACATCTGACTTGTGGGAGTCTTTCAAACGTCAGCTGATTAGAATCCAGGACCAGCATGTTGCTGTGAGGAAGAAAGACAAGTTTGGCAAGTTTCGGGAAGCTTGGATAACGCGGGATATTGTGAGCCTAGTCAAAAAGAAAAAGGAAGCATTTGCAAGGGCTGGCAGGCTAGGAACAGATGAAGCACTTGAGGAATATAAAGAAAGTAGGAAGGAACTTAAGCAAGGAGTTAGGAGGGCTAAAAGGGGTCATGAAACGTCATTGGCAAATAGGATTAAGGAAAATCCCAAGGCTTTTTATACATATATAAAGAGCAAGAAGGTAACCAGGGAAAGGGTTGGCCCACTCAAGGACAGAGATGGGAATCTATGTGTGGAGCCAGAGGAAATGGGCGAGATGCTAAATGAGTACTTCGCATCAGTATTTACCAAAGAGAAGGACTTGGTGGATGATGAGCCTAGGGAAGGGAGTGCAGATAGTCTCAGTCATCTCATTATCAAAAAGGAGGATGTGTTGGGTGTCTTGCAAAGCATTAAGGTAGATAAGTCCCCAGGGCCTGATGGGATCTACCCTAGAATACTGAGGGAGGCAAGGGAAGAAATTGCTGGGGCCTTGACAGAAATCTTTGCATCCTCATTGGCTACAGGTGAGGTCCCAGAGGACTGGAGAATAGCCAATGTTGTGCCTTTGTTTAAGAAGGGTGGCAAGGATAATCCAGGAAATTATAGGCCGGTGAGCCTTACGTCAGTGGTAGGGAAATTATTAGAAAGGATTATTCGGGACAGGATTTACTCCCATTTGAAAACAAACGAACATATTAGCGAGAGACAGCATGGTTTTGTGAAGGGGAGGTCGTGTCTTACTAATTTGATTGAGTTTTTTGAGGAAGTGACAAAGATGATTGATGAAGGAAGGGCAGTGGATGTTATCTATATGGACTTCAGTAAAACCTTTGACAAGGTCCCGCATGGCAGACTGGTACGAAAGGTGAAGTCACACGGGATCAGAGGTGAGCTGGCAAGATGGATACAGAACTGGCTCGGTCATAGAAGACAGAGGGTATCAGTGGATGGGTGTTTTTCTGAATGGAGGGTTGTGACTAGTGGTGTTCTGCAGGGATCAGTGCTGGGACCTTTGCTGTTTGTAGTATATATAAATGATTTAGAGGAAAATGTAGCTGGTCTGATTAGTAAGTTTGCGGACGACACAAAGGTTGGTGGAGTTGCGGATAATGATGAGGATTGTCAGAGGATACAGCAGGATATAGATCGGTTGGAGACTTGGGCGGAGAAATGGCAGATGGAGTTTAATATGGACAAATGTGAGGTAATGCATTTTGTAAGGTCTAATGCAGGTTGGAGGTATACAGTAAATGGCAGAACCCTTAGGAGTATTGACAGGCAGAGAGATCTGGGCGTACAGGTCCACAGGTCACTGAAAGTGGCAACGCAGGTGGATAAGGTAGTCAAGAAGGCATACGGCATGCTTGCCTTCATCAGTCGGGGCATAGAGTATAAAAATTGGCAAGTCATGTTGCAGCTGTACAGAACCTTAGTTAGGCCACACTTAGAATATTGTGTGCAATTCTGGTCGTCACACTACCAGAAGGACATGGAGGCTTTGGAGAGGGTACAGAGGAGGTTTACCAGGATGTTGCCTGGTCTGGAGGGCATTAGCTATGAGGAGAGGTTGGAAAAACTCGGATTGTTTTCACTGGAACGACGGAGGTGGAGGGGCGACATGATAGAGGTTTACAAAGTTATGAGCGCATGGACAGAGTGTATAGTCAGAAACTTTTTCCCAGGGTGGAAGAGTCAGTTACTAGGGGACATAGGTTTAAGGTGCGAGGGGCAAAGTTTAGAGGGGATGTGCGAGGCAAGTTCTTTACACAGAGGGTGGTGAGTGCCTGGAACTTGCTGCCAGGGGAGGTGGTGGAAGCAGATACGATAGCGACGTTTAAGAGACATCTTGACAAATACATGAATAGGAAGGGAATAGAGGGATATGGGCCCTGGAAGTGCAGAAGGTGTTAGTTTAGGCAGGCATCAAGATCGGCGCAGGCTTGGAGGGCCGAATAGACTGTTCCTGTGCTGATCTGTTCTTTGTTCTTTGTCCTAAATGTCATGTACCTTTCAATATACAAGTCCCAATTTATGTCATCCTGCAGCCATGTTTCTGTAATGGTTATCAGATCGTACTTATTTATTTATATTTGTGCTATCAGTTCATCTGGTTTGTTTCGAATCCTATGTGCATTCAGATACAGAGCCTTTAGTTTTGGCCTTTTATTATTTTTGTAGAATCTAGCCTTGTCTGCTGATTTACTCCTGGATTTGTACTTATTGTCAGTTCCTGTCATGGTCTGTTTATCTTTTCCCATATTAATACTTTTCTCACTTGCTTTGTTTCTACTCTTTGATTTACCACATCTTCCCAAATTTGATCCCTTGTCCCCAGTATTGAGTTCAAAACCCTATTTACTTCCCTAGTTATGTGGCTCACTAGAACACCAGTCCCAGTATGGTTCAGGTTTTTCTTTAATTCATTGGTGGGATGTGGGCATTGCTGGCTGGGCCAGCATTTATTGCCCAGCCCTTAATAAGGTGGGGGTGAGCTGTCTTCTTGAACTGCTGCAGTCCTTGGTGCACCAACAGTACTGTTAGGAAGGGATTTCCAGGATTTTGACCCATAGTTCCAAGTCAGGATGGTGTGTGGCTTGCGGAGGAGCTTGCAGGTGCTGATGTTCCCATACATCTGCTGCCCTTGTCCTTCTAGGTGGTAGACGTTGCGGGTTTGGAAGGTGCTGTTGAAGGAGCCTTGGTGAGTTGCTGCAGTGCATCTTGTATATGGTACACACTGCTGCCACTGTGCATCAGTGATGGAGGGAGTGACTGTTGAAGGTTGTGGATGGGGTACCAATCAAGCAAGCTGCTTTTTCCTGCATGATCTCCAGCTTCTTGAGTGTTGTTGGAGCTGCACACATCCAGGCAAGTTTTTGTTTTTATTCATTCATGGGATGTGGGCGTCACTGGCCAGGCCAGCATTTATTGCCCATCCCTAATTGCCCTTGAGAAGGTGGTGGTGAGCTGTCTTCTTGAACCGCTGCAGTCCATGTTGGGTAGGCGCACCCACAGTGCTGTTAGGAAGGGAGTTCCAGGATTTTGACCCAGCAACAGTGAAGGAACAGCGATATAGTTCCAAGTCAGGATTGTGTGTGACTTGGAGGGGAACTTGCAGGTGGTGGTGTTCCCATGCATTTGCTGTCCTTCTAGTTGGTAGAGGTTGCGGGTTTGGAAGGTGCTCTCTGAGGAGGCTTGGTGAGTTGCTGCAGTGCATCTTGTAAATGGTATACACAGCTGCCACTGTGCGTCGCTGGTGGAGGGAGTGAATGTTTGTCGATGGGGTGCCAATCAAGCAGGCTGCTTTGTCCTGGATGGTGTCGAGTTTCTTGAGTGTTGTTGGAGCTGCACCTATCCAGGCAAGTGGAGAGTATTCCATCACACCCCTGACTTGCGCCTTATAGATGGTGGACAGGCTTTGGGGAGTCAGGGGAGGTGAGTTACTCGCCGCAGGATTCCCAGCCTCTGACCTGCTCTTGTAGCCACGGTATTTATAATGCTACTCCAATTCATTTTCTGGTCAATGGTAGCCCCGAGGATTTTGATAGTGGGGGAATTCAGCGATGGTAATGCCATTGAATGTCAAGGGGAGATGGCTAGATTCTCTCTTGTTGGAGATGGTCATTGCCTGGCACTTGTGTTGCGTGAATGTTACTTGCCAGTTACCAATCCAAGCCTGGATTTTGTCCAGATCTTCCTGCGTATGGGCATGGGCTACTTGAATATCTGAGGAGTCGTGAATGGTGCTGAACGTTGTGCAATCATTAGTGAACAATTCACATCCAACCTTATGATGGAGGCAAGGTCGTTGATGAAGCAGCTGAAGATGGTTGGGCCTCGGAATTCCTGCAGTGATGTCCTGGGGCTGAGTTGATTAACCTCCAACAACCACAACCATCTTCCTTTGTGCTAGGTATGACTCCAGCCAACGGATAGTTTTTGCCCTGATTCCCATTGACTCCAGTTTTGCTCGGGCTCCTCGATGCCATACTCAGTCAAATGCTTCCTTGATGCCAAGGGCAGTCACTATCACCTCATCTCTCGAGTTTAGTTCTTTTGGCAATGTTTGGACCAAGGCTGTAATGACTTCAAGAACTGAGTGGCCCTGGCGGAACCCAAACTGAGCGTCAGTGAGCAGGTTATTGCTGAGCAAGAGCCACTTGATAGCACTGTCGACAACACCTTCCATCACTTTGCTGATGATCAAGAGTGGACTGACAGAGTGGCAATTGGCCGGGTTGGATTTGTCCTGTTTTTTGTGCACAGGACATACCTGGGCAATTTTCCACATTGCTGGGTAGATGCCAGTATTGTAGCTGTACTGGAACAGCTTGGCTAGGGGCGCGGCAAGTTCTGGACCACAAGTCTTCAGTACTGTTGCTGGAATGATGTCAGGGCTCATAGCCTTTGTAGTATCCAGTGCCTTCAGTCGTTTCTTGATATCATGTGGAGTGAATCGGATTGGTTGAAGACTTGTATCCTTGATGCTGGGGACTGCAGAAGGAGGCCATGATGGATCCCCCCCACTCGGCACTTCTGGCTGAAGATGGTTGCAAATGCTTCAGCTTTGTCTTTTGCACAAATATGCTGAGTTTTCCATAATTGAGGATGGGGATGGGGATATTTCTGGAGCCTACTCCTGTCATTTGATTAAGGCTGCGTTTGCTGACAACGCTACCACTAGGTGGTGCTGCAGTGGCATATGCGCAAATGCAGCATGTGCCACTAAAACGGGACGAGGGCAAGCAAGCGAGCGGGCCGGGGACGGGGGGGAGCAGAGGGACCGGAAAGAGCAGAGCAGATGGAGAGAGCAGCAAGGGGCGGGGGAGTGGAGGGGCTGGAAAGAGCGGAACGGCCAGAGAGAGCAGCGAGGGGGGGAGAGGAGCGGCCGAAAGAGCGGGGCGGCCGGAGAGAGCAGTGACAGGGGGTGGGGGGAGCGGAGCTTGACGCATGGGTTAGCGTTGCATTGCTGTACGCTTAAAGCGCATGTGCAGAGGCCGACAGGCGCGTTACCCGAAGATACACACATCATGCGATGACGTCATGGGCACATGCGCTAACCAGTCCTGGCAAGTCAGAAAGCAGTGCACGTGCAGAGAGCAGGAGACTCTCTGCGCATGTGCGCACCTTGGCGCAGCCTGATGACGTCAGTGGCCAGCCGCATTGTCAGGAATCACTTTGTTTGATTAATTGTCCACCACCATTCACGCCTGCATGTGGCAGGTCTGCAGAGCTTAGATCTGATCCGTTGGTTGTGGGATCGCTTTGCCCTGTCTATTGCATGCTGCTTCTGCTGTTTGGCATGCAAGGAGCCCTGGGTTGTAGCTTCACCAGGCTGACACCTCATTTTTAGGTATGCCTGGTGCTGCTCCTAGCATGCCTTCCTTCACTCTTCATTGAACCAGGTTTGGTCCCCTGGCTTGATGGTAAGTGTAGAGTGGGGGATATGCCGGACTATGAGGATACAGATTATGGTAGAATACAATTCTGCTGATGCTGATGGCCTACGGTGCTTCATGGATGCCCAGTTTTGAGTTGCTAGATCTGCTCGAAATCTGTCTCATTTAGCACGGTGGTAGTGCCACACAACATGATGGTGTGTATCCTCAATGTGAAGGTGGGACTTCAACTCCACAAGGACTGTGCGGTGATCACTTCCGTGCGGTGAGCAATACTGTCCTGGACAGTTACATCCGCAACAGGTAGATTGGTGAGGATGAGGTCAAGTAGGTTTTTCCCTCTTGTTGGTTCCCTCACCAGCTGCCACAGACCTAGTCTAGCAGCTATGTCCTTTAGGACTCAGCTAGCTTGGCCAGTAGTGATGTTACCGAGCCACTCGGTGATGGACATTGAAGTCCCTCACCCAGAGTACATTTTTTGCCCTTGCTACCCTCAGTTATTCTTCCAACTGGTGTTCAACATGGAGAAGCACTGATTCATCAGCCGAAGGGGTGGAGGCGGTAGGTGGTAATCAGCAGGAGGTTTCCTTGCCCATTGTTTAACCTGATCCCATGAGACATCATGGAGTCCGGAGTTGATGTTGAGGACTCCCAGGGCAATTCCCTCCCGACTGTATAATACTGTGCCGCCACCTCTGGTGGGTCTGTCCTGCCGGTGGGACAGGATATACCCGGGGATGGTGATGGTGGCATCTGGGTCATTGTCTGTAAGGTATATTCCGTGAGTATGACTATGTTAGGCTGTTGCTTGACAAGTCTGTGGGACAGCTCTCCCAATTTTGGCACAAGCACCCAGATGTTAGTAAGGAGGACTTTGCGGGGTCAATAGGGCTGGGTTTGCTGTTGTCATTCCAGGTGTAGACTGTCCTAACGGTACAGCCTCCACTTTCCCCAGTATTGGTGCCAGTGCCCCTCAAACCGGAACTCACTTCTACCACACCAGTCTTTGAGCAATGGATTCATTTCTCTAATCTTATTTGCCCTATGCCAATTTGCATGTGGCTCTGGTAATAATCCAGAGATTGTTACCTTTGAAGTTCTGCTTCTTAATTTGGTGCCTATCTCCTCATACTGTCTATGCAGAACCTCTTTCCTTGTCCTGCCTATGTCGTTGGAAGATGGACCACGATGACTGGATCCTCCCCCTCGTATTGTAAGTTCCTCCCCAGCCCTGAGCAGATGTCCCAAGCCCTGGCACTAGGCAGGCAACACGGCCTTCTGGACTCTCACTCTTTGCTGCAGAGAGCAGTGTCAATCCCCCTCACTATACGGTTCCCTACTACCACTACTCTCCTTTTTGCTGTACCACGGTGCCACAGTCAGTCTTCTAATCCACACTACAGCGTTCACCCATGTGTGTACAAGCTGCATGAACCTCGAACTTGTTGCTCAGTTGCAAGGGCTGAGGCTCCTCCGCTCCCACCTTTTTGATCCCCTTACCTGCCTGACTCACAGTCACACCCTCTTGTCGCTGACCACTGACCAAAACAGATGTCCCTATCTGAAGGGGTGTGACTGCCTTCTGGAACAAAGTCTCCAGGTAACTTTCCCCCTCCCTGATGCATTACAGTGTCTGTAGCTCGACCTCCAGCTCATCTACTCTGAGCCAAATCTCCTCAAGCCACAGACATTTACTACAGACGTGGTTGCTATGAATTGCCATGGCATCCAAGAGCTCCCACATAGTGCAGCCACGACACATCATCTGTCCTGCCATTGTTATTGCTCTATTTAAATTACATTTATTTTTCTTAATTAATTTATAGTTCCCTACTTACCGAACTCCCTTCTTCACACTCTGTGCACTGCAGCAGCACTCAATGTAGACAAGTAGCACTGGGAGGCCCCTGAATTTATACCTGCTGAATACAATGATGATCCAGCTTAGCTGGAGCTCAGAAACCAGTTTAAGGTAACTGCCTAATTAACTAGCTGCTCTCTGGGAGTTTGTATACCCCTGTTTAAAACTGTAAGAAACTTAACTTGTCTCTTAACTTAAACAGTAATTTTAGTTAGTTGTTAAATGTAAACAAAACAAAAACTAGACTTTAGAGAGATTAATGCATCCCCCTTGTACACTAACTTTCCAATCACTGCCCATCCCCCTTGTACACTAACTCTCCAATCACTGCCCATCCCCCTTGTACACTAACTCTCCAATCTCTGCCCATCATCCTTGTACACTAACTTTCCAATCTCTGCCCATCATCCTTGTACACTAACTCTCCAATCTCTGCCCATCCCCCTTGTACACTAACTCTCCAATCTCTGCCCATGCTCCTTGTACACTAACTCTCCAATCACTGCCCATCCCCCTTGTACACTAACTCTCCAATCACTGCCCATCATCCTTGTACACTAACTCTCCAATCACTGTCCATCCCCCTTGTACACTAACTCTCCAATCACTGCCCATCCCCCTTGTACACTAACTCTCCAATCACTGCGCATCCCCCTTGTACACAAACTCTCCAATCACTGCCCATCCCCCTTGTACACTAACTCTCCAATCACTGCCCATCATCCTTGTACACTAACTCTCCAATCACTGCCCATCATCCTTGTACACTAACTCTCCAATCACTGCCCATCCCCCTTGTACACTAACTCTCCAATCACTGCCCATCATCCTTGTACACTAACTCTCCAATCACTGCCCATCATCCTTGTACACTAACTCTCCAATCACTGCCCATCCCCCTTGTACACTAACTCTCCAATCACTGCCCATCATCCTTGTACACTAACTCTCCAATCACTGCCCATCATCCTTGTACACTAACTCTCCAATCACTGCCCATCCCCCTTGTACACTAACTCTCCAATCACTGCCCATCATCCTTGTACACTAACTCTCCAATCACTGTCCATCCCCCTTGTACACTAACTCTCCAATCACTGCCCATCATCCTTGTACACTAACTCTCCAATCACTGCCCATCCCCCTTGTACACTAACTCTCCAATCACTGCGCATCCCCCTTGTACACAAACTCTCCAATCACTGCCCATCCCCCTTGTACACTAACTCTCCAATCACTGCCCATCATCCTTGTACACTAACTTTCCAATCTCTGCCCATCATCCTTGTACACTAACTCTCCAATCACTGCCCATCCCCCTTGTACACTAACTCTCCAATCACTGCCCATCATCCTTGTACACTAACTTTCCAATCTCTGCCCATCATCCTTGTACACTAACTCTCCAATCACTGCCCATCCCCCTTGTACACTAACTTTCCAATCTCTGCCCATCATCCTTGCTCTGCCCATCATCCTTGTACACTAACTCTCCAATATCTGCCCATTTCCCTTGTACACAAACTCTCCAATCACTGCCCATCATCCTTGTACACTAACTTTCCAATCTCTGCCCATCATCCTTGTACACAAACTCTCCAATCACTGCCCATCCCCCTTGTACACTAACTCTCCAATCACTGCCCATTTCCCTTGTACACTAACTCTCCAATCACTGCCCATCTCCCTTGTACCTTCACTCTCCCATTGAAACATCCCCTGGCACCCTAACTCTTCCCTTATAATATTCAGCTGAATTTTAAACTTCTCTGATGTTCATGTTTCTACCAACATTCTTAGATTATTCCAAACATTTCCCACTCTTTGATTAAAGATTTTCTTCTTAGTAAAACTATTTGTCCCTAATTTAAATCTTCTGGTTGTTGTAATAACCCATCCTTTTCACCACTGTTCTCAGGGAAGTGAACCTGTCACCCAATCCCATTCAGACTTTTGTGTGATTCCAGTCCCTGACTACATGCTTGACTTGTAATGATCTCAGGGCATCTAGTGATGGGCCACAAATTGCAACTTGCCAGTCACTCACATCTCATGAATAAATAAGAAAAATTCTTCTGAAAAATAAACTTTAAATCATGATGGTGTTTGGCATTCTTGATATAACTGTTTATCTACTGTTTAGGTTTGGATGAGATACTTCTCAAGATTGGGAATCTGCTATGTGATGCTGCATTTCATGATCTCTGCATTCAGTTGGTCAGCTCCGCCATACACCTTTGTCAGTCAACAATGAGTGAGTCAATCAGAATGCAGTTCCACCTGATCCATGCCAATTGTTATTCAGCAGCAAATGACAAGGGCATGACCAGAACAGCTTATGAAAACTGCCTGAAGCTGGCATTGAGGTTGAAGAGCACTGAAGAACAAATCAAGGTACAAACCACTGAGTTCTGATGAAAGGTCACAGACCTGAAACCTTAGCCATGTTTCTCTCTCCACAGATGTTGCCAGACCTGCTGAGTATTTCCAGTGTTTTCTGTTTTTATGACAAACCAGGACTGCTTGTCTCTAATTTTCCTATTTTAAAGTTCCACAAGCACCAGCAGCTTTCCAGGCCTCTTTCAAAGTGGCTACGCTCACTTCAGAGGGCCTTATAGTCAATTCTATTCTATAGTCAGATCTATTCTGGGCATGTTACTGTCTCCAGAATTGGAAGATTTATAATCCTACCAATAGGAAGGATGTTTCTTGTGATGTGGTTAGACATTTTTAAAATTACACCTCACTCAGTCTAACAGCTCAATATTACACTTACCCAGTCTAAAAACTCCATATTACACTCACCCAGTCTAACAGCTCCATATTGCACTTCACTCAGTCTAACAGCTCAATATTACACCTTATCCAGTCTAACAGCTCCATATTACACTCACCCAATATAACAGCTCCAGATTTCTCCCTGTGTCTGCGTGGGTTTTCTCCAGGTGCTCCGGTTTCCTCCCACAAGCCAAAAGACTTGCAGGTTTATAGGTAAATTGGCCATTATAAATTGTCACTAGTATAGGTAGGTGGTAGGGAAATATAGGGACAGGTGGGATGTTTGGTAGGAATATGGGATTAGTGTAGGATTAGTATGAATGGGTGGTTGATGTTCGGCACAGACACGGTGGGCCGAAGGGCCTGTTTCAGTGCTGTATCTCTAATCTAATCTAATCTAATCTAATTACACCTCACTCAATCTAACAGCTCCATATTTCACCTCACTCAGTCTAACAGCTCAATATTACACCTTATCCAGTCTAACAGCTCAATATTACACCTTATCCAGTCTAACAGCTCCATATTACACCTCACCCATTTTAACAGCTCCATATTACACCTCACCCATTTTAACAGCTCCATATTACACCTCACCCATTTTAACAGCTCCATATTACACCTCACCCATTTTAACAGCTCCATATTGCACCTCACTCAATCTAACAGCTCCATATTACACCTCACTCAGTCTAACAGCTCAATATTACACCTTATCCAGTCTAACAGCTCCATATTACACCTCACTCAGTCTAACAGCTCAATATTACACCTTATCCAGTCTAACAGCTCCATATTACACCTCACCCATTTTAACAGCTCCATATTGCACCTCACCAGTCTAACGACAGCTCATTATGTTACTCCAGTTGCTTTACAACAGTGAATTGTACCTCATTTTTTCCTGAGTGCTACCTTTCTGTGTTAAAATCTATCCTTGCTTATTGTGATAATTTTTGGAGAGTTGTGTGCGCTGTTATGTGAGTTGTTGTTGCAGTGCTGTGCAGGTCTGGCTGAAGGACATATGATAGCTGGCCACCCTGAAGAAGCCATTCGTTACTACCTTGAACTCCTAGCAATTCTGGAGCACTGTGAACAGGAACCCCGATACCAACACTCCAGATACGAGAGGCAGTCTTTATCCATCAGGTACCTCACTGAGCTCAATATACAGAATCAAAGAACATAGATATTTAGAAATGGATAGAATTACTATTGTACAAATCTTTCAAAGCGTTTTTGTCAGTTACTCTGTGGGTTAATTTTACAATTATGCAGTGACTGGGTGAAGCTCTGTTAGCAGTGCTTATGGGAAATTTGGGGTCCGTTGCCGAAGAGCTTTATGCCAAATGTTGCACATTAACTCAATATGCAGCAGTCCCATTAATGGCGTAATCCTATCAATGCATTGTGCAGTGTTCTCGTTAACACAGTGTTCAGTGATCCTGTTACTGCAATGTGTGGCGTTTCAGATAACGATATGTGCCATGGTTTTGCTACCGCAGTGTGCAGCATTCCTAATAACGCAGTGTTCTTCTTCTTTTGGGCCTCCTTATCTCGAGAGACAATGGATACGCGCCTGGAGGTGGTCAGTGCTTTCCTATTAATGCAGTCATAGAGTCATAGAATTATACAGCACAGAAACAGGCCCATCGTGTCCGTGCCGGCCGTCAAGCACCTACCTATTCTAATCCCATTTTCAGCACTTGGCCCGTAGCCTTGTATGCTATGGCATTTCAAGTGCTCATCTAAATAGCTATTAAATGTTGTGAGGGTTCCTGCCTCTATCACCCCTTCAGGCAGTGTGTTCCAGATTCCAACCACCATCTGGCTGAAAAAAAAATTTCCTCAAATCTTCTCTAAACCTCCTGCCCATTACCTTAAATCTATGCCCCTGGTTATTGACCCCTCCACTCAGGGAAAAAGTTTCTTCCTATCTACCCTATCTATGCCCCTCATAATTTTGTATACCTCAATCAGGTCCCCCCTCAGCCTTCTCTGCTCTAAGGAAAACAACCATAGCCTATCCAGATTCTCTTCATAGCTGAAATGCTCCAGCCCAGACAACATCCTGGTGAATCTCCTCTGCACCCTATCCAGTGCAATCACATCCTTTCTATAGTGTAGCGACCAGAACTTATATTCTATGCCTCGGCTAATAAAGGCAAGTATCCCATGTACATTAGGGACATTTGAGCGACTCTTGGATAGGTACATGGATGATAGTAGAATGAAGGGTATGTAGGTAGTTTGATCTTAGAGTAGGTTAAAGGTTCGGGAAGGGCCTGTACTGTGCTGTACTGTTCTATGTTCTATACCTTCCGAACCACCTTATCTACTACCTGTGCTGCTGCCTTCAGTGATCTATGGACAAGTACACCAAGGTCCCTCTGACCCTCTGCATTTCCTACGGTCCTACCATCCACTGTATATTCCCTTGCCTTGTTAGTCCTCCCAAATTGCATCACCTCGCACTTCTCAGGATTAAATTCCATTTGCCACTGATCTGCCCATCTTACCAGCCCATCTATATCGTCCTGCAACCTGCGGCTTTCCTCCTCACTATCTACGACACCACCAATTTTCGAATCATCTGTGAACTTACTTAACATACCTCCTATATTCATATCTAAATCATTAATATACACTGCAAACATCAAGGATCCCAGCACCGATCCCTGTGGTACACCACTGGACACAGGCTACCAATCGCAAAAACAACCTTCGACCATCACCCTCTGCCTCCTGCCACTAAGCCAACCTTGGATCCAATTTACCAAATTGC
This sequence comes from Heterodontus francisci, assembly GCF_036365525.1. Taxonomy (NCBI): domain Eukaryota; kingdom Metazoa; phylum Chordata; class Chondrichthyes; order Heterodontiformes; family Heterodontidae; genus Heterodontus; species Heterodontus francisci. Next base: position 50,799,375 of record NC_090402.1, read on the forward strand.
CCTGGATCCCATGGGCTCTTACATTCTTGATCAATCTCCCATGTGGGACCTTATCAAAAGCCTTACTGAAGTCCATGTAGACCACATCAACTGCTTTGCCCTCATCCACACACCTAGTCACCTCCTTGAAAAATTCAATCAAATTTGTTAAGACATGATCTCCCCCTGACAAAGCCTTGCTGAGTATCCTTGATTAATCCCTGTTTCTTCAAGTGGAGATTAATCCTGTCCCTCAGAGTTTTTTCCAATAGTTTCCCTACCACTGATGTTAGTGTGCAGTGGTCCTGTTAACAGTGTGCCACGATCCGGTTGATGCAGTGTGCCACGATCCGGTTGATGCAGTGTGCCACGATCCGGTTGATGCAGTGTGCCACGATCCGGTTGATGCAGTGTGCCACGATCCGGTTGATGCAGTGTGCCACGATCCGGTTGATGCAGTGTGCCACGATCCGGTTGATGCAGTGTGCCACGATCCGGTTGATGCAGTGTGCCACGATCCGGTTGATGCAGTGTGCCACGATCCGGTTGATGCAGTGTGCCACGATCCGGTTGATGCAGTGTGCCACGATCCGGTTGATGCAGTGTGCCACGATCCGGTTGATGCAGTGTGCCACGATCCGGTTGATGCAGTGTGCCACGATCCGGTTGATGCAGTGTGCCACGATCCGGTTGATGCAGTGTGCCACGATCCGGTTGATGCAGTGTGCCACGATCCGGTTGATGCAGTGTGCCACGATCCGGTTGATGCAGTGTGCCACGATCCGGTTGATGCAGTGTGCCACGATCCGGTTGATGCAGTGTGCCACGATCCGGTTGATGCAGTGTGCCACGATCCGGTTGATGCAGTGTGCCACGATCCGGTTGATGCAGTGTGCCACGATCCGGTTGATGCAGTGTGCCACGATCCGGTTGATGCAGTGTGCCACGATCCGGTTGATGCAGTGTGCCACGATCCGGTTGATGCAGTGTGCCACGATCCGGTTGATGCAGTGTGCCACGATCCGGTTGATGCAGTGTGCCACGATCCGGTTGATGCAGTGTGCCACGATCCGGTTGATGCAGTGTGCCACGATCCGGTTGATGCAGTGTGCCACGATCCGGTTGATGCAGTGTGCCACGATCCGGTTGATGCAGTGTGCCACGATCCGGTTGATGCAGTGTGCCACGATCCGGTTGATGCAGTGTGCCACGATCCGGTTGATGCAGTGTGCCACGATCCGGTTGATGCAGTGTGCCACGATCCGGTTGATGCAGTGTGCCACGATCCGGTTGATGCAGTGTGCCACGATCCGGTTGATGCAGTGTGCCACGATCCGGTTGATGCAGTGTGCCACGATCCGGTTGATGCAGTGTGCCACGATCCGGTTGATGCAGTGTGCCACGATCCGGTTGATGCAGTGTGCCACGATCCGGTTGATGCAGTGTGCCACGATCCGGTTGATGCAGTGTGCCACGATCCGGTTGATGCAGTGTGCCACGATCCGGTTGATGCAGTGTGCCACGATCCGGTTGATGCAGTGTGCCACGATCCGGTTGATGCAGTGTGCCACGATCCGGTTGATGCAGTGTGCCACGATCCGGTTGATGCAGTGTGCCACGATCCGGTTGATGCAGTGTGCCACGATCCGGTTGATGCAGTGTGCCACGATCCGGTTGATGCAGTGTGCCACGATCCGGTTGATGCAGTGTGCCACGATCCGGTTGATGCAGTGTGCCACGATCCGGTTGATGCAGTGTGCCACGATCCGGTTGATGCAGTGTGCCACGATCCGGTTGATGCAGTGTGCCACGATCCGGTTGATGCAGTGTGCCACGATCCGGTTGATGCAGTGTGCCACGATCCGGTTGATGCAGTGTGCCACGATCCGGTTGATGCAGTGTGCCACGATCCGGTTGATGCAGTGTGCCACGATCCGGTTGATGCAGTGTGCCACGATCCGGTTGATGCAGTGTGCCACGATCCGGTTGATGCAGTGTGCCACGATCCGGTTGATGCAGTGTGCCACGATCCGGTTGATGCAGTGTGCCACGATCCGGTTGATGCAGTGTGCCACGATCCGGTTGATGCAGTGTGCCACGATCCGGTTGATGCAGTGTGCCACGATCCGGTTGATGCAGTGTGCCACGATCCGGTTGATGCAGTGTGCCACGATCCGGTTGATGCAGTGTGCCACGATCCGGTTGATGCAGTGTGCCACGATCCGGTTGATGCAGTGTGCCACGATCCGGTTGATGCAGTGTGCCACGATCCGGTTGATGCAGTGTGCCACGATCCGGTTGATGCAGTGTGCCACGATCCGGTTGATGCAGTGTGCCACGATCCGGTTGATGCAGCGTGCGGGGTTCCTGTTAATGCAGCGTGCGGGGTTCCTGTTAATGCAGCGTGCGGGGTTCCTGTTAATGCAGCGTGCGGGGTTCCTGTTAATGCAGCGTGCGGGGTTCCTGTTAATGCAGCGTGCGGGGTTCCTGTTAGCGCAGCGTGCGGGGTTCCTGTTAGCGCAGCGTGCGGGGTTCCTGTTAGCGCAGCGTGCGGGGTTCCTGTTAGCGCAGCGTGCGGGGTTCCTGTTAGCGCAGCGTGCGGGGTTCCTGTTAGCGCAGCGCGCGGGGTTCCTGTTAGCGCAGCGCGCGGGGTTCCTGTTAACGCAGCGCGCGGGGTTCCTGTTAACGCAGCGCGCGGGGTTCCTGTTAACGCAGCGCGCGGGGTTCCTGTTAACGCAGCGCGCGGGGTTCCTGTTAACGCAGCGCGCGGGGTTCCTGTTAACGCAGCGCGCGGGGTTCCTGTTAACGCAGCGCGCGGGGTTCCTGTTATCGCAGCGCGCGGGGTTCCTGTTATCGCAGCGCGCGGGGTTCCTGTTAATGCAGCCTGCAGAATTCCTGTTAATGCAGCCTGCAGAATTCCTGTTAACATGGTGTGAGGCATTCCTGATAAGGCAATGTGCCATGGTCTTGATAATGCAGCACGCAGCGTTCCTGTAACGCCATGCGCGGCATTCCCGTTAATGCTGTGTGCCATGGTCTTGTTAACGCAGTATGCAGCACTCCCGTTAATGCCATGGTCTTGTTAATGCTGCATGTGGTGTTCTCAGTAATGCAAAGTGCAGCATTCTTGTTAATGCAGTGTGCAGTGATCTCGTCAACACAGTGTGCTGTACTCTTGTTAATGCAGTGTGCTGTATCCTGTTAATGTAATGTGTGGCTTTCCCGTTAACACAGTGTTTGTGTGCGGTTAATGAGTGTGCAGTGCTCCCGTTAACACAGTGTGTGGCATTATCGTGAACACAGTAACAGGTCCATAGGATACAAGTTTAAACCAGTGATAAATAAATTTATGACACACGGGGGAACCTCTTTAAGCAAAGTGGCAGAAATTTTCAAAATAATCTGCCTCGGGTAGTGGTGAAAAACAAAAGAAATATTCAAACTACAACTTTTTAATCACAAGGAGAAAGTTAGGATGTCGGGGGATGGGCTTTGATGGGAGAGTTAGGGTGTCGGGGGATGGGCTGTGATGGGAGAGTTAGGATGTCGGGGGATGGGCTGTGATGGGAGAGTTAGGATGTCGGGGGATGGGCTTTGATGGGAGAGTTAGGGTGTCGGGGGATGGGCTGTGATGGGAGAGTTAGGCTGTCGGGGGATGGGCTGTGATGGGAGAGTTAGGATGTCGGGGGATGGGCTTTGATGGGAGAGTTTGGGTGTCGGGGGATGGGCTGTGATGGGAGAGTTAGGATGTCGGGGGATGGGCTGTGATGGGAGAGTTAGGATGTCGGGGGATGGGCTTTGATGGGAGAGTTAGGCTGTCGGGGGATGGGCTGTGATGGGAGAGTTAGGCTGTCGGGGGATGGGCTGTGATGGGAGAGTTAGGCTGTCGGGGGATGGGTGGAAGAAAGATGGCTGAAAGAGCGTAGTAAGTACAGCAACTCACTGACCGCCACGACATGCTTGGATTCTTCAGCGCCGTCAAGACCGTTTACGGCCCAGGTACCCACCCCCCTGAGAGCAAAGAATGGAGTGGTGCTGATCAAGGACAGAGAGGCAGTCAGCACTCGTTGGAAGGAGCACTTCGAAGATCTTCTCAATCGCGACTCAGTCCTTGATATGAGTGCACTCAACCACATTCCACAGCCTGCTACCCGCCACAACCCCAGCCTGACATGAGATCAAAAAGGCCATCCGACAGCTAAAAAAACAATAAGGCCGCTGACATATACGGTATTTCCGCCGACATTCTAAAATACGATGGAGAGGCATTCTTGAAACACATACATGGTCTCATCTTCCTCATCTGGAAGGAGGAGAGCGTGCCGGGATCTCCGAGACACCGTAACTGTGACCATCTTCAAAAAGGCAACAAGACTGACTGTGGTAACTACAGAGGAGTATCCCTGCTGTCCACTACAGGGAAGATCATCGCAAGAGTCCTTCTCAACCGCCTCCTCCCTGTGGCTGAAGAGCTCCTACTGGAATCACACTGTGGATTCTATCCATGAAGAGGCACAGTGGACATGATCTTCACAGCAAGACAACTCCAAGAACAAATGTAGGGAGCAGCAGCAACCTTTATACATGGCTGCCTTTAACCTCACTAAGGCCTTCGACTCTATCAACTGGGAGGGATTATAGAACATCCTCCTCAAATTTGGCTGCCCGGAGAAATTCGTCACCATCCTCTGCCTGTTGCACAACGACAAACAAGCTGTCGTCCTTGTCAGTGGATCAGCCACTGACCCAATCCAAGTGCAAACTGGGGTCAAGCAAGGCTGTGTCATCGCACCAACATTCTTTTCCATCTTCCTCGCCGCCAACTCTTCACCTCATCTCCATGAAGCTCCCTGCCGGATTAGATCTAATCTACAGGCTGAGTGGGAAACTATTTAACCTACGTCATCTCCAGTCCAGAACCAAGGCCACTCCAGTCTCTGTCACCGTGTTGCAGTATGCTGACATTGCTTGCGTATGCGCAACTCAGAGGCCAAGCTTCAAATCCTCGTTGATGCATTCACGAAGGTGTATGAAATAATGGGCCTTGAGCTAAACATCCGGAAGACAAAGGTCCTCTACCAGCTTGGTCCCGCAGCGCAGCACTGCTCCCTGACTATCAAGATCTACGGCAAACCACTGAACAACGTTTTTCACTTCCCATACCTCGGGAGCCTCCTCTCAGCAAGGGCAGACATTGATGATGAATCTCAGCATCGCCTCAGGTGTGCCAGAGCAGCCTTCCATCATCTGAGAAAAAGAGTGTTTGATGACAAGGACCTCAAACCTGGCACCAAGCTAATGGTCTACATGCCCTCCTGTATGCATCGGAGACATGGACACTGTACAGCAGACATCTCAAAGCCTTGGTGCCTCCGCAAGATCCAGCAAATTCAGTGGCAGGACAGGCGCTCCAATATCAGTGTCCTCTCTGAGGCCCACCTCCCCAGTATTGAAGCATTGGTCATGGCTAGTCAGTTACACTGGGCAGGCCGCATCATCCGCATGTCTGACACAAGACTCCCAAAACAAGCTTTCTGCTCTGAGCTCCGTCACAGCAAGGCTACCAGGAGGGCAGAGGAAACACTACAAGGATGTCCTTAAATCCTCCCTGAAAAAATGTGACATCTCCACCCATTCGTGGGAATTTCTTGCCTGAGACCGCCCAAAATGGAGAAGAAGCATCTGGGACGGTGCCAGCCAATTCGAACAACATTGACGTGCCCTGACAGCAACCAAGTGCAAACTGCGGAAGGAGTGTTTGGAATTTCGAGCATCCCATTCACTCGCCTAACCAAACCCCACCTGCCCCACCTGTGGCAGAGTGTGCGGATCCAGAATTGTACTATTCAGTCTGTGATGGACCCACAGCCCTGGAGTGGGAGAAAGTTGTCCTCGTTCCCGAGGGACTGCCTAAGAAGAAGAAAAAGCTTTAGCTTGTCATTAAGTTTTTTTTGTCTTCTGAAACACCTCCAAAAGTAAGTTTCCTTTAAAAATGCATTTGAATGTTACCAATCGAGGGGCTGACCGCATGCTTTGTCTCTGTCTCACAGCAACCTTCCAAAATGAACAATTGATTGTTGGATTGATTGAAGGCTATTTCCCTGTTCACAGGGCTCAGTATGGGTCCTTTTCATTTTGTGATATTGATGATTTTGGCTTAAAATTAGGGGTCATGATTAGAAGTTTGCAGATTATACAAAACCTTGTCGGCTGGTTGATAGCAAGGAAAATGCTGTAGACTGCAGGCTATTATCAGTGGACTTGTCAAGTGAGCAGAAATGTGACAAATGGAGTTCAATATGGAGAAATGTGAAGTAATAAATTTGGGGAAGATAAACAAAGCAAAAGAATACACAAATGGTAGAATACTGAGAAGTGTAAAGGTACAGGGGGGCTTACCATGCATGTACACAAATCCCTGAAGATAGCAGGACAACTGGACAAGGCGGCTGGAATTTTACACGCCCCGCCCCCCAGAAGTGGGCTGGAGGTGAAGGGAGGGCGTAAAATTGAGTGGGAGGTGGTTGGATGGGTGGGGTGGGGGAGGGGGAGAGTGTGGTGTGGTGGTGGGTGGATAGCAAGGGAGCGCCACCATTCCTGTTGCCTACCCACCCCCGCTGCATCTTAGCAGCGGTGGGGAGGTGGCAAGCGGCCTGCCTGACCCAGGCCAATTAAGGCCCTTAAGTGACCAATTAATTGCCAACGGCAAAAGGCCACTTCGCTACCTGGGGAGGCCACCCAGTTAAATCTGGTGGCCTTCTTGCGGGCTTGTGGGGTGGGCCCTCCTGATCGGGCACCTTGTGCCTCACAGAGGGACACCCCCCTCCCAACAGCACAAGCCTCCCCTGTTGCAACGCTGTCCCCCACACCTTCTCGTGTGACCCCCCCCCCCCCCACACCCCCTTGCCAGGGCCCAGCTGATTGCCCTCGGTGAGGCCCCACACACTTACCTCTATCCCGGGGCCTCTTCCATCTTGTCAGTCCCGGCAGTGGCCACCGCTCCCGGTGACATTGCTGGGACTGAGGAGCTGCTGGCCTGCTGATTGGCTGGCAGCTCTTGGAGATGGGCCTTCCTGCCTTGGGCTGAAAACCCGACCTCATCCAATTAAGGGCCATGCAAAATAGCTGTGTGGCTTCCAGGCCTGGCAGAGGCAGGCTCGACTTTTTTTGCCGGTGGGCAGGGCTTTTGCCACAAAGTAAAATTCCAGCTCGTGGTTAAGAAGGCATATGGGATACTTCCCATTATTATTCAAGGCATGGAATACAGAGCAGGCAGGTCATGTTAGAACTATATAAAACACAAGTTAGGCCACAGCTAGAGTACTGCGTACAATTCTGGTCACCATATTACAGGAAGGATGTGATCGCAATGGATAAGGGGATTTATTTATTTATTTTATTTAGAGATACAGCACTGAAACAGGCCCTTCAGCCCACCGAGTCTGTGCCGACCATCGACCACCCATTTATACTAATCCTACATTAATCCCATATTCCTACCACATCCCCACCTTCCCCTATCACCTACCTACACTAGGGGCAATTTATAATGGCCAATTTACCTATCAACCTGCAAGTCTTTGGCTGTGGGAGGAAACCAGAGCACCCGGCGATAACCCACGCGGTCACAGGGAGAACTTGCAAACTCCGCACAGGCAGTACCCAGAATTGAACCCGGGTCACTGGAGCTGTGAGGCTGCGGTGCTAACCACTGCACCGCTGTGCTGCCAGGATGTTGCCAGGAATGGATAATTCTAGCTCTGAGGAAAGATTGGATAGGCTGGGGTTGTTTTGTTGGATCAGAGGAGACTGAGGGGAAATTTAATTGAGGTGTATAAAATTATGAGGGGCCTAGATAGAATGGATAGGATGGGCATATTTCACCTAGAGAGATGAATAACCAGGGGCATAGATTTAAAGTAATTGGCAGAAGGACGAGAAGAAGATGAGGAGAAATTATTTCACCCAGAGGGTGATGAGATTTGAAACTCACTTGCCCGAAAGGGTGGTAGAGGCAGAAACCCTCATCACATTTAAAATTACATGGATATATACTTGAAGTGCTGTAACCTGCAGGACTATCGACCAAGAGCTGGAAAGTAGGATTAGGCTGGTTAGCACTTTTTCAACCGACACAGACATAGTGGGCCAAATGGCCTCCTGTGCCATAATTCTTAATGATTTCTATATGATTGATAAGCTGCTGAAGAGTCAGACAGAGGTACCAACCTGCTCAGCAGTGCTGCAGATGTTGGAGGTGTTCCATCGCATTGGATATTTTCAGGGCAGAGACCAAACATCTCTGAAGGGCAGCAAAAACCACCCAGTGATTAACCGTTTGACTAAAATGAGAACCCACCTCCCTTGGTACTGCACTGAAGCGTCAGCCTGGATTATGTGCTCAGATTCTGGCGAGGGGCTTAAAACATATGGCCTTCTGCCTCAGAAGTGAGAGTGAGACAAGCCGTGCTAAACTGGAGCTTGTTCTATTGTAATTGGAATGGTTGCTGAGTAGTTGTAGAATAATGAAGTTATCCAGTGCCTGGAAGGCCCCTGTATTTAGCAATCATACTTGGCCATCACCTCGTGCTTCCCCTTGAGACTCCCTTCCTTTCTCCAAAGCAGAGTGGATTTTGTAACAAACCAAAGTGATGCTGACTTCAGTGCTGTTGTGTATTTGCTGCAGAGAATTCTGGAGCCCAGAGAGAGAGGTGGCTGTGTACCTGAACCTGACCAAGGCCTACTGTACTATTCATCAGCACCAGAAAGCATTGACATTTGGGAAGAAGTACCTGGAGCATCTAATAGGGGGACCACCTACAGGATACTGTCAGGATGTAACATCTGCTTATCATCAGGTGGGTAGTTTCAAAATCTCCTGAAATTGTTGATCATGTTTGAGAGTGAGCTGAGCTGAGAGTGGGAATAACAATGTGGGCCATTATCGAACCCTAATCAAATTGGCTCTGCTGCAGATTGGATTAGTTTCAGATTATTTATGGATTACTAGTGAGTAAAACCTCTAATGTTTGAGCAGATTCCACCTCAGGGAAGGATATTTATCAACCCATTTTACAAGGGTGTCTTCTGCTAGAAGGTTACAGAGTAGCTGTCTGATTAGTAAGTTTGCGGACGACACAAAGGTTGGTGGAGTTGCGGACAGTGATGAGGATTGTCAGAGGATACAGCAGGATATAGATCGGTTGGAGACTTGGGCGGAGAAATGGCAGATGGAGTTTAATCCGGACAAATGTGAGGTAATGCATTTTGGAAGGTCTAATACGTGGGGAGTATACAGTAAATGGCAGAATCCTTAGAAGTATTGACAGGCAGAGAGATCTGGGCGTACAGGTCCACATATCACTGAAAGTGGCAACGCAGGTGGATAAGGTAGTCAAGAAGGCATATGGCATGATAGCCTTCATTGGTCGGGGCATAGAGTATAAAAATTGGCAAGTCATGCTATAGCTGCACAGAACCTTCATTAGGCCACACTTGGAATATTGCATACAATTCTGGTTGCCACACTACCAGAAGGATGTGGAGGCTTTGGAGAGGGTACAGAAGAGGTTTACCAGGATGTTGCCTGGTCTGGAGGGTATTAGCTATGAGGAGAGGTTGGATAAACTCGGATTGTTTTCACTGGAATGACGGAGGTGGAGGGGTGACCTGATAGAGGTTTACAAAGTTGTGAGTGGCATGGACAGAGTGGATAGTCAGAAGCTTTTTCCCAGGATGGAAAAGTCAGTTATTCGGGGACATAGGTTTAAGGTGCGAGGGGCAAAGTTTGGAGGGGATGTGCGAGGCAAATCTTTTACACAGAGGGTGGTGAGTGCCTGGAACTTGCTGCCGGGGGAGGTGGTGGAAGCAGATACGATAGCGACATTTAAGAGGCATCTTGACAAATACATGGATAGGGTGGGAATAGAGGGATACAGACCCCAGAAGTGCAGAAGGTTTTAGTTTAGACAGGCATCATGATTGGCACAGGCTTGGAGGGCCGAATGGCCTGTTCCTGTACTGTACTATTCTTTGTTCTTTAGAGCAGGAAATGGTCAAACAAAGCATCTACCATCCTAAAGGTGCTCAGGTGACGAAGGTGCTCCATTGTATTGTAGGCTTTCAGTGCAGAGACCAAACTGCTCTGACCAGGGGAGCAAAGAATATCTTATGGTTAAGGAAGGAGTGGATTTTTTTTTGATGCTTCCTGCCCTTCATCTGAGGAGAGTGTTGGGGGTGGGGGGATAGTCAGGAATACTCTCCTCTCTGTCTGAGGAGAGTGTTGGGGGTTTAGTCAGTACTGAAGACCTGTGCTTCAGAGCTTGCTGGGCCCCTGGCCAAGCTGTTCCAATACAGCGACAACACTGGCATCTACCCGACAATGTGGAAAATTGCCCAGGTACATCCTGTCCACAAAAAAAAGGACAAATCCAACCTAGCCAATTTCTACGCCATCCGTCTACTCTCAATCATCAGCAGATTGATGGAATATATCATCAACAGTGCTATCATGTGTCCCGTACTCAGTTACAACCTGCTTATCAATGCTCAATTTGGGTTCTGCCAGGACCAAGCAGCTTCTGACCTCATTACACCCTGGTCCAAATATGCATAAAAAAGCTGAACTCCAGAGGTGAGGTGGGAGTGACTGCCCTTGACATCAAGGCAGCATTTGACTGAGTATGGCATCAAGGAGCCTCAGCAAAACTGGAGTCAATGGGAATCAGGGGGAAAGCTCTCTGCTGGTTGAGTCATACCTAGCGCAAAGGAAGATGGTTGTGGTTGTTGGGGATCAATCATCTCAGCCCCAGGACATCACTGCAGGAGTTCCTCAGGGTAGTGTCCTAGGCCCAACCATCTTCAGCTGATTCATCAATGACCTTCCTTCAATCATAAGGTCAGAAGTGGGGATGTTTGCTGTTGATTGCACAGTGTTCAGTACCACTTGCGATTCCTTAGGTACTGAAGTAGTCCGTGTCCAGATGCAGCAAGACCTGGACAACATTCAGGCTTGGGCTGATATGTGACAAGTAACATTCATGCTACACATGTGCCAGGCAATGACCATCTCCAACAAGAGAGAATCTAACCCTCTCCCCTTGATATTCAATGGCATTACGATCACTAAATCCCATTATCAACATCCTGAGGATTACCATTGACCAGAAACTGAACTGGATAGCCATATAAATACTGTGGCTACAAAAGCAGGTCAGAGGCTGGGAATTCTGCGGTGAGTAACTCACCTCCTGACTCCCCAAAGCCTGACCATCCACAAGGCACAAATCAGGAGTGTGACGGAATACTCTCCATTTCTCTGGTTGGGTGAAGCTCAACATTATCCAGGATAAAGCAGCTGTTCTGATTGGCACCCTGTTTACCACCTTAAACATTCACTCCCTTCACCACCAATGCACAATGACTGCAGTACGTACCATCTACAAGATGCACTGCAGCAACTCACCAAGCCCCCTTCAACAGCACCTTTCAAACCTGCGACCTCTACCACCTAGAAGGACAAGGGAAGCACACGCATGTGAACACCACCACCTGCAAGTTCCCCTCCAAGCCACACACAATCCTGACTTAGAACTAAATTGCTGCTCCTTCATTGTCGCTGAGTCAGAATCCCGGAACTCCCTTCCTAACAGCACTGTGAGTGTACCTACAGCATTTGGACTGCAGTGGTTCAGAAGGCAGCTCACCACCACCTTCTCAAGGGAAATTAGGGATAGGCAATAAATGCTGGCCTGGCCAGTAACAGTCGCATCCTCGAACAAATTAAAATAAAGTTTTCATGTCAGAACAAACGCACAAATCACAATCCCAAAACACTAAAAAGTTGTGAAATCCTGTATAATAAAAGGGAACTCAACTTAGTCAACGTGAAGCAGTGACCTTGGATAATGGCACCATATTGTACATAGTTATTATTGTTTCATATTTGTGGTTCCCACGGGTATTTGTTTTAACAATTTTTGTTCCTGTCTGGTGGCGCTGTGGGACCTCAGTGTCATCTCTTCAGGTATTTCAAATAAGACTTATATGGGAAGCCATAGCGATTTGTGAAGAAAGCTCCTCATCAGCTGGGGATGCCTGCTCTGGATATCTATAACAGATGCCAATCATAACCTTAAGTAATAGACCTTTATTCAGGACTATGCTTCAGTTGTACATTGTTTTTTTTTCTGGGTTATCAGCTTTTTCAGGGCTCTATCAGTCATTTGAAACTTGTCATCAGCCTGTCCCAGTTTTTTTAGATTGTCAAGTATGCGGGTGGGGGAGAAGGATCACTGAGTATTCTAGCTTCAGCTACTAATGCTGTATGTTTATGCCAAAAAGGGGAGGGGAAAGATACTAACTGCTGCTTTTTTCTCATTTAATTTAACACTAGCTGATTGAACAAATTCTACAGAGTGCCACTATTCAGATGTAAATACTGATATCTCAGGTTGTGGAGACAGTAGCCCTGAAATGCCTCTTACCCCTCTTCTGACCAGATACTAATCAAGCAGAGTGCAACTGAAAGTGTGCTACATTGGGGCAGGAACTTGTGCTCAGAATTGGGGTGAGTGTGAGGGAAAGACAGCAACCCAGCTGCTGCTGAAAATCCACCTCCACACCTCGAGGGATGCCCCTGCCTATTCTCTGTAACCTCCTCCAGCCTTACAACTCTCTGAGATCCCAAACTGAAGTGCGCTCTTCTCATTCTGGCCTCTTTTGCGTGCATCCCTGATTTTAATTACTGCACCATTGGTAGCTGTGCCTTCAGCTGCCTGGGACCTAAGCTCTGGAATTCCCTGCCTGTCTGTCTCTCCACCTCTTTCTCCTTTTTAAAACCTATCTCTTTGACTAAATAAAAAAAAATTTTAAATAAATAAAAATAAAAAATAAGTTTTTGGTCACCGGTCATAATATCTCCTTATGTGGCTCAGTGCCAAATTTTGTTTGATAATTACTCCTGTGAAGTGCCTGGGGATGTTTTACTATGTTCAGGGCACTGTATAAATACCATTTATTGTTGAAATCCTGGGGGTGACTCAACGGGGACAGGGAGTTGGCTTATTGCGTCTCCAGCTGTTTTTCTGAGTGTTTCCCATACACAAAAGAGATCATCTCCCCAGTGTTTTCTTTGCTGAAATTCCTTTGGAAGGGATTTGGAGAGCTGGGAAGTATTGTTGGAAGGTGCCACCTCATTGTGTTTATTTGTGTTGCAGGTTGCCAAACTACAAGAGAAACTGGGGCTTTACAATGAGTCGGTGATCAACTACCAGCAGTACTGTGAGCTGAGCAAGATGCTGGGCAACAGCCCAGCTGCAGCTGAGGCTCATGGAGCAATGGGTATGGTTCATACAGCACTCGGTAACTACGATCTTGCCATGACCCACGCTCACCAGAGCTTCAACTTGTCCAGAGCCCTTGGAGAGCGGCAACTTCGATTAGCAGCATTGATTAGACTCGGAGACATATACCGGACAACGGAGAACTTAGAGGAAGCAGCAAACTGGTACCAACAAGCTTGGGATCACGATAGCAGGGGGAATGATCCCAGACTGAAGTGCCAGGCTGCACTGGGTTTAGCAGAGGTTTATAAAGGGACCACTCAGTATCGGCATGCCTTATATTTCTACGAACAGGCTCTTGAAGCTGCAGAGGAGTCTGGGGAGGATGAGTTGATTTACAAGTGTAAATTTAAGATTGCATGCAACTGCCAGTTCTCCTACTCTGCAAAGGAACTGATGAAAGGATGCAAGGCCTTTGAGGAAGTGATAGCATATTACCATTGGCTTAGTAGGAAATACACAGTTGAAGGAATCGCACTACCAAAAGAAACCAATGATGTTCTTTTGGAGAGCTATGATGGGATCCAGTCAGTCCTTGAAAAACTAGGTGACCGTGTAAAGACGCTTCAGTATGCAGAGGCTGGCAGGAAACACAGATTTCTAACATGCACATTCATGAAGTGGGAACCCCCAGGGTGGTGTAATATGATGGATGAATCTTCAGCATTAGTCATCCCAAGTGTGGAGGAGCTTTACAGCATCCTAGATGCCCTCTCTGGACTGGTGTTGTACTATTCATTGGTGGAAACAGGTCTTTTTGTGTGGGTGCTGAAGGCGAAGGAAGGCCTGGTCCGCTTTCATGCCACTAGCAGTGCTGTGTCAGAAGCTGTTCATGGGCAGATCTTCCAATTCCTGCAGCTGCTGAAGAGCAGGTCCCTACTTTACGAGACTGAGGCCAGGAACATCCCAAAAAGAAGGCTGAGGAAAACCAATGTCAGAAAACTAAACAAGGTAAAGATTATCTGAGGAAATGCTGAATGCCGTGCTGGGTAATAGTGTCAGCCTTAGCTCAGTGATTGCATTCTCACCTGAGTCAAAAAGTTGTGGGTGCAAGCCCTGCTCCGGAGACTTGAGCACAAGATCTAGGCTGGTGCTGCAGTGCTGTACTGAGGAACTGTCAGAGTTGTCGCCTTTTGAATGAGATGTTAAACTGAGGCCTTGTCTGTAAAGCCTGGCTACCCGACCCGAACCCGATAAGACCTGACTACATGTGTTGGGTTCGGGTTGGGTCTATATTCTGAGTCCAGCATTCAGGCTCGGGTCGGGTCGGGCTGGACAGAGCTGCTTCTGGGAAGTCACAGGATCAGGCTTACCCATGATTCCCCACAACTTAGGAATAGCCGCTGCCAGAATGGATGAATGATATTCGTGTTGGGTTGGGCGCGAAAAAATTGAAGGACTTGGGCCCGGGTCAGGTTCGGGTTGGCTGTGGTCGGGCTGTGCCCGGGTCGTGTTTTAATTTTATATCCCAGCCAGGCTTTACTTGTCTGTCCTCTGTGGAGGACGTAAAAGATCCCGTGGCACTATTTCAAAGTAGAGCAGGGGAGTTCTCCCCCGGTGTTCTGGCCAATATTTATTCCTTGACCAACATCACTAGAACAGATTATCAGGTCATTGATCCATTGCTGGTTGTGGTGTGTGCAAATTGGCTGCTGGGTTACCCACATTTCATCAGTGGCTATGCTTCAAAAAGTACTTAATTGGCTGTACATTGCTTTGGATAATACTGAGGACATGAAAGGTGCTATAGAAATGCAAGATTGGGTGAGGAAGTTAGGAATGGCCTGGTGGGTGATGTGCTGTTGAGTACGATACTGAGCCATGCATACCACACAGGTCCCAACACTGATCCCAGTCTCTGCTGATTTCAGTTAGGGCAGTGGTAGAATTGCCTGGATGGTCCTGGGGCTAGAGAGCGACAAAATCAGCTCCTGTTTGCTTATTGATTGAACCATCCTGGAAAATGCACATGCTTGTGCATGCTGCATGAGGAAAGGGCTGGACTCTTGTGTTGTTTTCCATGGTAGGTTAGTCTGACTCAGTGAGAGCCTAACTACAGCCTCGATCTGGTGGTAAGTTTTATCCTTTCTATTACCAAAGCAACAAAAATCATATTGCAGAGATTTAGCTGATCCATTCTTCAATAACTGTCAGCCTAGTCTGCAAATGCTTCTTGGCTTTGATAGGTACAAGTCTTCAGCTCTATGCTGACATAACGCATTTCTAAAGAGGTCCTTAAGGCTGTTCTAATAGCAATGGAAATTTAAAGCTGATTAGTTTTGGCTTCATATAGTGAGACCACAAGTTCCGGATAAAATAGAGATAATTGGGTAATTCTCTTTAAATCAAACCTGGAGAACACACTGCTGTAAGCAACTAGGATTGATTTTATGCATAATTTGTATTATGTAACTATCCTCCAGTCACTGCATTTCGCTTGAAAAATAATACTGCTTTCATCAGGAAACTTTGCTGTAGTTTCAGTTGAGTCTGTTTGCCATAGTTCGCAAAGACTTGAAATAGACTAGTTTGTAGGGATTCTGATTAAATAGATTCTGTGCTGTAGTTTATAGAAACTGTTGAAATAGACTCTGTTTGCTGTAGCTCATACTCTATTTAAATAGACTCTGTTTGCTTTAGTTCCTAGAGACTGTTTAAATAGACTCTGCTTACCATTTGAATCAACTTTTTATGAAGTAACTCCTGCGGTACGTTCTGTCCAGTCTCCATCTTATTGGCTGACAGACTGACGTGGATACTTACTTTGATTAGTTTATGACATAGGAAGAACATAGAAACATAGGAGCAGGAATAGGCCATTCAGCCCATCGAGCCTGCCCACCATGCAATAAGATCATGGCTGGTCATGCACTTCAATGCCTTTCTCCCCACACTATCCGTATATCCCTTTATGTCATTGGTATTTAGAAATCTGTCAATATCTGCTTTAAACATACTCAATGACTGAGCTTCCACAGCCCTCTGGGGTATATAATTCCAAAGATTCACAGCCCTCTGAGTAAAGAAATTTCTCCGCATCTGGCTTCCCCCTTATTTTGAAATGTTGTCCCCAACCAGGGGAAATATCTTAGCTGCATCTACCCTGTCTATCCCTTTAAGTATTTTGCAGGTTTCAAAGAGATCACCTCTCATTCTTCAAAACTCCAGAGAATACAGGCCCAGTTTCCCCAATCTCTCTTCATAGGACAGTCCCGCCATCCTGGGAACAAGTCTGGTGAACTTTCGTTGCACTCCCTCTCTGGCAATAATATCCTTCTTAAGGTAACGGGACCGAAACTGCACACAGTACTCCAGGTGCAGTCTAACCAAGGTTCTATACAATTGAAGCAAGACTTCACTACTCCTGTACTCAAATCCTCTTGTGATAAAGGCTAACATACCATTAGCCTTCCAAATTGCTTGCTGCACCTGCATGTTAGCTTTCAGTGACTTATTGACAAGAACACCCAGGTCCCTTTGTACATCTACACTTTCTAATCTCTTACCATTTAAGAAATACTCTGCACATCTGTTCCTCCTAACAAAGTAGATAACCTCACATTTTTCCACATTATATTCCATCTGCCATGTTCTTGCCCACTCACTAAGTCTGTCCAAATCCCCTTGAAGCCGCTTTGCATCTTCCTCACAACACACATTCTCACCTAGTTTTGACATGGACAGCTTTTTTGCTTGTGCTCACTGGAAGTTGGTGACATTCCAACTCCTTTAAAATTTGGGCACTTACAAGAATCCGACTGAGGAGACTCGGTTGTGGGTCAGATATAAAAAACTCGGGGGCGGTTGAGGGGGAAGATGAGAACTAAACTGTGTTACGGACTGGTGGGAAATAATAGGGATGGTTTCCCTTTTTCACCTCTCAACTGACTGAAGACAGCATTTTTGTTAGAAATGTGTTTTAACCCCTGAGTGTTTTAATGGTCAACAAACAAATAACAGATTTCCTCTAGGTTTAAAGAAAGATAACTGCTTGTAAAACAACACCTGAAAATATTCGCAACTTTCGCACACTCTCACACGCACACAGCCCCACACACGCACAAACAAGAAAAAATAGGGTCAGAAGATAACATGCATTTTGGCCTGATGGTTTTTAAAAGAGTTCACTGTAAACCTTGCGTTCTTCTCTGGGGTGAAGATTTAAAAAAAACAGTGCAGTCCTGTTTTTCCTTTTTCCTGATTAACTGAAGACAAAACTTGGCAAGTTTCAGGAGGGCGAATGCGTTGTTGCAGTCTTTTTGTTGTAATTCTGTCACAGATCAATGTTGAAAGCCCTGGTACAGTTTCTCAGGTAGGGAGTTCAAGCCCACTTCCAATCACTGTCTACTTGTGGTTTAAAAATGGTGTTTTTAGGCAGGGTCCTTTTTCTTCTACTGAAGCAGGTGGAATCTCTGTCTCTCTACCTTTGTATGCCCAGCATATACTTTTATTAAGCTCCTTATCAGACACCTGGTTTCTGTCCTGTAATGGTTTCTCCTTACCATTGTCCTCATGAAGGGTATCTGATGGTGGGGCCATTGTTAGACAATGGAGCCTGAGTGTCTCCCATCTTCATTCCATTTTGATAAAGTGGAGTTTTCACACCCATTCCATTAACACAGAATGGGCTGTTTACATTTTAATGCCTTCCCCAAGGCTGGTCCAGACATGAAGATTGACTCAGGGTTCTTGTAGTTTCCATGGGCATTGGCAGTACAGGATAAGATCACCTGACCTCTTGACTCTATCTTATTTTTCAGGAAAAGTGCCTGTTTTGGGTTTGTTTTATAAGTTCATTATATAGTCCATAATTTCTCCATGCGTGAGCATGACAACTGTAAAGGAATATTATAATAATGAACTGATTTTTAACATGGGATTTTGATGGAAACACTTTTATTTCAGAAGACTTTAAAATGTAAACAGTTAAAAATTCAAAAGTGACTTCTGTACCTAAGGATGACCAGCCCCACTCTCCCCCTTGTTCTGATATCTTCCTGCTTCAGAGATGGCGGATGCCCCGTTCTTCGGTTAAGGATTCTGAGACAGCAGGGAGTCTGCCGGAAAATGAGAAGGAGATTGAGCACTGGAAAAGGATGTACTTTCTGCTCTTTGGACCTGTAACTGAGCTGCTAGAGGAGCTGCAGGAAGGCAGCAACCTCCTGATTGTGCCAGACAAACATCTCATACAGGTAGGTGAGCGAGACTGACCATTGCGCTGATTTTAAATCCTGTATTTGTACTTTGTGTTTGATTCCATAAAGCCAGTTGGTGAAGGATAGTACTGGAGCCGATCTTTAATTCAGTCTGACATTTACTTACAGAGTTGGACAATACAAGCACACATCTCCTAATTCAACCATACCACAGTTTCAAGTGAAACCCCAATTAATGCCCACCACCTGGATACAATTAAACACAATTAATATACAATTAATATTGCGGGCCCAGGGCTTCACATGACCAGAAAGAGCACATATTGAGAACTCAGGAATGACCAGGCGAATTGAAGTATCAGTGCGGACTTGGACAGCCAAAGCGTCCGTGCGGACCGCGTCGGCCGAAGCGTCAGAGCAGATTTTAGGAAACCATTTCTGAATATTATGACCACCTTAAGGCCACTGACCTTTTTCCGTGCAAGGAGAATAATGGCTATTGATAATATGTTTACACTGAGATTACTCCATGTATGCTCAGTGAGGGCTCACATGAGAGCTGTGCCCATAGAGCTGGGAGTATCTGCTAAACAGAGTGGCAGCGGGAATTTGGTGAGAGTGGAAGGAGGGGCTAAGTGCTTTACAACAAAGGGTGACAGGAAATATATAAATAATTGGAGTAGTTAGTTGTAAAGAGATAGCATTAAATGTGGTAGAGGATACCAAAATTAAATGTATCTAAATTGCATTAAATAAAATTCTGGTATATAAAAATAAATAATTAAATAATAAATAGGGGTAAGGGGATACTAAGCTAAAATATGTA
Source organism: Heterodontus francisci (assembly GCF_036365525.1). Lineage (NCBI taxonomy): Eukaryota > Metazoa > Chordata > Chondrichthyes > Heterodontiformes > Heterodontidae > Heterodontus > Heterodontus francisci. The sequence continues at coordinate 50,818,679 of NC_090402.1, forward strand.
TGCATTATATAAGTAGATAGACTTTTAAGTAAATGTTGGGACAACTGAGACCCATTGCCTACAATTGCTGTGCCCGTTGGGAACTCCAGGGTGTTTTATGTGCCCTTCATTATGTGTTCAAGAAATGCTTCCCGTTGCTTGAGCTTGAGCACAGGGTTTCCGAGCGTGAGGAGTGCTTGGAGTCACTACAGGGCAGGCAGTAGGCTAAGGGTTTCTTGGAGCTCACATTCCAGGAGGCAGTCACCCCACAGCTTCAGAGAGTTCAGGAGGATAGTACATGGACAGCCATCCGGCAGGGTATAAGAGGGAGGTATCCTCCAGGAATGTGACTTTCAAACCAATTATCAGTGCTGAATAACCAGTGTGACAAAACCTGGAGGAGTGCAGTCTAGAGTACATCTGTGGCACTGGTGAGGAAGTGACTGCATGGCAGGGTGGGGGTGGGAATGGCAAATGTAGAAATGCAGTAGTCATAGAAGGGTTTGATAGTTAGGGGGATTGACAGGCTTTCTGCCACTGCTGACCTGAGTCCTGCATCGTGTATTGCCTCCCTGGTTCCAGGATAAAGGACATCACTGAGAGGGTGCAGAATGTTTTGAGGGGAGAAGAGGAACAGCCAGAAGTTGTGGTCCATGTGGGAGTCAATGCTATAGGCAGGTAAAGGGTTCCAATCCTACAGGCAGAGTTGCACAAGCTAGTGAAATGAAATTAAAGAGCAGGACCTTTAAGCTAGTAATCTCTGGAGTACTCTGAGTGCCATGTGCTACCCTGAGTGCCATATTGCATATAGCAATATGGTCGACTCTTACATGCTCTCTGAAATGGCCTATTGCGGCACTCAGTTGTGTCTAACCGCTACGAAGTCAATAAAAAGGAATGAAACTGGACGGACCACCCGGCATTGACCTAGGAACCGGAAACGACAACGGCAAAGGCAAACCCAGCCCTGTCGACCCTGCAAAGTCCTCCTTACTAACATCTGGGGGCTTGTGCCAAAGTTGGGAGAGTTGTCCCACAGACTAGTCAAGCAACAGCCTGACATAGTCATACTCGCAGAATCATACCTGACAATGTCCCAGACACTGTCATCACCATCCCCGGGTATGTCCTGTCCCACCGGCAGGACAGACCCACCAGAGATGGTGGCACAGTGGTATACAGTAGGGAGGGAGTTGCCCTGGGAGTCCTCAACATCGACTCTGGACACCATGAAGTCTCATGGCATCAGGTCAAACATGGGCTAGGAAACCTCCTACTGATTACCACCTACCGCCCTCCCTCAGCTGATGAGTCAGTACTCCTCCATGTTGAACAGCACTTGGAGGAAGCACTGAGGGTGGCGAGGGCACAAAATGTACTCTGGGTGGGGGACTTCAATGTCCATCACCAAGAGTGGCTTGGTAGCACCACTATTCACCGGGCTGGCTGAGTCCTAAAGGACATTTCTGCTAGACTGAGTCTGCGGCAGGTGGTGAGGGAACCAATAAGAAGGGAAAACATACTAGACCTCATCCTCACCAATCTGCCTGCCGCAGATGCATCTGTCCATGACAGTATTGGTAGGAGTGACCACCGCACAGTCGTTGTGGAGGCGAAGTCCTGCCTTCACATTGAGGATACCCTCCTTCGTGTTGTGTGGCACTACCACCGTGCTAAATGGGATAGATTTCGAACAGATCTAGCAATGCAAAACTGGGTATCCATGAGGCGCTGTGGGCCATCAGCAGCAGCAGAATTGTACTCAACCACAATCTGTAACCTCATGGCCCGGCATATCCCCCACTCTACCATTACCATCAAGCCAGGAGACCAACCCTGGTTCAATGAAGAGTGCAGGAGGGCATGCCAGGAGCAGCACCAGGCATACCTCAAAATGAGGTGTCAACCTGGTGAAGCTACAGCACAGGACTATCTGCGTTCCAAACTGTGTAAGCAGCATGTGATAGACAGAGCTAATCGATCCCATAACCAACGGATCAGATCTAAGCTCTGCAGTCCTGCCACATGCAGGTGTGAATGGTGGTGGACAATTAAACAACTAACTGGAGGAGGTGGCTCCACAAATATCCCCATCCTCAATGATGGGGGTGCCCAGCACATCAGTGCGAAAGATAAGGCTGAAGCATTTGCAACAATCTTCAGCCAGAAGTGCCGAGTTGATGATCCATCTCGGCCTCCACCTGAAGTCCCCAGCATCACAGATGCCAGACTTCAGCCAATTCGATTCATTCCGTGCAATATCAAGAAACGACTGAAGGCACTGGATACTGCAAAGGCTTTGGGCCCTGACAATATTCCGGCAATAGTACTGAAGACCTATGCTCCAGAACTTGCCGCGCCCCTAGCCAAGCTGTTCCAGTACAACTACAACACTGGCATCTGCCCTGCAATGTGGAAAATTGCCCAGGTATGCCCTGTACACAAAAAGCAGGACAATTAACGCCCCATCAGCCTACTCTCAATCATCAGTAAAGTGATGGAAGGTGTCATCAGCAGTGCCATCAAACGGCACGCTTAGCAATAACCTGCGCAGTGACGCTCAGTTTGGGTTCCGCCAGGGCCACTCAGCTCCTGACCTCATTACAGCCTTGGTTCAAACATGGACAAAACAGCTGAACTCAAGTGGTGAGGTGAGAGTGACTGCCCTTGACATCAAGGCAGTATTTGACCGAGTATGGCATCAAGGACCCGAGCAAAACTGAGGTCAATGGGAATCAGGGGGAAAACCCTTTGCTGGCTGGAGTCATACCTAGCACAAAGGAAGATGGTTGTGGTTCTTGGAGGTCAATCATCTGAGCTCCAGGACATCACTGCAGGAGTTCCTCAGGGTAGTGTCCTAGGCCCAACCATCTTCAGCTGCTTCATCAATGACCTTCCTTCAATCATAAGGTCAGAAGTGGGGATGTTCACTGATGATTGCACAATGTTCAGCACCATTCGTGACTCCTCAGATACTGAAGCAGTCCATGTAGAAATGCAGCAAGACTTGGACAATATCCAGGTTTGGGCTGATAAGTGGCAAGTAATATTCCCGCCACACAAGTGCCAGGAAATGACCATCTCAAACAAGAGAGAATCTCGCCATCTCCCCTTGACATTCAATGGCATTACCATCGCTGAATCCCCCACTATCAACATCCTAGGGGCTACCATTAACCAGACCCTGAACTGGAGCAGCCATATAAATACCGTGGCTACAAGAGCAGGTCAGAGGCTAGGAATCTTGTGGCGAGTAACTCACCTCCTGACTCCCCAAAGCCTGTCCACCATCTACACGGCACAAGTCAGGAGTGTGATGGAATACTGTCCACTTGCCTGGATGGGTGCAGCTCCAACAACACTCAAGAAACTCGAAACCATCCAGGACAAAGCAGCCCGTTTGATTGGCACCCCATCTACAAATATTCACTCCCTCCACCACCGACGCACGGTGGCAGCAGTGTGTACAATCTACAAGATGCACTGCAGCAATGCACCAAGGCTCCTTGGACAGCACCTTCCAAACCCGCGACCTCTACCACCTAGAAGGACCAGGGCAGCAGATGCATGGGAACACCACCACCTGCAAGTTCCCCTCCAAGTCACACACCATCCTGACTTGGAACTATATCGCCGTTCCTTCACTGCCGCTGGGTCAAAATCCTGGAACTCCCCGCTCACCGCTTGCTCCCCGCTTCATCGCTGCCCCCCATGTCAGTCTGCTCACCGCTGCCTCCCATGTCCGTCTGCTCATGGCTGCCTCCCATGTCCGTCTGCTCATGGCTGCCTCCCATGTCCGTCTGCTCATGGCTGCCTCCCATGTCCGTCTGCTCACCGCTTGCTCCCCGCCTCATCATTGCCTCCCGCGTCCGTCTGCTCACCGCTTGCTCCCCGCCTCATCACTGCCTCCCATGTCCGTCTGCTCACCGCTTGCTCCCCGCCTCATCGCTGCCCCCCATGTCAATCTGCTCACCGCTGCCTCCCATGTCCGTCTGCTCAACGCTTGCTCCCCACTTCATCACTGCCTCCCATGTCCGTCTGCTCACCGCTTGCTCCCCGCCTCATCACTGCCTCCGCGTCCGTCTGCTCACCACTTGCTCCCCGCCTCATCACTGCCTCCCGCGTCCGTCTGCTCACCGCTTGCTCCCCGCCTCGTCATTGCCTCCCACGTCCGTCTCACCGCTTGCTCCTCTCCTCTTCGCTGCCTCCCGCGCCCGTCTCACCACTTGACCCCCGCCTCATCGCTGCCTCCCACGTCTGTCTGCTCACCACTTGGCCCCCGCCTCATCGCTGCCTCCCATGTCCGTCTGCTCACCGCTTGCTCCCCGCTTCATCACTGCCTCCCATGTCCGTCTGCTCACCGCTGCCTCCCATGTCCGTCTGCTCAATGCTTGCTGCCCGCTTCATCACTGCCTCCCATGTCCGTCTGCTCACCGCTGCCTCCCATGTCCGTCTGCTCACCGCTTGCTCCCCGCCTCATCACTGCCTCCCGCGTCCGTCTGCTCAGCGCTTGCTCCCCGCCTCATCGCTGCCTCCCATGTCCGTCTGCTCACCGCTGCCTCCCATGTCCGTCTGCTCAACGCTTGCTCCCCGCTTCATCACTGCCTCCCATGTCCGTCTGCTCACCGCTTGCTCCCCGCCTCATCACTGCCTCCCGCGTCCGTCTGCTCAGCGCTTGCTCCCCGCCTCATCACTGCCTCCCATGTCCGTCTGCTCATGGCTGCCTCCCATGTCCGTCTGCTCATGGCTGCCTCCCATGTCCGTCTGCTCATGGCTGCCTCCCATGTCCGTCTGCTCATGGCTGCCTCCCATGTCCGTCTGCTCATGGCTGCCTCCCATGTCCGTCTGCTCATGGCTGCCTCCCATGTCCGTCTGCTCATGGCTGCCTCCCATGTCCGTCTGCTCATGGCTGCCTCCCATGTCCGTCTGCTCATGGCTGCCTCCCATGTCCGTCTGCTCATGGCTGCCTCCCATGTCCGTCTGCTCATGGCTGCCTCCCATGTCCGTCTGCTCATGGCTGCCTCCCATGTCCGTCTGCTCATGGCTGCCTCCCATGTCCGTCTGCTCATGGCTGCCTCCCATGTCTGTCTGCTCATCGCTGCCTCCCATGTCCGTCTGCTCACCGCTTGCTCCCCGCCTCATCATTGCCTCCCGCGTCCGTCTGCTCACCGCTTGCTCCCCGCCTCGTCATTGCCTCCCACGTCCGTCTCACCGCTTGCTCCTCTCCTCTTCGCTGCCTCCCGCGCCCGTCTCACCACTTGACCCCCGCCTCATCGCTGCCTCCCACGTCTGTCTGCTCACCACTTGGCCCCCGCCTCATCACTGCCTCCCATGTCCGTCTGCTCACCGCTTGCTCCCCGCTTCATCACTGCCTCCCATGTCCGTGTGCTCACCGCTGCCTCCCATGTCCGTCTGCTCAATGCTTGCTCCCCGCTTCATCACTGCCTCCCATGTCCGTCTGCTCACCGCTGCCTCCCATGTCCGTCTGCTCACCGCTTGCTCCCCGCCTCATCACTGCCTCCCGCGTCCGTCTGCTCAGCGCTTGTTCCCCGCCTCATCGCTGCCTCCCATGTCCGTCTGCTCACCGCTGCCTCCCATGTCCGTCTGCTCAACGCTTGCTCCCCGCTTCATCACTGCCTCCCATGTCCGTCTGCTCACCGCTTGCTCCCCGCCTCATCACTGCCTCCCGCGTCCGTCTGCTCAGCGCTTGCTCCCCGCCTCATCACTGCCTCCCATGTCCGTCTGCTCATGGCTGCCTCCCATGTCCGTCTGCTCATGGCTGCCTCCCATGTCCGTCTGCTCATGGCTGCCTTCCATGTCCGTCTGCTCATGGCTGCCTCCCATGTCCGTCTGCTCATGGTTGCCTCCCATGTCCGTCTGCTCATGGCTGCCTCCCATGTCCGTCTGCTCATGGCTGCCTCCCATGTCCGTCTGCTCATCGCTGCCTCTCATGTCCGTCTGCTCATCGCTGCCTCCCATGTCCGTCTGCTCACCGCTTGCTCCCCGCCTCATCGCTGCCTCCCATGTCCGTCGCCTCATCGCTGCCTCCCATGTCCGTCGCCTCATCGCTGCCTCCCATGTCCGTCGCCTCATCGCTGCCTCCCATGTCCGTCGCCTCATCGCTGCCTCCCATGTCCGTCGCCTCATCGCTGCCTCCCATGTCCGTCTGCTCATCGCTGCCTCCCATGTCCGTCTGCTCACCGCTTGCTCCCCGCTTCATCACTGCCTCCCATGTCCGTCTGCTCACCGCTTGCACCCCGCTTCATCACTGCCTCCCATGTCCGTCTGCTCACCGCTTGCACCCCGCATCATCACTGCCTCCCATGTCCGTCTGCTCACCGCTTGCTCCCCGCCTCACGCTGCCTCCCATGTCCGTCTGCTCACTGCTTGCTCCCCGCATCATCGCTGCCTCCCATGTCCGTCTGCTCACCGCTGCCTCCCATGTCCGTCTGCTCACCGCTTGCTCCCCGCCTCATCACTGCCTCCCGCGTCCGTCTGCTCAGCGCTTGCTCCCCGCCTCATCACTGCCTCCCATGTCCGTCTGCTCATGGCTGCCTCCCATGTCCGTCTGCTCATGGCTGCCTCCCATGTCCGTCTGCTCATGGCTGCCTCCCATGTCCGTCTGCTCATCGCTGCCTCCCATGTCCGTCTGTTCATCGCTGCCTCCCATGTCCGTCTGCTCACCGCTTGCTCCCCGCCTCATCACTGCCTCCCACGTCCGTCTGCTCACTGCTTGCTCCCCGCCTCATCGATGCCTCCCATGTCCGTCTGCTCACCGCTTGCTGCTCACCGCTTGCTACTCGCCTCATCGCTGCCTCCCGCGTCTGTCTGCTCACCACTTGACCCCCGCCTCATCACTGCCTTCCATGTCCGTCTGCTCACCGCTTGCTCCTCGCCTCATCGCTGCTCCCCGCCTCATCGCTGCCCCCCACTTCCGTCTGCTCACCACTTGACCCCCGCCTCATCGCTGCCTCCCACGTCCGTCAGCTCACCACTTGATCCCCGCCTCATCGCTGCCTCCCATGTCCGTCTGCTCACTGCTTGCTCCCCGCCTCATCACTGCCTCCCATGTCCGTCTGCTCACCGCTTGCTCCCCGCCTCATCACTGCCTCCCATGTCCGTCTGCTCACCGCTTGCTCCCCGCTTCATCGCTGCCCCCCATGTCAGTCTGCTCACCGCTGCCTCCCATGTCCGTCTGCTCAACGCTTGCTCCCCACTTCATCACTGCCTCCCATGTCCGTCTGCTCACCGCTTGCTCCCCGCCTCATCACTGCCTCCGCGTCCGTCTGCTCACCACTTGCTCCCCGCCTCATCACTGCCTCCCGCGTCCGTCTGCTCAACGCTTGCTCCCCGCCTCATCGCTGCCTCCCATGTCCGTCTGCTCAACGCTTGCTCCCCGCTTCATCACTGCCTCCCATATCCGTCTGCTCATCACTGCCTCCCGCGTCCGTCTGCTCAACGCTTGCTCCCCGCCTCATCGCTGCCTCCCATGTCCGTCTGCTCACCGCTTGCTCCCCGCCTCATCATTGCCTCCCGCGTCCGTCTGCTCACCGCTTGCTCCCCGCCTCGTCATTGCCTCCCACGTCCGTCTCACCGCTTGCTCCTCTCCTCTTCGCTGCCTCCCGCGCCCGTCTCACCACTTGACCCCCGCCTCATCGCTGCCTCCCACGTCTGTCTGCTCACCACTTGGCCCCCGCCTCATCGCTGCCTCCCATGTCCGTCTGCTCACCGCTTGCTCCCCGCTTCATCACTGCCTCCCATGTCCGTCTGCTCACCGCTGCCTCCCATGTCCGTCTGCTCAATGCTTGCTGCCCGCTTCATCACTGCCTCCCATGTCCGTCTGCTCACCGCTGCCTCCCATGTCCGTCTGCTCACCGCTTGCTCCCCGCCTCATCACTGCCTCCCGCGTCCGTCTGCTCAGCGCTTGCTCCCCGCCTCATCGCTGCCTCCCATGTCCGTCTGCTCACCGCTGCCTCCCATGTCCGTCTGCTCAACGCTTGCTCCCCGCTTCATCACTGCCTCCCATGTCCGTCTGCTCACCGCTTGCTCCCCGCCTCATCACTGCCTCCCGCGTCCGTCTGCTCAGCGCTTGCTCCCCGCCTCATCACTGCCTCCCATGTCCGTCTGCTCATGGCTGCCTCCCATGTCCGTCTGCTCATGGCTGCCTCCCATGTCCGTCTGCTCATGGCTGCCTCCCATGTCCGTCTGCTCATGGCTGCCTCCCATGTCCGTCTGCTCATGGCTGCCTCCCATGTCCGTCTGCTCATGGCTGCCTCCCATGTCCGTCTGCTCATGGCTGCCTCCCATGTCCGTCTGCTCATGGCTGCCTCCCATGTCCGTCTGCTCATGGCTGCCTCCCATGTCCGTCTGCTCATGGCTGCCTCCCATGTCCGTCTGCTCATGGCTGCCTCCCATGTCCGTCTGCTCATGGCTGCCTCCCATGTCCGTCTGCTCATGGCTGCCTCCCATGTCCGTCTGCTCATGGCTGCCTCCCATGTCCGTCTGCTCATGGCTGCCTCCCATGTCCGTCTGCTCATGGCTGCCTCCCATGTCCGTCTGCTCATGGCTGCCTCCCATGTCCGTCTGCTCATGGCTGCCTCCCATGTCCGTCTGCTCATGGCTGCCTCCCATGTCCGTCTGCTCATGGCTGCCTCCCATGTCCGTCTGCTCATGGCTGCCTCCCATGTCCGTCTGCTCATGGCTGCCTCCCATGTCCGTCTGCTCATCGCTGCCTCCCATGTCCGTCTGCTCACCGCTTGCTCCCCGCCTCATCGCTGCCTCCCATGTCCGTCGCCTCATCGCTGCCTCCCATGTCCGTCGCCTCATCGCTGCCTCCCATGTCCGTCGCCTCATCGCTGCCTCCCATGTCCGTCGCCTCATCGCTGCCTCCCATGTCCGTCTGCTCATCGCTGCCTCCCATGTCCGTCTGCTCACCGCTTGCTCCCCGCTTCATCACTGCCTCCCATGTCCGTCTGCTCACCGCTTGCTCCCCGCCTCATCACTGCCTCCCGCGTCCGTCTGCTCAGCGCTTGCTCCCCGCCTCATCACTGCCTCCCATGTCCGTCTGCTCATGGCTGCCTCCCATGTCCGTCTGCTCATGGCTGCCTCCCATGTCCGTCTGCTCATGGCTGCCTCCCATGTCCGTCTGCTCATGGCTGCCTCCCATGTCCGTCTGCTCATCGCTTGCACCCTGCCTCATCGCTGCCTCCCATGTCCGTCGCCTCATCGCTGCCTCCCATGTCCGTCCGCTCATCGCTGCCTCCCATGTCCGTCTGCTCACCGCTTGCTCCGCGCCTCATCGCTGCCTCCCGCGTCCGTCTGCTCACTGCTTGCTCCCCGCCTCGTCATTGCCTCCCACGTCCGTCTCACCGCTTGCTCCCCGCTTCATCACTGCCTCCCATGTCCGTCTGCTCACCGCTTGCTCCCCGCCTCATCGCTGTCTCCCGCATCTGTCTGCTCAACGCTTGCTCCCCGCCTCATCGCTGCCTCCCATGTCCATCTGCTCATCGCTGCCCCCCATGTCAGTCTGCTCACCGCTGCCTCCCATGTCCGTCTGCTCAACGCTTGCTCCCCACTTCATCACTGCCTCCCATGTCCGTCTGCTCACCGCTTGCTCCCCGCCTCATCACTGCCTCCGCGTCCGTCTGCTCACCACTTGCTCCCCGCCTCATCACTGCCTCCCGCGTCCGTCTGCTCAACGCTTGCTCCCCGCCTCATCGCTGCCTCCCATGTCCGTCTGCTCAACGCTTGCTCCCCGCTTCATCACTGCCTCCCATATCCGTCTGCTCATCACTGCCTCCCGCGTCCGTCTGCTCAACGCTTGCTCCCCGCCTCATCGCTGCCTCCCATGTCCGTCTGCTCACCGCTTGCTCCCCGCCTCATCATTGCCTCCCGCGTCCGTCTGCTCACCGCTTGCTCCCCGCCTCGTCATTGCCTCCCACGTCCGTCTCACCGCTTGCTCCTCTCCTCTTCGCTGCCTCCCGCGCCCGTCTCACCACTTGACCCCCGCCTCATCGCTGCCTCCCACGTCTGTCTGCTCACCACTTGGCCCCCGCCTCATCGCTGCCTCCCATGTCCGTCTGCTCACCGCTTGCTCCCCGCTTCATCACTGCCTCCCATGTCCGTCTGCTCACCGCTGCCTCCCATGTCCGTCTGCTCAATGCTTGCTGCCCGCTTCATCACTGCCTCCCATATACGTCTGCTCACCGCTGCCTCCCATGTCCGTCTGCTCACCGCTTGCTCCCCGCCTCATCACTGCCTCCCGCGTCCGTCTGCTCAGCGCTTGCTCCCCGCCTCATCGCTGCCTCCCATGTCCGTCTGCTCACCGCTTGCTCCCCGCCTTGTCATTGCCTCCCACGTCCGTCTCACCGCTTGCTCCTCTCCTCTTCGCTGCCTCCCGCGCCCGTCTCACCACTTGACCCCCGCCTCATCGCTGCCTCCCACGTCTGTCTGCTCACCACTTGGCCCCCGCCTCATCGCTGCCTCCCATGTCCGTCTGCTCACCGCTTGCTCCCCGCTTCATCACTGCCTCCCATGTCCGTCTGCTCACCGCTGCCTCCCATGTCCGTCTGCTCAATGCTTGCTGCCCGCTTCATCACTGCCTCCCATGTCCGTCTGCTCACCGCTGCCTCCCATGTCCGTCTGCTCACCGCTTGCTCCCCGCCTCATCACTGCCTCCCGCGTCCGTCTGCTCAGCGCTTGCTCCCCGCCTCATCGCTGCCTCCCATGTCCGTCTGCTCACCGCTGCCTCCCATGTCCGTCTGCTCAACGCTTGCTCCCCGCTTCATCACTGCCTCCCATGTCCGTCTGCTCACCGCTTGCTCCCCGCCTCATCACTGCCTCCCGCGTCCGTCTGCTCAGCGCTTGCTCCCCGCCTCATCACTGCCTCCCATGTCCGTCTGCTCATGGCTGCCTCCCATGTCCGTCTGCTCATGGCTGCCTCCCATGTCCGTCTGCTCATGGCTGCCTCCCATGTCCGTCTGCTCATGGCTGCCTCCCATGTCCGTCTGCTCATGGCTGCCTCCCATGTCCGTCTGCTCATGGCTGCCTCCCATGTCCGTCTGCTCATGGCTGCCTCCCATGTCCGTCTGCTCATGGCTGCCTCCCATGTCCGTCTGCTCATGGCTGCCTCCCATGTCCGTCTGCTCATGGCTGCCTCCCATGTCCGTCTGCTCATGGCTGCCTCCCATGTCCGTCTGCTCATGGCTGCCTCCCATGTCCGTCTGCTCATGGCTGCCTCCCATGTCCGTCTGCTCATGGCTGCCTCCCATGTCCGTCTGCTCATGGCTGCCTCCCATGTCCGTCTGCTCATGGCTGCCTCCCATGTCCGTCTGCTCATGGCTGCCTCCCATGTCCGTCTGCTCATGGCTGCCTCCCATGTCCGTCTGCTCATGGCTGCCTCCCATGTCCGTCTGCTCATGGCTGCCTCCCATGTCCGTCTGCTCATCGCTGCCTCCCATGTCCGTCTGCTCACCGCTTGCTCCCCGCCTCATCATTGCCTCCCGCGTCCGTCTGCTCACCGCTTGCTCCCCGCCTCGTCATTGCCTCCCACGTCCGTCTCACCGCTTGCTCCTCTCCTCTTCGCTGCCTCCCGCGCCCGTCTCACCACTTGACCCCCGCCTCATCGCTGCCTCCCACGTCTGTCTGCTCACCACTTGGCCCCCGCCTCATCACTGCCTCCCATGTCCGTCTGCTCACCGCTTGCTCCCCGCTTCATCACTGCCTCCCATGTCCGTCTGCTCACCGCTGCCTCCCATGTCCGTCTGCTCAATGCTTGCTCCCCGCTTCATCACTGCCTCCCATGTCCGTCTGCTCACCGCTGCCTCCCATGTCCGTCTGCTCACCGCTTGCTCCCCGCCTCATCACTGCCTCCCGCGTCCGTCTGCTCAGCGCTTGTTCCCCGCCTCATCGCTGCCTCCCATGTCCGTCTGCTCACCGCTGCCTCCCATGTCCGTCTGCTCAACGCTTGCTCCCCGCTTCATCACTGCCTCCCATGTCCGTCTGCTCACCGCTTGCTCCCCGCCTCATCACTGCCTCCCGCGTCCGTCTGCTCAGCGCTTGCTCCCCGCCTCATCACTGCCTCCCATGTCCGTCTGCTCATGGCTGCCTCCCATGTCCGTCTGCTCATGGCTGCCTCCCATGTCCGTCTGCTCATGGCTGCCTTCCATGTCCGTCTGCTCATGGCTGCCTCCCATGTCCGTCTGCTCATGGTTGCCTCCCATGTCCGTCTGCTCATGGCTGCCTCCCATGTCCGTCTGCTCATGGCTGCCTCCCATGTCCGTCTGCTCATCGCTGCCTCCCATGTCCGTCTGCTCATCGCTGCCTCCCATGTCCGTCTGCTCACCGCTTGCTCCCCGCCTCATCGCTGCCTCCCATGTCCGTCGCCTCATCGCTGCCTCCCATGTCCGTCGCCTCATCGCTGCCTCCCATGTCCGTCGCCTCATCGCTGCCTCCCATGTCCGTCGCCTCATCGCTGCCTCCCATGTCCGTCGCCTCATCGCTGCCTCCCATGTCCGTCTGCTCATCGCTGCCTCCCATGTCCGTCTGCTCACCGCTTGCTCCCCGCTTCATCACTGCCTCCCATGTCCGTCTGCTCACCGCTTGCACCCCGCTTCATCACTGCCTCCCATGTCCGTCTGCTCACCGCTTGCACCCCGCATCATCACTGCCTCCCATGTCCGTCTGCTCACCGCTTGCTCCCCGCCTCACGCTGCCTCCCATGTCCGTCTGCTCACTGCTTGCTCCCCGCATCATCGCTGCCTCCCATGTCCGTCTGCTCACCGCTGCCTCCCATGTCCGTCTGCTCACCGCTTGCTCCCCGCCTCATCACTGCCTCCCGCGTCCGTCTGCTCAGCGCTTGCTCCCCGCCTCATCACTGCCTCCCATGTCCGTCTGCTCATGGCTGCCTCCCATGTCCGTCTGCTCATGGCTGCCTCCCATGTCCGTCTGCTCATGGCTGCCTCCCATGTCCGTCTGCTCATCGCTGCCTCCCATGTCCGTCTGTTCATCGCTGCCTCCCATGTCCGTCTGCTCACCGCTTGCTCCCCGCCTCATCACTGCCTCCCACGTCCGTCTGCTCACTGCTTGCTCCCCGCCTCATCGATGCCTCCCATGTCCGTCTGCTCACCGCTTGCTGCTCACCGCTTGCTACTCGCCTCATCGCTGCCTCCCGCGTCTGTCTGCTCACCACTTGACCCCCGCCTCATCACTGCCTCCCATGTCCGTCTGCTCACCGCTTGCTCCTCGCCTCATCGCTGCTCCCCGCCTCATCGCTGCCCCCCACTTCCGTCTGCTCACCACTTGACCCCCGCCTCATCGCTGCCTCCCACGTCCGTCAGCTCACCACTTGATCCCCGCCTCATCGCTGCCTCCCATGTCCGTCTGCTCACTGCTTGCTCCCCGCCTCATCACTGCCTCCCATGTCCGTCTGCTCACCGCTTGCTCCCCGCCTCATCACTGCCTCCCATGTCCGTCTGCTCACCGCTTGCTCCCCGCTTCATCGCTGCCCCCCATGTCAGTCTGCTCACCGCTGCCTCCCATGTCCGTCTGCTCAACGCTTGCTCCCCACTTCATCACTGCCTCCCATGTCCGTCTGCTCACCGCTTGCTCCCCGCCTCATCACTGCCTCCGCGTCCGTCTGCTCACCACTTGCTCCCCGCCTCATCACTGCCTCCCGCGTCCGTCTGCTCAACGCTTGCTCCCCGCCTCATCGCTGCCTCCCATGTCCGTCTGCTCAACGCTTGCTCCCCGCTTCATCACTGCCTCCCATATCCGTCTGCTCATCACTGCCTCCCGCGTCCGTCTGCTCAACGCTTGCTCCCCGCCTCATCGCTGCCTCCCATGTCCGTCTGCTCACCGCTTGCTCCCCGCCTCATCATTGCCTCCCGCGTCCGTCTGCTCACCGCTTGCTCCCCGCCTCGTCATTGCCTCCCACGTCCGTCTCACCGCTTGCTCCTCTCCTCTTCGCTGCCTCCCGCGCCCGTCTCACCACTTGACCCCCGCCTCATCGCTGCCTCCCACGTCTGTCTGCTCACCACTTGGCCCCCGCCTCATCGCTGCCTCCCATGTCCGTCTGCTCACCGCTTGCTCCCCGCTTCATCACTGCCTCCCATGTCCGTCTGCTCACCGCTGCCTCCCATGTCCGTCTGCTCAATGCTTGCTGCCCGCTTCATCACTGCCTCCCATGTCCGTCTGCTCACCGCTGCCTCCCATGTCCGTCTGCTCACCGCTTGCTCCCCGCCTCATCACTGCCTCCCGCGTCCGTCTGCTCAGCGCTTGCTCCCCGCCTCATCGCTGCCTCCCATGTCCGTCTGCTCACCGCTGCCTCCCATGTCCGTCTGCTCAACGCTTGCTCCCCGCTTCATCACTGCCTCCCATGTCCGTCTGCTCACCGCTTGCTCCCCGCCTCATCACTGCCTCCCGCGTCCGTCTGCTCAGCGCTTGCTCCCCGCCTCATCACTGCCTCCCATGTCCGTCTGCTCATGGCTGCCTCCCATGTCCGTCTGCTCATGGCTGCCTCCCATGTCCGTCTGCTCATGGCTGCCTCCCATGTCCGTCTGCTCATGGCTGCCTCCCATGTCCGTCTGCTCATGGCTGCCTCCCATGTCCGTCTGCTCATGGCTGCCTCCCATGTCCGTCTGCTCATGGCTGCCTCCCATGTCCGTCTGCTCATGGCTGCCTCCCATGTCCGTCTGCTCATGGCTGCCTCCCATGTCCGTCTGCTCATGGCTGCCTCCCATGTCCGTCTGCTCATGGCTGCCTCCCATGTCCGTCTGCTCATGGCTGCCTCCCATGTCCGTCTGCTCATGGCTGCCTCCCATGTCCGTCTGCTCATGGCTGCCTCCCATGTCCGTCTGCTCATGGCTGCCTCCCATGTCCGTCTGCTCATGGCTGCCTCCCATGTCCGTCTGCTCATGGCTGCCTCCCATGTCCGTCTGCTCATGGCTGCCTCCCATGTCCGTCTGCTCATGGCTGCCTCCCATGTCCGTCTGCTCATGGCTGCCTCCCATGTCCGTCTGCTCATGGCTGCCTCCCATGTCCGTCTGCTCATGGCTGCCTCCCATGTCCGTCTGCTCATGGCTGCCTCCCATGTCCGTCTGCTCATGGCTGCCTCCCATGTCCGTCTGCTCATGGCTGCCTCCCATGTCCGTCTGCTCATGGCTGCCTCCCATGTCCGTCTGCTCATGGCTGCCTCCCATGTCCGTCTGCTCATGGCTGCCTCCCATGTCCGTCTGCTCATCGCTGCCTCCCATGTCCGTCTGCTCACCGCTTGCTCCCCGCCTCATCGCTGCCTCCCATGTCCGTCGCCTCATCGCTGCCTCCCATGTCCGTCGCCTCATCGCTGCCTCCCATGTCCGTCGCCTCATCGCTGCCTCCCATGTCCGTCGCCTCATCGCTGCCTCCCATGTCCGTCTGCTCATCGCTGCCTCCCATGTCCGTCTGCTCACCGCTTGCTCCCCGCTTCATCACTGCCTCCCATGTCCGTCTGCTCACCGCTTGCACCCCGCCTCATCACTGCCTCCCGCGTCCGTCTGCTCAGCGCTTGCTCCCCGCCTCATCACTGCCTCCCATGTCCGTCTGCTCATGGCTGCCTCCCATGTCCGTCTGCTCATGGCTGCCTCCCATGTCCGTCTGCTCATGGCTGCCTCCCATGTCCGTCTGCTCATGGCTGCCTCCCATGTCCGTCTGCTCATCGCTTGCACCCTGCCTCATCGCTGCCTCCCATGTCCGTCGCCTCATCGCTGCCTCCCATGTCCGTCTGCTCATCGCTGCCTCCCATGTCCGTCTGCTCACCGCTTGCTCCGCGCCTCATCGCTGCCTCCCGCGTCCGTCTGCTCACTGCTTGCTCCCCGCCTCGTCATTGCCTCCCACGTCCGTCTCACCGCTTGCTCCCCGCTTCATCACTGCCTCCCATGTCCGTCTGCTCACCGCTTGCTCCCCGCCTCATCGCTGTCTCCCGCATCTGTCTGCTCAACGCTTGCTCCCCGCCTCATCGCTGCCTCCCATGTCCATCTGCTCATCGCTGCCCCCCATGTCAGTCTGCTCACCGCTGCCTCCCATGTCCGTCTGCTCAACGCTTGCTCCCCACTTCATCACTGCCTCCCATGTCCGTCTGCTCACCGCTTGCTCCCCGCCTCATCACTGCCTCCGCGTCCGTCTGCTCACCACTTGCTCCCCGCCTCATCACTGCCTCCCGCGTCCGTCTGCTCAACGCTTGCTCCCCGCCTCATCGCTGCCTCCCATGTCCGTCTGCTCAACGCTTGCTCCCCGCTTCATCACTGCCTCCCATATCCGTCTGCTCATCACTGCCTCCCGCGTCCGTCTGCTCAACGCTTGCTCCCCGCCTCATCGCTGCCTCCCATGTCCGTCTGCTCACCGCTTGCTCCCCGCCTCATCATTGCCTCCCGCGTCCGTCTGCTCACCGCTTGCTCCCCGCCTCGTCATTGCCTCCCACGTCCGTCTCACCGCTTGCTCCTCTCCTCTTCGCTGCCTCCCGCGCCCGTCTCACCACTTGACCCCCGCCTCATCGCTGCCTCCCACGTCTGTCTGCTCACCACTTGGCCCCCGCCTCATCGCTGCCTCCCATGTCCGTCTGCTCACCGCTTGCTCCCCGCTTCATCACTGCCTCCCATGTCCGTCTGCTCACCGCTGCCTCCCATGTCCGTCTGCTCAATGCTTGCTGCCCGCTTCATCACTGCCTCCCATATACGTCTGCTCACCGCTGCCTCCCATGTCCGTCTGCTCACCGCTTGCTCCCCGCCTCATCACTGCCTCCCGCGTCCGTCTGCTCAGCGCTTGCTCCCCGCCTCATCGCTGCCTCCCATGTCCGTCTGCTCACCGCTGCCTCCCATGTCCGTCTGCTCAACGCTTGCTCCCCGCTTCATCACTGCCTCCCATGTCCGTCTGCTCACCGCTTGCTCCCCGCCTCATCACTGCCTCCCGCGTCCGTCTGCTCAGCGCTTGCTCCCCGCCTCATCACTGCCTCCCATGTCCGTCTGCTCATGGCTGCCTCCCATGTCCGTCTGCTCATGGCTGCCTCCCATGTCCGTCTGCTCATGGCTGCCTCCCATGTCCGTCTGCTCATGGCTGCCTCCCATGTCCGTCTGCTCATGGCTGCCTCCCATGTCCGTCTGCTCATGGCTGCCTCCCATGTCCGTCTGCTCATGGCTGCCTCCCATGTCCGTCTGCTCATGGCTGCCTCCCATGTCCGTCTGCTCATGGCTGCCTCCCATGTCCGTCTGCTCATGGCTGCCTCCCATGTCCGTCTGCTCATGGCTGCCTCCCATGTCCGTCTGCTCATGGCTGCCTCCCATGTCCGTCTGCTCATGGCTGCCTCCCATGTCCGTCTGCTCATGGCTGCCTCCCATGTCCGTCTGCTCATGGCTGCCTCCCATGTCCGTCTGCTCATGGCTGCCTCCCATGTCCGTCTGCTCATGGCTGCCTCCCATGTCCGTCTGCTCATGGCTGCCTCCCATGTCCGTCTGCTCATGGCTGCCTCCCATGTCCGTCTGCTCATCGCTGCCTCCCATGTCCGTCTGCTCACCGCTTGCTCCCCGCCTCATCGCTGCCTCCCATGTCCGTCGCCTCATCGCTGCCTCCCATGTCCGTCGCCTCATCGCTGCCTCCCATGTCCGTCGCCTCATCGCTGCCTCCCATGTCCGTCTGCTCATGGCTGCCTCCCATGTCCGTCTGCTCATCGCTGCCTCCCATGTCCGTCTGCTCATCGCTGCCTCCCATGTCCGTCTGCTCATCGCTGCCTCCCATGTCCGTCTGCTCATCGCTGCCTCCCATGTCCGTCTGCTCACCGCTTGCTCCCCGCCTCATCGCTGCCTCCCATGTCCGTCGCCTCATCGCTGCCTCCCATGTCCGTCGCCTCATCGCTGCCTCCCATGTCCGTCGCCTCATCGCTGCCTCCCATGTCCGTCGCCTCATCGCTGCCTCCCATGTCCGTCGCCTCATCGCTGCCTCCCATGTCCGTCTGCTCATCGCTGCCTCCCGCGTCCGTCTGCTCACCGCTTGCTCCCCGCCTCGTCATTGCCTCCCACGTCCGTCTCACCGCTTGCTCCTCTCCTCTTCGCTGCCTCCCGCGCCCGTCTCACCACTTGACCCCCGCCTCATCGCTGCCTCCCACGTCTGTCTGCTCACCACTTGGCCCCCGCCTCATCGCTGCCTCCCATGTCCGTCTGCTCACCGCTTGCTCCCCGCTTCATCACTGCCTCCCATGTCCGTCTGCTCACCGCTGCCTCCCATGTCCGTCTGCTCAATGCTTGCTGCCCGCTTCATCACTGCCTCCCATATACGTCTGCTCACCGCTGCCTCCCATGTCCGTCTGCTCACCGCTTGCTCCCCGCCTCATCACTGCCTCCCGCGTCCGTCTGCTCAGCGCTTGCTCCCCGCCTCATCGCTGCCTCCCATGTCCGTCTGCTCACCGCTGCCTCCCATGTCCGTCTGCTCAACGCTTGCTCCCCGCTTCATCACTGCCTCCCATGTCCGTCTGCTCACCGCTTGCTCCCCGCCTCATCACTGCCTCCCGCGTCCGTCTGCTCAGCGCTTGCTCCCCGCCTCATCACTGCCTCCCATGTCCGTCTGCTCATGGCTGCCTCCCATGTCCGTCTGCTCATGGCTGCCTCCCATGTCCGTCTGCTCATGGCTGCCTCCCATGTCCGTCTGCTCATGGCTGCCTCCCATGTCCGTCTGCTCATGGCTGCCTCCCATGTCCGTCTGCTCATGGCTGCCTCCCATGTCCGTCTGCTCATGGCTGCCTCCCATGTCCGTCTGCTCATGGCTGCCTCCCATGTCCGTCTGCTCATGGCTGCCTCCCATGTCCGTCTGCTCATGGCTGCCTCCCATGTCCGTCTGCTCATGGCTGCCTCCCATGTCCGTCTGCTCATGGCTGCCTCCCATGTCCGTCTGCTCATGGCTGCCTCCCATGTCCGTCTGCTCATGGCTGCCTCCCATGTCCGTCTGCTCATGGCTGCCTCCCATGTCCGTCTGCTCATGGCTGCCTCCCATGTCCGTCTGCTCATGGCTGCCTCCCATGTCCGTCTGCTCATGGCTGCCTCCCATGTCCGTCTGCTCATGGCTGCCTCCCATGTCCGTCTGCTCATGGCTGCCTCCCATGTCCGTCTGCTCATCGCTGCCTCCCATGTCCGTCTGCTCACCGCTTGCTCCCCGCCTCATCGCTGCCTCCCATGTCCGTCGCCTCATCGCTGCCTCCCATGTCCGTCGCCTCATCGCTGCCTCCCATGTCCGTCGCCTCATCGCTGCCTCCCATGTCCGTCTGCTCATGGCTGCCTCCCATGTCCGTCTGCTCATCGCTGCCTCCCATGTCCGTCTGCTCATCGCTGCCTCCCATGTCCGTCTGCTCATCGCTGCCTCCCATGTCCGTCTGCTCATCGCTGCCTCCCATGTCCGTCTGCTCACCGCTTGCTCCCCGCCTCATCGCTGCCTCCCATGTCCGTCGCCTCATCGCTGCCTCCCATGTCCGTCGCCTCATCGCTGCCTCCCATGTCCGTCGCCTCATCGCTGCCTCCCATGTCCGTCGCCTCATCGCTGCCTCCCATGTCCGTCGCCTCATCGCTGCCTCCCATGTCCGTCGCCTCATCGCTGCCTCCCATGTCCGTCTGCTCATCGCTGCCTCCCATGTCCGTCTGCTCACCGCTTGCTCCCCGCTTCATCACTGCCTCCCATGTCCGTCTGCTCACCGCTTGCTCCCCGCCTCATCACTGCCTCCCGCGTCCGTCTGCTCAGCGCTTGCTCCCCGCCTCATCACTGCCTCCCATGTCCGTCTGCTCATGGCTGCCTCCCATGTCCGTCTGCTCATGGCTGCCTCCCATGTCCGTCTGCTCATGGCTGCCTCCCATGTCCGTCTGCTCATCGCTGCCTCCCATGTCCGTCTGCTCACCGCTTGCACCCTGCCTCATCGCTGCCTCCCGTGTCCGTCGCCTCATCGCTGCCTCCCATGTCCGTCTGCTCATCGCTGCCTCCCATGTCCGTCTGCTCACCGCTTGCTCCGCGCCTCATCGCTGCCTCCCGCGTCCGTCTGCTCACTGCTTGCTCCCCGCCTCGTCATTGCCTCCCACGTCCGTCTCACCGCTTGCTCCCCGCTTCATCACTGCCTCCCATGTCCGTCTGCTCACCGCTTGCTCCCCGCCTCATCGCTGCCTCCCGCATCTGTCTGCTCAACGCTTGCTCCCCGCCTCATCGCTGCCTCCCATGTCCATCTGCTCATCGCTGCCTCCCATGTCCGGCTGCTCAGCGCTTGCTCCCCGCCTCATCATTGCCTCCTGCGTCCTGCTGCTCACTGCTTGCCCCCTGCCTCATTGCTGCCTCCCACGTCCGGCTGCTCACCGCTTGCTCCCCGCCTCATAGTTGCCTCCCATGTCCGTCTGCTCACCGCTTGCTCCCCGCCTCATCGCTGCCTCCCGCGTCCGGCTGCTCAGCGCTTGCTCCCCGCCTCATCGCTGCCTCCCATGTCCGTCTGCTCACCGCTTGCTCCCCGCCTCATCATTGCCTCCCGCGTCCGGCTGCTCACTGCTTGCCCCCTGCCTCATCACTGCCTCCCCTCAGCCACTCGCTCTCCACTTCCCTCCCACCCCCACCTCCCCACCGGCCACTTGCTCCCGACCTCGCTGTTTCCCCCCTCTCGGTGCCTTGCTCCCCGTATCTTCCCATTACCCCTCGGCACCTCATGCCCCGTTGCTTCTCCGGCGGTGCGA
The DNA here is from genome assembly GCF_036365525.1 of Heterodontus francisci. Taxonomy (NCBI): domain Eukaryota; kingdom Metazoa; phylum Chordata; class Chondrichthyes; order Heterodontiformes; family Heterodontidae; genus Heterodontus; species Heterodontus francisci. The sequence goes on from NC_090402.1 coordinate 50,839,375, forward strand.
CGGGGACCGATCCGTCGAGGGGGGAAGCAGCAAGCGAGCGGCTGAAGTGGCAAGGCGGAGTGCGATTGGTTAAGTGGGGAAGCGGCGAGGCCGGGAACAAGCGGTGAGGCAGCATCTGTGGGCGGAAAAACGGAGTTAACGTTTCAGGTTGATGACCTTTCTGAGTGTCCTGCCTACCATTCAACCAATGTCCAGACTCTGGTTTATTCGTTGAACAGTATGATTCTGTGAGCATGTCTGTTTGACTAGTCTGTGGGACAGCTCTCCCAATGTTGTTAGCAAGTAGGACTTTGCAGGATGAAGTACAGTTGTTTCCAGTGCCTAGGTCGATGCCAATGGTCTGTCCAGTTTTATTCCTATTTGACTTTTCTATAGTGGTTTGATACAACTGAGTATCTTGCTAGGCCATTTCAGAAGGCAGTTAATAGCCATGCATATTGCTGTGGGTCTGGAGTCACATGTAGGCCAGACCAGATTTCCTTACCTAAAGGGTATTAGTGAACCAGGTGGGTTTGTAAACGACAATTCGGTAGTTTCATTGTCACCATTAACGAGATTAGCTTTTTATTTCAGATTTATTGAATTAATTGAATTTAAATTGTCCCAGCTGTCATGGTATGACTCATGTCTTTGGAGCAGTAGCCCAGGCCTCTGGGTTACTAATCCAGTAACATTACCACTATGCTACTGTTCTCACTGAACCACTTTTCTAAAAAGCACAGTGTCAGCTAGTAATGGTAACTACTCAGTTAAACTTGTTGAATTGTGCACACTGCACCCTTCGGAAGCCCTTTGGTATGGTGCCCTTGCTACTGTACCTATCAGTCTTGCCATGTTGCATATGCTGCTGTACCTATCAGGTCATCTGTAATTTGCTGCGGTTCCCTTGAACAAAGGTTAATGTCACCTTTTTCGCTCTTCTCTAACCCTTCTCCTTCTTTCCCCCTCAATCTGATGAAATCTTTTCTAATCCCAGATTCCCTTTGCAAGCCTGTCAGATTTCAAGAATAAGAAGCTTGGAGAGAGATTTTGTGTTACCCTCACACCATCCCTGTTCGCGATTGAAATTGTGTCAAACCTAATTGAAGATCACGTTAAGAACAAGGCAGACAGTAGGTTAGGAGCGACTGTACGATCAGGTAATTGATTCCTCTGAGCAGCAGCCCAATACGTTCATTCAGACACCATTTAATGAGACACATTTCAACAATTTGCAATGTTAGGCTTAAAGAATCCAGAATTTGCCATCACACTCTTGAACATTGCTGATAATTCCTACAGGGAATCAAATCTCTTTCTCTGTAAAGGAGACAAACACATTCAGGAGAAATTAGGTGCTAGTTTTGGCTGAGTGGTTGAACTCTCGCCTCTGAATCAGAAGGTTTTGATTCAAGTCTCACTCCAGGGACTTGAGCCCATAATCGAGGTTGACATCCCAGCTCCCAGCACTCCCCGAGTGCTCCACTGTCGGTGGCACTGTCTTATGATCAGACATTAAACCGAGACCGTGTATGCCCTCTGAGGTGGATGTAAAAAATCCTACAGCATTATTTCAAAGAAGAGCAGGGGAGTTTTCCACAGTGTCCTGCCAGCTTTAAAGCTACTTAATCAGAATCAAGTCTTTCCAGTATTCCCAATTCACCAGGATTCTTCCTTCTCTCTATGTCTTAGGTGCAGTTTCAACTATGGCTATGCTGGAACATATGGGTGGGTCCCACCAGGAGCTGTGTGGGCTACAGAAGCTGGGACTCATGGACACTGTGAGTCACCTTGTCGCCCGTACATCCACTAACACAATTGTTGCCAGATCCCCATACATCATTCCTCCATTCAAACAGGCAAGTATCTGAATGGAAGCTATGTAGCTGCCCTCAACCTAGCCCTGTAATGGCATTGCTGAGACATGAGTGACCTTGATGATTTTTGTTTAGAGAACCGTGTGAATGTAGAGTGCCTTACGCCCTCATTCTAATTAAATATTCAATACAAACTGGAAATGATGAAGCTTCTAAGGGAGATTTGTCCTCGGACTAGGACTGTGTCTGACTTTGTAAGTGTAGCCTGACTACACAGACTGGGAATGTGTGTCTGGGTAAGTGAGCGTAGCCTGACTACAAATACTGGGAACGTGTGTCTGGGTCAGTGAGTGTAGCCTGACTACACAGACTGTGAACGTGTGTCTGGGTCAGTGAGTGTAGCCTAACTACAGAGACCGGGAACGTGTGTCTGCGTAAGTGAGTGTAGCCTGACTACACAGACTGGGAACGTGTGTCTGGATCAGTGAGTGAAGCCTGACTACACAGACTGGGAACATGTGTCGGGATCAGTGAGTGTAGCCTGACTACACAGACGGGGAACGTGTGTCGGGATCAGTGAGTGTAGCCTGACTACACAGACGGGGAACGTGTGTCTGGATCAGTGAGTGAAGCCTGACTACACAGACGGGGAACGTGTGTCTGGATCAGTGAGTGTAGCCTGACTACACAGACTGGGAACGTGTGTCTGGGTCAGTGAGTGTAGCCTGACTACACAGACTGGGAACGTGTGTCTGGGTCAGTGAGTGTAGCCTGACTACACAGACTGGGAACGTGTGTCTGGGTCAGTGAGTGTAGCCTGACTACACAGACTGGGAACGTGTGTCTGGGTCAGTGAGTGTAGCCTGACTACACAGACTGGGAACGTGTGTCTGGGTCATTGAGTGTAGCCTGACTACACAGACTGGGAACGTGTGTCTGGATCAGTGAGTGAAGCCTGACTACACAGACTGTGAACGTGTGTCTGGGTCATTGAGTGTAGCCTGACTACACAGACTGTGAACGTGTGTCTGGGTCAGTGAGTGTAGCCTGACGACAGAGACTGGGAACGTGTGTCTGGGTCAGTGAGTGTAGCCTGACTACACAGACTGTGAACGTGTGTCTGGGTCATTGAGTGTAGCGTGACTACACAGACGGGGAACGTGTGTCTTGGTCAGTGAGTGTAGCCTGACTACACAGACTGGGAACGTGTGTCTGCGTCAGTGAGCGTAGCCTGACTACACAGACTGTGAACGTGTGTCTGGGTCATTGAGTGTAGCCTGACTACACAGACTGGGAACGTGTGTCTGGATCAGTGAGTGTAGCCTGACTACACAGACTGGGAACGTGTGTCTGGGTCAGTGAGTGTAGCCTGACTACACAGACTGGGAACGTGTGTCTGGGTCAGTGAGTGTAGCCTGACTACACAGACTGGGAACGTGTGTCTGGGTCATTGAGTGTAGCCTGACTACACAGACTGGGAACGTGTGTCTGGATCAGTGAGTGAAGCCTGACTACACAGACTGTGAACGTGTGTCTGGGTCATTGAGTGTAGCCTGACTACACAGACTGTGAACGTGTGTCTGGGTCAGTGAGTGTAGCCTGACGACAGAGACTGGGAACGTGTGTCTGGGTCAGTGAGTGTAGCCTGACTACACAGACTGTGAACGTGTGTCTGGGTCATTGAGTGTAGCGTGACTACACAGACGGGGAACGTGTGTCTGGGTCAGTGAGTGTAGCCTGACTACACAGACTGGGAACGTGTGTCTGCGTCAGTGAGCGTAGCCTGACTACACAGACTGTGAACGTGTGTCTGGGTCATTGAGTGTAGCCTGACTACACAGACTGTGAACGTGTGTCTGGGTAAGTGAGCGTAGCCTGACTACACAGACTGGGAACGTGTGTCTGGGTCAGTGAGTGTAGCCTGACTACACAGACTGTGAACGTGTGTCTGGGTCATTGAGTGTAGCGTGACTACACAGACGGGGAACGTGTGTCTGGGTCAGTGAGTGTAGCCTGACTACACAGACTGGGAACGTGTGTCTGCGTCAGTGAGCGTAGCCTGACTACACAGACTGTGAACGTGTGTCTGGGTCATTGAGTGTAGCCTGACTACACAGACTGGGATCGTGTGTCTGCGTAAGTGAGCGTAGCCTGACTACACAGACTGGGAACGTGTGTCTGGATCAGTGAGTGAAGCCTGACTACACAGACTGTGAACGTGTGTCTGGGTAAGTGAGCGTAGCCTGACTACACAGACTGGGAACGTGTGTCTGGGTCAGTGAGTGTAGCCTGACTACACAGACTGGGAACGTGTGTCTGGGTCATTGAGTGTAGCCTGACTACACAGACTGGGATCGTGTGTCTGCGTAAGTGAGCGTAGCCTGACTACACAGACTGGGAACGTGTGTCTGGATCAGTGAGTGAAGCCTGACTACACAGACTGTGAACGTGTGTCTGGGTAAGTGAGCGTAGCCTGACTACACAGACTGGGAACGTGTGTCTGGGTCAGTGAGTGTAGCCTGACTACACAGACTGGGAACGTGTGTCTGGATCAGTGAGTGAAGCCTGACTACAAAGACTGGGAACGTGTGTCTGGGTCATTGAGTGTAGCCTGACTACACAGACTGGGAACGTGTGTCTGGGTCATTGAGTGTAGCCTGACTACACAGACTGGGAACGTGTGTCTGGATCAGTGAGTGAAGCCTGACTACAAAGACTGGGAATGTGTGTCTGGGTCAGTGAGTGTAGCCTGACTAAACAGACTGGGAACGTGTGTCTGGGTCAGTGAGTGGAGCCTGACTACACAGACTAGGAGGGTGTGTCTGGGTCAGTAGGTGTAGCCTTCCCTCGGTGTCCCATCATGGACACCTTGAGGATAGAAACAAACAACGCAGCATTCAGTGGCAGCACTCGGCACTGAGTGGGAAAGTCATGGATTTAAGTCCCACTTCAGCAACTTCAACACAAAACCTAGACTGACAGTCCAGTGCAATACTGAGGGAGCATTGCACTGTCAGAGGTGCCGTCTTTTGGGTGCAACATTAAAACCGAGTCCCATCTGCCTTGTCAAGTGGATATAAAAGATCCCCTTGGTCTTCTTGACTTATGTGAGGAACAAGAGGATGGCCAGAGTGAGGATAGGGCCGATCAGGGATAGTGGAGGGAACTTGTGCCTGGAGTCGGAGGAGGTAGGGGAGGTCCTAAATGAATACTTTGCTTCAGTATTCACTAGTGAGAGGGACCTGGTCGTTTGTGAGGACAGCGTGGAACAGGCTGATATGCTCAAACAGGTTGAGGTTAAGAGGGAGGATGTGCTGGAAATTTTGAATGATATGAGGACAGATAAGTCCCCGGGGCCAGACGGGATATACCCAAGGATATTACGGGAAGCGAGGGAAGAGATTGCTGCGCCTTTGGCGATGATCCTTGCATCTTCACTGTCCACTGGAGTAGTACTGGATGATTGGAGGGTGGCAAATGTTGTTCCCTTGTTCAAGAAAGGGAATAGGGATAACCCTGGGAACTATAGACCAGTCAGTCTTACGTCGGTAGTGGGCAAATTATTGGAGAGGATTCTGAGAGACAGGATTTATGATTATTTGGAAAAGCGTGGTTTGATTAGAGACAGTCAGCATGGCTTTGTGAGGGGCAGGTCATGCCTCACAAGCCTTATTGAATTCTTTGAAGATGTGACAAAACACATTGATGAAGGAAGAGCAGTGGATGTGGTGTATATAGATTTTAGCAAGGCGTTTGATAAGGTTCCCCATGGTAGGCTCATTCAGAAAGTAAGGAGGCATGGGATTCAGGGAAAGTTGGCTGTCTGGACACAGAATTGGCTGGCCCATAGAAGACAGAGGGTGGTAGTAGATGGAAAGTATTCAGCATGGAGCTCGGTGACCAGTGGTGTTCCACAAGGATCTGTTCTGGGACCTCTGCTCTTTGTGATTTTTATAAATGACTTGGATGAGGAAGTGGAAGGCTGGGTTAGCAAGTTTGCCGATGACACGAAGGTTGCTGGAGTTGTGGATAGTGTGGAAGGCTGTTGTAGGTTGCAACGGGACATTGACAGGATGCAGAGCTGGGCTGAGAAGTGGCAGATGGAGTTCAACCTGGAAAAGTGTGAAGTGATTCATTTTGGAAGGTCGAATTTGAATGCGGAATACAGGCTTAAAGACAGGATTCTTGGTAGTGTGGAGGAACAGAGGGATCTTGGGGTCCATGTCCATAGATCGCTCAAAGTTGCCACCCAAGTTGATAGGGTTGTTAAGAAGGCGTATGGTGTGTTGGCTTTCATTAACAGGGGAATTGAGTTTAAGAGCCGCGGGGTTATGCTGCAGCTCTATAAGGCCCTGGTTCGACCACACTTGGAATATTGTGTTCAGTTCTGGTCGCCTCATTATAGGAAGGATGTGGAAGCTTTAGAGAGGGTGCAGAGGAGATTTACCAGGATGCTGCCTGGACTGGAGGGCATGTCCTACGAAGAAAGATGGACGGAGCTAGGGCTTTTCTCATTGGAGCGAAGAAGGATGAGAGGTGACTTGATAGAGGGGTACAAGATGATGAAAGGCATAGATAGAGTGGGTAGTCAGAGACCTTTTCCCAGGGTGGAAAGGGCTATCACCAGGGGGCATAATTTTAAGGTGATTGGAGGAAGGTTTCGGGGAGATGTCAGAGGTAGGTTCTTTACACAGAGCGTGGTGGGTGCGTGGAATGCGCTGCCAGCGGTGGTAGTAGAAGCAGATACGTTACGGGCATTTAAGCGACTCTTGGATAGGTACATGGATGATAGTAGAATGAAGGGTAGGTAGTTAGTTTGATCTTAGAGTAGGTTAAAGGTTCGGCACAACATCGTGGGCCGAAGGGCCTGTACTGTGCTGTACTGTTCTATGTTCTTAAGAGTGGAGGAGTTCTCCCCATTGTACAGGCTAATATTTATCCCTCAACCAATATCAGTAGAACACATTATCTGGTCATTGTTATTTGTGGGACCTTGCTGTGCACGAATTGGCTGCCGCCAGTGACTACATGAAGAACATTTTATTGACTGTACGCTTTGGGACATCCTGAGGTTGTGACAGGCAGTCTAGAAATGCAGATATTTCTTTCCTTTCGTTCTAGTTTAGTACAAGCTACATATATCACATCTGCTGGAAAGGGTTTATTCATTCCTGCCCCATTCGCTGATTGTCAATCCTCGTGGCCTCTGTTATACCAATGGAAGTGTTTAACTGTGTGATGCTTCTGCCTTCAGGTGTTTGGCAGATCTCAGGCTCTGGTCGTGGGAAGCCCACATTTCTCTTCACCGTTGTCCTTATGGGGAAGAGTTTGGAAGCCGTGGGGCCCATTAATTGGAGCCCAGAAGGAGGTTATCAAGGTGGCTGAGTATCTGCAAACAGAGGCAGTCATGGGCGAGGAAGCAACTAAGAAGCGTGTGCTCAGCGGACTTCCGCAAGTGACAGTCGCACATATCGGTAAGCAGAGCTTGCCTGCTTCCAGGACATAAACTGGATGACTGTGAGGCAGATAACAATAAGGCCCTAAATTGGTATTCTCACAGTGTAATAATGAGCGGGTGATCAGCGAGTAGTGCAATGGCTCAGATACCTTTACTCACCCACGTCCAAATTCAGCTGGGATTGATGTGATAACTATCAGAGTGTGTCTGCTTTCTGCTGGGGTCCTGCAGGATATATCTTTGGTTAGGCTCAATGTTTTACATAGAAACACATGGACACAAGAACAGGAGCAGGCCATTTAGCCCCTCAAGCCTGTTCTGCCATTCAATGAGATCATGCTTGATCTGCGTCCTAACTCCATTTACCTGTTTTTGCCCAGTATCCCTCAATGACTTTGAATAACAAAAATCTATCAAACTCAGATTTAAAATTTATAATGAATCTAGCATCAGCTGCCATTTGGATCTAACCTTGCTATCCCTAACCTGGAAGTATTTCTCCTCAAAATAATCATTTCAAAGCTCCTGAGAAAAGCACAGGGAGAAAAAGTGAATTTCTTCAGCAGGGTAATAAAGAGACAATTGAAGGTAATAGACAACACTAGTTTAGTTAAAATTGAAACCTGCGATTCTCATTTGCTCCATTGAGGTAAAGAACAAGATATGGGGAGAGATGCTGACTGAGTAGAGTGTACCCAGCTGGAGTATGCAAACTGTAAGCTTCCAGGTGACTCATTCAGTCTGCTGGGTCCATGGCCAGGAATTTTCTTGGAGGTGCTGCTGCCATCATTACTGGAATTATGTTGAAAATCCTGCTCCCACAGCATTGGAGAAGGGATCAGACTGATTTGTGTTCTGCCTTGCTGTGGAAAATATTACCCAGTATTTGCGCACTTGGGTGCTGACTGACATGCTGCATATTCCCAGCATTTCCTGCTCCAATTTTCAGATTTCTGGCTTTTGCAATGTTTTCATTTTTATTTTATTTATACATGTGAGTGTTGCTGACAAGGCCAGTTTTAATTGTCCAACTCTAATTGCCCTTGAGGACGTGGTGGTCAATGTTCCCTTTAAAATTTAGTTGCTGCGCATTTCAATGTGTGATCCCTTTAATTTTTTTTTTTGCACAGCTGTACACATTCATTATTTATCACAGAGTAAGGCCAGCACGCTACATTTCAGGCTGCTGTGTGGCTGCGCACCTGCATAGCTGAGCAGACACTTGGTGCTGGTGAACTGTCTTCATGAACCGCTCCTGTCTATGTGGTGCAGGTGCATCCACAGTGCTGTTACGGAGGGATGTTCCAGGAATTTGACCAGTGACAGCGAAGGAACAGCGATATAGTTCCAAGTCAGGATGGTGTGTGATATGTAGGGGAACTTGCAGGTGGTGATGTTCCCATGCATCTGCTGCCCTTGTGCTTCGAGGTGGTACAGGTTTGGGAGGTGCTGCCAAAGGAGCCTCAGCAATGTGAATGGAGCCCTTGTGCGCCACTGGTGAAGGGAGAGAATGTTTAAGGTTGTGGATGGGATACTGATCACGTGTCTTGCTTTAACCTTCTTGAGTAGTGTTGGAGCTGCGCTCATCCAGGCAAGTGGAAAGTATTCCATCACACTCTTGACTTGTGCTTTGTAGGTAGCGGGTCATTCATTTCAGAATTGTCAGCCTCTGATCTGATCCTGTATGCGCGGTATACATTTATCTGGTCCAGTTATTGGTGCAGATAAAAGTAGAGCCAGTCCTGTCAGAGAGGCCAGGAATGCTGAGTCCTGTTACAGAGAGACCAGCAATACTGAGTCCTGTCAGAGAGACCAGCAATACTGAGTCCTGTCAGAGAGACCAGCAATACTGAGTCCTGTCAGAGAGACCAGCAATACTGAGTCCTGTCAGAGAGACCAGCAATACTGAGTCCTGTCAGAGAGGCCAGCAATACTGAGTCCTGTCAGAGAGGCCAGCAATACTGAGTCCTGTCACAGAGAGACCGGCAATGCTGAGTCCTGTCCCAGAGAGGCCGGCAATGCTGGGCCCTGTCGCAGAGAGGCCGGCAATGCTGGGCCCTGTCGCAGAGAGGCCGGCAATGCTGGGCCCTGTCGCAGAGAGGCCGGCAATGCTGGGCCCTGTCGCAGAGAGGCCGGCAATGCTGGGCCCTGTCGCAGAGAGGCCGGCAATGCTGGGCCCTGTCGCAGAGAGGCCGGCAATGCTGGGCCCTGTCGCAGAGAGGCCGGCAATGCTGGGCCCTGTCGCAGAGAGGCCGGCAATGCTGGGCCCTGTCGCAGAGAGGCCGGCAATGCTGGGCCCTGTCGCAGAGAGGCCGGCAATGCTGGGCCCTGTCGCAGAGAGGCCGGCAATGCTGGGCCCTGTCGCAGAGAGGCCGGCAATGCTGGGCCCTGTCGCAGAGAGGCCGGCAATGCTGGGCCCTGTCGCAGAGAGGCCGGCAATGCTGGGCCCTGTCGCAGAGAGGCCGGCAATGCTGGGCCCTGTCGCAGAGAGGCCGGCAATGCTGGGCCCTGTCGCAGAGAGGCCGGCAATGCTGGGCCCTGTCGCAGAGAGGCCGGCAATGCTGGGCCCTGTCGCAGAGAGGCCGGCAATGCTGGGCCCTGTCGCAGAGAGGCCGGCAATGCTGGGCCCTGTCGCAGAGAGGCCGGCAATGCTGGGCCCTGTCGCAGAGAGGCCGGCAATGCTGGGCCCTGTCGCAGAGAGGCCGGCAATGCTGGGCCCTGTCGCAGAGAGGCCGGCAATGCTGGGCCCTGTCGCAGAGAGGCCGGCAATGCTGGGCCCTGTCGCAGAGAGGCCGGCAATGCTGGGCCCTGTCGCAGAGAGGCCGGCAATGCTGGGCCCTGTCGCAGAGAGGCCGGCAATGCTGGGCCCTGTCGCAGAGAGGCCGGCAATGCTGGGCCCTGTCGCAGAGAGGCCGGCAATGCTGGGCCCTGTCGCAGAGAGGCCGGCAATGCTGGGCCCTGTCGCAGAGAGGCCGGCAATGCTGGGCCCTGTCGCAGAGGGGCCGGCAATGCTGGGCCCTGTCGCAGAGGGGCCGGCAATGCTGGGCCCTGTCGCAGAGGGGCCGGCAATGCTGGGCCCTGTCGCAGAGGGGCCGGCAATGCTGGGCCCTGTCGCAGAGGGGCCGGCAATGCTGGGCCCTGTCGCAGAGGGGCCGGCAATGCTGGGCCCTGTCGCAGAGGGGCCGGCAATGCTGGGCCCTGTCGCAGAGGGGCCGGCAATGCTGGGCCCTGTCGCAGAGGGGCCGGCAATGCTGGGCCCTGTCGCAGAGGGGCCGGCAATGCTGGGCCCTGTCGCAGAGGGGCCGGCAATGCTGGGCCCTGTCGCAGAGGGGCCGGCAATGCTGGGCCCTGTCGCAGAGGGGCCGGCAATGCTGGGCCCTGTCGCGGAGGGGCCGGCAATGCTGGGCCCTGTCGCGGAGGGGCCGGCAATGCTGGGCCCTGTCGCGGAGAGGCCGGCAATGCTGGGCCCTGTCGCGGAGAGGCCGGCAATGCTGGGCCCTGTCGCGGAGAGGCCGGCAATGCTGGGCCCTGTCGCGGAGAGGCCGGCAATGCTGGGCCCTGTCGCGGAGAGGCCGGCAATGCTGGGCCCTGTCGCGGAGAGGCCGGCAATGCTGGGCCCTGTCGCGGAGAGGCCGGCAATGCTGGGCCCTGTCGCGGAGAGGCCGGCAATGCTGGGCCCTGTCGCGGAGAGGCCGGCAATGCTGGGCCCTGTCGCGGAGAGGCCGGCAATGCTGGGCCCTGTCGCGGAGAGGCCGGCAATGCTGGGCCCTGTCGCGGAGAGGCCGGCAATGCTGGGCCCTGTCGCGGAGAGGCCGGCAATGCTGGGCCCTGTCGCGGAGAGGCCGGCAATGCTGGGCCCTGTCGCGGAGAGGCCGGCAATGCTGGGCCCTGTCGCGGAGAGGCCGGCAATGCTGGGCCCTGTCGCGGAGAGGCCGGCAATGCTGGGCCCTGTCGCGGAGAGGCCGGCAATGCTGGGCCCTGTCGCGGAGAGGCCGGCAATGCTGGGCCCTGTCGCGGAGAGGCCGGCAATGCTGGGCCCTGTCGCGGAGAGGCCGGCAATGCTGGGCCCTGTCGCGGAGAGGCCGGCAATGCTGGGCCCTGTCGCGGAGAGGCCGGCAATGCTGGGCCCTGTCGCGGAGAGGCCGGCAATGCTGGGCCCTGTCGCGGAGAGGCCGGCAATGCTGGGCCCTGTCGCGGAGAGGCCGGCAATGCTGGGCCCTGTCGCGGAGAGGCCGGCAATGCTGGGCCCTGTCGCGGAGAGGCCGGCAATGCTGGGCCCTGTCGCGGAGAGGCCGGCAATGCTGGGCCCTGTCGCGGAGAGGCCGGCAATGCTGGGCCCTGTCGCGGAGAGGCCGGCAATGCTGGGCCCTGTCGCGGAGAGGCCGGCAATGCTGGGCCCTGTCGCGGAGAGGCCGGCAATGCTGGGCCCTGTCGCGGAGAGGCCGGCAATGCTGGGCCCTGTCGCGGAGAGGCCGGCAATGCTGGGCCCTGTCGCGGAGAGGCCGGCAATGCTGGGCCCTGTCGCGGAGAGGCCGGCAATGCTGGGCCCTGTCGCGGAGAGGCCGGCAATGCTGGGCCCTGTCGCGGAGAGGCCGGCAATGCTGGGCCCTGTCGCGGAGAGGCCGGCAATGCTGGGCCCTGTCGCGGAGAGGCCGGCAATGCCGGGCCCTGTCGCGGAGAGGCCGGCAATGCCGGGCCCTGTCGCGGAGAGGCCGGCAATGCCGGGCCCTGTCGCGGAGAGGCCGGCAATGCCGGGCCCTGTCGCGGAGAGGCCGGCAATGCCGGGCCCTGTCGCGGAGAGGCCGGCAATGCCGGGCCCTGTCGCGGAGAGGCCGGCAATGCCGGGCCCTGTCGCGGAGAGGCCGGCAATGCCGGGCCCTGTCGCGGAGAGGCCGGCAATGCCGGGCCCTGTCGCGGAGAGGCCGGCAATGCCGGGCCCTGTCGCGGAGAGGCCGGCAATGCCGGGCCCTGTCGCGGAGAGGCCGGCAATGCCGGGCCCTGTCGCGGAGAGGCCGGCAATGCCGGGCCCTGTCGCGGAGAGGCCGGCAATGCCGGGCCCTGTCGCGGAGAGGCCGGCAATGCCGGGCCCCGTCGCGGAGAGGCCGGCAATGCCGGGCCCCGTCGCGGAGAGGCCGGCAATGCCGGGCCCCGTCGCGGAGAGGCCGGCAATGCCGGGCCCCGTCGCGGAGAGGCCGGCAATGCCGGGCCCCGTCGCGGAGAGGCCGGCAATGCCGGGCCCCGTCGCGGAGAGGCCGGCAATGCCGGGCCCCGTCGCGGAGAGGCCGGCAATGCCGGGCCCCGTCGCGGAGAGGCCGGCAATGCCGGGCCCCGTCGCGGAGAGGCCGGCAATGCCGGGCCCCGTCCCGGAGAGGCCGGCAATGCCGGGCCCCGTCCCGGAGAGGCCGGCAATGCCGGGCCCCGTCCCGGAGAGGCCGGCAATACCGAGCCCCGTCACGGAGAGGCCAGCAATACCGAGCCCCGTCACGGAGAGGCCAGCAATACCGAGCCCCGTCACGGTGAGGCCAGCAATACCGAGCCCCGTCACGGAGAGGCCAGCAATACCGAGCCCCGTCACGGAGAGGCCAGCAATACCGAGTCCCGTCACGGAGAGGCCAGCAATACCGAGTCCCGTCACGGAGAGGCCAGCAATACCGAGTCCCGTCACGGAGAGGCCAGCAATACCGAGTCCCGTCACGGAGAGGCCAGCAATACCGAGTCCCGTCACGGAGAGGCCAGCAATACCGAGTCCCGTCACGGAGAGGCCAGCAATACCGAGTCCCGTCACGGAGAGGCCAGCAATACCGAGTCCCGTCACGGAGAGGCCAGCAATACCGAGTCCCGTCACGGAGAGGCCAGCAATACCGAGTCCCGTCACGGAGACACCAGCCATACTGAGTCCTGTCAGAGAGGCATTCATGACCTGTAAATAGCTCTTTTCAAAATATGAAATCTTTGGCTCTATAATTCTGAGAGATTTCCACCACTGGGGTTTTTATTGCCTCATCCAAATCTGTTGTCGAGTAATTGGCAGTGATTGATTGCTATGGTTAGAGAGCCGCACCATTGTCGTTGTATTGCGCAACTTCCAGGTTGGTGGAAGGCGAACTGGGTGGACCTTAGTATGTCTTCGTGTAGCAATCACTGTGACCATATACAAATCCTACCTCAGTCAGGCAGCGAAAAAGAACTAAAAGTACATGTTTGTCATGTTCTACTGGGTGTCTGACACATGCCGAAACTCATCATCACATTTAGGAGCCTCTGCTTCAAACTGCTGAGATAGCTGCTCCCACTTGTCGGATTTCTTTTTTCCCACTGCAGTGTGTAGTATGCAACGTATATGCAGGGAGATTAGGTGTAGATTAGCCCAGCTAAGGCTCAGAGTCCCCAACTGTAATGCTGGAGCTTAACCAGCAAAAACCACACAAAATAGGGGAGGCGGTGGCGTAGTGGTAATGTCACTGGACTAGTAATCCAGAGCCCAGGCTCTGGGGTTATGAGTTCAAATCACACCACGGCAGATGGTGAAATTTGAATTCAATTAATAAATCTGGAACTAAAATCGAGTCTAATGGTGACCTTGAAACCATTGTCGATTGTTGTAAAAACTCATCTGGTTCACTAATGTCCTTTAGGAAAGGAAATCTGCTGTCCTTACCTGGTCTGGCCTACATGTGACTCCAGACCCACTGCAATGTGGTTGTTTCTGAAATGCTGGGCAAGCCAATCAGTTCAAGGGCAATTAGGGATAGGAAATAAATGTTGGCCTAGCCAGCGATGCTCACATCCCACAAAAAAAAAATTAAAAAATTACCAGAGCAGGGAAATGGCCAAGTATTTGAGTCTTGCCCAATCAGGTTCACCTTACTTATTTGGGGTTTTGGACTGCAAGTTGAGTAGGAAGGATTTCAGCCTCCAGTGAAAAATTTCCCCCTTCAGTTTCCATTAGTGAGTCAGGCTGGCAATGCCCTGGAGTAGTGCTACTTCAGGTATGGAATACCAGATCTGCCACAAAGGACTGATGTGGTTTTGAACGTCCACTGCCAGCCATGGCTTCAGAGACACCTTGACCCCATAATCAATCCCAAGGAGGATGATCATTCGTTGGTAAACAGCTAACAAGTGTGAACTTGAGCCTCACTAGGTGGGCAGCTCCTCAGGAGTGACGAGGTGAGCAGCACAACTCGTAATATGTGTGTGTGCACGGCCACCATCCCCTCGACCACAGCAAAGACACAGTTGCTGCAGTCACTTGCCTCACCATGACCCAAACAGGATATGCCCCAAGACCCGATGATATGAGCACACAGATTCCTTTTCGCAGTCTCCAGGTAATGATTTCCAAGTCAAAGTCTCCTTGATGTTCCAAAAGTCAAAGTCCAATGCTGCATCCCTAGGCATTCTTATCATTAATTGCTTCATCAGGTCAGTCCTTGTATGAGGGACTTGGTAAAGAGACATGCCAGTGGTGCAACCGATTCCAGGGTCAGAGTGACAGCTGCAAATCAATGGAGTAAAAATCAAGTGGGTTCAACACATCCGGGTAATTCTTTCTGCCGGATGATGAAGAGGAAAATTTAATCCTATTGTTTGATTGCGCACTGTAGAGGGAGGTTTATTCTGTATCTAACCCGTTTTTTTTCTCTTTTCTTTTTGTTTTTTTTTGTAGAGGGAGCTTTACTCTGTATCTAACCTCACGCTGTTTGATGGGACAGTGTAGAGGGAGCTTTACTCTGTATCTAACCCCGTTTTTTTTTTTCTTTCCAACCCCATTTTTTTTTGGGGACACTGCAGAGGGAGCTTTACTCTATCTAACCTCGTGCTGTACCTGTCCTGTGTGTTTGATGGGGACACTGTAGAGGGAGCTTTACTCTGTATCTAACCCCCGTTTTTTTTCCCCCCGTTTTTTTTTTTCATTTTTTTTTCCTCTGTATCTAACCCCCGTTTTTTTTTCCCCCCGTTTTTTTTTTTCATTTTTTTTTCTCTGTATCTAACCCCCATTTTTTTTTCCTTTTTTTTTATAAGGTGACCTTTATACACCAGGCCCCTTTTATATTTTCATGTTGAGGGGGCCTTTATTCCTCAGGCCCCCTTTATATACATATTTACATTTTTTTAAAAAATAACTTTATTTAAGACCAGATAAATCAACAAAAACTCAAATTAAAATGCCATTTTCGGCATCAATGATGCACTCCAGTCCCTGCGGTGCCCACCGATCGCGGAAGGCCTCAAGCGTATCGACAGACACCATATGCTCCTTCTCCAGGGACACCCAGGCGCGAACGTAACCGCGGAAGAGGGGCAGGCAATCGGGGAGGATGGAACCCCCGACGGCCCGCAACCTGGACCTGTGAATTGCCACCTTGGCCAGGCCCAGGAGCAGACAGACGAGGAGATCCTCCTCCCGGCCCAAGCCCCTCCGCACCGGGTGCCCAAAGATCAGGAGCGTGGGACTGAAGTGCAGCCAGAATTTGAGGAGCAGCCCCTTCAGATACTCAAAGAGGGGCTGCAACCTCACACACTCCGTATAAACATGGAACACGGACTCGTCCAGGCCGCAGAAAGTACAGGCGGCCTGGGAGTCCGTGAACCTACTTAAAAGTCTATTGCACGGGACTGCTCTGTGCAGCACCCTCCACCCCAGGTCCCCGATGTAAAGGGGGAAGACTCCCGCGTAGAGAGACCTCCATCGGGGTTTCCCCTCACCGCCAGATGGCAACGCGGACCGCCAGGGCGTATCCGGCCGGCTGACGAGGGTGAGGAAGTGGTGAATGTGCAGCAGCAGCCCGTACAGGAAACCCCTCCGCGCCGATTGGAATGGCACGGAGGGCATTTCTGAGAGGCGGCTCGGTTTGTGCGGGACCGGCTCCCGAGGAGGGTTTCGGGGCCTGGGTCCGATGAGCAGTTCCGGCCGAGCGGGGGTCAGCTCCGCCGGGATCGCTCCGCACTCCCGAGCCCCCTCGCCACCCGCAGTGAGGGGCGTCCCGGGGGTTTCGGCTACTCCTCCGCCTGCCGGACCGTCCCCGGAGTCGGCCGCCCGGACAGCCGAGGCGCTCTGCTCCGCCGGCGGGGGAGCGCCCTGACTGGAGGCGACCATGTTCCAGACTCGGAATAGATCCTGGTAAAAGACAGGCGGAGATCGCCCCTCTTTGGCAGCAGGACGATGACCGCCCTGCGCCACGAGAGGGGCATCTCCCCGGTCGCCAGGCTTTCCCCCAGGACCCGCGCGTAATCGTCCCCCAGGATGTCCCAGAACGCCCTGGGGTGAGGTGACTCATGTAGACCCCACCCTGCCACTCCAGGAGCCAGGTGGCTTCATCTCCCGGAACGGTGTGGGTTTCCTGCAGAAAGCTCACCGTGTATCTCCCTTCCATAAGGACTGAGAGATTGTGAAATCTGGGTGAGACTCCCTGCTGCCGTTGATGTTGAGACTGGCTATGGTTATCTTCATGTCAAAGGTACTTAAAACCCGTCACAAACACCTCACTGTGAGGAGGGAGTGGAAGTGCACCTGGCCCTCCACTCCCCCAGCAACCCATTGAGGAACACATTAAAACGGCGCCTCTCAACCAGTTTCACGTCCGCGCGCTTGCCCGCTATCTTAAGGGCGGCACGGACGGACTGTATGATCAGCACCAGATTCGACCAACGGTCGAGGGCCAGCTGAACTTTATTGCGGCAACCCCTACAGGCCGCGAGGAAATCCCAGAGTTCCGCCGTGGGGATGAGAGGAGATTCGGTGGGAGGCACGAGGGACTCCACCACCTCACTGGCGATGGAATCAAGATCATCCTCCGTGCCCCGCACCGAATCCCCATCCTCCTCCGGGTCGTCACCGCCAGCGGCCAACACATCCACCACACACTGTGGGGCGGACGTCCCGGCCGCGCCAGCTGGTCCTGCCTCCATCACGATCCCACCCCCAGGATCGATGGCGGAGGAGTCCTCTCTGGGTTCTACTGTGAAACTGGAGCCTGTGGGCGCCAGCAGTTCAGGACCCCCCTCCACCTCCGTCCCCAGGCCAATGAGTGGTCCAGGGGAGACAGAAGTTCCCGACTCCGGAAATCCAGCCGGAGCCGAGACCGGAGGCGGCGAGAGGAGGCCATCTCCCGCTCCGCCAGCACCCACAGGCCCAGCAGATGGTGCAGCATTCTCGGTTATAACCGGGTCAGGTGTCTCCATGTTGGTGGTGAACTCCGGCTGGGAGGGCCGACCCTCTGGGGCATCACCCTCCCCTTCACTCAGGGCACCCGACCCAGTAGCAGTGGCAGAATGGGCGGAGTCCCCAGGCTCCCCCACCACAAGCAGGGCCCCACTTACTCCTTCAGGAGGGGCCTCATGTACCGGGGCCTTCCCCTCCCCTCCATCCTGAGGAATAGGGAGCTCCTGCCCAGACTTTGTAGCCTTGGTGGTGGCGGTAGGGGAAACCTGGGGACCCGAAACTGGAGACAGCTCCCCTCCAACAGATGGGCCCTGCGCCTCAGGGCCCCTCATTACCTCTGTGGAGGGGTGCCTTCTCCTCTTTTTCCCACCGGGGCGCAGAGGCTCAGAGACCTCCATGTCATCAGAGGCCTCCGCACTCTCTTTTTTCTTATTCACCCTGGGCCTGAGCCCAGCTCTGGGGCAAGTTGACTCCCCGAGATCGGGCTTTGTGCTGAGCTCAGACTCGGGTAGTGTTACGGTGTCCAGGGGACGCGCCTCTCGATGTTTATTCCTCCTCCGCGCCTTCCTTCCACTTGGACGGTCACCCTCCTCCCTGCCGGAGGCCGAGAAAACCACAGCCTCCGGTACCGACTGAATGGTATCTGGTGGAGGTGTAGGGGGGGTGGGAGGAGGTGCAGCGGCGCCACCCTGGGCCGCCGAGTTGGAGTTGTCAGCCGGGAGGTTGGGGCAGTTCTTACGAACATGCCCCACCCCCTTACAGACATGGCACCGCAGCCCATCCAAGGTCCAGAAGACACGGTAGGCCGTCCCCTGGAACTCGACATTAAAGTGGCCCTCTGTAACCTCCTCCCGCGCCAGCTGCATGAATAACTGGCAGCGGAAGGAGTACACATGTCGGAGGCTGTTCTCCCGAAGACCGAGCGGGTCTGGGGTGAGCCCCGTCTTTACCTCCCCCATATGGTGCAGGTGGGGAAGGAGGAGCTCACCAGGAATGAAGGGCGGGAAATTGGATAGAATGAGCCTTTGCGCAGTGGCCTCCAGGGGGTCCACTGGCAGAAAGGTCCCGCCCACGGTGAGCCCCTTGCTCAGAGCCAGGGACACCGCCCGCTCGGTCCTCAGGAATAACACTGCCTTCCTATACATTTTAGAGGCTGCAACAATGGCCGAAGGGCCGACAACCTCGGCCATTGCTTTCACACATGCCTCGATAGTCATGTTCGGGTGGACGTAGCTCTTGACTCCATGCTTCGATGTTAATAAAGCAAACGGTGACGGGGCAACAGGTGCAGCTGCAGCAGCCGCAGCAGCATATGAACGGAAAGGCCCCGCCACCGGCGAAGAGGGGCTTGCCATGGGGTCGCAGAGCTACGCCCACCCCCAAGAAACAAAGCACACAACAGTTTTCTTTAACACAAACAAAATGATGGGGGAGGTGGGGATGGGAGTAGAGGAGGATAGGGTTGAAAAGGACAAGGAGAGGAGAGGAGGATAGGTGGCCGAGTGATGGAAGAGAGAGAACAGCTGCGAGGATGTTACAGTTCACTTGGTGGTTGGAGCACCTTCCTGCAGAGTCTACAGTTCAATCTTCCAGTTAGGGGAGGGCTCTTCGCCCGGGTCGGCTAGAGCCGCCCGGTTCTCTCCCTTTTCTGTTGTTGCAAAAAGATAGTCTTCAGCCGGGCAGCTCCAGCCGTCCCGAGCCACACAGTTGGGGGGGGGGGCGGTGGGGAGGGAGCCCCTTTTGTGCAGGATGGCAGATAAACACAAGAGCAAATACTAGGGCTCCCTATAGAATTTGGCAGCCCCACCCCTGGATCTTCCGGTGCCTTCTCCCTCGCCCAACAGTCCAAACAACCAACAGTTCTTTGGTGCTCCAACACCCACCTCTCCAAAATGACTCTCAGGTCTTCTTAGTCTTGAAAAAGTGCAACAGTTCCACAGTAAATACAGCTGTCTCCACTCTACAGTCACCTCTCTGCAGTAACTCCTCTCTCCTCTCCAGTTGCAGTTGCAGCAACACAGGTGCAGCTGCTCCCCCTGATTGCAGGCAGGAAGTGCTTCCCAAATTGCCCAGCCAATCCCAGTGCTGTACCTGTCCTGGGAGTGTTTGATGGGGACAGTGTAGAGGGAGCTTTACTCTGTATCTAACCCCCGTGCTGTACCTGTCCTGGGTGTGTTTGATGGGACAGTGTAGAGGGAGCTTTATTCTATATCTAACCCATACTATATCTGCCCAGGGAGTGTTTGATGGGACTTGAAAGGAGCTTTACTGTGTATCTAAGCCCGTTGTCGGCCCTCGGCCCCTAGTTCCCCGCTCCTCGCTTACCGCCACCCTGCTCTCCAGCTGCTCACTCCCCACTTCCCCCCCCCCCCCCCCCCCACCTCCAGATGCCAGCTCTAGGCTGCGCCACTTCCCTCCTCTCGGCCACTCGCTCCTACGTCGCCCCATCACCCTTCCCTTGCTTCTTCGGGTGGCAGGCGGAGAACGATCGAACGTGGGAGCGAGTGGCTGAGAGGAGGGGAGTGGTGTGGCCTGGAGCTAGCTGCTGGAGGCGGAGTGGGGGAGAAGCGGGGAGCGAGCGGATGGAGAGTGGGGGTGACAGGAAGCCAGAAGCGGGGAACAATCGGCCGAGGGAAGGGGAAGGGAGGGAGCAGTGGCGAGGTCTGGAGCGAGTATGAATGTGTGGATTGGGTGAATGGAAGGTTGTGGAATGGAGGCGAGGGTGGGTGGGTAGGTGGGTAGTGATTGGGGAAGAAATTCAGAGTTATTTCCTCCAAAAACTTCACAGTGTAAATGTTGACTTTACCATCCCATAGAAAGATGCTTTACATTCCAAATTTCAATGGCAGTATCATACCAGAGATCTTCTGTCTTTGTCAAAAAAAAATTAAAACAGTTGAGCAGGAGATGTCCAAGAAATTATACAAATGAAGCAATGGCAGGAGAGAGCGGGGGGTGGGGGGGCGGTGGGATGGAGGCGGTGATGGCAACCTTTGAGGGAATTTTTGGGTTGTAGTTGTTTTTCTGTGATAAATTGAGCAGCGCCATCTTTAATCCTGGCAGCTGCCTAAATGTCACAGACAGTGACATTTCTGTGGAAGAGGCTGCATTTGCGCCTGTGCCAGTACTGTGCCACTTAGTGGTTATGTTGTCAGCAAACGCAGTCATATCTGTCCTGGGAGTGTTTGATGGGACAGTATGGAGAGAGCTTTACTCTGTATCTAACCCATTCTCCACCTGAAATTAAAGCAAAATACTGCGGATGCTGGAAATCTGAAATAAAAACAGGAAGTGCTGGAAATACACAGCAAGTCTGGCTTGCCGTGTATTTCCAGCACTTTCTATTTTCATTGCATTTTCTACCTGCCCTGGGCGTGTTTGATGGGACAGTGTAGAGGGAGCTTTATTCTATATCTAACCCATACTGTATCTGCCCAGGGAGTGTTTGATGGGACTTGAAAGGAGCTTTACTGTGTATCTAAGCCCGTTGTCGGCCCTCGGCCCCTAGTTCCCCGCTCCTCGCTTTACTCTGTATCTAACTTGGTCTGTGCTTGTCCTGGGACTGTTTGATGGGATAATGATGTTCCTCACCTAGATGAACACAAACGTTACACCAAGAAATTTGAAACAGTGAGTAGACACTCCCCTAATTATGATCTTTCTGTTGTTACAGCAACATATGGGAGCTGGGAGGATAGTGTGTTGGTCTTTACCCCGCATCCACCTCCGGCGGCTGGAGAACTCGTGGAGGAGCGCTCCTATTTACTGACCATTCCTGAGATCCTTGAATTGGAACTAAAGGCCAGGATTGTCGTCCTGTCTAGTTGTGGGGATGGAGGTGCTAACCAAGATCCTGTACTGCCTTTGGAACTGCCCACTGCCTTCCTCAGAGCTGGTAAGTGTTTGGTGTTTTGCAGACTTTTCTGAATTGAATTGTTGTCATGAGCTGATATTCGCTAAATGCAGCCGAGGTGAATATTGTAAAGGAAGTTCGATCTCTGCCTGGACTTGTGTACTTGTGTATGACGTGATTAAGGATTACTCTAAATTTGTGAGACAGGAAGTAGAAGGTTAATGTGTACAGAAAATATCCGCTGTATTTTACTCTTTTAATATATTGCTACTTGATCTCCTGCATATTCGCATAGGGGATGTGAAAACTAAGTGTAATCTTCATCTGGAGCAGGGTTAGAGGGCTGGGGATAATTTCATCAGGGCACAGGGTATTCAGCTTCATTGTAAAACCATGCATTCTGTCCTTCATTTTATATAATACATCAAGTTATATTATTCAGATTGTTTAAGGAGCAACACGTACAGCAGTTAGGAAGCAGGGAAGTAGAGCTGTTTGGAGTCTAGGATTTTCACCATACTCCAGACTGAGGAGTTGGGAAGATACAATACTGAGTTGTTACAGTGCCGTCTCTGACGGGAGGGTGTAATTACAATGTGACAAATTTTCATAGGCAGTTTCCATTATAAATCTTGACATCAGCATTTATAATAAGAAAGTGGACAACCAGAGGTGAGGGTTTGTAGACAGGAAGTGCACACAGATGTAAGAGTTTTAATATAGTCATAGAAAATCTACAGCAGTGCTCACTTACCAGGCTGTGGCAGGAAATAAATGTTAAGTAAGTTTAAAATAAAAAAAACTTACCTGTAGGGAATTTTGGTTTGGAGAAGGAAGAAATAAATATAATCAAACAGACTTGCAGTGTTGTCTAGAGGAACAGATTGGGAGGTGGTGGTGGCGGAGCAGCAGCTTCACCTATTGTTGGGAGGACTGAAAGTTATATGTAATAATAAATATAAATACCATGCAACTAAAAATAACACCCAGGCATGATGGGAAAATGTGACACAGGAAGTAAATTTGACAGACAGGAAATGCACACTAAAAGCAAGACTTGAGCAGATGTGGATGGCATTGATTCTGGTGATCCAGATGGCACACTGCTTAAACCCTGCCATGACCATGTCCAAGGTTATCTCACAGGAAATTTCATTGTAATACCTGTGGCGAGGTAAATATACATTTTTTTAAAATCACAGCATTGTACAATTGTTAAAGCACAGAAGGAGGCCAATCGGCCCCGTCGTATCTGTGCTGGCTTTCTGAAAGATTCGTTTGCCTAGTGCCGCTCCCCCGCCTTCTTCCCATAGCCCTGTATATTCGTCTTTGTCAGATAACAAACCAATTCCCTCTTGAATGCGTCGATTGAACCTGCCTCCACCACACTCTCAGGAAGTACATTCCAGACCCTAATAACTCACTGCGTGAAAAGGTTTTCCCCCATATCGCTATTGCTTCTTTGACCAATTACCTAAACATGTGCCCTCTTGTTCTCGATCTCTCCAACAATGGGAACTGTTTCTCCCGATCTACCCCTGTCCAGACCCCTCAATGATTTTGAATACCTCTATCAAATCTCATCTCAACCATCTCTTCAAAGAAAACAGTCCCAACTTCTCCAATCCATCCACATAACTGAAGTTCCTCATCCCTGGAACCATCCTCGTGAACCTTTTCTACACTGTCTCCAACGCCTTCACATCTTTCCTAACGTGTGGCGCCCAGAACTGGACACAATACTTCAGTTGAGGCCGAACCAGTGTTCTACACAAGTTTAACATAACTTTCTCGCTTTTGTACTCTATGCCCCTACTTTATTTTTTTTGTTCGTTTGTGGGATGTAGGCGTCGCTGGCTAGGCCAGCATTTATTGCCCATCCCTAATTGCCCTTGAACTGAGTGGCTTGCTAGATCATTTCAGAGGGCATTTAAGAGTCAACCACATTGCTGCTTCTGGAGTCACATGTAGGCCAGACCAGGTAAGGACAGCAGATTTCCTCCCCGAAAGGACAGTGGTGAACCAGATGGGTTTTTACAACAATCGACAATGGTTTTATGGTCACCATTAGATTAACTTTTAATTCCAGATTTATTAATTGAATTCAAATTTCACTATCTGTCGTGGTGGGATTCAAACTCATGCCTCCAGAGCATTGGCCTGGGCCTCTGGATTAGTGTCTTATTTTATTATTATTATTGTTGTTTCAGCTAAGAAAGAAGGTTTCAGTTTGGAAAATATTGAAAGAGCACTTTATATTTATAGAGTGAAATGACTTCAAGTGTAATCCCCAGAGGAGAGACTTCTGGTTGCGAATTGCAGTGTGAGCTGTGTGAGGCCCAAGTTGGTAGGCTTGAACCCTGGGGAAGGGGGTGGGGTCTCATAGGGGCCAGCAACATTTTTTTTTGTGGGCTGACTAGAAGTTCCTGCAAAATAAATAACGTTTTCTTTATCCACTGCAGTTAGATTAAAACATGTTCCTACAATACAGTTACAATAAATAGATGTCTATATGTTTCACAGAGGGATACACAGCTCTTTACTTTTGCAGCTTGTCAATTCAGAACATTTGTAAAGAGAAAAGACGTCTCTGTATTTCAGGTGTACCTAAATCTAGACTTTGCAGCATTTTCTATTCTTCATGCTTCACCTTCGTTTGATGTTTTGTTCAAAATAAAGCAAATTCTGGTTCCTTTCACTGCTCCTATCAAAGGTTTCCCTTGGGCTTTTTCTCTTCAGTAATCTTCCAATGATGCACATGAGTGGAAGCTGATATTTACAAGCAACAAGTTCTGGCACGCTCTGCCAATGGCCAATCTTGTTATCAATGGAATCTACAGGCCGAGATGTGCACTGGAATGTATAGCCTGCTACCTTCTTACTGAGCTTCTTTGCTGCCAACGATGGTTGTAGGTCCCCTAAGAGTTCTAGCCTTCCATTCACAGAAAAGCACAGATCACCAATATAAAATATTGCTAGCCACAATTTTACACATATACCATTGTATAGGTGAGTTTAATTTTATTTTGTAAATGTGTTTATTATGTTATAAGCCTTATTTTCAAAACTAAGTACCTCAGTAAGAAACCAAAATAGTAACAAAGTGTTTTAAAAATTATTTTATGTAATTTTATTGGTGGCCTTATTTTTTAACGGTAGGTTTTTCTGACTTGTCATTCTGGATTTGTTATTTTTGTTTTTCATGAGAAGTTTTCTCCAAGTTCAGTTGGTACAATGCTTACCTCCTGTAGTGTAATTTGTCATACTTTTATGAACATGAAACTTGAACCAGTTGGGTACAACTATGTTGTTACGGCCACTTGCTGAGGGATGTGGGTGGTTCCCACTGTTCAACTCCCACCTGACCATATCAAGTGTTTTTTGTTATTAGGTTTTAACCCCTTTGTGTTTTATTTGTCAAACAGACGGCGACAGGTTTTCTTGAAGGTTTAAAACAGGAGATTAATTATTTATTGAGCAATATGCCTTATCCCGAAATTTTCACAATCTCATCCACTCATGCATTCACGCACACACACGCACACACACTCTCACACACACTCTCACACACACACACACTCACACACACACAAGCAGTCACTGAGAGGAAAAGGGGTAAGTGGTTTTCAAGTGAGGTAGGTTGTTGTGGTGGATGATTTTAACTTCCGCTATATTGACTGGGACTCACTTAGCGCTAGGGGATTGGATGGGGCAGAATTTGTAAGGCGCATCCTGGAGGGCTTCTTGAAACAATATGCAGATAGTCCAACTAGGGAAAGGGTCGTACTGGACCTGGTATTGGGGAATGGGCCAGGCCAGGTGGTCGAAGTTTCAGTAGGGGAGTATTTCGGGAACAGTGACGCAGTGGTTAGCACTGCAGCCTCACAGCTCCAGGGGCCCGGGTTCGATTCTGGGTACTGCCTGTGCGGAGTTTGCAAGTTCTCCCTGTGTCTGCGTGGGTTTCCTCCGGGTGCTCCGGTTTCCTCCCACATGCCAAAGACTTGCAGGTTGATAGGTTAATTGGCCATTATAAATTGCCCCTAGTGTAGGTAGGTGGTAAAGAAATATAAAGGGACCGGTGGGGATGTTATTGGAATATGGGATTCGTCTGGGATTAGTATAAATGGGTGGTTGATGGTCGGCACAGACTCGGTGGGCCGAAGGGCCTGTTTCAGTGCTGTATCTCTAAACTAATTCCGTGAGTTTTAAGGTACTTGTGGATAAGGATAAGAGTAGTCCTCGGGTGAAGGTGCTAAATTGGGGGAAGGCTAATTATAACAATATTAGGCAGGAACTGAAGAATTTAGAATGGGGGAGGCTGTTTGAGGGTAAATCAACATCTGGCATGTGGGAGTCTTTCAAACGTCAGTTGATTAGAATCCAGGACCGGTATGTGAGCCTAGTCAAAAAGAAAAAGGAAGCATTCATAAGGGCGAGAAGGCTGGGACCAGACGAAGCCCTTGAGGAATATAAAGAAAGTAGGAAGGAACTTAAGCAAGGAGTCAGGAGGGCTAAAAGGAGTCATGAAAAGTCATTGGCAAACAGGATTATGGAGAATCCCAAGGCTTTTTTATACGTATATAAAGAGCAAGAGGGTAGCCAGGGAAAGGGTTGGCCAACTCAAGGACAGAGGAGGGAAGCTATGCGTGGAGCCAGTGGAAATGGGCGAGGTTCTAAATGAGTACTTTGCATCAATATTCACCAAGGAGAAGGACTTGGTGGATGATGAGTCTAGGGAAGGGTGTGTAGATAGTCTGGGTCATGTCGATTTCAAAAAGGAGGTGTTGGGCGTCTTGAAAAACATTAAGGTAGATAAGTCCCCAGGGCCTGATGGGATCTACCCCAGAATACTGAGGGAGGCAAGGGAAGGAAATTGCTGGGGCCTTGACAGAAATCTTTGTATCCTCATTGGCTACAGGCGAGGTGCCAGAGGACTGGAGAGTAGCCAATGTTGTTCCTTTGTTTAAGAAGGGTAGCAAGGATTATCCAGGAAATTACAGGCCGATGAGCCTTACATCAGTGGTAGGGAAATTATTAGAGAGGATTCTTCGGGACAGGATTTACTCCCATTGGGAAACAAATGGACTTATTAGCAAGAGGCGGCATGGTTTTGTGAAGGGGAGGTCGTGTCTCACTAACTTGATTGAGTTTTTTGAGTAAGTGACGAAGATGATTGATGAAGGAAGGGCACTGGATGTTGTCTACATGGACTTCAGTAAAGCCTTTGACAATGTCCCTCATAGCAGACTGGTACAAAAGGTGAAGTCACATGGGATCAGAGGTGAGCTGGCAAGATGGATACAGAACTGGCTCGGTCTTAGAAGACAGAGGGTAGCAGTGGAAGGGTGCTTTTCTGAATGGAGGGCTGTGACTAGTGGTGTTCCGCAGGGATCAGTGCTGGGACCTTTGCTGTTTGTAGTATATATAAATGACTTGGAGGAAAATGTAGCTGGTCTGTTTAGTAAGTTTGCGGACGACACATAGGTTGGAGGAGTTGCGGATAATGATGAGGATTGTCAGAGGATGCAGCAGGATATAGATTGGTTGGAGATTTGGGCGGAGAAATGGCAGACCATGTTTAATCTAGATCAATGTGAGTTAATGCATTTTGGAAGGTCTAATACAGGTGGGAGGTATACAGTAAATGGCAGAACCCTTAGGAGTATTGACAGGCAGAGAGATCTGGGCGTACAGGTCCACAGATCACTGAAAGTGGCAATGCAGGTGGATAAGGTAGTCAAGAAGGCATACGGCATGCTTGTCTTCATCGGTTGGGGCATAGAGTATAAAAATTGGCAAGTCATGTTGCAGCTGTACAGAACCTTAGTTAGGCCACACTTGGAATATTGCGTACAATTCTGGTCGCCACACTACCAGAAGGATATGGAGGCTTTGGAGAGGGTACAGAAGAGGTTTACCAGGATGTTGCCTGGTCTGGAGGGTATTAGCTATGAGGAGAGGTTGGATAAACTCGGATTGTTTTCACTGGAACGACGGAGGTGGAGGGGCGACCTGATAGAGGTTTACAAAGTTATGAGTGGCATGGACAGAGTGGATAGTCAGAAGCTTTTTCCCAGGGTGGAAGAGTCAGTTACTAGTGGACATAGGTTTAAGGTGCAAAGGGCAAAGTTCAGAGGGGATGTGCGAGGCAAGTTTTTTACACAGAGGATGGTAAGTGTCTGGAACTTGCTGCTGGGGGAGGTGGTGGAAGCAGATACGATAACAACGTTTAAGAGGCGTCTTGACAAATACATGAATAGGATAGGAATAGAGGGATACGGACCCTGGAAGTGCAGAAGGTTTTAGTTTAGACAGGCAGGGCCAAATGGCCTGTTCCTGTGCTGTACTGTTCTTTGTAGGGTTTCCGGGTTCACGGTAAACCTGTTGAATTCTCTTGGAAGTCAACTTCTCACTGGTTGCTGGCCTGTGGTGTTTGCAGATTTCTTTGTTATTGAAAGTTCAGCTTGAAGACAGAGGATCACTTCAAATTTACTGCTGGATAAGTTGAAAATGTGGAATTTGCAGCAGGGTGTCTCCCTTCTACCTTGCTGGATTTTCTCTCAGCTCTTAGCTGGATAAGCCTTTGGTGATGCTTCTTTCTGGCTGTCTCCTTTCTCTCTCTCTCTCTCTCTTTGCATGCTTCGAGATCTGCATTTTTAAGGTAAAAAGTTTATCACATCAGATTCTGGTAGGAGACACTTTGATGACACAGTGGCACAGGATGAGAATAATGTGGTTATGATGTTGCCACTTCATATCTTCCTTGTTTCAGCAGAACCCATTCAATTCTGGATTGTTTCAGGATGGGTGTATTTACCACCTTTCAACCTGGTTAGGCATTCTTTGTTCTAAACAGACAGTGTGACAATGTTCGAATACACATGCGGCCATCTTTTACGACATTATCCATTTTTTTAAAAAAAGAAAAGTCAATTTTTATAACTCTTCAGTTTGAGTTTGTATTTTTTTTTATCATCACACTTCTCATAAGCATGACAATGTAAATAGTTGATAGATGATTAATTGCTGGATAGGCATATGGATGGTAGGTGGATAATGATTTTGCAGTATATAATAGAACATGTAACCATGTCCTCAGTACCTTGCTCTATGGCAGCGAGGCCTGGACAACGTATGCCAGCCAAGAGCGACGTCTCAATTCATTCCATCTTCGCTGCCTCCGGAGAATACTTGGCATCAGGTGGCAGGACCGTATCTCCAGCACAGAAGTCCTCGATGCGGCCAACATCCCCAGCTTATACACACTACTGAGTCAGCGGCGCTCGAGATGGCTTGGCCATGTGAGCCGCATGGAACATGGCAGGATCCCCAGAGACACATTGTACAGCGAGCTCACCACTGGTATCAGACCCACCGGCCGTCCATGTCTCCGCTTTAAAGACGTCTGCAAACGCGACATGAAGTCCTGTGACATTGATCACAAGTCGTGGGAGTCAGTTGCCAGCGTTCGCCAGAGCTGGCTGGCAGCCATAAAGGCGGGGCTAAAGTGTGGCGAGTCAAAGAGACTTAGCAGTTGGCAGGAAAAAAGACAGAGGCGCAAGGGGAGAGCCAACTGTGTAACAGCCCCGACAAACAAATTTTTCTGCAGCACCTGTGGAAGAGCCTGTCACTCTAGAATTGGCCTTTATAGCCACTCCAGGCGCTGCTCCACACACCACTGACCACCTCCAGGCGCTTACCCATTGTCTCTCGAGATAAGGAGGCCAAAGAAGAAGAACCATGATAATGGGGTCAGGCTTAAGTAAATTTGTCGGGAATAGGTTTTTGTGGTTTTCACTTTGTTGAATATTGACCACATTTTATAAATGTTCATTAGTGCTGCGTGAGCTTTCTGTTTTGAAGTCACACTGGCCTGTGCTAAGAGCAGAACTGTCCAAAAAAGTACGGAATGTGATACCAACGTTTGTTCAGAAGTTTATCAATGTACTCATCTATCATTGCAGAGGGCGAAGCTTATGGCGCATTGTGTTACTGTGTTAAAATAGCTTTAAAAATGCAAGTAAAATGAGGAGGAGTGAGAGCTATTCAGGCCCAGTGTTGTAATCTGACCCAGTCACTGACTGCAAAGTCCTAATGCTTGTTTGAAGTTTTGTGAAGACACGTAAAAGAAAAGGACATGCATTTATTTTATTAAATAGCTTTCACCTTTTCGGGTTGTTCCAAGGTGCTTCACAGTGAATGATTAATAATATTTTCAAGACAAATGCAGCAGGTAATTTTCACACAGTAAGGTTCCACCATCAGCAATGAGATATAAGACCAGATAAACTGTTTTAGTGATGTTGGTTAAAGGATAAGTATTGGCCAGGACACCAGGGAGAACTCACCTGTTCTTATTTCAGTCGTGTCATAGGATCTTCTAGGTCCAACTGAACAGGAAGACAGGGCCTCGGTTTAATGTTTTATCCAAGCGACTGCACTTCTAACAGTGCAGCACTCCCTTGGTACTGCACTGAAATGTCATCCTAGAGTGCATGCTCACTTCTCTCAATCCGTGACCTTCTGACTCAGACGCTGCCACTGAGCCAAGGTCTTTATTAGTTGGTGTTAACCTACGCTAATTCAAATAAGAAGCAGACACATGGCTATCACCAGAGATCAGGTGAAAAATATACAGCTAGTTTAGAACTGACCCATGTAGACTCTCGCATTTGCTGTTCACTAAAGTCAAAGTGTAATGGGGACAAACAGCTGTATTTGCTACACCCAGTCCTAATATTTCCTTCTTTGCCTCATTGTCAATTTTTGTTTGGTAACACTTCTATGAAAGTACCATAGGAATTTCTCCTATGTTAGATGGGTTATATAAATGTAAGTTGTTGTTGAGTTTGACTGAGCGAACAGAAATCATTTTCCCAGCAAATGGGCCCAATATCAGAATCTTTGCATAACTGAAAATGAACAATGATGAGACCCAGAACAAAGTTTATTGTAATCACTATGAGCAGGAATTTTTGTGACTAAAATCCAAAGGCATCTACTAAGCTGTCTCTGCCTCTTCTAACCTCTCCAGTCTCAGCCTTGCCCTTTAGAAAGCCACCATCTGCTCCATTAACTTTCCCCTCCCTGTTCGTAACCACTCAACTTCCCCTTCTCAATCAACCCCGTGATTACCAATATCACCAACCTGTTCTTCATGCTTGGATCAAAACTACTGTCTGCACTCACTCCATGCTCTACAACCAGCATCCCATCTCCAACCTTCCCTCCTTTCTTCACAACTGCACTCCCATCTCTCTTACCAATTAAAGCACTCCAATCAGGCTTCCATTTTATCCGCTGAACAGAAGCCGTGCTGGTCAAAGCCACCAAAGATTTCTTACATGACTGTGACCACTGCTCACTCCATCTCTTCATCTGCCTCGACCTCTCTGCTGCCTTTGGCACTGTTGACCTTTCTCCTCCATGGTGCTCCCTCCTGCTTCCACTTCTACTTGTCACACCAAAGATATCAGATCACTTGAAATGGTTTCTCCTTCTGTGTCCACACAATTACCTCTCGTGTACCCCAATGTTAAATAGTTGGCCCCCTCCATTCCTACATCTACATGCTTCTGCTTAGCAGTCATTATTGGCCTTTATTGCAAGCGGGATGCAGTATAAAAGTAGGGAAGTCTTGCTACAACTGTACAGGCTGTTGATGAGACCACACCTAAAGTGCTACATACAGTTTTGTTCTTATTTAAGGAGGGATATACTTGCATTAGAGGCAGTTCAGAGAAGGTTCACAAGGTTTATTCCTGCGATGAAGGGGTTGCCTTATGAGAAAAGGTTGAGCAGGTTGGGCCAATACCTATTGGAGTTTAGAAGAATGAGAGGTGATCTTATTGAAACATATAAGATTCTGAGGGGTCTTAACAGGCTAGATTCTGAGAGGAGGTTTCCCCTCGTGGGGGAATCTAGAACTAGGGGACACAATTAAGTTTAAGACTGAGATGAGGAAGAATTTCTTCTGTCAGAGGGTTGTTAATCTTTAGAATTCTCTACCCCAGAGAGCAGTGGAGGCTGGGTCATTGAATATATTCAAGGCTGAGTTAGGCAGATTTTTGATCTACAAGGAGTCGAGGGTTATGGGGAGCAGGCAGGAAAGTGGAGCTAAGGCCATAGTCAGATCAGCCATGATCTTACTGAATGGAAGAGCAGGCTCGAGGGACCAAATGACCTACTCCTGCTCCTATTTCTTCTGTTGTTATGTTCATTTGTAGGCACCGAGCCAACTTCACCTGCATGCTGATGGCACCCTGTTTTACCACTCCACTTCTCCACTGACCCCACATCTGCTGCCACCATCATCAACAACCCATTAGACATTGATCTGAATGAGCCAAAACTTTCTCAAACTTAACATCAGCAAAACCTAAACCATCCTTGTCCAGCTTCCGTGAACACCGACACACATCTGGCCTGAATATATCTTGCTTCCTCAGACTTAACTCAGAGATGTGGAGACTTGGCATACCACTTGATCCCAAGCTCAGCTTCCTCCCCACAACCAATCCATCACTGCTTTCTTTCACCTCCACGACATTGTCTGCATCCATCCCTACCTCTGCTACCAAAATAGTAATCCTATTGCCTCCTTACTTGACTTCCAATAAGCTCCTGGCCAGGGTCTCCACTTCCACTATCCAATCACTCCATCACCTAACATGCCATTGGCTATGTCCTTACCAATGCTGTGGCTTATATCCGCATCATACTTGTCCTTAATGAGTGAGATTCCCAGACAACAAAGCACTTTCTGAATGATATTCCCAGACAAGATCCACTCTATCTGTGCCATTCCTAAAAAGGGAAGTATCCTCCAATAACATTTCTAAGAGGGAATCTCACTCTGAGTGACATTCCCAAAGGGAGAAATCACACGCCGGGTGACATTCCCAAAAGGGAATCACACTCTGTAAATTTCCCAAAGGGGAATCACACTCAGAGTGGCATTACTAAAGGGGGAAATCAAACTCCGGTTGATGTTCCAAAAGGGCAAATCACACTCCGAGTGACATTCCCAAATGGGGAAATCACACTCTGAGTGATGTTCCCGAAGGGAAAAATAATGTTCTGAGTGACATTCCCAAAGGGAAAGCACACTAGGAGTGATTTGAAAAATATAGAGAATCCAGGCACTAGTTTACAGTAATTGAACATTCAATATTTTATTTTACAAAAAATTTTCAAAAAGACAATACGGTCTTCAGTACTGTAACACACTGTCCAATACAGAGAGCGCTCTGTGTAACACACTGTCCAATACAGAGAGCGCTCTGTGTAACACACTGTCCAATACAGAGAGCGCTCTGTGTAACACACTGTCCAATACAGAGAGCGCTCTGTGTAACACACTGTCCAATACATCTTCCTCTGTAACACACTGTCCAATACAGCTTCCTCTGTAACACACTGTCCAATACAGAGAGCTCCCTGTGTAACACACTGTCCAGTACAGGGAGCTCCTTGTGTAACACACTGTCCAATACAGGGAGCTCCCTGTGTAACTGACTGACCAGTGCAGGGAGCTCCCTGTGTAACTGACTGACCAGTGCAGGGAGCTCCCTGTGTAACACACTGTCCAATACAGGGAGCTCCCTGTGTAACACACTGTCCAATACAGGGAGCTCCCTGTGTAACACACTGTCCAATACAGGGAGCTCCCTGTGTAACACACTGTCCAATACAGGGAGCTCCCTGTGTAACACACTGTCCAATACAGAGAGTGCCCTGTGTAACACACTGTCCAATACATGGAGTGCCCTGTGTAACACACTGTCCAATACAGAGAGCTCCCTGTGTAACACACTGTCCAATACAGAGAGTGCCCTGTGTAACACACTGTCCAATACATGGAGTGCCCTGTGTAACACACTGTCCAATACAGGGAGCTCCCTGTGTAACACACTGTCCAATACAGAGAGTGCCCTGTGTAACACACTGTCCAATACATGGAGTGCCCTGTGTAACACACTGTCCAATACAGAGAGTGCCCTGTGTAACACACTGTCCAATACAGAGAGTGCCCTGTGTAACACACTGTCCAATACAGAGAGTGCCCTGTGTAACACACTGTCCAATACAGAGAGTGCCCTGTGTAACACACTGTCCAATACAGAGAGTGCCCTGTGTAACACACTGTCCAATACAGAGAGTGCCCTGTGTAACACACTGTCCATTACAGAGAGCGCCCTGTGTAACACACTGTCCAATACAGAGAGCGCCCTGTGTAACACACTGTCCAATACAGAGAGCGCCCTGTGTAACACACTGTCCAATACAGAGAGCGCCCTGTGTAACACACTGTCCAATACAGAGAGCGCCCTGTGTAACACACTGTCCAATACAGAGAGCGCCCTGTGTAACACACTGTCCAATACAGAGAGCGCCCTGTGTAACACACTGTCCAATACAGGGAGCTCCCTGTGTAACACACTGTCCAATACAGAGAGTGCCCTGTGTAACACACTGTCCAATACAGAGAGCGCCCTGTGTAACACACTGTCCAATACAGAGAGTGCCCTGTGTAACACACTGTCCAATACAGAGAGTGCCCTGTGTAACACACTGTCCAATACAGAGAGTGCCCTGTGTAACACACTGTCCAATACAGAGAGTGCCCTGTGTAACACACTGTCCAATACAGAGAGCGCCCTGTGTAACACACTGTCCAATACAGGGAGCTCCCTGTGTAACACACTGTCCAATACAGGGAGCTCCCTGTGTAACACACTGTCCAATACAGAGAGTGCCCTGTGTAACACACTGTCCAATACAGAGAGTGCCCTGTGTAACACACTGTCCAATACAGAGAGTGCCCTGTGTAACACACTGTCCAATACAGAGAGTGCCCTGTGTAACACACTGTCCAATACAGAGAGTGCCCTGTGTAACACACTGTCCAATACAGAGAGTGCCCTGTGTAACACACTGTCCAATACAGAGAGTGCCCTGTGTAACACACTGTCCAATACAGAGAGTGCCCTGTGTAACACACTGTCCAATACAGAGAGTGCCCTGTGTAACACACTGTCCAATACAGAGAGTGCCCTGTGTAACACACTGTCCAATACAGAGAGTGCCCTGTGTAACACACTGTCCAATACAGAGAGTGCCCTGTGTAACACACTGTCCAATACAGAGAGTGCCCTGTGTAACACACTGTCCAATACAGAGAGTGCCCTGTGTAACACACTGTCCAATACAGAGAGTGCCCTGTGTAACACACTGTCCAATACAGAGAGTGCCCTGTGTAACACACTGTCCAATACAGAGAGTGCCCTGTGTAACACACTGTCCAATACAGAGAGTGCCCTGTGTAACACACTGTCCAATACAGAGAGCGTCCTGTGTAACACACTGTCCAATACAGAGAGCGTCCTGTGTAACACACTGTCCAATACAGAGAGCGCCCTGTGTAACACACTGTCCAATACAGAGAGCGCCCTGTGTAACACACTGTCCAATACAGAGAGCGCCCTGTGTAACACACTGTCCAATACAGAGAGCGCCCTGTGTAACACACTGTCCAATACAGAGAGCGCCCTGTGTAACACACTGTCCAATACAGAGAGCGCCCTGTGTAACACACTGTCCAATACAGAGAGCGCCCTGTGTAACACACTGTCCAATACAGAGAGCGCCCTGTGTAACACACTGTCCAATACAGAGAGTGCCCTGTGTAACACACTGTCCAATACAGAGCGCTCCCTGTGTAACACACTGTCCAATACAGAGAGCGCCCTGTGTAACTGACTGTCCAGTGCAAGGAGCTCCCTGTGTAACACACTGTCCAATACAGAGAGCTCCCTGTGTAACACACTGTCCAGTGCAGGGAGCTCCTTGTGTAACTCACTGTCCAGTGCAGGGAGCTCCTTGTGTAACTCACTGTCCAGTGCAGGGAGCTCCTTGTGTAACTCACTGTCCAGTGCAGGGAGCTCCCTGTGTAACACACTGTCCAGTGCAGGGAGCTTCCTGTGTAACTCACTGTCCAGTGCAGGGAGCTCCCTGTGTAACACACTGTCCAGTGCAGGGAGCTCCCTGTGTAACTCACTGTCCAGTGCAGGGAGCTCCCTGTGTAACTTACTGTCCAGTGCAGGGAGCTTCCTGTGTAACTCACTGTCCAGTGCAGGGAGCTTCCTGTGTAACTCACTGTCCAGTGCAGGGAGCTCCTTGTGTAACTCACTGTCCAGTGCAGGGAGCTCCCTGTGTAACTCACTGTCCAGTGCAGGGAGCTCCCTGTGTAACTCACTGTCCAGTGCAGGGAGCTCCCTGTGTAACTCACTGTCCAGTGCAGGGAGCTCCCTGTGTAACTCACTGTCCAGTGCAGGGAGCTGCCTGTGTAACACACTGTCCAGTGCAGGGAGTTGCCTGTGTAACACCCTGTTAAATTTGTGCAGTTGCTGCTGCTGCATATCCACCTGTGTTGATATCAGATGAGGCACATCGAGATGTGTAGTTTTAATTGATGTGCGGCAGTGCTTTTGTGCTGGGTTATGAACCATTCCCCTTTGTCGTCTCCATTAGTAATCCTTGTGAGGAATCCTGTTAAACACAGCAGCAACCAGCACACCAGGCACAGCGAGGTCTTCTGGGAAAGTGTGGCTCTCGTGGGGTGCCTTGACACAGAGCTGCAGGCTGCTCAGTGATTGGCTGTGAGATGTGATGATCTTTGGCTATCACTTTGTGCTGTGATTCCGTGTCCTGTCTCACTGCTGTCTTTACAGACTCCATTTCTGTTTTAAGGGCCAAAAAGATACCCAAGTCCAGTTCCAGCATGACAACACCACCACGAGGACATGGAGTATTCTGACGACACTGGGGACACGGGATCCATCTCTGCTCATTTAATATGGTATCCAGTCTCCGAAGGCAGGCCTGACAGAAGGTGTGCCCACAGTAGAGCTTCCGAGGCAGCCTGTCAGAAAGATTGTGGGCAGAGTAACAGACGATGCATTCGATGTTCTTTTGCTGAGCTGGAAGATGACTGTTTGACAGGTCCTTGTCTGGGGTGCAATCTGAAGCGTCAACTGGGGCAGCCTCAGTCAGTACCTTCTCCCAGCGGAACATCTGAGGAGAGATGCAGAAATACAAAGTCAGAAGCACAAATCATGGTGCCTGTAACAAAAAGAAGAAAAAGCTTGCAATTTATACAGCACATGTCATGACCCAAAGCACTTGACAGCCAATGAAGTATTTTTGAACTGCAGTCACTGTTGTAATGTGGGGAAATTCAGCAGCCAGTTTTACACACAAGATCTCACAAACTGCAACGTGCTAATGACCAAGTAATCTGTTTTTGGTCATGTTGTTTGAGGGATAAATATTGGTCGGGACACCAGGGAGAAATCCGCTGGTGTTCTTCAAAATGCCACTATGGGATCTTTTACGTCCACTTGAGAGGCCAGAAGGGTCTCGGTGTAATGTCTCATCCGAAACATGGCACCTCTGACAGGGTAGCATTGGAATGTCAGCCTGGATTATGTGCTGTTGTCTCTGAGATCGCTGTTGCTAATCATTGTACACATTGCACATGGGTAGTGTACACCTTGTCATGGTTTTTGTAGTGAACAATTTAGCTTGGTCAGAAAAATGGACATGGTGAGAATATACTACTGCCAGAACCCATTGGTAATGCTGAGCCCAACTCCTATTGAGAGAGACAATAAGCATGTTCAGATGGCAGGTAGAGTCTCCAAGTTCTAGGGTATTTCTACTCAATACACAGAACATTTTCCAGTATATTTTTCCTGTGCAAATTCTTTCTTCACTGTCTCAGGTAAATTGCTCATATCCATTATGTTGGAAAGTGTCTGGTCCAGGGTGCTAAGCAGGTGTGGTCTGGGAGGCCTTCTGGCTGTAAACACCATTTGATGCAGATTCAGAAACAAGGGGTCAGTCAGATCTTGCAAAGTCCATCAAGTTATTAAAACACAAAACTGCTATGGCTAGTGTTACCCAGCCCCAGAAGTTTATTATGCACATGGGTAATAAGGAGTTATTTTGTTCAAGTTAACTAAGATGACCTACTTATGTGAGCAAGTGCAGTATGTTCTTGTGTTTTGATGCAAAGTCAAGTTGTACTGACAACTAAATGATTCTGGTCATAGGTATATGTTCATTTGTTCTGAAATAAAGCAGCTTAATGATTCCTGTCTGGCCTTACCTTACCATGTGTTTGCTCAGACTGCCTTTGAGAAGACTGGAGAGGCAGGAGGGGGAAAAAAAAGCGAATATCCAGTTCAAATCATATTACGGTCCTACTGTTAGACTATACAACATGTAAGATGCTCAAACCGCTTGCGTGAGTGACTAGCACCACTTCACCCGAGAGAATATCGAAAGCAAAACCCTAAAGCTGTAACAGCTCCATCAGTGACAAGACCAGGTAATTTATCACTCATTGTCTGAGTAGATAAGTGCTATCTAGAGGTCACTTGCATGTACTTGCCACTAGAAAGTGGGCAATGATTAATGTAGATCCCTGGATGTGTTCAACATAAAGATGCTACTTTATCAAAAGAAGATTAAGTTGCAGCTTCTAATTGTGCTAAGTTAGAAATTATACTGCATTAATAATTCAGGGATGCACTTACATAAAAAATTAATATTCAGCCAAACAGTAACTGTAGAGAAATGGTATCCTTCAGTTTCTTTTTGTCATTCTCAGATTATGTGCAATGCTGGCAAGGCTAGCATTTATTGCCCATCCTTTCAGAAGATGGTGGTGAGCTTCCTTCTTGAACTGCTGCAGTCCATGTGGTGAAGATGCTCCAAAAATGGTGTTAGGTAGGGTATTCCAGGATTGTCACCCAGTGCCAATGTAGGAACAGTGATATATGTCTAAGTCAGGATGCTGTGTGACTTGGAGGGGAACTTGCAAGTAATTGTGTTCCATTCTTCTGCTGCTCTTGGCTTTCTGAGTGGTTGCGGATTTGCAAGGTGCTGTCGAAGGAGTGTTGGCGAGTTGCGGCAGTGCCTTCTGTAGATAGAACACCCTGCAGTCATGGTACACCAGTGATGAAGGGAGTGAATGTTCAAGGTGGTTGATGGGGTGCCAACCAAGCAGCCTGCATCCCTGATGTTGTTGAGCTGCTTGAGTTGTTAAAGCTGAACTTAACTAGGCAAGTGGTGACTATTCTGTCACACTCTGTAAATGACGGACAGGCTTTGGGGAGTCAGGAGGTGAGCGACTTGCCACAAAATACCCAGCTTCTGACTGACTCAAGTAGCTACGCATTTATACGACTGGTCCAGTTAAGTTTCTGGTCAATAGTGACCCAGGATGTTGATGGGGGACTCAGTGATGGTAATGCCATTGAATATGAAGACGAGGTGGTTAAGCTCTGTCTTATTGGAGGTCTTTGCCTGGCACTTGTGTAATACGAATGTCAGTTGCCACATATCAGCCCAAGTCTGGATGTTATCCAGGTTTTGTTGCATGAGGCACAAACTGCTTCTTTACCTGAGGAGTTGCGAATGGAACTGAATGCTGTGTAACATAGAAACACAGAAAATTTATGGCATAGAAGGAGGCCATTTGGCCAGCCAAGAAAGAGTGATCCAGCTGAATCCCACTTTCTTGCTCTTGATACGTAGCCCTGTAGTTACGGCACTTCAAGCGCATATCCAAGTATTTTTTTCAATGCGATTAGGGTTTCTGCCTCTATCACCCGATCAGGCTGTGTGTTCCAGACCCCCACCACCCTCTGGGTGAACAGGTATTTCAACTACCCTCTAATCCTTCTGTCAATTATTTGAAAACTATGTCCTTGGTTATCAACTTCTCTGTTCGTGGAGATAGGTCCTTCCTATCCAGTCTGTCTAGGCTCCTTATAATTTTATACACCTCAGTTAAATCTGTTCTCAGCCTCCTCTGTTCCAAAGAAAACAACCCCAGCCTATCCAATCTGTCCTTATAGCTAAAATTCTCCATACCTGGCAACATCCTTGTAAATCTTCTCTGTACCCTCTCTAATGCAATCACATTCTTCCAGTAATGCAGTGACCAGAATTGCATGTAGGACTTTAACTATGGCCTAACTATTGTTTAGTTAGTCACAGTTCTAGCATAACCTCCCTGCTCTTATATTCTATGCCTCAGCTAATAAAGGAAAGTATCCCATATGCCTTCTTATCTACTTGTCCTGCAACCTCCAGGGATCTGTGGACATGCAGTGCAAAGTCTTTCTGTCCCTCTACACTGCTCAGTATCCTACCATTTAATGTATGTTCCTTGTCTTGTTTGTCCTCCCCAAATGCATTGCCTCACATTTCTCTGATTGAGCTCCATTAACTTCTCTGCCCACCTGACCAGTTTAAAGAACAAAGAACAGTACAGCACAGAAACAGGCCATTCGGCCCTCCAAGCCTGCGCCGATCTTGATGCCTGCCTAAACTAACACCTTCTGCACTTCTGGGGCCCATATCCCTCTATTCCCTTCCTATTCATATATTTGTCATGATGTCTCTTAAACGTCGCTATCGTATCTGCTTCCATCACCTCCCCTGGCAGCAAGTTCCAGGCACTCACCACTCTCTGTGTAAAAGACTTGCCTCGCACATCCCCTCTAAACTTTGCCCCTCGCACCTTAAACCTATGTCCCCTAGTAACTGACTCTTCCACCCTGGGAAAAAGCTTCTGACTATCCACTCTGTCCATGCCGCTCATAACTTTGTAAACCTCTATCATGTCACCCCTCCACCTCCTTCGTTCCAGTGAAAACAATCCGAGTTTTTCCAACCTCTCCTCATAGCTAATGTCCTCCAGACCAGGCAACATCCTGGTAAACCTCCTCTGTACCCTCTCCAAAGCCTCCACGTCCTTCTGGTAGTGTGGCGACCAGAATTGCACACAATATTCTAAGTGTGGCCGAACTAAGGTTCTGTACAGCTACAACATGACTTGCCAATTTTTATACTCTATGCCCCGACCGATGAAGGCAAGCATGCCGTATGCCTTCTTGACTACCTTATCCACCTGCATTGCCACTTTCAGTGACCTGTGGACCTGTACGCCCAGATCTCTCTGCCTGTCAATACTCCTAAGGGTTCTGCCATTTACTGTATACCTCCCACCTGCATTAGACCTTCCAAAATGCATTACCTCACATTTGTCCGAATTGAACTCCATCTGCCATTTCTCCGCCCAAGTCTCCAACCGATCTATATCCTGCTGTATCCTCTGACAATCCTCATCACTGTCCTCAACTCCACCAACCTTTGTGTCGTCCGCAAACTTACTAATCAAACCAGCTACAGTTTCCTCCAAATCATTTATATATACTACAAACAGCAAAGGTCCCAGCACTGATCCCTGCGGAACACCACTAGTCACATCCCTCCATTGAGTTCATTGATATCTTTCTGCAGTCCACAGCTTTCTTCCTCACTATCAAACACACAACAAATTTTTGTGTGATCTGCAAACTTCTTAATCTTGTCCCCTACGTTTAAGTCTAAATTATTGATGTATACCACAAAAAGCAAGGGACCTGTTACTGAGCCCTGAGGAACCCCACTGAAAACAACCTTCCAGTCACAATAAACACCTGTCGACCATTACCCTTTGCTTCCTGCCATTGAGCCAATTTTGGATCCAACTTGCTACTTTTCCTTGGATTCCATGGGCTTTTACTTTTTTTTTTTACTCATTCATGGGATGTGGGCGTCACTGGCTAGGCCAGCATTTAGTGCCCATCCCTAATTGCCCTTGAGAAGGTGGTGGTAAGCTGCCTTCTTGAACAGCTGTAGTCCATTTGGGGTAGGTCTCCCCACAGTGCCGTTATGAAGAGAGTTCCAGGATTTTGACTCTGAAAGTGAAGGAACGGCGGTATAGTTCCAAGTCAGGATGGTTTGTGACTTGGAGGGGAACTTGGAGGGTGGTGTTCCCATGTATTTGCTGCCCTTGTCCTTCTAGTTGGTAGAGGTCGCAGGTATGGAAGGTGCTGTCGAGGGGGCCTTGGTGCATTGCTGCAGTGCATCTTGTAGATGGTACACACTGTTGCCACTGTGCGTCAGTGGTGGAGGGAGTGAATGTTTGTAGATGGGGTGCCAATCAAGTGGGCTGCTTTGTCCTGGATGGTGTCGAGCTTCTTGAGTGTTGTTGGAGCTGCACCCATCCAGGCAAGTGGAGAGTATTCCATCACACTCCTGACTTGTGCCTTGTAGATGGTGGACAGGCTTTGGGGAGTCAGGAGGTGAGTTATCGCCTCGGGATTCCTAGCCTCTGACCTGCTCTTGTAGCCACGTTATTTATATGGCTACTCCAGTTCAGTTTCTGATCAATGGTAGCCCCTAGGATGTTGATAGAGGGGGATTCAGCGATGGTAATGCCGTTGAATGTCAAGGGGAGATGGTTAGATTTTCTCTTGTTGGAAATGGTCATTGCCTGGCACTTGTGTGGCGCGAATGTTACTTGCCACATATCAGCCCAAGCCTGGATATTGTCCAGGTCTTGCTGCATTTTGACACGGACTGCTTCAGTATGTGAAGTGTCTGCCATTTGGGGCCTTGTCAAAGTCTGGCTAAAATCCATGCACATCAAATCCATGCATCAAGTGCACTGTTCATCTTGTTACCACCTCAAAGATTTCAAACAAGTTAGTCAAAGATGACTTTCCCTTAACAAATCCATGCTGACTGTCCTTGATTAATTTGTGCCTCTAATTATGGTCTTCCCCACAAGTGGAAATATTCTCTCTCTATCCACTCTATCAAAACCTTTCATAATCTTAAAGACCTCTATTAGGTCGCCCCTCAGCCTTCTTTCTTCAAGAGAAAAGAGACCCAGCCTGTTCATCCTTTCCTGATATGTGTACCCATGCATTTCTGGTATCATCCTTGTAAATTTTCTCTGCATCCTCTCAAATGTCTCTTTATCCTTCTTATAATACAGTCACCAGAACAGCACGCGTGTGGTTTAAGCAAGATTTGATACAGATTTAGCATAACTTCCCTACTTTTCAATTCTATCCCTCCAGAAATAAAGCCTAGTGTTTGGCTTGCTTTTTTATGGCATTGATTAACCTTTGGCATAACTTTTAGTGATTGATGTATTTGTACTCTGAGATCCCTTTGTTTCTCTACCCTACCGAGACTCGCACCTTCCAAGTAATAAGTGAAATAAGGTGATTGATGAGCAAGTATCATTTGATAGGACTGTCAATGACACCTTCCATCACTTTGCTGATCGAGTGGTAATTGATCAGTTTGGATTTTCCCTGCTTTATTGAACTGTACAAACTGATAATTTTCTTCATTGTCGGATAGATGCCAGTGTTGTAGTTGTATTCGAACAGTGTGGCTAGAAGCTCAGATAGTTCTGGAGCTGAGGTCTTAAATACTACAGCTGAAATGTTGTCAGGGCCCATAGCCTTAGCTGTGTCCAGTGCGCTCAGCCATTTCTTGCATTAATGTAGAGTGGATCAGATTGGCTGGAGACTGGCATCTGTAATGGTGAGGACCTCAGGAGGAGGCTGAAATGGATTATCCACTCGTTATTTCTGGCTAAAGATGGTTGTAAGTGCTTCAGTCATGTCTCTGGCTCTGCCATCATTGAGAATGGGCATGTTCAATCTAGCCTCCTCCTCCTGTTGGCTGCTTAATTGTCCACCATCGTTCATGACTAGTTACGGCAGGACTGCAGAGCTTTTATGTGATCCATTGGTTGTGGGATCGCTTAGCTGTGTCTATAGCATGCTGTTTTTGTTGTTTAGCATACATTTAGTCCTGTATTGTAATTTTAGCAGGTTGCAATCTCATTTTCAGGTCTGCATGATGCTGCTCTCAACATGCTCTTCTGCACTTCTCATTGAACCAGGGTTGGCTCCTTGCCTTGATGGTAATGGTAGAGTGAGGGGTATGCCAGGCCATGAGATTACAGGTTGTGGTGGAATATGATTCTACTGCTGCTGATGTCCCACAGTACCTCATAGATGCCCAGTTTTGCTAGATCTGTTCTATCCCATTTAGCATGGTGGTAATGTTACACAACACATTAAGAGGGTGCCCTCAGAATAAAGGTGGGACTACATGGGATCTGTGTGGTAATCACTCCTACCAATACTGTCATGGACCGGTGGGTAGATTGCTGAGGACAAGGTCAAGTAGTTTATTCCCTTGTGTTCTGATTGGTATTTCCTACAGGACACAGCCAGCTTAATTAGTGGTGGTAGTATTAAGCCACTGAAGAATGGATATTGAAGTCCCTCACCCAGATTCTGTGCCCTTGCTACCCTCAATACCTCCTCCAAGTGGTGTTCAACATGGAAGGGTGCTGATTCATCAACTGAAGGAGTATGTGATAATCAGCAGTAGGTTTCCTTGCCCATGTTTGACTGATAGCATGAGACTTAATAGGGTCCAGAGTCAATGTTGAGGACTCCCAGGGCCACTCCCTCCTGTCTGTATACCACTGTGCTGCCACCTCTGGTATGTCTGTCGTGCTGGTGGGACAGGATATACCCAGGGATGGTGATGGAGGAGCCAGGGATGTTGGCTTGTAGGTATGATTCTGTCAGGCTGTTGCTTGACTAGTTTGTGGGACAACTTTTCCAATTTTGCCACCAGTCCCTAGATGCTTATGACAAGGACTTTGCAGGGTTGACTGGGGTGATTGTGTCTTTGTCGTGTCCTGATTCAACACCGAGGTTGCATCCAAGTGTTCCATCCAGTTTGATACTTATTTTATCTTTCTAGCAGTTCGATTCAAATGAGGGTCTTGCTGGGCTACTTCAGAGGGAAGTTAAGTGTTGACTGGAATCACATATAAACTGGGCTGTGTATGGGGGACAGGTTTCCTTTCCTAAACCAGTTGTGTTTTACAATAATCTGACAATTTCATGGCCACTTTTACTGATACCGGGAGCCAGAGAATTGGGATTGAATAATTTGGAATCAGTGTAGGCTCAGGGTGACCACAGGCTGGAATCACAATTGGTTGTGGTCATGGAGATCACCACGAATCATTGTACACTGAAAGGCCAGTGGTATTGGTGTGAAATTGATTCAGTCAGGGCCATGAAGTCATTCCCTGTTCTATTCACTGCTGGTCTACTGTCCTCTTGAGTCATCCAATCCCTCCTGGCTGTACCAATGGCAACAGCTCAGAAATCTTTGAAACGACTGTGCCACCTTGAAGTGGAGGAGTGTGGGTTGTTTCTGTTACCACCCTCACAAAAGCTATTGTGGGTCGGTTGAACTTACAGGGGCAAACTAGCCCCATGGGGAAGGCTTATTCTGTGGTGCAGTGATAAATGTCAGTAGATTGACTATTTTTATTTTCTGTTGTCTATTAAGAATCTTACAGTACATTCAGCTAATTGTACCTGTGTTGGCTGTTGGAAAGAGCTGTCCAATTAGTTCCACTCCCCTGCTCTTTTCCCATAGCCTATAGATTTCTCATTTTCAAGTATATATCCAGTTCCCTTTTGAAAGTTACTATTGAATCTGCTTCCACCATCCTTCCAGACAGTGCATTCCAGATCATCATAACTCGCTGTGTAAAAGAATATTTCCTCATGTGGCCTCTGGTTTTTTTGCTTATCACCCTACATCTGTGTCCTCTAGTTACAGACCCTTCTGCCA
Organism: Heterodontus francisci; assembly: GCF_036365525.1. Lineage (NCBI taxonomy): Eukaryota > Metazoa > Chordata > Chondrichthyes > Heterodontiformes > Heterodontidae > Heterodontus > Heterodontus francisci. Next base: position 50,884,239 of record NC_090402.1, read on the forward strand.
GTGGAAGCACATTCTTCTTATTTACTCCATCAAAGCCCTTCATATTTTGAACACCTCTGTGAAATCTCCTCTTCACCTTCTCTGCTCTAAGGTGAACAACCCCAGCTACTCTGGTCTCCCCACATAAACAAAGTCCCTCATCCCTGGTACCATTCTAGTAAATCTTTTTTGCACTCTCTCTGAGGCCTTAGCATTCTTCCTGAAGCCTGGTGTGATGTTGGTTGAAAGCACTAATGGACTATTCACTGTGCTGAGTACTGCTCTGAGGAATTGCATCATTCCAAATGTGAATTATCAATCGTGAGCGAAAAGTGTAGGATAAGTTAACTTCTACTTGTTCAGGGCTTGTTAACGTTATTACCAATGAATTCAAGTGGGCACTCCACAATGCAAGTCACATTGAAAAGTGATTATTTCACTTCAGTTGAGTCTGGAGTTAGTGGACTGTAAAATTTCACCAATTCATAGTCAATGGGCAGAACATCTAGCCCAATTAGTTTAATGAATGGAAAGATTTTAAAGTCCTTCTACAGCAGTGAAAAGAAGTGAAGAATGCACAGTTTACTTGGCAAAGAGCATGAGAGAGAGTATTTTATCACATGTCTAGGAAACAACCCAAATCACTTTACTGTTGGAATGCTGCCAGTGTTGCTATGTAACTGAATGCAGCAGCCATTTACTATACAACAGGTCCCACAAACCGTAATGAGGTCAATAAACCACTAATCTATTTTTGATATTGTTGGTTGAAGCAGGACTATTGGCCAGAATAATCAATGAATTCCTTCTCTACTTCAGATAATGCCTTGGGATCTTGAACATGCACCCAAGCCATCAGAGCAGAGTTTTAAAAACACCTCAACCATAAGACAGTGCCTGTAGCAATGCAGCATTCCCTCGGTATTGTATGGAATGTGCCAGTTTAGACTGTGTTCAAGTTGTGAAATTGAACCCACAACCTGTGGACTCAGATTGAGATTGACAGGTAGATTGTGGTGTAGCAGGAGGCAGACAACTGGGAGCACAGATGGCATAAATGAGATGCCAGCATTGCCCCCAGTCATGCAGGAGGGTGCCCAGGCTCAGCAAGGCAGGCTGCACCTGAGCCACTAAGTCCTACAGGGGCATCTGGTCCCAGCCAGGCAATAACAGCAATAGCAGTGACTCTGAAGATCAAGTGTAATCTCTTCCTGACATAGAAAGGGCACACCCGCTCGCTGCCAATAATAGACCTCTAACAGCTTTAAAATTCAAACCATAAAAAAAAAGTAAAATATACAGACAAATGTGGGGAAATCAGACACTGATGTCAGGGTGCTTAACTTCCCATGTGGCAACAACAGCAGCTTGCATTTATAGAGCATTTTTAACGTAGGAAAACATGCCAAGGAACTTGGAAGGGCTGGGTGCATAAATGGATACTAAGACAAAAAGGAGACATGAGGAGAGGTGACCATATGTTTGGTCAAAGTTGGGTTATAAAGGAGGAAAGGAGGAAGATGTATAGGGGCATGGTGCTGGTACAGAGGTAGAAAACATCAACACTGGGTAACCAGTCACAAACAGCTTGGTGCCTGAATTTTGCACATCTCGAGCAGTTGGAGGGGAGGAAGTGTTAACACTATCACAGGGAAAGGCTGATTCGGGCAGGTATAAGAACTAGTGTCATGAAAACCCTACATGCGAAATGAGAAATATTAATTTCATTGGCTGGAACCTTACCTGAGACTTTTACTGGCAATTGTTGCAATAACTTTTAAAAGAAAAAGCTAGCAGCCAAGATGGCTAATGCAATTTACATATGAATCATCAGCAGAGTAGACCGGAGGCAACATGACTGACTCAACCTAGCCAGATCAATGGGGTGCTCTCTGATTAAATTACCTGAAATGGCTTTATCAACATGGTCATCAGGAGCCATCGACACCCATTGACTTTGAAAGAACCAACCCCCACCAAGTATGTCTGGACAGCTTGAGGGGAGAGCCTTGAATCTCAGAACTTTCCAGAAGCACCTCATTAAAACACAGAGGTTTGGGAATGTCATGTGACTACTGTGCAGCTCTGGAGTGACTATGCTTTGTCACTGAGGGGAGAACAATGACTGAGAAGCCATCCATAGAGCAGCCCCTCTTCTTTCTCTCTCTCTCTCTCTCTCTCTGTCTCTCTCTCCAGTGAAGATCCAGAGAGGCCTCGGCTGCAGCTGCTAAAACCTGAAACCTACAGATCAGCACAGCCAACAACTAGAGGTCAAGGACCTAACCTCCCCCTTCTGCCTTCCAGAGCCTGAGAAGCAAGCCCACAACTGTGCACGTGGCCCAGCGAGGATGTCAGGACTGCAGTTTCAACTGCAGACTCTCGGTCTGATATTCAGTATTTAAATTCCATTTATTCCAAACTCTCTTCCAACCATCAAAGCTGTTTTCTCTCTGTAATCTATTTGTGTGTGTGTGTGACTCTTGTGTGAATGTGTGCATGGATGTGCAGCGTATTTTAGTAATTTTAACTGTTTTAGAGTGTTAAGGATAATAAACTTATATCTTTCTTATTTAAATGCAAGAAAACCTGTCTGATTGGTATTTTGGTAATTATGTTAGAGGAACAGGAGCAAGCGCTCACTGAGGTGGTAAGTTCAATCTCTGTGTTTAAAAAACGATAAACCCTGTTGCAGTCAAACCAGAGAAGGGGTGAAATGGGGAGTCTGAGACCTGTTCTCACCTGCTTGTAACAGAAATTTGGGGGCTGTACTCTGTGATTGTAACCCACAGACAAACTAGAAATTGGAAATGGGAAACCAAAATTGACCCTATCAAAAAAAACTTCAATACAGGTTTTCTTGTGGTTTTGCTGCCTGAACACTAACATGTCCACATCCAAGGGCAGTACCTTCCCAAGCCAGGGTGAAGTAACTTGGGATAAGTTAAAGGCCCTATCTATTGAAGAGTTGAGGAATGTAGCTGGGCAGTTTGGGATTACTTTCCGTACAAAAGCTAAGAAATTCGAAAGCCTAAGACTTGTAACCAGCCATTTTTAACTCGAACCTGAAGTGTCAGAGACAGGGTCTGAGAGGGAAAGGGAGAGAATTTTCCAGAAGGAGCAGGAGGAAAGGGAGCTAAGGTGCCTTGAATTAACTAGGGGGCTACAAAGCAAGCTAACAGGAAAAGCCCATGAGGTTTATTCACTGTTGCCAGATGAAAGTTCATCAGATTATGAATTAACTAAAAATGCTGTCCTCGGGGCATATGAACAAGTACTGGAAGCATGCTGCCAGAAATTCCGAACCCTCGGCAACAGCCTGATCCAACTTACCTCGAGTTTGAAAGAAGTAAGCAGCTGGCTTTTAACCAGTGATTAAGGGCCCTTAAAGTACAGCCCACCTATGAAAACCTCAGAAAGGTGATTCTTCTCAAGGAATTTAATAACTCTTTTCCCCTTTCTATAAAAACCCATGTAGAAGAACAAAAAGTTCAAAGGGCAAGACAAGCCACAGTGCTGGCTGATGAATTTGCTCTCATATACAAGTCCGTACCCCAAGGAAAACCCTTTCCTAGTCACCCCCACAACTCTGAAAAGGATTAAAAGTGGGAGGGTGATAGGAGCCAAACAATCCTGAGTGAAAATGGAAAGCTTGGCACACAGGGGACCCTCCTCAAACCAAAAAAGATAGTGCTGAGAGCAGGAGTGAGACCTGGAGACCTGTGTGTTTCCACTTTAACAAGGTAGGTCACCTCCGAGCTGACTGCTGGAAACTACGGGGAAAGCCTGCAGCATTAATCAGGGCTCACCCGACCAGTGCAGGAGAAGGGGCCCTGATGGAAAGCACAAAAGAGCAGACTGTAGCTTTAACTGCAACAGCAGTGGGACCCAGGAGACATACTGTTGTGGGTTCAGAAAAGTTAACAAGATCCCTGAAGGTTATCAGGATTTTGTATCCAAAGGGAGAGTAACCTCATACCCCTCAAATAGGGCGAGCAAGCCCATCGTCATACTCGTGGATACAGGGGCCACCAGATCCATTTTGCTGGGAGGAGGCATGACCTTTCCCCCAGAGAGTTCAGTGAATACGAGAATGATAGTATTGGAGGGTGGTGTATGCCCCGACCTTTATATCAGGTGCACTTGGAGTGCAACCTAGTTTCGGGACCAGTGACCATGTGGATTATCCTTAGTTTGCCTGTGGACGGGTTTAGCCTACTCCTAGGTAATGATCTGCTGGGGGCAAAGATGGTAGCTTCCGCAGTAGTGGTAGAGAGATCGAAGGAGGTCTGAGAGACGGGACAGTTGCAGGAGACAGTCCCCTGCATGTCCCCTGATTGTGTAGTGACTTGGGCCATGGCCAAACCAGCTCCCTCAGAGGAGACTGAACTGGCACTGCAGACAGATGATCATGCTGTCTGGTTATCTGAAACTTTCTTTGGGGAGTTGAGGGGACCCAAGGAATGGGTTAAACGAATCTCCCCTGTTGAGGCTCAACAAGCCGACCCCAGTATTAAGGAAGTTAGCACAGGCTGCCCAAACTGAAAATGAAGCAGACAATGGCCAGAGGGAGAGAGCGAGCAGGCCGGGGAGGCAGTGAGTGAGCAGTGGGCCGGGGAGTGAGTGAACAAGGGGGCGGCGGGTAGAGGGAGTAAATGAGCGGGTGGGGGGTGAGTGAGCGGGAGCGGGGAGTGAGCGGGCAGGCAGGGGTAGGGGTGCGAGCAGGAGGGAGTGAAGAAGCGAGGGTGATCGGGCGGAGGAGGAGGTCTTTGGCTGCACTCTCCGCGCTTCCCCACCACCGGTCTCCACCTGCGTTATGCAATGACGTCATCTGCGCATGCGCCAACCAGTCCTGGCAATGTGGAACGCAGCGCATGTGCAGAGTAGGAGCCAATCTGTGCCTGTGCGCAGTTTGGCGCAGTCTGATGACGTCAGCAGCTGGCTGCATTGTCAATAATCACTTTGTATTACAAATTGATACTAAAGAAACTTTAAAGCCATTGAACAACACCTAACCATTCTAGACCAACCTCAAGGGAAAAGTCAATTAAATCAGCCATGCTGCTGCAGCGAAAAAAAGATGAGCTGCAATCATTCTAAGATTTCTGAGTGAATGAGAGTGAATGAAAAATTAATGTGTGTTTTCCTTTGTTTTCTTTTCAACTCCTGTAATGAAATGCTTCTATTGTCACATTTCATTCTGTGTGGTACGGAGGTGTCATGAAAGCCCTACACGCCAAATTAGAAATATTAATTTAATGGTTTGGAACCTTGCCTGAGATGTTTACTGGAAATTGTTACAAATAACTTTTAAAAAGAAAAGCTGACAGCCAAGATGGCCAATATAATTTACATATGAATCATTAACAGAGTAGACCAGAGGCAACATGACTGACTCAACCTAGCCAGAACAATGGGGTGCTCTCTGATTAAACTACCTGAAATGGCTTTGGCAACAGGAGCCATCCACACCCATTGTCTTTGAAAGAGCAAAACCCCACTGAGTGTGTCTGGACAGCTTGAGGGGAGAGCCTTGGATCTCAGAGAACATTCCAATAGCACCTCATTAAAACACAGAGAGATTTGGGAATGTCATGTGACTGCTGTGCAGCTCTGGAGAGACTACGCTTTGTCAGTGAGGGGAGAACAGTAACTGAGAAGCCATCCACAGAGCAGCCCTCTCTTTCTCTCTCCAGTAAAAATCCAGAGAAGCCTCTGCTGCAACTGCTAAAGCCTCAAACCTACAGATCAGCACAGCCAACAACTAGGGGACAAAGACCAAACCCCCTCTTCTGCACTCCGGAGCTTAAGAAGCAAGCCCACGTGGCCCAGCGAGGACCTAGGATTACAGTTTCAACTGCAGGCTCTGGGACTGATATTCAGTATTTAAATTCCATTTATTCCAGCCTCTATTCCCACCACCAAAGCTGTTTACCCTCTGTAATCCATTTGTGCGCATGTGTGACTCTTGTGTGAATGTGTGCATGGATGCGTAGCGTATTTTAGTAATTTTAACCAGTTTGGAGTGTTAAGGATAATAAACTTGTATCTTTCTTGTTTAAACTCAAGAAAACCGGTCTGGTTCTTTGGCAATTATATTAGAGGAACAGGAGCAAGCGCTCACTGAGGTGGTAAGTTCAATCTCTGTGTTACAAAAGGATAAACCCTGGTGCAGTCAAACCAGAGAAGGGGTGAAAGGGGAGCCTGAGACCCCTCCTCACCTGGTCATAATACTAGTCAGTTGGATTTATTGCTAACCAGTCATCCAAGGTGTATTGATAACTAACCCCAGTATGAATTGTATAGCTGAAAATCAATCTCCCTGTGCTGCCTTTTTGTTCGCCTTGCAGTCACACTGCTGGCCTACTTTTGCTTTAAGGTTTTGTTGTTAAATTGCACTGGATCTGCCTTCTGGTGCGCTTATGCCTCTGATAGTATTTGTTTGCCACTCACCTTCAAACTCGTGTGCAGTATGTCTGGCCTCACTACCCAATATGTCTCCAAATGTTTTATATCATTTCTGATCCTGCCCCAGGGAGCCCATTCCTAACCTTTGCCCTGTGTAAAATATTCCCTCCTGCCTTTATGCTCGTAATGTGGGTGTACTCACTGCTTTGCTCTGTTATCTCCAGTGCTTGTTATTTTGTGCGGCTCATCACAGGGTTCTTTTCCCAGACGCTGTACTGGTGCCCGCTATTCTTCCATTTCCCTCTTGTTGTATCTGGGACAGCCCAGGCTTGCACAGCCTCCTTCACTGTAATACAGTAGACAATATTCGCAACAGTCGACCAGCTCTTGTGATGTATTAGGTGCGAATGGAGACACATATCCTGTAATAGTTCAGTCGTTGGAACATGGCATGCAGCAGACGTTCTTTTAGTATCACACTGGATAGCTCTCAACTTGTAATTCCTGTAATACCCAGGGCAAAGGAGAGAAGATGACTCCAATAGGCAGATACATAAAGCATTACCAGCTAAAGGCCCTCTTAAATAAGGCTGTATTGCAGCTTGTACTCTGCCATCCTGAGCTAGAGGACCGGAATCCTGCTCATCTCTGTGTTCTGTTTTATCAACAGTAGAGCTTTTATCTGTTTACATTCTGTCTATCTCTGCCTTTGTGCCTCTCTCTGTCCCTCTGAGTTAAAAGCTTCAAATTTCTTTGTCACAGCTCATTCTCCCATTGTTCCCCAGTAGTCGATCATGGACCCTTGGTGTTGGATTACAGCCTTCATTACATCCACAGTAGGCTGCCAAGGTGAGCATTGGAAAGGTAATACTGTGTCTCAGACAAGGAGGAGTGCGGTGTCTTCTTTGTTAGCTCCAGCCTTTAACCCTTTCGCACCATGATTGCTCCCAAGTAATACACTGGATCGGTGGCTGTTTGAAGGCGACAACCATAAACATGTCAAATTTAATATAAAGTTCACTATACTTTACCACTCATAGCGCCCTGACCCAGTGAAAGTAGAGATAATTCAGCAGATGTATTCAGTGAGTAGCTGAATGTTACAGCAGGAAGATCCCAGTCTGTGCTTAGCTAACTGGTTGCAAGGTTGTGGTACATAGCAATATACAGGACTTGATCCGACCATTATGGATCTACTTGGCCTCAATATCCATGTGCCAGGGAGAGGAATATCAGGCAGGGTTACTGCTCCTGGTGGCTGGAAAGTATGTGTACAGATGTTGGCTGAGGACAAGGGTTGGTAATATCAGTGTGATGCTCCCTGTGATAAAATATCCTGTTGACATTTACTTTAAACTCATAAATGAAGCATAAAAACTTCGGGGAGATACAGAACGTGCCCAACACTTGTGAACCTGTGCACTCAATCAAATCTTCAGTTGAGAATATATACAGGAAACAATCACATTCCCAGCTGTAGTATAGGAATACTCCCGTTCACCTCTCCCGCCTTTGGTGGGTAAATTATTGGAAAAGATTCTGAGGAACAGCATGGTGGGACAGTACTGGACTGTCAGATTAACTGGACACAGACTCCTGTTCTATTCCATGTTATCAAGGTAAATCGTGAATGTTATTGTAAACTCGGAAAAGGTAAATTTAGGAGTGCTATCAGGAATTCCTGCTTGGCACAGAGAGTGATTAACATAATCAATCAAACACAGGGGAACACTGTTCCTCATGGCACAGTAAAACTGCAAGCAATGTAACTAACTTCCCGTGCAGCCGTCACGACACTAAGGTGAGAAACTCAGACCCACAGGAATGAGGCGCTCTGGCTTTCAGTCCTAAATGTCACAAATTACGAGATCTCTCACTCTGAAACGAGATCTCTCACTCTGAACCATCAACACAGAGGCCATGTTCTTTGGGAACTGGGCTGACCGATCCTTTGTCCCCTTCACCGTCAGGTCAGATTACCTGAAGGTGCTGGGGATATGGTTCGGAAGGGCCGGGGCGTGCACCAAAACCTGGGAGGAGCGAGTAGCCAAGGTACAACAAAAGTTGAGCATGTGGGGGCAGCGATCTCTCTCCATTGTGGGTAAGAACCTGGTCATCAGGTGCGAGGCGCTCACGTTGTTGCTGTACGTGGCGCAGGTCTGGCCCATACCCCACTCCTGCGCTGTGGCAGTCACCCGAGCCATTTTCCGCTTCATCTGGGGATCTAAAATGGACCGGGTCCGGAGGGACACGATGTTCAAATCTCTGGATAAGGGCGGGAAAAATGTACCCAACGTGGCCCTCATCCTGATGACCACCTTCGTGTGCGGCTGCATCAAGCTGTGTGTAGACCTCCAGTACGCAAACTCCAAGTGTCAGTACGTGCTGAGGTTCTATCTGTCCCCGGTGTTGCGAAGGATGGGCCTGGTCACATTGCCGCGGAATGCTCCATGCAGTTGGGCCGTGCCGTACCACCTATCCTTCGTGGAGCAGTTTCTGCGAGAAAACACCTTTGACCACCGGTACATCAGGCAGTGGTCTGCACGGAACGTCCTCAAGGCCCTACAGGAAAAGGAGATGGAGGATCCTGTCGGATGGTTCCCCGAGCATACCGTCAAAGTCATTTGGTGGAATGCCTCATCACCAGAACTTTCAAACAATCACCAAGATGTAGCTTGGCTGGTGGTGAGAAGGGCCCTCCCCGCCAGATCCTTCATGCACGCCCAAAGTCTCGCCCCCTCCGCACAATGCCCCCGCAGTGGCTGTGGTGGGGAAGAGACGGTTGCCCACCTCCTCCTGGAATGTGTCTTTGCAAAGCAGGTGTGGAAAGAGATGCAGTGGTTTTTGTCGAGGTTCATCCCAAGCAGCTCTGTAACACAGGAGTCTGTGCTCTACGGGCTGTTCCCGAGACAAACATCCACTGCTGCTGGAGGACTATCAATTCGGTGAAAGACGCCCTTTGGTCTGCCCGAAACTTGCTGGTCTTCCAGCGCAAAGAGTTGTCCACCACCGAATGTTGCAGACTGGCACATTCCAAGGTCCAGGACTACATGCTGAGGGATGCACTAAAGCTTGGGACAGCCGCAGCAAAGGCTCAATGGGGAAAGACCACTGTGTAAGGTCCCCCCACCAAGCTGAACTGAGGGGCTGGATCCATGGGAAACCCCTCGAACTGTATCGGGAACATTTTCATTTGCTGTAAAATGTAAAAATGTATCTGGCATGACAAATGTGAAATGGAAGGGTTGTGAGACAACTCATGATTGTAATGAAGCAAACGGACCTCCTTTGCACTGTTTGTAATTTTTGACTTGGTGCTGTTTGAAACTGTTTGGTAATGTATTTTTTACAGATTTTTATGAATAAAGTATATTTTGGAAATAAAAAAAAAATCAACACAGACCTGACAGGGACAAGACCTTGATGGTCCACTCAGGGCAAATGTGAGTTGTGCTTCTTTGGGTTTTGGTTTATTTTTTGGAGGTTTACAGAGCTGGCTTTGGCTCTTCACCCTGTTGGTATTGGAGCTCTCTCATGGTGGTTGTTTTCATGCTGGTTTGGGCCTTGTTGCTTGTGTGGGGAAGACCTTAAGCAAATGGCTGCATCCACACCAGAGCTCCGAGCCAGGGAACACCATTCGGGTGGTGGTGAAAAACAGAGAAGGAGGTGCACCCAAGGGCTGAGCCTTCTTCATTAAGCGAGTCTCTTTCGAATGTTGTGGACTTGAAGCTGTGGACATCTTCTGCCTGCAGGACTTGCCCAGCGAAGGCTACTTCGACATGATGTTTAAGAACATGACGTGGTGGGTTGTGTGAAATTCCTGAAGGTCTTCAAGGAGAGAGGAAACCAAGCGCTGCTGTCGATTCTCATGCCGGAACCGATGTTTACGCTGCCGTCACCATGGAACCCAGTTGTGACCATCCATCTCTACAATCCCCTATTCTTGTCGTGGATGTGCACACTTTCTTCACCATGTACATTGAGGCGGCTGGGAACAGCACCGAGGTCAAGGACCCTTTTGGAATTTGGACCAGCGAACGGCAGGTCAAGGTGACCTCGAAGGTGGACGCCAACAGAACCATCATCCATCCTCTCTCCAGCTTCACTATTGGGGGAAGTCGGGGCCACTTGGTCTGTGCAGGGCAACCTAGAATTTGTCATACCTGCGTCAAATCTGGTTATGTGGCGGCCATCTACAACACAGTGCTCTGTAAGAACTGCAAGCAGGACAGCCACCAGACAAAGGACTGCAAGCAGAGTAAGTGCTGCAACCTGTGTGGTGGGGCAGGCCACCTCTACAAGACCTTTCCGAAAAACTGCCTCAGGTGGCGAGAATCAAGGAGGGGCATGAAGAAGGAATGGCGAAGGAGACCAGCAACCCTTCCCCCCTGCAAGCCCACCCAGCAAGCAACACCTAACAGAGAAGGAGGAAGAGGCAATTGCAGCAAGCTGCCAAACACAAATCCTGAGCCCCCTCCTCAGCAGACAGAATCAATGGAAGAGGAGCCAGCAAAGGGACAATCAAGTGAGAGGCAAATGGTTAAGAGGAAAACCACAATGAAGAAGGCTCAAGGGAACAGGCCACCACCCAAACCAGTGGCAAGAGGAAGCTCATGTTGGAAATGGATTACAGCGGCTTCTCCTCATTGGATGAGGAAGCCAGGAAAGACGACACCAGCAAAAGAGGTGGCGGAATGCAAAGGAGCTGGAGAAGAAGACCCTCCTGCTCCAAAACACCGGAAGCAGCAAAGGACCCAGTATATCCCAACCCCAAAGTGCTAAGAGCAGCGAGATGCCCAGCGCACCCCAGCTCCAGGAACTTGGGAATAGTGAAGTGCCCAGTACACCCCTGCTCCAGGAAACCAGAAGCAGCAATGTCCTCGAGGAGGAACAGAGGGGAAAGGCGGCACTAGCAGAGGACAGTCCAAACCTCACTGCTTACACGACCACCCCCAACCACATTCCACCACCCCCTCCACCGATGTCACCCCGGCGGAACAAACCTCCCATGGGTGACGTGGACAGTTTTCTCAGCCCAACAACAGAGCAGCAGTTTGTGAACAGGATGGATATGCAGGAACATACCCAAGGTCTGGGACCAGCACAGACACCTGGACTGGTGAGAAACATATAGTTTTAATGGGTCTAAAGATTGCTTCCATTAACATGCATACCGTTAAGTCCACTACGTGATGTGTTCCGAACTTGGGGCACCTTGCCACTGTCAAGACTAACCTGCTGTTTCTGCAGGAGTGTGGAATACCACACCTCAGCATTTACAGGCAATGGTCGTGATGGTGGTCCCACGGGCCATCGATCTGGTCAGGGGGAAATGATTCCCGTTCCTCTGGCCTGGGTATTCTGCTGCAGGGTGGCAACTTCACCATCTCCGAATTTAAGGAGGTAGTGGGTGTTCTCCTCATCGAAGCAGACGTAATGTACAAAAACGCTCTGCTCTGTTTAATCAACGTGTATGCCCCTGCTCAAAACAATGAGTGGCTGACTGTCCTCCAGCAGCTCCCACTGATGCTGATGATATCCAGGCCTGTCATTCTAGGCTGTGACTTCAACTGTATCAGCAGGGCCGATAGCAAATTGGACGCCGCGTCCAGATTCCTGATGCACGACATCTTCAGCAACCCTGCAGATGGAGCGCTTCATAGATAAACCTGGCCAAGGCCAGACGGATCCATCTGTTCCAGGATCAACTTCCTGTTTGTGTCCCAAACATTCACAGTCAGATCCACCGACATCAATCCGGTGTTCTTCTCTGACCACTGCCTCCTGCTGGCTGACTGTCGCTTACAGGAAGACCAGAAGGTTGGCAGGGGCACATGGAAGCTGAATGTGAAACTGCTGACCCCAGAAAATATTGAAGAACTCATAAGTGATTACAAAGGTTGGAGAACTGGGAAAAACCTCTTTGAGCCCCAACACATTGGTGGGAAGCAATCAAGGTGAACATAAAGAGATTCTTCATCCTCAAAGGTGTTCAGAAGGCGAGAGAGAGATGGAGGGAAATGTCCCCACTCCAGAAAAACATGCAGCATCTGATCCTGCTGCAGTCGATGGGGGTTGAGGTCAAGGAGGATCTCCAAACGGTGAAGAGCCAGTAGGCCTCTCTCTTTGCTGCAGAAGCCTTCAAGATCATTTTCTGGTCCAGAGTTCGCTGGGTGGAGCAGGATGAGATGTGCTTGCATTTATTCTTCCAAAAGGTACACAGAGAGAGCTCTGATCAGCAGCCTGAAGGAAGAAAATGACTCAGTAACGTCAGAGCAGCCCGACATACAGCAAATCCTTTTATACCAGACTGTACGACGTGAAGCCCATGGACAGCACAGTTTCCCAGTCCTTTCTGCCCTCTGTCATGGAGGTTTTAGGTGAGAATACACGGGAGAGTTTGGAGGAGCTGACAAAGGCTGCCAGGTCCCTCAAGATGAGTAGAACTCCTGGAAGTGATGGCTTACCGGCCGAGTTGTATTTGACTCTGGGACTGGTTTGGCCCAGACCTGCTGGAAGTGTACGAGAATGTGCTTGTGGCCAGCAGCATGACAGAATCTAAGAGGAAAGGCATCACCCTCAACTACAAGTGGAAGGAGGAGAGGGAGGAAATCAGAAATTGGAAACCAATTTCACTGCTTAATGTGGACTACAAAATTTTGTCCAAGGTCATCGCCAATCGGGTCAAGTCTGCTCTGGAGTCAGTGATTCATCCTGATCAGACCTGTACTGTACCAGGCAGGTAGATGTCTTTTAGCCTCGTGCTACTCAAGGATACAATCGCCTATGTACGGGACGGGGGTGTGGACACCTGCCTCATTAGCTTGGACCAGGAAAAGGCCTTTGACAAGATATCGCACACCTACATGATGGATGTGCTCTTGAAAGTAGGGTTTGGGGAGGGAACCCTCAGTTGGATCCAACTGCTGCACACAAACATCAATAGCACAGTTTCAATCAATGGGTGGAAATCGGAAAGTTTTCTGATCAAATCTGGAGGCAGGCAGGGTTATCCTCTCGCCCCTGTCTTCTTCATTTGTCAAGTCCATCAGGAAGAATGGGGGAATAAGAGGGGTAACAATCCCAGGCATCTGAGGCACTCAGCTCAAAGCCTCCCTGTACATGGACAATGTCGCCGACTTCTGCTCAGATCAGCTATCAGTTCGCAGATTGAGGAGCATCTGTGACCAGTTTGAACTGACCTCAGGAGTCAAAGCAAGTCGTGGCAACCGCGAGGCCATGTTCTTAGGGAACTGGGTCGACCGATCCTTTGTCCTCTTCACTGTCCGGTCAGAGTACTTGATGGTGCTGGGGATATGGTACAAAGGGGCCGGGACATGTGTCAAAAACTAGAAGGAGCGAGTAGCCATGGTAAACAGAAACTGGGTATGTGGGAGCGATGCTCCCTCTCCATTGCGGGTAAGAACCTGGTGCTCTCAGTGCTGCTGTACGCAGGTCTGGCCCATACTCCATTCCTGCGCGTGGCGGTCACCCAAACCATCTTCCACTCTATCTGGAGATCAAAAATGGACCGTGTCCACAGGAACACGAAGTTCAAACCTCTAGATAAAGGGAGAAATAATGTACCCAACGTCACCCTCATCCTGATGGACACCTTTGTCTGCAGCTGCATCAGGCCCTGCATAGACCCTCGGTACGCAAACACCAAGTGTCATTATGTGCTAAGGTTCTATCTGTCCCTGGTGTTACGAAGGATGGGTCTGAATGGAGCATTCTGCAGCATGTCAGAGCAGACTGTCAAACTCACTTGACAGAATGCCTCATCGCCAGAACTTTCAAACAAGCACCAAGACATAGCTTGGCTGGTAGTGAGAAGGGCCCTCCCGGTCAGATCCTTTCTGCATGCTCGGAGTATGACCGCCTCTGTACACTGCCCTCGAGGCAGCTGTGGTGGGAAAGAGACCATTGCCCACCTCCTTCTGGAATGTACCTTTGCAATGCAGGCCTGGAAAGAGATGCAGTGGTTTTTGTTGAGGTTCATACTGAGCAGCTCCATAACACAGGACTCATTGCTCTAAGGGCTGTTCCCAGGAAAGCACAACAAGATAAACATAGCTGCTGCTGGAGGACCATCAACTCCGTGAAAGACGCATTTCAGTTTGTCTGAAACTTTCTTGTTTTCCAGTGCCAAGAGTGTCCATGACTGAGTGTTGCAGACTGGCGCATTCCAAGGTCCAGGACTACGTGTTGAGAGACACACTAAAGCTTGGGGTAGCTGCTGCAAAGGCTCAATGGGGAAACACCACTGTGTAAGACCCTCCCGCCATAGCATACCGAGGGGCCGGGAACTGTGTAATATAAATGTACATTGTAAATGTAACCTGAAATGGCAAGACATGTACTGTATTGAAAGAAAGTGATCTGTATTGCATTTATGTAATGTCCAATTTGAATTATGTAATTTTTTGTGAATAAAGTATATTATTGGGAAAAAAACCAACACAATTACTTGGGGAATATGGCACTCGCTCTTCCGATTCCAATGAGGACATACTGCAGTGTCCGTGGAAAGTATATACTGTTCTTTTTTTTTATTCGTTCATGGGATGTGGACTTCACTGGCTAGGCCAGCACTTATTGCCCATCCATAATTGCCCTTGAGAAGGTGGGGTGAGCTGCCTTGTTGAACCGCTGCAGTCCATATTGGGTAGGTACACCCACAGTGCTGTTCGGAAAGGAGTTCCAGGATTTTGACCCAGCAACAGTGAAGGAACGGCGACAGAGTTCCAAGTCAGGATGGTGTGTGACTTGGAGAGAACCTGCAGGCGGTGGTGTTCCCATGCATTTGCTGCCCTTGTCCTTCCAGTTGGTAGAGGTCACGGGTTTGGAAGGTGCTGTCTAAGGAGCCTTGGTGCATTGCTGCAGTGCATCTTGTAGATGGTACACACTGTTGCCACTGTGCGTCAGTGGTGGAGGGAGTGAATGTTTGGTGAATGGGGTGCCAAGCAAACCGGCTGCTTTGTCCTGGATGGTGTCGAGCTTCTTGAGTGTTGTTGGAGCTGCACCCATCCAAGCAAGTGGAGAGTATTTCATCACACTTGTGCCTTGTAGATGGTGGACAGGCTTTGGGGAGTCAGGAGGTGGATTCCTAGCCTCTGACCTGCTCTTGTAGCCATGGTATTTATATGGCTACTCCAGTTCAGTTTCTGGTCAATGGTAACTCCCAGGATGTTGATAGTGGGGGATTCAGTGATCATAATGCCATTCATTGAATGTCAAGGGGAGATGGTTAGATTCTCTCTTGTTGGAGATGGTCATTGCCTGACACTTGTGTGGCGTGAATGTTACTTGCCACTCATCAGCTCAAACCTGGATATTGTCCAAGTTTGCTGCATTTCTACACGGACTGCTTCAGTATCTGAGGAGTCGCGAATGGTGCTGAACATTGTGCAATCATCAGCGAACATCCCCACTTCTGACTTTATGATTGAAGGAAGGTCATTGATGAAGCAGCTGAAGATGGTTGGGCCTTGTACACTAGCCTGAGGAACTCCTGCAGCAATGCCCTGGAGCTCAGATGATTGACCTCCAACAACCACAACCATCTTCTTTTGTGCTAGGTATGATTCCAACCAGCAGAGAATTTTCCCCCGATTCCCATTGACCTCAGTTTTGCTAGGGCTCCTTGATGCCATGCTCGGTCAAATGGTGCCTTGATGTCAAGGGCAGTCACTGTCACCTCATCTGTTGAGTTCAGTTTAGATTAGATTAGAGATACAGCACTGAAACAGGCCCTTCAGCCCACCGAGTCTGTGCCGACCATCAACCACCCTTTTTATACTAATCCTACACTAATCCCATATTCCTACCTATACTAGTGACAATTTATAATGGCCAATTTACCTACCAACCTGCAAGTCTTTTGGCTTGTGGGAGGAAACCGGAGCGCCCGGAGAAAACCCACGCAGACACAGGGAGAACTTGCAAACTCCACACAGGCAGTACCCAGAATCGAACCTGGGTCCCTGGAGCTGTGAGGTTGCAGTGCTAACCACTGCGCCACTGTTGTTTTGTCCATGTTTGAACCAAGGCTGTAATGAGGTCAGGAGCTGAGTGGCCCTGGCGGAACCCAAACTGAGCGTCACTGAGCAGGTTATTGCTAAGCAAGTGCCGCTTGATGGCACAGTTGATTACACCTTCCATCACTTTACTGATGATTGAGAGTAGACTGATAGGGTAGTAATTGGCCTCGTTGGATTTGTCCTGCTTTTTGTGTACAGGACATACCTGGGCAATTTTCCACATTACCGGGTAGATTCCAGTGATGTAACTGTACTGCAACAGCTTGGTTAGGGGCATGGCAAGTTCTGGAGCACAGGTCTTCAGTACTATTGCCGGAATATTGTCAGGGCCTGTAGCCTTTGCAATATCCAGTGCCTTCAGTCGTTTCTTGATATCACGTGGATTGAATTGAATTGGCTGAAGACTGGCATCTGTGATGCTGGGGACTTCGGGAGGAGGCCGAGATGGATCATCAACTCGGCACTTTTGGCTGAAGATTGTTGCAAATGCTTCAGCCTTATCTTTTGCACTGATGTGCTGGGCTCCCCCATCATTGATGATGGGGATATTTGTGGAGCCACCTCCTCCAGTTAGTTGTTTAATTGTCCACCACCATTCACATCTGGATACGGCAGGACTGCAGAGCTTAGATCTGATCCGTTGGTTATGGGATCGCTTAGCTCTATCGCATGCCGCTTACGCAGTTTGGCATGCCAGTAGTCCTGGCTTGTAGGCATGCCCGGTGCTGCTCCTGGAATGCCCTCCTGCACTCCTCATTGAACCAGGGTTGGTCCCCCAGCTTGATGGTAATGGAAGAGTGGGGGACATGTCAGGCCATGAGGTTACAGATTGTGGTTGAGTACAATTCTGCTGCTGCTGATGGCCCACAGCGACTCATAGATGCCCAGTTTTGCATTACTAGGTCTGTTTGAAATCTATCCCATTTAGCACAGTGGTAGTGCCACACAACACGATTGAGGGTATCCTCAATGTGAAGATGGGACTTCGTCTCCACAAGGACTGTGCGGTGGTCACTCCTACCAATACTGTCATGGACAGATGCATCTGCGACAGGCAGATTGGTGAGGATGAGGTCAAGTATGTTTTTCCCTATTGTTGCTTCCCTCACCACTTGCCGTCAGGATTGCCAGTAGGAGTACTCCACCCCCAGTGTGACTCACAGGTGATGTGCGCTCTTTTCCCCAGCAATCAGAGTGTTAAGAATGTAAGGTTTCCCATGTGCACATCATTAGGTGCTGTCACATTTTATGCTCCTCACACTAGAACGTCCATGGGTCTTTTATCGCTTCATCTATGATCAACAGTGGTGTGAGAGCTTCCGAAAGTTGTGGAAGGCACCTGGGTACATAATTCTCATTATTTCTGGGAAAAGTGTACGCTGCTGACACAGCCAGGCTATAGACCCTGCAGTAGTCGCACCAGCCAAAAATTTCCTAACGGCGGAAGATTCAGCTCAAAGTTTCTGAGCCAGGCATCAAATGATTCCCAGTCACTTTGAACTCTTCGCTTATGGCTGCAGGAACTCTTCCTTCCTGCTGGTGGTGCAATGTACCTTCTCCACACAGGGCCAATCTCAGCGTCGCCGCCAGTAGGTACCTGGTGATACTGCGGATTCTATTCCATGATTCATCTCATTTGTGAAGGCTGTTTCCAGTGAGGTTCCGCAGGGTTCATTACTGGGCCCCTTGTTTATCGTAATATATATCAATGAATGCAGGGGCATGATTAAGAAGTTTGCAGATGATAGAAAAATTGGCCGTCTGGTTGATAGTGAGGAAGAAAGCTGCAGACTTCAGAAAGATAGCAATGGACTGGTCAAGTGGGCAGAAAAGTGGCAAACGGAATTCAATCAAGAAGGTAATGCATTTGGGCAAACAAGGCAAGGAAATATATGATAAATGGTACCATACTGAGAAGTGTAGAGAAACAGACGGTCCTTGGAGTGCATGTTCACAGATCCCTGAAGGTAACAGAACAGGTAGATAAGGTGGTTCAGAAAGCATAGGGATACTTTCCTTTATTAACCGAGGCAGCGAAAATAAGGTTATGCCAGAACTGTATAAAACATGAGTGAGACCAGAACTTGAGTACTGCACAAAGTACTGGTCACTGCATTACTAGAGAGGGTGCAGAAAAGATTTACAAAGATGTTACCATGGAGAATTTTAGCTATGAGAATAAATTGGATAGGCTTGGGTTGTTTGGAACAGAGGAGGCTGACGAGAGATTTTAATTGATGTGTATAAAATCATAAGCGGCCTAGAATGGATAGGAAGGACCTATTTCCGTTAGCAGAGAGGTCAAGGACCAAGGGCATATTTTTAAAGCGATTGGCAAAAGGATTAGAGGGGACTTGAGGAGAATTTTTTTCACCCAGAGGGTGGTGGAGATCTAGAACTCACTGCCTGAAAGGGTACTATAGGCAGAAACCCTCATCATACATAAAAAGTAGTCGGATATACACTTGGAAGTAACCTACAGGGCTACGGACCAAGAGCTGAAAAGTGAGATTAGGCAGGATCGCTCTTTTTCTGGCTGGCAGAGACACGATGGGCCGAATGGCCTCCTTCTGCTCTGTAAATTTTCTATGTTCCTATGTTCTATGATCTATGATCGAATTATAGAAATTTAAGCACAGATGTTCCTGTCAGCCCAGCGCTCCCGTGCTGCTCCACACTGCAACCATCTATAGGTAATTTGTTATAGAGTCATAGAGAGATGCAGAACTGAAACAGGCCCTTCGGCCCACCGAGTCTGTGCCGACCATCAACCACCCATTTATACTAATCCTACATTAATCCACTACCATATCCCCACCTTCCCTCAATTCTCCTACCACCTACCTACACTTCTCTTTGGCCTCCTTATCTCGAGAGACAATGGGTAAGCGCCTGGAGGTGGTCAGTGGTTTGTGGAGCAGCGCCTGGAGTGGCTATAAAGGCCAATTCTAGAGTGACAGGCTCTTCCACAGGTGCTGCAGAAAAATTTGTTTGTCGGGGCTGTTACACAGTTGGCTCTCCCCTTGCGCTTCTGTCTTTTATTCCTGCCAACTGCTAAGTCTCTTCGACTCGCCACACTTTAGCCCTGTCTTTATGGCTGCCCATCAGCTCTGGCGAACGCCAGAGTCTGTGCCGACCATCAACCACCCATTTATACTAATCCTACATTAATCCCCTACCACATCCCCACCTTCCCTCAATTCTCCTACCACCTACCTACACTAGGGGCAATTTACAATGGCCAATTTACCTATCAACCTGCAAGTCTTTGGCTGTGGGAGAAAACCGGAGCACCCGGCAGAAACCCACGCGGTCACAGGGAGAACTTGTAAACTCTGTACAGGCAGTACCCAGAACGGAACCCAGATCGCTGGAGCTGTGAGGCTGCGGTGCTAACCACTGCGGCACCCCATGTGTTCACCTGATTTTTCACTTGTATTTGTTTCTGCTTCATGTTTTTATTGGATTTCACCTTGTGGCAAGGTATTCCAGACTCGGATAACTCTTTATATGAAAAAAACTTAAAACAGCCCCTTCATATTTACAGAGTTGGAGCTGTGGGTGGATTCACTGTGGAGCATCCACGATGCTGAGGACGTCGTGGATAGCACATTTAGTGAGGTGGTCACACCGCAGGTAATGGCTGCACAGGTAGAAAAGAGATGGGTGACCACAAGACGGAGTAGTAGGCGCAGGCAGGTAGTGCAGGAGTCCCCTGTGGCCATCCCCCTCTCAAACAGATATACCGCTTTGGATATTGTTGGGGGGGGTTGACTTCCCAGGGAAAGCAGCAACAGCCAAGTTCGTGGCACCACGGAGGGCTCTGCTGCACAGCAGGGGAGGAAAAGGGTTGGAAGAGCTATACTGATAGGGGATTCTATCGTAAGGGGTGCGGATAGGCGTTTCTGTGGCCACAAACGAGACTCCAGGATGGTATGTTGCCTCCCTGGTGCTAGGGTCAAGGATGTATCGGAGCAGCTGCAGGACATTCTGAAAGGGGAGGGTGAGCAACCAGAGGTCGTGGTCCATATTGGTACTAACAACATAGGCAGGAAGAGAGATAAGGCCCTGCAACAAGAATTTAGGGAGTTAGGCAGAAGATTAAAAAGCAGGACCTCTAGGGTTGTAATCTCAGCATTACTCCCTGTGCCACTTGCTAGTGAGGGTAGGAATAGGAGGATTAGGCAAATGAATGCGGGCTGAAGAGTTGGTTTAGGCAGGAGGGCTTCAGCTACTTGGATCATTGGGATCTCTTCTGGTGCAGAGGTGACCTGTACAAGAAGGAAGGGTTGCATCGAAACTGGAAGGGGACCAATATCCTTGCGGGGAGGTTTGCTAGTACTACTCGGGAGGGTTTAATCTAGTCTTCTAGGGGGGGGTGAGACCTAAAGTAGTAGTCTCTCCGATGAGATAGCTGAGGCAAATGTAGAGGTTAAAGCAAGCAAGTCCAGTAGGCAGGCCGGGCAGGGGCAGGGGCAGGACAGGGAGCGTGGAAGGTCTGGTCGGCTAAACTGCATTTACTTTAATGCAAGAAGCCTTACAGGTAAGGCAGATGAACTCAGAGCATGGATCGGTACATGGGATTGTGATATTATAGCTATTACGGAAACGTGGTTGAGGGATGGGCAGGACTGGCAGCTCAATGTTCCGGGGTACCGATGCTTCCGGCGTGACATAGGTGGAGGTAAGAGAGGAGGGGGAGTTGCATGATTGATTAGGGAGGACATCACGGCAGTACTTCGAGAGGATATCCCGGGGGGAATGTCCAGCGAGGCCATATGGGTAGAACTTAGAAATAAGGAAAGGGTGATCACTTTGATGGGATTATACTATAGGCCCCCCAATAGTCAGAGGGAAGTGGAGGAGCATATATGGAGAGAAATCACACATAGGTGTAGGAATTATAGGGTTGTAATAGTAGGTGATTTTAACTTCCCTAATATTGACTGGGACTGCCTTAGTGCTAAGGGATCAGATAGGGGAAAATTTGTTAAGTGTGTCCATGATAGTTTTCTGAAGCAGTATGTGGAAGGCCCTACTAGAGAAGGGGCTACACTCGACCTCCTCTTAGGAAATGAGGATGGGCAGGTGGTTGATGTGTCAGTGGGGAGCACTTTGGGACCAGTGACCATAACTCTATTAGCTTCAAGATAGTTATGGAAAGGATAGGACTGGTCCTCAGGTTGAAGTCCTAAATTGGGGGAAGGCTAATTTCGATGGCATCAGACAGGAACTCTCAAAAGTTGAAATTAGGCTGTTTACAGGTAAAGGGACGTCTGGCAAGTGGGAAGCTTTTAAAAGTGATAGGAAGAGTTCAGAGTCGGCATGTTTCTGTTAGATGGAAGGGCAAGGCTGGCAAGTTTAGGGAAACTTGGTTGATGAGGGATATTGAGAGTCTGGTCAGGACAAAGAAGGAGGCATATGTCAAGTATGGGCAGCTGGGATCAAGCGAGTCCCTCGAGGATGTAGGACTGCACTTAAGAAGGAAATTAGGAGGGCAAAAAGGGGCCATGAGATTTACCTAGCAGATAAGATAAAGGAGAAATCTAAAAGATTCTATAAGTATATTAAGAGTAAAAGGGTAGCTAGGGAGAGAGTAGGTCCCCTTAAGGATCAGTGTGGCAATCTAGTGTGGAGCCACGGGAAATGGGCGAGGTCTTAAATGAATATTTCTCGTCCGTATTTACCGTGGAGAAGGTCATGGAAGCTGGTGAGTTCAAGGGAGGGAACAGCGATATCCTGGAGCATATCAACATTACAAAGGAGGAGGTGTTGGAGGTTTTGAAGCGCATTAAGGTGGATAAATCCTCAGGGCCTGACCAGGTGTATCCTAGGATGCTATGGGAAGCAAGGGAGGAGATTGCTGGGGCCCTGGCAGAGATTTTTGTATCATCGTTAGGCCACGGGTGAGGTACCGGAAGACTGGAGGATAGCTAATGTTGTGCCTTTATTTAAGAAAGGCAGTAGGGATAAGCCAAGGAACTACAGGCCGGTGAGCCTTACATCAGTGGTGGGATAGTTATTGGAAGGGATTCTGAGAGACAGGATTTATATGCATTTGGAAAGGCATGGTCTGATTAGGGATAGTCAGCATGGCTTTGTGCGTGGGAAATCATGTCTCACGAATTTGATTGAGTTTTTCAAGGAGGTGACCAAGAGGATTGACGAGGGCAGGACGATGGACGTTGTCTACATGGACTTTAGCAAGGCTTTTGACAAGGTCCCGCATGGTAGGCTAGTCCAGAAGGTTCAGACACATGGGATCCAGGGTGAGCTAGCAAATTGGATACAAAATTGGCTTGGTGATGGGAGGCAGAGGGTGGTAGTGGAGGGTTGTTTTTCAGTTTGGAGGCCAGTGACCAATGGTGTGTCGCAGGGATCGGTGCTGGGCCCTCTGTTGTTTGTCATATATATTAAAGACTTGGATGTGAGTGTAGGGGGCATGATTAGTAAGTTTGCAGATGACACCAAAATTGGTGGTATAGTGGACAGTGAAGAAGGGTTGTCTCGGGTTACAACAGGATATAGATCAACTGGGAAAGTGGGCAAGGGAGTGGCAAATGGAATTTAATGCAGACAAGGGTGAAGTGATGCATTTTGGGAAGTTAAACCAGGGCAGGACATATACAGTGAATGGCAGGGCCCTTGGGAGTGTTCTTGAGCAGAGAGACCTTGGGGTGCAAGTACATGGTTCCCTGAAAGTGGCAACACAGGTAGACAGGGTGGTGAAGAAGGCGTATGGCATGCTTGCCTTCATCAGCCGAGGCATTGAGTACAAGCGTTGGGACGTCATGTTACAGTTGTACACAACGCTGGTTAGGCCGCATTTGGAGTACTGTGTGCAGTTCTGGTCGCCACACTACAGGAAAGATGTGATTACGCTAGAGAGGGTGCAGAAAAGATTCACAAGGATGTTGCCTGGTTTGGAGGGCTTGAGTTATAAAGAGAGATTGGGTAGGCTGGGTCTGTTTTCCTTGGAGCGAAGGAGGCTGAGAGGGAACATGATAGAGGTATATAAAATTAGGAGAGGCATAGATAGGGTAGATAGCCAGAGTCTGTTTCCCATGGTAGGGGTGACTAAAACTAGAGGGCATAGATTTAAGGTGAGAGGAAGGAAGTTTAAAGGGGATCAAAGGGGTAAATTTTTCACCCGAAGAATAGCGGGTATCTGGAATGAGCTGCCTGAGGAGGTGGTGGAGGCAGGGACAGTAGCAACATTTAAGAGGCATCTGGACAGGTACTTGAATGAGCAAGGCATAGAGGGATATGGAATTAATGCAGGCAGGTGGGATTAGTATATATGTTTCTATGCTGTACGACTCTATGACTCTATATTTCTCATACTACTCCTAAGGTAATTGGCAGGAGAACTGGGGGGAGATGAGGAGAGATTTTTGTTAACAAGTTGAGTTGTTATGATCTGCAATACACTATCTGAAAGTGTGGTGGAAGCAGATTTAATAGTACTGTTCAAAAGAAAATTGACAGGAAAGGTTTGCAGGGCTATGGGGTAGAGCGGGGCGGGGGGGAAGTTGGTGGGACTAATTGGATAGCTGTTTCAAAGAGTCAGTACTGGCATGATGGGCCAAATGGCCTCCTTTTGTGCTGTAAGATTCTATGAATTTTAAATTTATAGATCCTTGTCACTAACCAATGTCTATTTTTATCTTTGCAATCCATTTGATAATTTTGTTAAGATTCCCGCTTCACCTCCACCAATCCAATGTGTCCCCTCACCCCAGTCTCATGCTAGTGAATCTATGATTGCACCTTTTCTATGGCTTCAGTGTGCTTTCTAAGAATGCATGTGGTACCAAGGGAGTGCTGCACTGTTGGAGGTACCATCTTTGTGATGCCATGGTGAACCGAGGACTTGGCTGGTTGTTCAAGATCCCATGGCACAGTAAAGGAAAGCCAGGGAATTCTCCCAGTACCCCGGGAGAAGCAGATTAACTGACTATTTATGTTGTTATTTGTGAGGTAACTGTGTGCGACAATTGCGTACAGTATAACAATGATTATACTTCAAAAGTTTGGGACGTCGAGAATATGGAAGGTACTAGATACAACAACAACCTGCATTTTTACAGCACCTTTAACATGGTAAAGCAACTAGTGCAAGTTCTTCTATTGTCATGCAAGATGCTCCACCTGTGGCCAAACCTATTGTTGTACAGAGCCATCATTCCCTGTTCCCTTCAAACTCACTGTCAGCTCAGAATGGGAGCTGTGAGCAATGCAGAGCTGGTGGGATCCTGGAATTGATGTGTCACAGGATTGACGGCGATGAGATGGAGGTGGTGCTCAAGTGTCGAGTTTGCTGAAACTGCAAAAATACTGTGCAAATGCATGATGGGGATCTCAAACTCCCATGTGAAAGACAGAATAGTTTGTGCAATATGGCTCCATTGTCCCAAAAGCAATGTGGTTTTTAAATATAGTAATTGTAAATGCAGCTTTTACTGTTTGCTGCTCAGTTATTAATATTAGGGTGCGGCTTTCTTTCTTGGTGAGCCCTTGGTGTCAGCTGTGGCTCAGTGGGTAGCTCTCTCACCTCTGAGTTAAAGTTAAACTGAGGCCACATCTGCCACCCTCAGGTGGATATAAAAAGTCCCATGGCATTTTCAAAGAAGAGCAGAGGAGTTCTGCATGGTGTCCTGGGCCAATATTTACCCCTCAACCAACACCACTAGAACAGTTACCTAGTCATTATCACATTGCTGTTTGTGGGATCGTGCTGTCACAAATTGTCCACCGTGTTTCCTACATTACAACAGTGACTACACTTCAAAAATACTTCATTGACTGAGGCTGGACCTTCAGTTTCGGGTCTATATTCCAAGTCCAGCATTCGGGCTCAGGTCAGGTCGGGCTGGACAGAGCTGCTTCTGGGAAGTCACGTGATCAGGCTTACCCATGACCCATGATTCCCCACAACTCCATCTGCAGGAATAGCCTGCTGCTGGAACGGATGAACGATGTTCGTATCGGGTTGGGTCGGGCGCGAAAAAAAGTTAAAGAACTCAGGCCCGGGTTGGGTTCTGGTTGGCTGTGGTCGACTCAGGTCCAGGTAGGGTTTTAATTTTATACCCGAACCAGGCTTTACACCCACTCACAGTCCCTAGAGTCTCCTGCTTTCTGCACAAGATGAAAAAAGACCACTGTTCATCTAGTTTACCTTCTGCCATATTATTTTAATTTAGAACTTCCTGTTTTTGTTTGAAGTAAAGAGAAAGTATCTAAACTTTGGGCAGCTTGTTGTTGCTGATCGATGGGCAGCTGATTGGCTGGTTGTCTGTTGAACTTTGACCTTGTCTGATGTCATTTATTTTCTAAGGCTGAAGACCAGTCAAAAAATAATAATGGAGATCATAGAATAGTACAACACAGTTTGTGTCTGCTCTTTCAAAGGTTAACCCAGTTAAACCCACTCCTCTATTCTTTCCCAACATCCCTGCAATTTTGCAATTTCTTCTCAAAGTATTTATCCAATTTCTTTTTGAAGGTTATGATTGAATCAGTGTCCACCATCCTATTAGCCTGTGCATTCCCAATCCTAACCACTCATTATGGAAATTTTTTTTCCTCATGTTGCAACTGGTTCTCTTGCCAATCACCTTAAACCTGTCTCTCTGGTTAATGGCCCTTCAGTCATTGGAAAGTTTCCCTTTATTTACTCTATCTAAATCATTCATTATTTTAAACACCTCTTTCAAGTCTTCTCACAGCCTTCTCCGCTTGAAGGGCCAATCAGTTTAACATTCGTGGTGGATAAGGCTTTACAAACAATATTGGAAAAATTCAACAGGCATTTGAAGAGGTTTGAGTTAATTAAGGGTAGCCAGCATGGATTTGTAAAAGGCAGATCGTGCTTGACTAACCTAACTGATTTTTTTTTTGATGAAATAACAAAATTGATGAAGGGAAAGCAATGGATGTTGTCTATATCGATATTAAGAAAGCGTCAAAGTACACATAAAAAGCTGGTTAACAAAATTGAGGCTCATGGAATAGGAAGGTCAGTATCGGCTTGGATAAAAAATGGGCTTAAGGACAGAAAACAGTGAGTCATGGTAAATGGTAGCCAGTGGTGTTTCCCAGGCTTCAGTGCTAGGACCACAGCTTTTTGATGCACATGAATGACTTGGGTATTTGAATACAAAGTTAACATTTCAAAGTTTGCTGATAGCAAAGTTGGAGGTATAGCAGACAGTAAACAGACACCAGTCACTGCAACAGATCATAGACAGGTTAGCAGAATGGCAGACATGTGGCAGATGAAATTTAATACTGAGAAGTGTGAGGTGATGCATTTTGGCAGAAGGGATAGGGAGAGGCAATATAGACTAAATGGCACAGTTCTAAAGAGTGTACAGGGACAAAGGGATCCGGGGGTTCATGTGCATAGATCTCTGAAGGTGGCAGGATATATTGAGAGAGTAGTTAGCGAAACATACGGGGTTTTGGCCTTCATAAATAGAGGTATTGAGTACAAAAGCAGGGAAATTATGCTGAACCTTTATAAAGCTCTGGTTCGGCCACAACTAAAATACTGTGTCCAGTTCTGGTCACAACACTTTAGGAAGGATGTAAGGGTCCTTGAGAGAGTACAGCGGAGATTTACCCAGAATGGTTCCAGGGATGTGGAATTTTATCTACAAGGTTAGGTTGGAAAAGCTGGGGTTGTTCTCTTTGGAGCAGAGGAGATTGAGGGGAGATTTGATAGAAGTGTACAAGATTATGACAGGTTTAGATAAGGTAGACAAAAGCTGTTCCCATTTTCTGATGATTCAAGGACCAGGGGACACAGACTAAACGTTTTGGGCAAGAGGTACAGGGGGTGAGGAAGAACTTTTTTCTGCAGCAAGTGATAATGATCTACGAGGGTGGTAGAGCGGAAACAATGAATGATTTCAAAAGAAAATTGGACGGGCACTCGATTTGTGTACAAACACCCCCAGGCCTTGCTCTCCTCGCACCCCTTTTAGGCAATCAATCACTATTAATCTACAACAAACCCAGACATGAGGTGAAGCAAACCATCATTAGCAGACACTTGGACCAGAGGTCCGACGTCATATGTTCCTCCCAAGCATACCACAGGTCATGTTTTAAATTGCTCATTTTCTGTCATTGTCTGAAAGAAATTTCTCTAATTTGAATGACTCAATACTATCTACTTCCACTGTTTCCCGCAGGAGCCTGATGGATTAACTACTCACACAGAAACCCTATGCACACACAATCCTGGCCAAGGCCTGAGACGTATGACTGCCATCCAGGGCAGCTTTGAGCAGGGGCAATGTGGCTGCTTTTAATATTACAATAACACTTCACGCCTCGGCAAAAACAATTCACTTGTCTCCAGCAGTAATGTTTACAGACTAGCTCAGGGGTCTGCAACCTTTTTACCGCAAGAGCCTTTTAAAAAAAAAAACATTGCCTAAAATAAAAGCTATTGAGAGTTGCAAGACAAAGTTTCGGCATTGCTGAACCAAATACCTTGCAAATTGCTAAGTGTCTCTGGTAGAATGCATAATTTGCATATATAATAAATAAAATACACGTTGAATTTATGTGTCAATAGCAAAGAAAATTGGAATTAAAATAAACCTAACTCAGAATTATCACATTTTTGGACTTTTTACTATAATTTTGTCAGTAAAATCATCTTTAAAACAAACTTTTAACTTAAGATGCATAGAATTAAGACAATTTTTTTGGCTATTGATTCTTGTGATTAATAAAAGCTTTGAATCGCACATTCAGAATAATTTATCATCTCAGCTATATTAGAAACAATAATGGTTGCAGCCATAAAACTTCTTCCTTGAACCGAAGGCATTATCCATAACCATGGTAGAGCGATACCGCTCAAACAGGTTTATTTAGAGAACAATGGTGTGTAATGTGTAATTTAGGACACTGAGTCTCCAGGGCTACTGGGAAGTTATGGATGCAGAGACGAGCTCACTCAGATAAGAAGACAAACCCCACCTCTTGGAACTGACTGAGCAGTCCAAAAACGTTAAAACTGTTGTGGTATCTGAGCTGGCCCTCACTGGCAAGTCCCTGTTAAATAAAAGAGGTCGGTGCATTACACACGATGCAGCTGTGCAGATAGAGCTCAGCATTGCTTACAGTCCGGGCCTTACAATAGTACATCAAAATGAAACTAAGGGTGGCAGTTCATTCACAGCATCATCGAGACAACTAACCGGCTTGTTTCCGCGAGGTCAAAATTATAACATCCACAATCATATATATATATATATATATATATAAAATCATTTACATAATATATCAACATATACAGAGAATCGCTGGAGATGAGCGAAAGGACTGGATTGTAAATCGCGAGACAATGTCACTGATTCAGGTGTGTGAACCTGGTAAAGTTATAGGACACCATAGTAACACAACAGTCCGGGTGAGGAAGGAGCTGTCCCTTGGCCTTTCACCTCCTCTGAATAACTCGCAGGGCTGGGCATCAGTAAGGCAGCCGCTCCGTTTCACCAGAATCCATACTGTCGTGTAGTGTAACCCCAGTCCCGAGTTGTTCAGTCGCTCAGCACTTTATTCAGGCAGAGAGACATCATGCGACAGTGAGGCGTGCTTCCCCGGGGCTGCCAAAGCCGCTCTGAAAGCCACCTTGCAGCGGGGAATTCCTCCTTCCCTTTCTCTCCATCTCCTTACGAATTGAAAGCGATCGCGGCTTTGATGTACAATGGCAGCCCTGATTCCTGCTGAGAGGCAGCATCTCACAGCGTCCCCAGTTCGGAAACTTTCTTCGTGCAGCCGTCAGCTGAAGATGTTTTGTTCTGTAAGTTGCTGGGAGTGCGAGCTGATAAAGCAAGGCGTCAGGGGTCTTGCGGCAATGAGAGTGAATTAGAGGGGGATAGAGAGAGAGAGAGAGTGATGAAGGGAGCAGCCAGACACTCAGGAGATAACACAGCGGCTGCAGCAGGAACAGCACTTAGAGCAGGGACAACACCGGCTCTCCCCCTCCTCCGGGATCCCCAGCTGCTTGGAGCTGCCCCCCTGCGGCGAGCCGTAGATGGAGCCGTAAGGGTTCGGCACCTGGCTCCTGGCTGCAGCCCCGTTGTGCTGAGCAGAGTCCGATGCTCCAGAGTGTCCAAACTTCTTCAGGTCGGCATCATCGGTGGAGTGGGAGCTTTGGTCCGTCTCAAAAGCCTCGTTAGTAAAGTAGGACTTGGTTGGGAGGTTGACATCCGAGTAAGGGTTTTGTACACTCATAACTTCACCTGGGAGGCAGCCACACCCAGCTCGCTGGAGCTAGGCTCCTTTACTCAGCCTCCACTACTTCCCGGAGAGGATCCTAGTCGATCCCGATTCCCAGCTGCGTTGTGAAGGCTTCCTCTCCCCTCTGTCAGAGCAGAGCTAAGCGAGCAGTGTCAGCCTCCCGCCGTCTCATTCACTGTCCAGTCAGTGCAAGAAGGTGAACTCCCTCCCAGCCAGATCCACCTGAGGCTGTGGGCTTTTGGCAAGCCGACTGATGAGATTTTCTTGTTTGGAGTGAAGCGGATGCGGAACAGCCAACAACTTCCTTCTGGAGAATAGGTCAGCCCAGGTGCTGGAGGGTCTCCCCCTCTCTACCTTACAATTAGTCGGCCAGACTGTCGGGAGAGTCTACATAAACCTGAGCCAGTCAGACAAGCCCATTTTTGCCTCCTGCCCTTTGCTCTGGCAACACTGAGTCAACAGAGGAGGAGTTTGTGGTGAAATGAGGTTGGATCCCGCCCAGCCCTAGAAACTGCAGGCACACGCCAATACAGATTTCAGGAGAAACTTCCTTAGCTTGAGAATGTGCAACTCGACCACATGGAGTCGTTGAGGCAAATCGCACAGATGTATTGGGGGCAGGGGCAGGGACACTGAATGAGTACAAGGGGGAGGGGGAATATGTTGACTGGGCTAGATGGGAGGAGGCTCATGTAAGCATAAATACCAGCATAGACTGATTGGGCTGAATGGCCTGTTTCTGTACTGTAAATTCCACATAGTTATTTATCTCCTGTCAGCTTGGCTTTTAGAGTCCAGCATTGATGCAACAAAGCGGCATCGCAGCCTCCAGTAAACCTTGGCAAGCCGAAGCTTTCTGTTGTACTTTCAACTCCCAGGGCAACTAACAGACAGGTTTCCCCACCTCCAGACCCACATACAGACTGGATTCTCCAACTCATCAGTGACATTTGTATTGGTATTGTCAGAATGAGTAAATGACAGTCGGGGTGTCACCCATTCAAAGGCCCATTGTTCCTGGCCCTACCCAGCTGACATCATCTGAGTCTCCCTTGTTCTATCCAGCATTGGGGATATACTGGAATCTGTTCTATCAAGCACAGGGGTATACAGGGATCATTTCTATCCAACACTGGGGATATAGTGTGATCTGTTCTACCAGCACTGGGAATTTTATTTATTTATTTATTTTTTATTTAGAGATACAGCACTGAAACAGGCCCTTCGGCCCACCGAGTCTGTGCTGACCATCAACCACCCATTTATACTAATCCTACACTAATCCCATACTCCTATCACATCCCCACCTGTCCCCAGAATGTACTGGGATCTGTTGTATCCAGCACTGGGGATGTGCTGTGATCTGTTCTCCCAGTACTGGGGATGTACTGGGATCTGTTCTACCAGCACTGGGGATGTACTGGGATCTGTTCTATCCAGCACTGAGGATGTGCTGGGATCTGTTCTACCAGCACTGGGGATGTACTGGGATATGTTCTATCCAGCACTGAGGATGCACTGGAATCTGTTCTATCCAGCACTGGGGATATACTGGGATCTGTTCTATCCAGCACTGGGGATGTACTGGGATCTGTTCTACCAGCACTGGGGATGTACTGGGATATGTTCTATCCAGCACTGAGGATGCACTGGAATCTGTTCTATCCAACACTGGGGATGTACTGGGATCTGTTCTACCAGCACTGGGGATGTACTGGGATCTGTTCTACCAGCACTGGGGATGTACTGGGATCTGTTCTACCAGCACTGGGGATGTACTGGGATCTGTTCTATCCAGCACTGGGGATGTACTGGGGTCTGTTCTACCAGCACTGCAATGTACTGGGATCTGTTCTACCAGCACTGGGGATGTACTGGGATCTGTTCTCCTCGCACTGGGGATGTACTGTGATCTGTTCCACCAGCGCCGGGATCAGTTCTATCCAGCACTAGGGATGTACTGGGATCTGTTCTATCCAGGATGGGGATGTACTGGGATCTGTTCTATCTAGCACTGGGGATGTACTGGGATCTGTTCTATCCAACACTTGGAATGTACTGGGATCAGTTCTATCCAGCACTGGGGATGTACTGGGATCTGTTCCATCCAGCACTAGGGTTGTACTGGGATCTGTTCTATCCAACATTTGGAATGTACTGGGATCAGTTCTGTCCAGCACTGGGGATGTACTGGGATCAGTTCTATCCAGGATGGGGATGTACTGGGATCAGTTCTATCTAGCACTGGGGATGTACTGGAATCTGTTCTATCCAGCACTGGGGATGTACTGGGATATGTTCTATCCAGCACTGAGGATGCACTGGAATCTGTTCAATCCAGCACTGGGTATGTACTGGGATCTGTTCTGCCAGTACTGGGGATGTACTGGGATCTGTTCTGCCAGTACTGGGGATGTACTGGGATCTGTGTTATCCAGCACTGGGATTGACTGGGAACTGTTTTATCCAGTACTAGGGATGCACTGGGATATGTTCTATCCAGCACTGGGGATGTACTGGGATCTGTTCTACCAGCACTGAGGATGCACTGGAATCTGTTCTATCCAGCACTGGGGATGCACTGGGATCTGTTCTATCCAGCACTGAGGATGCACTGGAATCTGTTCTATCCAGCACTGGGGATGTACTGGGATCTGTTCTGCCAGTACTGGGGATGTACTGGGATCTGTGTTATCCAGCACTGGGATGTACTGGGAACTGTTTTATCCAGTACTAGGGATGCACTGGGATATGTTCTATCCAGCACTGGGGATGTACTGGGATCTGTTTTGCCCAGCACTGGGTGTGTACTGGGATCAGTTCTATCCAGCATTGGGGATGTACTGGGATCTGTTTTATCCAGCACAGGGATGTACTGGGATCTGTTCTATCCAGCACTGGGATGTACTGGGATATGTTCTATCCAGCACTGTAATGTACTGGGATCAGTTCTAGCCAGCACTGCAATGTACTGGGATCTGTTCTACCAGCACTGGGGATGTACTGGGATCTGTTCTCCTCGCACTGGGGATGTACTGTGATCTGTTCCACCAGCACCGGGATCAGTTCTATCCAGCACTAGGGATGTACTGGGATCTGTTCTATCCAGGATGGGGATGTACTGGGATCAGTTCTATCTAGCACTGGGGATGTACTGGGATCTGTTCTATCCAACACTTGGAATGTACTGGGATCAGTTCTATCCAGCACTGGGGATGTACTGGGATCTGTTCCATCCAGCACTAGGGATGTACTGGGATCAGTTCTATCCAGGATGGAGATGTACTGGGATCAGTTCTATCTAGCACTGGGGATGTACTGGGATCTGTTCTATCCAACACTTGGAATGTACTGGGATCAGTTCTATCCAGCACTGGGGATGTACTGGGATCAGTTCTATCCAGGATGGGGATGTACTGGGATCAGTTCTATCTAGCACTGGGGATGTACTGGGATCTGTTCTATCCAGGATGGGGATGTACTGGGATCAGTTCTATCTAGCACTGGGGATGTACTGGGATCTGTTCTATCCAAAATTTGGAATGTACTGGGATCAGTTCTGTCCAGCACTGGGGATGTACTGGGATCTGTTCCATCCAGTACTAGGGATGTACTGGGATCAGTTCTATCCTGCACTGGGGATGTACTGGGATCTGTTCTATCCAGGATGGGGATGTACTGGGATCAGTTCTATCCAGCACTGGGGATGTACTGGGATCTGTTCCATCCAGCACTAGGGATGTACTGGGATCAGTTCTATCCAGGATGGGGATGTACTGGGATCAGTTCTATCCAGCACTGGGGATGTACTGGGATCTGTTCCATCCAGCACTAGGGATGTACTGGGATCAGTTCTATCCAGGATGGGGATGTACTGGGATCAGTTCTATCTAGCACTGGGGATGTACTGGGATCTGTTCTATCCAACATTTGGAATGTACTGGGATCAGTTCTATCCAGCACTGGGGATGTACTGGGATCTGTTCTATCCAGGATGGGGATGTACTGGGATCAGTTCTATCTAGCACTGGGGATGTACTGGGATCTGTTCTATGCAGGATGGGGATGTACTGGGATCAGTTCTATCTAGCACTGGGGATGTACTGGGATCTGTTCTATCCAACATTTGGAATGTACTGGGATCAGTTCTATCCAGCACTGGAGATGTACTGGGATCTGTTCCATCCAGCACTAGGGATGTACTGGGATCAGTTCTATCCAGCACTGGGGATGTACTGGGATCAGTTCTATCCAGCACTGGGGATTATTCGTATCTATTCTATATAGCACTAGGAATGTACTGGGATTATTCAATCCAG
Source organism: Heterodontus francisci (assembly GCF_036365525.1). Lineage (NCBI taxonomy): Eukaryota > Metazoa > Chordata > Chondrichthyes > Heterodontiformes > Heterodontidae > Heterodontus > Heterodontus francisci. Next base: position 50,918,248 of record NC_090402.1, read on the forward strand.
CACTGGGGATGTATTAGGATCTGTTCTATTCAGCACTGGTGATGTACTGGGATCTGTTCTATCCAACACTTGGAATGTACTGGGATCTTTTCAGTCCAGCAATGGGGATTATTCGTATCTATTCTATACAGCACTAGGAATGTACTGGGATTGTTCAATCCAGCACTGGGGATGTATTAGGATCTGTTCTATTCAGCACTGGTGATGTACTGGGATTGTTCAGTCCAGCACTGGGGATGTGCTGTGATCTGATCTACCCGCACTGGGATATACTGGGATCTGTTCTATCCAGCACTGGGGATGTACTGGGATCTGTTCTATCCAGCACTGGGGATGTACTGGATGTGTTCTATCCAGGATGGTGATGGACTGGGATGTGTTCTGTCCAGGATGGGGATGTGCTGGGATCTGTTCTATCCAGCACTAGGGATGCACTGGGATTGTTGTCTCCAGCACTGGAGATATAATGTTATCTGTTCAAATTAGTATTGGGACGTGCTTTACCCAGTCCCCAGGGTCTGTCCCGCCCAGTATTGGGGCTTGTTTTTCCAGCCTGGAGTGTCCATTTTAATAACCATTTGGGCCTTAATCTGAAATATCACACTATGGTATTTCAGGTTCTCCACATCTTCCCTGTTACATAATCAAAGTCCCCTAGATCTATAATAAAAACAAGAAATGCTGGAAATACTCAGCAGGTCTGGCAGCATCTGTGGAGAGAGAAGCAGAGTTAACATTTCAGGTCAGTGACCCTTCTTCAGAACTGACAAATATTATAAACGTAAAAGATTTTAAGCAAGTAAAGCGGGGGGTGGGGCAAGAGATAAAAAAAGAGAAGGTGCTGATAGGACAAGGTCACAGAAAATAACTGACCAGAAGGTCATGGAGCAAAGGCAAATGGTATGTTAATGGTGTGCTGAAAGACAAAGCGTTAGTACAGAGAGGGTGTGAATAGACTGTAAAGCACAAAGCACTCCAAGCACAAACATTAAAAAAAAATTAAAAAACAGAAACAATGGGTAGGCACAGTAGAAACAAACTAAACGCACTACAAAGCCTAAAGTAAAATAACCAAATAAAAAAGAAAAAAGAAAAAAAATAACTAAACATAAAAAGGGGGATCCCGTCATGCTCTGAAATTATTGATTTCAGTGTTCAGTCTGGCAGGCTGTAGTGTGCCTAATCGATAGATGAGATGCTGTTCCTCGAGCTTGCGTTGATGTTCGTTGGAACACTGCAGCAATCCCAGGACAGAGATGTGAGCATGAGAGCAGGGGGAAGGGGTGGTGGGGAGGGTGTTGAAATGGCCAGCAACGGGAAGCTCGGGGTCATGCTTACGGACTGAGTGGAGGTGTTCCGCCAAGCGGTCACCCAATCTGCGTTTGGTCTCCCCAATGTAGAGGACACCACATTGTGAGCAGCGAATACAGTATACTACATTGAAAGAAGTACAAGTAAATCGCTGCTTCACCTGAAAGGAGTGTTTGGGGCCTTGGACAGTGAGGAGAGAGGGAGTACATGGGCAGGTATTACACCTCCTGCAATTGCAAGAGAAGGTGCCGTGGGAAGGGGACGAGGTGGTGGGGGTAATGGAGGAGTGGACGGGGGTGTCGCGGAGGGAACGATCCCTTCGGAATGCTGACGGGAAGGGAGGGGAAGATGCTTTTGGTAGTGGAATCATGCTGGGTATGGCGGAAGTGGTGGAGGATGATCCCTTGGATGTGGAGGCTGGTGGGATGGAAAGTGAGGACAAGGGGAACCCTGTCAAGGTTCTGTGAGGGAGGGGAAGGGATGAGGGTAGAGGTGCAGGAAACGGGCCAGACACAGTTGAGGGCCTGTCAACCACAGTGGGCGGCATCCTCGGTTGAGGAAAAAGGAAGACATATCAGAAGCACTGTCGTGGAAGGTTGCATCATCAGAGCAGATGCATCGGACACGAAGAAACTGGGAATGGAGTCCTTACAGGAGGCAGGGTGTGAAGAAGTGTAGTCAAGGTAGCTGTGGGAGTCAGTGGGCTTATAATGAATATTAGTAGACAGCCTATCCCCAGAGATGGAGGCAGAGAAGTCGAGGAAGGGAAGGGAAGTATCAGAAATGGACCATGTGAAGGTGAGAGAAGGGTGGAAATTAGAAGCAAAGTTGATAAAGCTTTCTAGTTTCGGCGGGAGCAGGAAATGGCACTGATACAGTGATCAATGTACCGGAAAAAGAGTTGAGAGATCTAGATTCCCTAGATCTATCACTATGACACTATGACCTACCCCACACTGCATAGCTTGACACTCTCTGATATACCTCACACCCTCAATGTAATGCACTCTGATGCATGCCACACCCCTCACTGTAATCCTCTTTATTACACGCTGCACCCTCACTGTAAACACTGATATATCCCACACCCATCGCTGCAGCACTGTCAGATACACGACATCATTCTCACTGTAATGCTCCCTGATAAACCTCACACTTTATAGCACTCTTAATGCTCCACACCCTCACTCGCACTCTGATATATCCCACACTCTCCCTGTAATACTATGTGATATACCTCACACCCTCACTAACACTCTGTTGTATCCCACATCTCCACATCCTTACTGTAACACTGATATATCTCACACTCTCATTGAAACACTCCTATATACCCTATAACCTCACTGTAACATATCAATGTACCCCACATCTTCACTAATATACCTTACCACCCGCACTGTAACACTGTCTGATGTACCCCACACCCCTCACTGTAACATACTCTGATATACTCCACACTCTTACTGTAATAATCTGATATACCCCACACTCTCACTGCAATATTCTCTGATATACTCCACACTTTCACTCTTAACACTCTAATATACCCCACACTCTCACAGTAACACTCTCTGATATACCCCACACTCTCTGTAACACTCTCTGATATACCCCACACTCTCTGTAACACTCTCTGATATACCCCACACTCTCTGTAACACTCTCTGATATATATACTCCACACTCTCACTTAACACTTTCTGATGTAACCTACACCTTCACTGTTTGATTAAACATTGTGTGTTTTGCTCTGTTGCCATATTAAGGTCATTGTTATGTTGTCCCCACCCAGTAACCTGGTTTGTATGCAGTTCCTCAGGCATCTCTGTGAAGTGGGCATCTTTGCTTCAGTTTCAATTGAGTAGTTTAAAATGATTGTTCCAATTGATTGCAATGCTGTCAAAAAGTGACTGCACAATTGGTGCTGGTTGCCAATACATAGTCCTATCCAGCCAGGAAGAGTCAATGTGCTGTGATTCGCCAAGGCCGTACACATTTGTTAATTGTCCATGTCGTTACTTCTGGAATCCCCCAAGGATCTGTCCTTGGTGTCCTCCTATTTCTCATAGACATGCTGCCCCTCAGCAAAATCATCTAAAGACATGACGTCAAGTTCCGTATGCTGACGACACACAGCTCTACCTCACTACCATCTGTACACTGCAGCCACTGTGTACTGGTGGGAGAGGGAGTGAATGTTTAAGATGGTAGATGAGTTGCCAATCAAGCTGGCTGCTTTGTCCGGGTGGTAGAACCATAGAAAAATGACGGCACAGAAGGAGGCCATTCAGCCCATCGTGTCTGCGCCGGCTGAAAAAACTAGCCGCCCAATCTAATCCCACCTTTCAGCACCTGGTCCGTAGCCTTCAGGTTACAGCACTTCACGTGCTTGTCCAGGTGCCTTTTTAATGAGTTGAGGGTCTCTGCCTCCACCACCATCCGGGCAGTGAATTACAGACACCCACCACCCTCTGGGTGAAAAGTCTTGTCCCCTCTTGTCCCCTCTAATCCTTCTAAAGATCACCTTAAATCTGTGCCCCTGGTAATTGATCTCTCCGCTAGGGGAAACAGGTCCTTCCTGTCTACTCTATCTAGGTCCCTCATAATTTTGTACACCTCAATTAAGTCACCCCTCAGCCTCCTCTGTTCTAAGGAAAACAACCCTAGCCGATCCAATCTTTCCTCATAGCTGCAATTTTCTAGCCCTGGCAACTTTCTTTTAAATCTCCTCTGTACTCTCTCCAGAGCATTTATGCCCTTCCTGTAATGTGGTGACCAGAACTGTATGCAATATTCCAGCTGTAGCCTAACCAGCGTTTTATACAGGTCCAGCATCACATCCCTACTTTTGTATGCTATATATCGGCCAATAAAGGAAAGCATTCCAAATGCCTTCTTCACCACTTTACCTGCCACCTTCAGGGACCGGTGGACATGCACTCCAAGATCTCTCACTTCTTCTACCCCTCTCAATATCCTCCCGTTTATTGTGTATTCCCTTGTTTTGTTTGCCCTCCCCAAATGCATTACCTCACACTAAAGGCCTGCTACCCGACCCAAACCCGACGACATGTTTCAGGGCCGGGTCAGATTGCACTTCTGGGTCTGGCATTCGGGCTCGGGTCGGGCCGGGTCTGACACGCTCTATCACAGGTAAATGGCTCTAATGTTAATTTAATTTTTGGACCAGAAAGGTTGTTTTTTTACAGTTATTTTAAGCTTGTGCAGATCAGCAAACAAAGTGAAAAACGGAAGGTAAGTTAACTGCGGGAAAAAATGGAAGGACTCGGGCCGGGTCGAGCTCAGGTCGGATGTGGTTCTATCAGGCTCGGCTCGGGGCTTTTTTTGTAGACCCAAGCAGGCCTTTACCTCACAGATTTCGTGGATTGAATTCCATTTGCCACTTTTCCTCCCACTGAACCAAACCATTGATATCATTCTGGAGTCTACAGCTATCCTCTGCACTATCAACTACCAGACCAATTCATTGTGTCATCAGCAGATTTCCCATCATGCCTCCCGCATTTAAGTCCAAATCATTAATATATACCACAAACAGCAAGTGACCCAACACTAAGGCCTGTGGAAGGCCACTAGAAACCACTTTCCATTTGCAAAAACATCAGTTGATAACTACCCTTTGCTTCCTGTCACTGAGCCAATAGGTAGGTGGTAGGGAAATATAGGGACAGGTGGGGATGTTTGGTAAGAATATGGGATTAGTGTAGGATTAGTATAAATGGGTGGTTGATGGTCGGCACAGACTCGGTGGGCTGAAGGGCCTGTTTCAGTGCTGTATCTCTAATCTAATCTAAAATCTAATCTAATTCTGATGATGATGATGGCCCGCAGCACCTCATGGATGCCCAGTTTTGAGCTATTCAATCTGGTTTGAATCTATTCCATTTAGCACAATGATAGTGCTAAATGTATGGTAGCTAAATTTGCCGATGACACCAAGATAGGTAGGAAAGTAAGTTGTCAAGAGGAGGCAAAGAGTATACAAAGGCATATAGATAGGTTAAGTGAGTGGGCAAAAATTTGGCAGATGGAGCATAATGTGAGAAAATGTGTACTTGTCCACTTTGGCAGGAAGAATAGGAAAGCTATATACTATTTAAGTGGAGAGAGATTGAAGAACTCAGTGATACAGAGGGATCTGGGTGTCCTGGTACATGAATCGCAAAATGTTAGTTTGCAGGTACAGCAAGTGATTAGGAAGACAAATGGAATGTTTGCATTTATTGCAAGGGGAATGGAATGTAGAAGTAGGGAAGTTTTACTGCAGCTGTACAAGGCCTTGGTGAGACCACATCTGGAGTACTGTGTACAGTTTTGGTGTTCTTATTTGAAAAAGGATATACTTGCATTAGAGATAGTTCAGAGAAGGACACTCGACACATTCCTTGGATGAAGGACTTATCTTATGAAGAAAGGTTGAACAGGTTGGGCCTTTACTCATTGGAATTTAGAAGAATAAGAGGCGATCTTATTGAAACATATAAGATCCTGAGAGGACTTGATAGGGTGGATACCGGAAAGATGTTTCCTCTTGCGGGGAGACTAGAACAAGGGGACACAATTTAAAAATAGGAGGTCTCCCTTTTAAGATGGAGATGAGGAGGATTTTTTTCTCTGAGAGGGTAATTGATCTGTGGAATTCTCTTCCCCAGAAAGCAGTGGGGGCTGGGTCATTGAATTTATTCAAGGCTGTTAGGCAGATTTTTGATAGACAAGGGAGTCAAGGGTTATTGGGGGCAGGCAGTAAAGTGGAGTTGAGACCACAATCAGATCATCCATGGTCTTATCAAATGGCAGAGCAAGCTGAAGGGCAGGATGGCTTACTCCTGTTCCTATGTTCCTATGCCACACATCATGATGGAGGGTGTCCTCAGTCTGAAGACTTTGTCTCTGTAAGGATTGTGCAGTGGTCCCTCCTGCCGATACTGTCATGGATAGATGCATCTGTGACAGGTAGATGGTGAGAATGAGGTCAAGTAGGTTTTTTCCTTTTGTTGGTATTCTCACCACCTACCTCAGTCTGGAAGATATATCCTTCAGGACGCAGTCAGTAGTAGTGCTACTAAGGCATTCCTGGTGATGAACATTGAAATCCCCCACCCAGAGTACATTCTGTACCCTTGCGACCTTTAGTGCTCCTTCCAACTGGTGTTCAACATGGAGGAGTACTGATTCATCAGTTGAGGGAGGGTGGGAGGTGATAATCAGCAGGAGGTTTCCTTGCTCACGTTTGAGCTGGTGACATGAAACATCATGGGCTCCGAATTCAATGTTGAGATATCTCAGGGCCACTACTTCCCGACTGTATGCCACTGTGCCTCTACCTCAGATGAGTCTGTCCTGCTGGTAGGACAGGACATACACAGGGATGATGATGGAGGAGTCTGGGGCATTGGCTGTAAGGTATGATTCGGTGAGTATGACTGTCAAGCTGTGGCTTGACTAGTCTGTGGGACATCTCTCCTAGTTTTGGTACACATTTCCAGATGTTAGTGAGGAGGACTTAGAAGGATCAACTAGCCTGGGTGTGCCTTTGTCGTATCTGGTGCCTAAGTAAATGCCAGGTGTTCTGTCCAGTTTTATTATTTAACTTTTCTGTAGTGGTTTGATACAAGTGAGTGGCTTGCTAGGCCACTTCAGAGGATAGTTAGTAGCCAGCTGAGCTGTTTAACATGATTAATGAAGTTGATAGGGTAGATAGAGAGAAACTATTTCCATTGTTGACGCAGTCCAGAACAAGAGAACATGTGTACCTTAAAATTAGAGCTAGGCAGTTCAGGGGTGGTGTCAGGAAGCACTTCTTCACACAAAGTGTAGCACTGAGGGAGTGCTGCACATTCAGAGGCCCCACCTACCCTCTCAGGAGGTCGTAAGAGGAGCGGTGGAGCTCTCCCTGGTGTCCTGCTCAATATTTATCCCTCAACCAACATCACTAAAATAAATATCTGGCCATTGGCACATTGCTGTTTGGAAGATCTTGCCGTGCACAAAAGATGCCACATTGTCAATACTACAACAGCGTCTACTCTTCAAAAGTGCTTAATTGTGTGTGAAGCAGTTTGAGATGTCCCGATGTTGTAAAAATTGCTGTTTAAGTGCAAGTACTTCCATTTGTTAATTGAGAAAAACTTGTAACAACAAAGCAGGTTAGCACTGTGACATGTAATAAACTGGACAGGGTCTGTCTGGGACATGTAATAAACTGGACAGGGTCTGTCTGGGACATGTAATAAACTGGACAGGGTCTGTCTGGGACATGTAATAAACTGCACAGGGTCTGTCTGGGACATGTAATAAACTGGACAGGGTCTGTCTGGGACATGTAATAAACTGGACAGGGTCTGTCTGGGACGTGTAATAAACTGAACAGGGTCTGTTTGTATATGTAATAAACTGCACAGGGTCTGTCTGTGACGTGTAATAAACTGAACAGGGTCTGTCTGGGACATGTAATAAACTGGACAGGGTCTGTCTGGGACATGTAATAAACTGCACAGGGTCTGTCTGGGACATGTAATAAACTGCACAGGGTCTGTCTGGGACATGTAATAAACTGGACAGGGTCTGTCTGGGACATGTAATAAACTGGACAGGGTCTGTCTGGGACATGTAATAAACTGGACAGGGTCTGTCTGGGACATGTAATAAACTGGACAGGGTCTGTCTGTGACGTGTAATAAACTGAACAGGGTCTGTTTGTATATGTAATAAACTGCACAGGGTCTGTCTGGGACGTGTAATAAACTGAACAGGGTCTGTCTGGGACGTGTAATAAACAGGACAGGGTCTATCTGGGACATGTAATAAACAGGACAGGGTCTGTCTCGGATGTGTAATAAACTGCACAGGGTCTGTCTGGGATGTGTAATAAACTGCACAGGGTCTGTCTCGGACGTGTAATAAACAGGACAGGGTCTGTCTCGGACGTGTAATAAACAGGACAGGGTCTGTCTCTGACGTGTAATAAACTGGACAGGGTCTGTCTGGGACGTGTAATAAACAGGACAGGGTCTATTTGGGACATGTAATAAACAGGACAGGGTCTGTCTCGGACGTGTGATAAACAGGACAGGGTCTGTCTCGGACGTGTAATAAACTGGACAGGGTCTGCCTGGGACGTGTAATAATCTGAGGTGGGCTTTGTCTTGGACATAGAAAACTGATCACGGTTTGTCTGGGGACATAAAATTAACTGGCTAGAGTGCTCATAGAATTATATGAATATATATTACAGGAAGAAGCCATTTGGCCCATCTTGTCTGTGCCTGCTCAAAAATAGCTGTTCGGCTTAGATTAGATTAGAGATACAGCACTGAAACAGGCCCTTCGGCCCACCGAGTCTGTGCCGACCATCAACCACCCATTTATACCAACCCTACACTAATCCCATATTCCTACCAAACATCCCCACCTGTCCCTATATTTCCCTACCACCTACCTATACTAGTGACAATCTATAATGGCCAATTTACCTATCAACCTGCAAGTCTTTTGGCTTGTGGGAGGAAACCGGAGCACCCGGAGAAAACCCACGCAGACACACGGAGAACTTGCAAACTCCACACAGGCAGTACCCGGAATCGAACCCAGGTCCCTGGAGTTGTGAGGCTGCGGTGCTAACCACTGCGCCACTGTGCTGCCCCCAAATTAATCCCACTTTTTAGCTCTTTGTCTGTACCTTTTAGAGCAAAGCAGTTCAAGTACACATCCAACTGCTTTTTAAATGTGATGAGGGTTTCTGCCCCTACTATCCTTTCAGGCGGTGAGTTTCAGACATAAAAACAAGAAATGCTGGAAATGCCCAGCAGGTCTAGCAGCATCTGTGGAGAGAGAAGCAGAGTTAACGTTTCTGGTCAGTGACCCTTCATCAGAACTGGTAAATGTTAGAAATGTAATAGGTTTTAATCAAATAAAGTGGGGGTGGGGCAAGAGATAACAAAATGGGAGGTTTTGCTAGGACAGAGAGTCACAGAGAATAACTGACTAGAAGGTCATGGAGCAAAGGAAAACAGTATGTTAATGGTGCACTGAAAGACAAAGCATTAGTGCAGAGAGGGTGTTAATGGACAGAAAAATGAACGGCCCTGGCCCAAAGCACGAACTTAAAAGAAACAGGGTAGGCACATGGTAAATAAAAATGAATGATGAAACAAACTAAAATAAAATAAACAAATAAAAAAGAAAAAATAACTAAAAATAAAAAGGGGGGCCTGTCATGCTCTGAAAGTGAGTTTCAGACCATCAACATCCTCTGAGTAAAAAATATATCCTCAACTCCCCTATTAGCTTTCTACCAATTACATTAAATCTCTGCCCCCCTGTTAATTACCTTTTCTGTGAAGAGAAATAGGTCCTTCCTATTTAGGACCTTTCCAATTTCATACAATTCAATTCAATTTCCCCTCTGCCTTCTCTGTTCCAATAAAACATCCCCAGCCTATCCAATCTGTCCTCATAGCTAAAATTCTCCAGTCATGGCAACATCTTTATAAATCTCCTCTGCACGCACTCTTGTGCGATCACATCTTTCCAATAATGTGGTGGCCAGATCTGTATGCAGTATTTTAGCTGTGGCTTAACCAATATTTTATACAGTTCGAGCATAACATCCCTGCTCATGTGTTCTATGCCGTGGATAATAAAGAGAAGTATCCTGTATGCCTTATCTACCGGTCCTGCTCCCTTCAGGGATCTGTAGACATGGATTCCAAGGTCCGTCTGCACTGCTACACTTATCAGCATCCTACCATTTATTGTGTATTCCCTTGCTTTTTCTACCCTTCCGAAATGTAATACCTTCTCTGGATTGAATTCCATTTGCCACTTTTCAGCCCACCTGACCATTGACATCTTCCTGTGGTCTATAGCTTTCTTCCTCACTATCAACCACACAATCAATTGCATCATCTGCAAACGTCTTAATCATGTCCCTCAGATTAAAGTCGTGATTGATTTTTTTTCATTCGTTTTTGGGATGTGGCCATCGCTGGCAAGGTCAGCATTTATTGCACATCCCTATTTGCTCTTGAGAAAGTAGTGATGAGCCACCTTCTTGAACTGCTGCAGTCCATCATGTGTAGGTACACTCACAGTGCTGTTAGGGAGGGAGCTCCAGGATTTTGACCCAGCGATAGTGAAGGAACGGCGATATAGTTCTAAGTCAGGATGGTGTGTGACTTGGCAGGGAACTTGCAGGTGGTGGTGTTCCCATGCATCTGCCCTTACTCTTCTAGGTGGTTGAGGTCATAGGTTTGGAAGGTGCTATCAAAGGAGCCTTGGCGAGTTGCTGCAGTGCGTCTTGTAAATGATACACACTGTGCACTGATGGTGGAGGGAATGAGTGTTTAAGGCAGTGGATGGGGTGCCAATCAAGCGGGCTGCTTTGACCTGGATGGTGTCGAGCTGCCACACTCCTGACTTGTGACTTGTAGATGGTGGACAGGCTTTGGGGAGTCAGGAGCTGAGTTGCACATCACAGAATTCCTAGCTTCTGACCTGCTCTTGTGGCCACAGTATATATATGGCTGGTCCAGTTCAGTTTCTGGTCAATGGTAACCCCCAGGATGTTGATGGTGGGGGATTTAGTGATGGTAATGTTGTTGAGGGGAGATAAGTTCTCTCTTATTAAAGATGCTCACTGCCTGGTACTTGTGTGGCGTGAATGCCACTTGCCACTTATCAGCCCAAGCCTGAATGTTGTCCAGGTCTTGCTGTGCAATCATCAACAAACATCTCCACTTCTGACCTTTTGATGGAGGGAAGGTCATTGGTTGGGCCTAGGACAATACCCTGAGGAACTCCTGCAGCGATGTCATGGGCTGAGAAGATTGGCCTCCAACAACAACAACCATCTTCCTATGTGCGAGGTATGACTCCAACGAGTGGCGAGCTTTCCCCTGATTCTCATTGCCTTGAATTTTGATACCATGCCGGGTCAAATGCTGCCTTGATGTCAAGGGCAGCCACTCTCACCTCTCCTCTGGAATCCAACTCTTTTGTCCATTTTTGGACTAAGACTGTAATGAAGTATCGAGCTAAGTGCCCCTGACGGAACACAAAATGGGCATTGGTGAGCAGGTTCTTGGTAAGTACCACTTGATAGCACTGTCGGTGGCATCTTCCATCACTTTGCTGATGATTGAAAGTAGGCTGATGGTTCAGTAATCGGCCAGATGAGATTTATCCTACTTTTTGTGTACAGGACGTACCTGGGCAATTTTCTACATTGTCTGGTAGATGTCAGTGTTATAGCTGTACTGGAACAACTTGGCTAAGGGTGTGGCTAGTTCTGGAGCACAAGTCTTCAGCACGGCAGCCAGATGTTATCAGGGACCCTTGTCCTTTGCTGTATTCAGTGTGCTCTGCCGTTTCTTGATATTACGTGGAGTGAATTGAATTGGCTGAAGACTGGCAACTGTGATGGTGGGGCCCTCAGGAGGAGGCCCAACCGGATCATCCACTCGACATGTAATAAACTGTATATGGCTCTGCCTGGGGACAAGTAGTAACCTGGGCAGGCTTTGTCTGGGACATGTAGTAAACTAGGTAGGGATTTGAGTGGGACAATCAATAAACTGGGAATTGTCTGTCTGGGGACAAGTGATAAAACGGGCAAGGACTGCTGGTGAGGGTCAGAAGGCACTATCAAATGGGCAATGAGTTCAGGTGGCCCCATAAGAGAGTGGAATGGGCTGTCTGGGAGGTGGTGGCAGAGGCATTCATTGTAACCTCCATCACATTTCAGGGAGAGATGCAATGACCTGACAAGGCTGACCAGTTTCCAGCTCCCAGCATCCGGCTCTATTCCCTGCTCCCAGCCCCCAGCTCTCTGTTCCCAGCTCCCAGCTTCCGGCTCTCTGTTCCCAGCTCCCAGTCCCCAGCTCTCTGTACCCAGCTCCCAGCCCCGGCTCTCTGTTCCCAGCCCCCGGCTCTCTGTACCCAGCTCCCAGCCCCGGCTCTCTGTTCCCAGCTCCCGGCTCTCTGTTCCCAGCTCCCAGCTTCCGGCTCTCTGTTCCCAGCTCCCAGTCCCCAGCTCTCTGTTCCCAGCTGCCAGCCCCCGGCTCTCTGTTCCCAACTGCCAGCCCCCGGCTCTCTGTTCCCAGCTCCCAGCTTCCGGCTCTCTGTTCCCAGCTCCCAGTCCCCGGCTCTCTGTTCCCAGCTCCCAGTCCCCGGCTCTCTGTTCCCAGCTCCCAGTCCCCGGTTTTCTGTTCCCAGCTCCCAGTCCCCGGCTCTCTGTTCCCAGCTCCCAGCCCCCGGCTCTCTGTTCCCAGCCCCCGGCTCTCTGTTCCCAGCTCCCAGCCCCTGGCTCTCTGTTCCCAACTGCCAGCCCCCGGCTCTCTGTTCCCAGCTCCCAGCCACGGCTCTGTTCCCAGCTCCCAACCCCCTGCTCTCTGTTCCCAGCTGCCAGCCCCCAGCTCTCTGTTCCCAACTGCCAGCCCCCGCCTCTCTGTTCCCAGCTCCCAGCTCCGGCTCTCTGTTCCCAGCTCCCAGTCCCCGGCTGTCTGCTCCCAGCTCCCAGTCCCCAGCTCTCTGTTCCCAGCTCCCAGTCCCCGGTTTTCTGTTCCCAGCTCCCAGCCCCCGGCTCTCTGTTCCCAGCTCCCAGCCACAGCTCTCTATTCCCAAATCCCAGCCCCCGGCTCTCTGTTCCCAGCTCCCAGTCCCCGGCTCTCTGCTCCCAGCTCCCAGTCCCCAGCTCTCTGTTCCCAGCTCCCAGTCCCCGGTTTTCTGTTCCCAGCTCCCAGCCCCCGGCTCTCTGTTCCCAGCTCCCAGCCACAGCTCTCTATTCCCAAATCCCAGCCCCCGGCTGTCTGTTCCCAGCTCCCAGCCCCTGGCTCTCTGTTCCCAGCTCCCAGCCCCCGGCTCTCTGTTCCCAGCTCCCAGCCCCTGGCTCTCTGTTCCCAGCTCCCAGCCCCTGGCTCTCTGTTCCCAGCTCCCAGCCACAGCTCTGTACCCAGCTCCCAGCCCCGGCTCTCTGTTCCCAGCTCCCGGCTCTCTGTTCCCAGCTCCCAGCTTCCGGCTCTCTGTTCCCAGCTCCCAGTCCCCAGCTCTCTGTTCCCAGCTCCCAGCCCCGGCTCTCTGTTCCCAGCTCCCGGCTCTCTGTTCCCAGCTCCCAGCTTCCGGCTCTCTGTTCCCAGCTCCCAGCCCCCGGCTCTCTGTTCCCAACTGCCAGCCCCCGGCTCTCTGTTCACAGCTCCCAGCTTCCGGCTGTTCCCAGCTCCCAGTCCCCGGCTCTCTGTTCCCAGCTCCCAGCCACGGCTCTCTGTTCCCAGCTCCCAGCCCCTGGCTCTCTGTTCCCAACTGCCAGCCCCCGGCTCTCTGTTCCCAGCTCCCAGCCACGGCTCTGTTCCCAGCTCCCAACCCCCTGCTCTCTGTTCCCAGCTGCCAGCCCCCGGCTCTCTGTTCCCAGCTCCCAGTCCCCGGCTCTGTTCCCAGCTCCCAGTCCCCAGCTCTCTGTTCCCAGCTCCCAGTCCCCGGTTTTCTGTTCCCAGCTCCCAGCCCCCGGCTCTCTGTTCCCAGCTCCCAGCCACAGCTCTCTATTCCCAGCTCCCAGCCCCCGGCTGTCTGTTCCCAGCTCCCAGCCCCCGGCTCTCTGTTCCCAGCTCCCAGCCCCTGGCTCTCTGTTCCCAGCTCCCAGCCACAGCTCTCTGTTCCCAGCTCCCAGCCCCCGGCTCTCTGTTCCCAGCTCCCAGCCCCCGGCTCTCTGTTCCCAGCTCCCAGTCCCCGGTTTTCTGTTCCCAGCTCCCAGTCCCCGGCTCTCTGTTCCCAGCTCCCAGCCCCCGGCTCTCTATTCCCAGCTCCCAGCCCCCGGCTCTCTGTTCCCAGCTCCCAGCCACAGCTCTCTATTCCCAGCTCCCAGCCCCCGGCTGTCTGTTCCCAGCTCCCAGCCCCTGGCTCTCTGTTCCCAGCTCCCAGCCCCTGGCTCTCTGTTCCCAGCTCCCAGCCACAGCTCTCTGTTCCCAGCTCCCAGCCCCCGGCTCTCTGTTCCCAGCTCCCAGCCCCCGGCTCTCTGTTCCCAGCTCCCAGTTCCCGGTTCTCTGTTCCCAGCTCCCAGCCCCCACGATTGGGAACCCTGCCCGTATACATTTGTTGAATCTGAGTGTGTGAGATAGCTGGCCACAATGCTGCAGTGACCTCTCTGCCAACAGCCGCTGGTAAATCAAGGGGTGAGCTGTAACCAATGGCATTGTGCCTGGGCAGGCACAGCTGTGACCTTCCTTTCACTTTGCAGAGAAATACCTGAAAGTGGATCGTGTTTACTGCCAACAGTCTATGAAGGAATATTATTTCCATAAGTCACCAGCGCCGTGCACACAAGTAAACTAGTAAATGTCTATTTTGTAAACTGTGATCACGTTGATGTCAATAAAATGAAAAGCAACATGATGAAAGCTTGTCTTCATGCATTGATTGCTTTGAAAATTCAGACAGTCCCTGTACTGGTCCCCCAGTCTGGAAATAGAGAGTAGGTTAGCTTTCACTCCAGGCCTGTGAATTAGAATCAGTAACCCACTGTCACATAGGCGATGTTCTTCTGTTTCCCTGTTATAAAAGTGGTGTTCCCCTGTCCAGTCCCTGTTTCCCTGTCACACAGGTGGAAATCTCCTGTACACACAGTCTCCCTTGCCCTGACACATAGGGTGTTCTCCCTTCACACTGGTGATGCTCTCCTGTGACAGACAGTGTTCTCCTGTACGTATAACCTCCTCTCCCTGTCACACACAGGTTGTGTTCTCCTGCACACACAGTCCCTGTTCCCCTCTCACACAAGCAGAGATCTCCTGTACACACAGTCTCCTTACATTGACACACAGGTTGTGTTCTCCTGTACACACATTCCCTGTTCCCTGACACACAGGCGGTGTTCTCCTGTACACACAATTTCCATTCCTCACACGCTCTGTTAATTTCTCACACTGTGTCTGTTATACATGATACCAGCAACCAGTCAGCAGGCATTTTAGTTCAGTTTTGCAATGTCTTTCCTGGTATTAAACTTGGCTTTAAGCGCCAATAGACAATAGAAACATAGAGAATAGGAGCAGGATCATGGCTGATCATCCAAACTCAGTACCCTGTTCCCGCTTTCTCCCCGTATCCCTTGATTCCTTTAGCCCTAAGAACTATATCTAACTCTTTCTTGAATATATTTAATGATTTGGCCTCAACTGCTTTCTGTGGTAGAGAATTCCACAGGTTCACCACTCTCTGGGTGAAGAAATCTTCCTCATCTCAGTCCTAAATGGCTTACCCCTTATCCTTAGACTGTGACCCCTGGTCCTGGACTCCCCCACCATCGGGAACATCCTTCCTGCATCTAGTCTGTCTAGTCTTGTTAGAATTTTGTAGGTTTCTATGAGATCCCCTCTCATTCTTCTAAACTCTAGCGAATACAAGCCTAGTAGACAATAGACCAAGAAAATTTCCATCTGATGCTGTTAATCCACAGTTATAACAATTTCCTCAGTGTAAGAATGTTAAATTCCTAGGGGTCTAGGAATTCTCCTGAGTGATATCCGTAACTTCAGCAGAAGATGAGCAGAAATCTTGTTTATGGTTATGGATGCCAGTGCCGTGAATTGACCAGCAGAGCTGATTATCTGACCAACTGCTCTTGTAATGCTGCCCCCCCCCCCCAAATAGGGTAAGCAGGAAAATGGGAATCAGGCAGGCAAACACATTACTCCCCCGATGCACAGATTGCACCATTTTTCAACAAGGCTGCACTTTTCAGCACTAAGGACCATTGCACATTTTGTGCAGTGCCCTTTTTGAGAATCCCAACATTATTTACATTCACTTTATGTGAACCACTCATCGCCGAGTATGCAGCCTTACCTTGGTTTTGTAGCCATTTGTTGATATGTCTGATCCGGTTAAGCTACTGGTTATGGTGACCACCCCCCCACCCACCCTCCCTACTCAAGATGGTGATGGTAGGGGATTCTGTGATGGTGGTCCCACTAAAGGTTAGGGGGAGATGGCTGGACTTTTTCTTGTTCAAGAATGCAATTACCTGGCTCCATGTGGCCATTGTCAGCCTAAGCCTGGATGCTATCCAGGTCCAGCATTATTGGAGGAGTTGCAAATGGAGCTGATCATTTTGTAAATGTCAGCAAACAGCACATTCCGACCTTATGATGGAGGGAAGGTCGTTGATGAAGCACCTGAAGATTATTGAACCAAAGACACTTCTCTGAGGAGCCCCTGCAGAGATGTCCTGGGTCTGTTATGATTGGACTCCACCTGCAACCATTATCCTCTGTGCCTTTAACCACTGAAAGATTTCACTTTTAATCTCATTAACCTCAGTTTTGTTAGGGCTTCTGGCTGATATAGTTGGTCGGATGCTGTCTTGATGTTGAGGGCATAGGTTCTCACCTCTCCTCTGGCATTCAGCTCTAGCGTTTATCTTAGGTTCAAGGCTGTGATGATGACTGGAGTCAATAATTCTGCCTGCACCTTAATTGAACATTGGTGAGCAGGCTCTGGTGAGTAAGTACTTGATGGCACTATTGCTGTCTTTCTCCATAACTTTGCTGATGATTAGGAGGAGGTTCTTAGGGCAAAAATTGGTCTGCTAAATTTCTGCTGTATTTGTGGTTAGGATGTATCTTCCACATTTGTCAGGTAGATGTCGGTGTTATGGCTGAGGGTGGTGGTGTTCGGCAGGAAACATAATAACATAAGAAGTAGGAGCAGGAGTAGGCCATTCAGCCTTTCGAGCCCACTCCGCCATTCAATGAGATCATGGCTGATCTACTTTAACACAATTTTCCTGCATTATCCCCGTATCCCTTGATGTTTTTAATATGTAGAAATCTATCGATCTCCGTCTTGAACATACTCAACGACTGAGCCGCCACAGCCCTCTGGGGCAGAGAATTCCAAAGATTCACCACCCTCTGAGTGAAGAAATTCCTCCTCATCTCAGTCCTAAATGGCCTGCTCCTTATTCTGAGACTGTGTCCCCTGGTTCTGAACTCCCCAGCCAGGGGAAACATCCTTCCTGAATCTACCTTCTCGAGCCCTGTAAGAATTTTGTATGTTTCAATGAGATCACCTCTCATTCTTCTAAACTCCAGAGAATAAAGGCCCAGTCTATTTAACCTTTCCTCATAGGACAATCCCTCCATCCCAGGAATTAGTTTGGTGAACCTTCATTGCACTCCCTCTGTGGCAAATATATCTTTCCTTAGGTAAGAAAACCAAAACTGAACACAGTGCTCCAGGTGCAGTCTCTCCAAGGCTCTGCATGTTAGTTTTTAGTGAGTCATGAACAAAAACACCCAAGTCCCTTTGAGATCCAACACTTCCCAGCCTCTCACCATTTAAGAAATACTCTGTATTTCTGTTTTTCCTACCAAAGTGGATAACCTCACATTTCTCCACATTGTATTCCATCTGCCAAATGTCTGCCCACTTGCTTAGCCTCTCCAAATCCCCTTGATGCGTCTTTGCATCCTCCTCACAACTCACACTTCCACCTAGTTTTGTGTCATCTTCAAACTTGGAGGTATTGCATTTAATCCCCATATCCAAATCGTTGATACAGATTGTGAATATCTGGGGCCCAAGCACTGATCTTTGCAGTACCCCACTAGTCACAACCTGCCAACCTGAAAATGACCCATTTTTCCTACTCTCTGTTTTCTGTCTGTTAACCAGTTCTCAATCCATGCCAGTATATTCCCCCAATCCCATGTGCTCTAATTTTGTTTACCAACCTCTTGTGTGGGACTTTATCAAAAGCTTTCCAAAAATCTAAATATACCACATCCACCCGTTCCTTCTTATCTATTCTGCTAGTACGTCCTCAAAAAACTCCCAACAGGTTTATTAAACATGATTTCCTTTTCATAAATCCATGTTGACTCTGCCTAATCCTACCATTATTTTCTAAGTGCCCAGTTATCACATCCTTTACAGGATTCCAGCATTTTCCATACTACTGATGGCAGGCTTACAGGTCTGTAGCTCCCCATTTTCACTCTCCCTCCTTTCTGAAATAGCGAGGTTATATTTGCTACCTTCCAATCTGCAGGAACCATTCCAGAGTCTATCGAATTTTGGAAGATGACCACCAATGCATCGACTATCTCTACAGCCACTTCTTTCAACATTTGGGATGTTGATCATCAGGTCCAGGGGATTTATCTACTTTAAGTCCCATTAATTTCTCTAGTACTTTTTTAAAACTAATATTAATATCTTGCAGTTCCTTGTTTATACTAGTCCCTTGATTCTCTATTATTTCTGGGAGGTTTTTAGTATTTTCCTCCATGAAGACGGACATGAAGTATTTGTTTAGTTTCTCTGCCATTTCCTTATTCCCCATAATAAATTCTCCTGACTCCGCTTGTAATGGATCAACACTTGATTTTGCTAATCTTTTCCATTTTCCATACCTATAGAAGCTTTTATAGTCCATTTTTATGTTTCTCGCTGGTTTACTCTCATATTCTATTTTCCCTTTCTTAATCTTTTTCTTGGTCCTCCTTTACAGAATTCTAAAATGCTCCCAATCCTCAGGCTTACCATTTTTTGACAACTTTATACACCTTTTCCTTTATTCTAATACAATCTTTGATTTCTTCCGTTAGCTATGGTTGAAACACTTTCCTTGTTGGGTTTTAATGCATTAAAGGAATGTATTTTGTAGTAAACTATATATTAGTTCTTTAAATGTTAGCCATTGCCTGTCTACCATCATACCTTTCCCAAACCACCATAACCAATTTGCCCTGCATACCTTCATAGTTTCCTTTGCTTAGATTTGAGACCCTAGTTTCTGATTGAACTACATCACTTTCAAACTTAATGTAAAATTCTCTCATATTATGGTCACTCTTTCCTAAAAGCTCCTTTACAAGAGTATTAATTATCCCTTTTTCATTGCACAATACTAGATCTAAAATAGTCCATTTCCTAGTTGGTTCCTCAATGTACTGCTGTAGAAAACCATCTCGCATACATTCCAAGAATTCACCCTCCACAACATTAGTACTAATAAAGTTTACCCACTCAATATGTAGATTGAAGTCCCCCATGATTACTATATTACCCTTGTTACATGCACCTCTAATTTTCTGATTAATACTGTAATTTACATTACCACTGCTGTTTGGTTGCCTATAAACAACTCTGAATAATGTTTTCTGCTCCTTGCTGTTTCTTAGTTCCTGATTCTATGTCTTGATCTTTAGAGGTTTTGTTGATCTTGTTTTCTCTGAAGTTGTAAGACGTCCTGGGGTTTAGAGTCAATGTTGAAGACTCTCAGGACCACTTCCACTTGAGTATATACACTGTGTCCCACTTTGATTGCTTCTATCCTGCAGGTGGAATAGGATATATCCAGAGATAGTGATAGAGGAGACTGAGATATTGGCTGACAGATATGATCCTTTAATACAACTATGTCAGCTTGTTGCTTGACTGATCTGTGGGACAGTTTTCCCATCTTGGGGACCATTCCCAGTAGTTGTTGTTGTTGTTACCTTTGCAGGGTCAATTGGGCTGGGATTGTTTGAGCCTTGTCCAGATAGGATGCACGTATCATTGTTGAAAGGTCCATTAATTTTTTTTTGGATCTATATAATGACTGTTTACAACTGAGTTCCGATTGTATGAAATAGATCTACCAATAGCACCATGTTAGAGTGTGGCAGTTCAGGATTGAAAGCTACAGGATAGCCTTAGATATTCAAATAGCATCAACTGTGACATGATCAGAAGAGGCTGGAGAGCAGATTGTAGTGTTGGGTTAATAATCCTTGAGAATTTTATTTACTATTTTCACGGGGCGGGGGGGGTGGTTTCTCTTCCTGGGAATATTGCCCTCAGCATCCAAGTTGGCTCTCATTAACATCCTGATTTTACACAGTTCTTAAAGACTCTACATTTCTGAAACCACTTACAAAATATAAATCAGAAGGACAGGAGCTCAGAGTATTGAGGACTTTAGGATAAAGCCCAGAACAAACAGCGAACTTGGCCAGGCAAGTTCAAAGGTCACAGAGTCCTCCTTAAGGGAGACACCATTCCCTGTTTTGGGGGAAATGGACGTTTTTTCTGGGTACACTGGTAGAGTAGTTATGTTCCTGGACTAGTAATCCAGGAAACTTGAGTGAAATCACACCATGGCAATGAGAATTTGAATCAATTAAAAAAAAAGTCAGGAAATAAAGAGCTGATATCAGTAAAAATGACCATGAAGCTGCCATTGGATCATCATAAATATCCAACTAGTTGACGAATGCCCTTTAGTGAAGGATACCTGCTGCCCTGACCCGATCTGACCTATACGTGACTCCAGACCCACATTAATGTGGTTGATTCTTAATTGTTCTCTGATGTGGCCTAGCAAACCACTCAGTTGTATCAAACAGGTCATTAAATGGCAGCCTGATCAGCAATGGCACATTTCAAGGAAGAACAAAACATTTTTTAAACCAGGGATGTGAAAAAAGACAAAATCAAAGTCTGTGTTGCTTTCAACAGCCCCTCCCTAACCCTGAAGGCAGTCGAGCGAAACATTCCAGAATATTACACGTTGCAGCCTGCATTGTTCTGCCCAACCTGTTTGGCCACAGATGATTGATTCCTCTTATGATTCCAACATACTAAAGCCCAGGAACTGTTGAGCGCTTCATTTCATCCACCTGTTTGTCATGGGAATTGTAGCACAGTGATTATGTTGCTGGACTAGTAATCCAGAGGCCTGGATTTATGATCCAGAGACATGAGTTCAAATCTCACCACAGCAGCTGGAGAATTTAACTTAAATTAATTACATAATTCTGGAATAAAGAGCAAGTCTTAATAGCGACCATGTCATAAAAACCCATTTGGTTCGTTAGTGTCCTTTAGGGAAGGAAATCTGTCATCCTTATCTCTGAAATGGTCTCACAAACCACTCAGTTGCATCAAACCACTCCAGAAAAGTATAATGAACATATGGACCACCTAGCATCGGCCTAGGCATTATATACGACAAAGACACACCCAGCTCAGTGGACCCTGCAAAGTCCTCCTTACTAATATCTGGGGACTTGTGCCAAAATTGGGAGAGCTGTCCCACAGACTAGTCAAGCAACTGGCATTGTCATACTGACAAAATCATACTTTTCATGCAATATTCCAGACTCCTCCCTTACTATCCCGGTAAGTCTTTTCCCACCAGCAGGCCAGACATACCAGAGGTGGCGGCACAGTGGTTTACAGTCAGGAGAGAGTGGCCATGGGAGTCCTCAACATTGACTCTGGACTTCATGAAGTCTCATGGCATTGGGATAAACATGGTCAAGTAAACCTCCTGCTGATTACCACCCACCATCCTCCCTCAACTGATGAATCAGTACTCCTCCATGTTGAGCACCACTTGGAAGAAGCACTGAGGGTAGCAAAGGCGCAGAATGTACTCTGGGTGGGGGACTTCAATGCCCATCACCAAGAGTGACTCGGTAGCACCACTATTGACTAAGCTGGCCGAGTTCTAGCCAGACTAAGCCTGTAACAGGTGGTGAGAGAACCAACACAAAAGAAGAACCTAATTGACCATGTCTTCACCAATCAACCTGTCACAGATGCATCTGTCCATAGCAATATTGATAGAAGTGACTACCGCACAGTCCTTGTGGAAACAAAGCCCCATCTTCGCAATGAGGATGCTCTCCATCACGTTGTGTCGCACTATGATCATGTTAAATGGGATAGATTCAGAATAGATCTGGAAGCTCAAAATTGGGCATCCATGAGGCACTGTGGACCATCAGCAGTGGAAGAATAATATTCCACCACAATCTGTAACCTCATGGTCTGGCATATCCCTCACGCTACCATTACCATCAAATCAGGAGATCAACTCTGGTTCAATGAGGAGTATAAAAGAGATGCCAGAAACAGCACCAGGCATACCTAAAAGTGAGATGTCAACCTGGTGAAGTTACAGCACACAGGACTACAGGCATGCAAAACAGTAGAAGCAACTGCTGTAGACAGAGCTAAGTGATCCCACAACCAACAGATTAGATCAAAGCTCTGCAGTCCAGTCACATCCAGTCTTCAATGGCGATGGACAATTAAACAACTAATGGGAGGAGGAGGCTGCATGAACATCCTGTACTTAATGTTGGAGCCCAGCACGTTAGTGCAAAAGACAAGACTGAAATGTTTGCAGCCATCTTCAAATAGAAGTGTTGACTGGATGATCCGTCTCGGCCTTCTTGAGGTCCCCAGCATCACAGATACCAGTCTTCAGCCAATTCAATTCACTTCACATGATATCAAGAAATGGCTGAGCACACTGAATACAACAAAGGCTATGGACCCTGACAAGATCCCGGCTATAATGCTGAAGACTTGAGCTCCTGAACTAGCTGCGCCTCTAACCAAACTGTTTCAGTACAGCTACAACACTGGTATATACCCAACAAAGTAGTTCACAAAAAGCAGGACAGCTCCAATCCATCCAATTACTGCCCCATCAGCCTACTCACAATCATCAGCAAAGTGATGAAAGGTGTCATCGGCAGTGCTGTCAAGAAGCACTTACTCACCAATAAACTGTTCACTGATACTCAGATTGGATTCCACCAGGACCACTCAGCTCCAGACCTTATTACAGCCTTGGTCCAAATATAGACAAAAGTGCTGAGCTCCAGAAGTGAGGTGAGAGTGTCTTGACATCAAGGCAACATTTGACCATGTGTGGCATCAAGGAGCCCTAGTAAAATTGAAGTCAATGGGACTTGGAGGAAAATTCTCCACTGGTTGGAGTTGTACCTAGCACAAAAGAAAATGGTTGTGGTTGTTGGAGGCCAATCTTCTTAGCCCCGGGGCAGCTGCAGGAGTTCCTCAGGGCAGTGTCCTAGGTCCAACCATGATCAGCTGCTTCATCAATGACCTTCCCTCCATCATAAGATCAGAGTGGGGAAGTTCGCTGATGATTGCACAGGGTTCAGTTCCATTCACAACCTCTCATAATGAAGCAGCCCATACCCGTATGCAGCAAGACCTGATAACAGTCAGGCTTGGACTGATAAGTGGCAAGTAACATTCACACTATTCGCGCTACACAAGTGCCATGAAATGCCCATCTCCAACAAGAGAGATTCTAACCATCTCCCCTTGACATACAATGGCATTACCATCACTGAATCCCCCACCAACATCCTGGGGGTTACCATTGACAGAAACTTAAATAGACCAACCACTTAAATACTGTGGCTACAAGAGCAGGTCAGAAGCTGGGAATCCTGCAACAAGTAACTCAGCTCCTGACTCCTCAAAACCTCTCAACCATCTACAAAGCACAAGTCAGGAGTTTGATGGAATACTCTCCACTTGCCTGGATGAGTGCAGCTCCAGCGACACACACGAAGTGACACCATTCAGGACAAAGCAGCCCGCTTGATCGGCACCCCATCACCACCTTAACATTCACTCCCTTGACCACCAGTGGCAGCAGTGTGTACCGTCTACAAGATACACTGCAGCAACTCGCCAAGGCTTCTTCGACGACACTTTCCAAATCCATGACCTCTGTATCCTAGAAAAATAAGGGCAGCAGGTGCATGGGAACACCACTACCTGCAATTGCCCCTTGAGGGCACACACCATCCTGACTTGGAACTATATTGTCCATGTTTCACTGTTGCTGGGCCAAAATCCTGGAATTCCCTCCCTAACAGCACATGGACTGCAGCAGTTCACGAAAGTGGCTCACCACCACCTTCTCAACGGCAATTATGAATGGGCAAGAAATGCTGGCCTTGCCAGCGATGCTGACATTTCATGAATAAACACAAAAGAAACCTGCTCACTAACTAGACAGGATGATGGTTTTCTTTTCCATGCAGGTCCAGTGTGCTGTGTCACATTGCATCAAACAGCTGTTTTTAGAATTTATCTGATGTGACATGAATATGGGAAGCCTCAGTGCAAATTTTATGCATTCATGTCACAAACATCAACTGTTGCACCTGGCAGTCACTAGCTGGCGAAAGAGAGAAATAGAGACACATCCTGTGGACTGGTATGATAACCAGTGGCTACAGCAGCTTGGCAACAGGCGCCAACGTCAAAAACAACTACTCACAGCGTCACTTGGCAGCTTCACGTGCGGCACTGATGGCAGAAACTGCCTCTCAAGGATTGGCCTTCACAGCCATCATCAAAGGTGCACCAAGAGAAGACACCCCACCTAAATGGATTGTTTTCTGCATGTCCATCATCTTTTGTAGATGGAAGGATGCCAACCCAATGCAAATTATAGTGTGTGTGAGTGGTAAACCACAGTAAGTCCCACCTGATTTTCAGGCAGATAATCAGCGCAAGTTCCAGTCCACTGGAAGTGCTAGGTTTGTGTTCTGACACCTACTAGGACACAGACCAACAATGGTACCAACACCCACCATATGTGCGCAGAGGCTATTTTAGCATTCATTTACAACAGTCCCTGTACTTTAAAAGTACTTCATTGGCTGTAAAGCACTTTGGAATATCATGGAGTTGTGAAAGGTGCTATATGAATGAAAGTTTTTTTGTCAGTCAGCCCTGTACACCAAGACCCTGAGTCCTGGTGTGAAGGACACTGTATGTCCTAGCCTTGCTTGCTCCTGTTTTTCCCCAGCGCTAACATCCTTCTCCATGATGAACACATCAGAAAAACAAAAATTATCCCTCGCGTTTCCCTAACCCAAGGAAAATGCAGTTGATCACTTCCCAAGAGATGTGACTTACCCCAGCCCTTCCTGGCCACTAAGCCTCCAGGGAAATGCATCTGACCATCTTCTCCTGGGGCTTTGCTTGCAGATAATCGGCGGATGTGCTGTTTCCTAAAGACTGGAGTACCATATGGTTTAACATGCAATGTATTCTCTTGCTGCTGAGGTGGATCTCTGTCTCAGCAGTGTGTCTCTTATAGGTCACCAGGCCATAGTGTTGTAAATGGCACATCCTGAGGTCAACCACCAGCTACGTTCTGAATGCCATGCAGTATTGGTGCAGAATGAACCCCTTAATCTTAACTGCAAGTTGGTGGAATTGGAACCCTTCAGCTCCTAGCCTAACACTCACATTACTATGTGATGTAGCCCATTACAAGCTGAAAATTGAACAATATTGTTGGATCCAGTGATGTTTCCTGTTCTCAACAATTCTTATGTAACTTTACTGGTGATCGTGGAGTATTTACGTTTCTCCTTTGGAATGTAAACTCCATCCTAGGCCAATGGGATGAAAGCTTCCTTTTTATTAGGTTTTGATTCTCTAGTGCATCATTTTATTGCCTCTGTTAACAAGGTTGTATAAATTCCTAGATGTGGTATCTAAACATAGTCTTGAACTTGTTTATTTTAAATGTATAAACAAAAGAAAAAAACTCTTGCACTTATTTAGCACCTTTCATAACTTCAGAATGTACAGAGTGTTTCACTTCTAGTAAAGTACTTTTGAAATACAATTACTTTTTTTTTCCAAAATATACTTTATTCATAAAAATCTGTAAAAAAATACATTACAAAACAGTTCCAAAAAGCACCAAGTCAAACAATACAAAGAATGCAAAGGAGATCAGTTTCCTTCAATACAGGAGTGAGTTGCCTCACAATCCTTCCATTTCATTTTACATGCCATGTACATTTTACAGCAAACAAATATTTTCTGGATACAGTTCGAGGGGTTTTCCATGGATCCAGCCCCTCAGTTCACCTTGGTGGGGGGGAATCTTACACAGTGGTCTTTCCCCATTGAGCCTTTGCCGCGGCTGCCCCAAGCTTTAGTGCATCCCTCAGCACGTAGTCCTGACCCTTGGAATGTGCCAGTCTGCAACATTCGGTCGTGAACAACTCTGCTCTGGAAGGCCAGCAAGTTTCGGGCAGACCAAAGGGCTTGTTTCACTGAATTACTGTTGCAATGTAGGGAAACACAGCTGCCACATTCGTACACAGCAAAGTCCCACAAACAGCCGTAAGGAAACTTGCTAGATGATCTGTTTAGTGATGTTGGTTAAGGGATAAATATTGGCAGGACACTGGGTGAATGTTGCTGTTCTTTGAATAGTGTCATGGGATCATTTACACCCATCTGAGAGGGTGAATTTGGCTTCAGTTTAAGGCCTCATCTGAAAGACAGTTGTGCAGACATAATTGTATGTAAATGTCAGAACACCATTAAAAGGAGTGTCACCATCAGTCCCCTTTAAAGATCAAACAAAACATTAATTATTAACTTTAACATCCATGGGTTTATTTCCCCTTGTATCTTAAAGCTTCTTGTTTAATTGGTTTTAAACGTTGTTAACTATGTTGATAGCTACAGTAAGATTGTCAATTTATTGCTGAATTTGGAGCAGTTTTGTGTCGTGTGCCATAGTCAGAAATTAGATTAGAAAGTGCCCAACTCATTTCACTGTAAGAATCTTGCAACCAGCCGAGAGTCTGGAGGGGCCTGTCACCCTACTGGTGTGAACCTCAGACCCAGAGATCCACTCCACCAGCCAATCTCCTCAAAATCAAAAAGAAAGGATTAATCATCACCTGAATGAGAAAAATGGGTTAATGTTTCAACTCAGACCCTACTGGTTTCAGATTTCCAGCCTGCACATTTATCTAAACAAATTCTCATTTATCAGAAGCAAAATACTGTGGATGCAGGAAATCTAAAATAAAAACAGAAAATACTGAAAATACTCTGTAGACCTGGCAGCATCTGTGGAGAGAGAAACAAAGTTAACGTTTTAGGTCAATGACCTTTCATCAGAATTGGAAGATATTAGAGCTGAACAGTTTTTAAGTAAGTACAGAGACAGAGAAAGAGGGCCTGAGAGGATAGAACGAAGGGGAAGATCTAGGATGGGACTCTGAAACTCATGCAGTCCTTGCCGTTTTTAGCTTTGTTGCTAAGTGCCGTGACTGAACTGATTGACTGCGAGGTTTAGCATGCTGCTACTTGTGGTGCTATTGACCTGTGTTGTTACATAGTCCCTCCCTTGGAGTTCTTTGAAGAAGTACCATATGCTGTGGATAAAGGGGAACCGGTGGATGTACTGTACTTAGATTTGCAGAAAGCATTTGATAAGGTGCCACATCAATGTTATTGCGGAAAATAAAAGCTCATGGTGTAGTGGGTAACATATTGGCGTGCTTAGCAGATTGGCTAGCTAACAAGAAATGGAGAGTAGGCATAAATGGGTCATTTTCTGGTTAGCAAGATGTATTGAGTGGTGTGCCACAGGGATCAGTGCTAGGGCCTCAACTTTTTACAATTGATATAAATGACTTGGATGAAGGGACCAAAGGTATGGTTGTAAATTTGCTGATGACACAAAGATAAGTAGGAAAGTAAGTGTGAAGAGGACATAAGGAGTCTACAAAGTGATAAAGATAGGTTAAGTAAGTGGGCAAAAATCTGGTAAATGGAGTATAATGTGGGAAAATGTGAAATTGTCCATTTTGGCAGGAAGAATAAAAAAGAAGCATGTTATCTAAATGGTGAGAGATTGCAGAGCTCTGAGATGCAGAGGGATCTGGGTGTCCTAGTGCATGAATCACAAAGTTAGTATGCAGGTTCAGCAAGTAATTAGGAAAGCTAATAGAATGTTATTGTGGATCTCTTGTTATAGAATGTTATTGTTTATTGTGAGGGGATTTGAACACAACAGTAGGGCGGTTATGCTTCAACTATTCAGGGTATTGGTGACACCACATCTGGAATACTGTGTACAGTAATGGTCTCCATATTTAAGGAAGGATGTAAATGCATTGCAAGCAGTTCAGAGAAGGTTTATTAGACTAATACCTGGAATGGGTGGGTTGTCTTATGAGGAAAGGTTGGACAGGCTAGGCATGTATCCGTTGGAGTTTAGAAGAGTAAGAGGTGACTTGAATGAAGATCCTGAGGGGTCTTGACAGGGTGGATGTGGAAAGGATGTTTCCCCTTGTGGGAGAATCTAAAACTAGGGGTCACTGTTTAAAAATAAGGGATCGCCCATTTAAGACAGAGATGAGGAGAATTTTTTTTCTCTCAGAGGGTCGTGAGTCTTTGGAACTCTCTTCCTCAAAAGGCAGTGCAAGCAGAGTCTTTAAATATTTTTAAGGCAGAGGTAGACAGACTCTTGATAGGCATGGGGGTGAAAGGTTATCAGGGTAGGCGTGAATGTGGTTACAATCAGATCAGTCATGATCTTATTGAATGGTGGAGCAGGCTCATGAAGCCAAGTGACCTACTCCTGCTCCTAATTCGTAAGTTTGTATGTTCCCTCTGTGGCGCTGGCTGTGGTCCCATCCTCTGCACTCCACCCTACACTATGCAGCCATGTGCTGTGTGGTATTGGTGAATGAGGAAATCATTGCTTCCATCCAGGCATTCAGTCTAACATAGCCTGTCATCTTGTCTGCCCTGGACAGTGAATGTTCTGATCTGTTGACAGGGTAATGATGTTTTGCACCGGCCAGATTTCCATTTAGAGCTTCCAGGGGCCGGCCCCATAGCAGGGATTGAAATACCAATACCAGTAGCAGCTTTCATTTATACCATCTTGTTAATAATTGTTGAGATGCACTTAGTTAGCTGAGAGAGCCCTGCTGACTGCACAGGCCCACAGAGACCCATTGTCAACTGCTGGTCCTGCACTGAATTGAAATACTTCCATTGACATAATACCCTTCATGACCTCAGGATGTCCTCAAGTGCTTTACAGCCAATTAAGTTTTTTTTTGAAGTTTAGTCATTCTTCTCGTATAGAAAAGACAGCAGACAATTCACATACAGTAAGATACCACAAACTAATTTATTAATTTGACTAATTTATTAGAGTTCTTTGAGGAAGTAACAAGCAAGATGGGTAAAGGGCAACCTGTAGATGTGGTGTACTTGGATTTCCAAAAAAATAGTTGATAAGGCATCACATCAAAGATTATTAAACAAAATAAGAGCACATGGTATAGGGGGTAACACATTAGCTTGGATAGAGGATTGGTTAGCTAACAGGAAGCAGAGAGTAGGTATAAATGGGGTATTTTCAGCTTGGCAGGATGTGACTAGTGGTGTGCCACAGGGATCAGTGCTGGGGCCTCAACTATTTAAAATTTATATTAATGACTTGGATGAAGGAACTGAATGTGTGGTTACTAAATTTGCTGATGACGCAAAGATAGGTAGGTGAGTAAGTTGTGAAGAGGACATAAAGAGTCTGCAAAGGGATATAAATAGGTTAAGTGAGTGCGCAAAAATTTGGCAGATGGAGTAAAATGTGGAAAAATATGAACTTTTCCACTTTGGCAAGAAGAATAGAAAATCATGATACTATTTAAATGGAGAGAGATTGTGGAATACAGTAGTACAGAGAGATCCTGGTATCCTGGTACATGATTCACAAAAGGTGAGTATGCATGTACAGAAAGTGATGGGAAGACAAATGCAATGTTGTTGTTTATTGCAACGGGAATGGAATATAAAAGTAGGGAAGTTTTGCTGCAGCTGTACAGGGCCTTCATGAGACCACATTTGGAGTACTGTGTACAGTATTGGTCTCCTTACTTAAGAAAAGATGTAATTGCATTAGAAGCAGTTCAGAGAAGGTTCACGAGACTAATTCCTGGGATGAGGATCTTATGGGGAAAGGTTGGACAGGTTGGGCCTGTATCCATTGGTGTTAAAAGAATGAGAGGTGATCTTATTGAAACATATAAGACCTGAGGGGACTTGACAGGGTGCATGCTGAAAGGATGTTTCCCCTTACGGGAGAGACTAGAACTAGGAGACACAGTTTAAAAATTAGGGGTCTCCCATTTAAGACAGAGATTAGGAGAATTTTTTTCTCTCAAAGGGTTGTTAGTCTGTGGAATTCTGTTCCCCAGAGAGCAGTGGAGCCAGGGCCGTTAAATATTTTTAAGGTTGAGTTAGATAGATTCTTTTTTTTTATTCATTCATGGGATGTGGGCGTTGCTGGCCAGGCCAGCATTTATTGCCCAACCTTAATTGCCCTTGAGAAGGTGGTGGTGAGCTGCCTTCTTGAACCGCTGCAGTCCATTTGGGGTAGGTATACCCACAGTGCTGTTAGGAAGGGAGTTCCAGGATTTTGACCCAGCGACAGTGAAGGAATGGCGATACAGTTCCAAGTCAGAATGGTGTGTGACTTGGAGGGGAACTTGCAGGCGGTGGTGTTCCCCTGCATTTGCTGCCCTTGCTCTTCTAGTTGGTAGAGGTCGCGGGTTTGGAAGGTGCTGTCTAAGGAGCCTTGGTGCATTGCTGCAGTGCATCTTGTAGATGGTACACACTGTTGCCACTATGCGTCGGTGGTGGAGGGAGTGAATGTTTGTAGATGGGGTGCCAATCAAGCGGGCTGCTTTGTCCTGGATGGTGTCGAGCTTCATGAGTGTTGTTGGATCTGCACCCATCCAGGCAAGTGGAGAGTATTCCATCACACTCCTGACTTGTGCCTTGCAGATGGTGGACAGGCTTTGGGGAGTCAGGAGCTGAGTCACTCGCCTCAGGATTCCTAGCCTCTGACCTGCTCTTGTAGCCACGGTATTTATATGGCTACTCCAGTTCAGTTTCTGGTCAATGGTTGCCCCTAGGATGTTGATAGTGGGGGATTCAGCGATGGTAATGCCGTTGAATGTCAAGGGGAGATGGTTAGATTCTCTCTTGTTGGAGATGGTCATTGCCTGGCACTTGTGTGGCGCGAATGTTGCTTGCCACTTATCAGCCCAAGCATGGATATTGTCCAGGTCTTGCTGCATTTCTACACAGACTGCTTCAGTATCTGAGGAGTCGCGAATGGTGCTGAACATTGTGCAATCATCAGCGAACATCCCCACTTCTGACCTTGTGATTGAAGGAAAGTCATTGATGAAGCAGCTGAAGATGGTTGGGCCTGAAACACTACCCTGAGGAACTCCTGCAGTGATGTCCTGGAGCTGAGATGATTGACCTCCAACAACCACAGCCATCTTCCTTTGCGCTAGGTATGACTCCAGCCAGCAGAGGGTTTTCCCCCGATTCCCATTGACCTCAGTTTTGCTAGGGCTCCTTGATGCCATACTTGGTCAAATGCTGCCTTGATGTCACTCTCACCTTACCTCTTGAGTTCAGCTCTTTTGTCCATGTTTGAACCAAGGCTGTCATGAGGTCAGGAGCTGTGTGGCCCTGGCGGAACCCAAACTGAGGATCACTGAGCAGGTTATTGCTGAGCAAGTGCCGCTTGATGGCACTGTTGATGACACCTTCCATCACTTTACTGATTGAGAGTAGGCTGATGGGGCGGTAATTGTCCGGGTTGGACCTGTCCTGCTTTTTGTGTACAGGACATACCTGGGCAATTTTCCACATTGCAGGGTAGATGCCAGTGTTGTAGCTGTACTGGAACAGCTTGGCTAGGGGCGTGGCAGGTTCTGGAGCACAGGTCTTCAGTACTATTGCCGGAATATTGTCAGGGCCCATAACTATTGCAGTATCCAGTGCCTTCAGTCGTTTCTTGATATCACGCGGAGTGAATCGAATTGGCTGAAGTCTGGCATCTGTGATGCTGGGGACTTCAGGAGGAGGCTGAGATGGATCATCAATTCAGCACTTCTGGCTGAAGATAGTTGCAAATGCTTCAGCCTTACCTTTCGCACTGATGTGCTGGGCTCCCCCATCATTGAAGATGGGGATATTTGTGGAGCCACCTACTCCAGTTGGTTGTTTAATTGTCCACCACCATTCACGACTGGATGTGGCAGGACTGCAGAGCTTAGATCTGATCTGTTGGTTATGGGATCGCTTAGCTCTGTCTATCGCATGCTGCTTACGCAGTTTGGCACGCAGATAGTCCTGTGTTGTAGCTTCACCAGGTTGACACCTCATTTTGAGGTATGCCTGGTGCTGCTCCTGGCATGCCCTCCTGCACTCTTCATTGAACCAGGGTTGGTCTCCTGGCTTGATGGTAATGGTAGAGTGGGGGATATGCCGGGCCATGAGGTTACAGATTGTGGTTGAGTACAATTCTGCTGCTGCTGATGGCCCACAGCGCCTCATGGATACCCAGTTTTGCATTGCTAGATCTGTTTGAAATCTATCCCATTTAGCACGGTGGTAGTGCCACACAACACGATGGAGGGTATCCTCAATGTGAAGGCGGGACTTCGTCTCCACAAGGACTGTGCGGTGGTCACTCCTACCAATTCTATCATGGACAGATGCATCTGCGGCAGGCAGATTGGTGAGGACGAGGTCAAGTATGTTTTCCCCTCTTGTTGGTTCCCTCACCACCTGCTGCATACCCAGTCTAGCAGATATGTCCTTTAGGACTCGGCCAGCTCATTCAGTAGTGGTGCTGCCGAGCCACTCTTGGTGATGGACATTGAAGTCTCCCACCCAGAGTACATTTTGTGCCCTCGCCACCCTCAGTGCTTCCTCCAAGTGCTGTTCAACATGGAGCAGTACTGACTCATCAGCTGAGGGAGGGCGGTAGGTGGTAATCAGCAGGAGGTTTCCTTGTCCATGTTTGATCTGATGCCATGAGACTTCATGGGGTCCAGAGTCAATGTTGAGGACTCCCAGGGCAACTCCCTTCCTACTGTATACCACTGTGCCACCACCTCTGGTGGGTCTGTCCTGCCGGTGGGATAGGACATACCAGGGGATGCTGATGGCAGTGTCTGGGACATTGTCTGTAAGGCATGATTCCGTGAGTCAGGCTGTTGCTTGACTAGTCTGTGGGACAGCTCTCCCAACTTTGGCACAAGCCCCCAGATGTTAGTAAGGAGGACTTTGCAGGGTCGACAGAGCTGGGTTTGTCGTTGTCGTTTCCGGTACCTAGGTCGATGCCAGGTGGTCCCTCCGGTTTCATTCATTTTTATTGAATTTGTAGCGGTTAGATTCAACTGAGTGGCTTGCTAGGCCATTTCAGAAGGCATGTAAGAGTCAACCACATTGCTGTGGGTCTGGAGTCACATGTAGGCCAGACCAGGTAAGGACAGCAGATTTCCTTCCCTAAAGGACATTAGTGAACCAGATGCGTTTTTACAACAATCGACAATGGTTTCATGCCTATCATTAGATTAGCTTTTAATTCCAGATTTATTAATTGAATTCAGATTCCACCTTCTGCTGTGGTGAGATTTGAACCCATGTCCCCAGAGCAATACCCTGGGTCTCTGGGTTACTAGTCCAGTGACAATACCACTACGCCACCACCTCCCCCTGATTGACAAGGGAGTCAAAGGTTATTGCAGGTGGACAGGAAAGTAGAATTGAGGCCACAATCATATTATCGAATGGCAGAGCAGCCTCGAGGGGCCAAACGGCCTACTCCGCTCCTAATTCGTATATTCATATGTGTGTAAACAGCAATGTGCTAGTGACCAGTTTTAGTGATGCTGGTTGACGGATAAATATTGGCCAAGACACCAGGGAAATCTGCCCTGCTCTTCAAAATAGTGGCATGGGATCAAATACGTCCACTTGAGAGAGCAGTCGGGTCCCAGTTTAACGTCTCATCTGAAGGATGGCACCTCTGCCAGTGCTGTATTAAATTAATATTATCATAGCCTGTGAAAATGGACTTCGCTATTAGGTTAAGTGCTCTTGTTCCATCACTTAAACTAATTGGCACTTCACTCAGGAGACATGCAGCACTACAGTAGTGTCCCACTATAACTGTTTGAGAGGCACAGAGGGAAAGTAAAATCGTCCATATCGCATCCTCACTCCCTCCAGGATCCAAGCAGATTAAGGTTACTTATTAACAAGTGTTATGACCAGGTGAGAAAGAGGTCTAGGGTTCCCTTTCAGCCTTCACCTGGTCTTACCGTAACAGGGTTTAATTTTAAACACACCGTGTTTTTCGCTCCCCCTTGGTGAATTCTTGTTCACTGCTTTCCAGTTATAAGGCAAATAAATCAGCACAAACAGGTTTTGTTAGGTTTAGAGAAGAACAGTTGAAATTTATTAACCTTGAACTTAAACTCTAATTTGGTTGACGCCTGTGGATACATGATGCGCCCACGTAAGCATGCATATAGAGACAGAAAAGAGCAGAAGAAAAATAAAGTGGAAAAGTTTGAGGCAATATCTGAAGAGTTGTTGTTACGGTTTTTCAAGCTCACTGTAGAGTCCTTGATTGTAGGTAGATCTTGCTTTTCGTTGAGGCCCAGTATTCTTCTTAGACCTTGTTCACTATCGGAGACTTTTCACTCTTGGGGTTCATGTGTCTTCAGTGGATTCAGAGGCTTGTGAGAAAGAGATAGGAGCAGATAAGAGAGATCTTCTCAGTCCAGTAGCAAATTGACACTCTGAGTTTGTACAATTCAGAAAAACCCAGGTTGCCAAGCAGGTTAGTCATGCGACTAACTGGTCTGACCACGTCTTGGATTGTATCACCTTAGCCGTCTCTGGAATGCTCCTCTTCCACACAATACTGGGTGATCAAGGTCCATTGTGGGCTGAATGTGTCAAGGAATTGTCCTTTGCCCTTCCAATCACTGTCTGTTAATGTGCAAATGTCTTTTCCATCCACGGCTGATCTGTTTAACAAGTCCTTTCTTCACTCCAGTAACAGTTTAAAATCAATGTTCGTGACAAAATTAATGTGCCTCATTCTTGGCAGGTGGAGGCCTAGTATGACACAAGCCTTAAACTTGCATCAAAAAATATGTTTGTTACATTTTTCACTTTGAATCTAGATATGTATCTCCGTTTTCAGCGTTTCAGACTTGATCAGCAGGTGAGCCCTCTCGCACCTTTTGACATTTAATGTGCCTTAACCAGTCCAACTTTTAGGTAATTTATAGCAAACTGAAGGCGCTGATTTATATCACTTGTTCTTCCTGGACTATGGTAAGTGAATATATAAACAGTGCCCTAAACTGTGGATTCAGCTCTAAATTTCCAAAACGATGGATGAAAGAGTAAATGGATAATTGAACAGCAAGAATTACGCACTGTAATTTACATCAATTACTTGATTAAGTCTCCCTCATTAGAAGGCAGAAAAATAAGTCATGTCTGATGCACAAAACTGCAACGTAAGCTGGGCTGAACACAAGGTTGCTTGCCTGAGTATTAACTGTTAAATGGTGGTTTGATTCTGATCACTCAGAGAGTCACTTTGCCCTCTCTGATGGACTGCATAAATTGAACAAGACAGGCTGAGAAATACTTTTCAAAAATGACCTTGACAAACACCATTTAAATACGTGCACCACAATCTCAAAAAGAACCGGCAATGAAACATAGATTCAAATAAAACCCACAGAATGTATGAATTAAATGGCCTGCCTTCTCCATTGGACACCACGTCAGACACAACATCTACATTGTAGGGCTAACAAACTTGGCCATTATCTGTGAGTGAACCTTGTTCAAGGCAAAAATCATGTCACGTTGTGACACTTTTATCATAACTCGTTCTTCTAAAGCTGCTTATTTCCACCTCTGTAACATCATCTGACTCCGGCCCTGCCTCAGCTCATCTGCTGCTGAAACCCTCATCTATGCTTTTATTACCTCTAGAATTGACTATTTCAATGCTCTCCTGGCCAGCTTCCAATCTTCAACTCTCCTTAAACTTAAGGTCATACAAAACTCTGCGGCAGGTATCCTTAACCACACCAAGTCCCCTTCATCTATCAGCCCTGTAATCACTGACCTACATTGGCTCCCAGTTAGTCAATGCCTCGATTTTAAAATTCTCACCCTTGTTTTCAAATCCCTCCATGGTTTTGACCCTCCATGGGCAGAATTTTCTGAACTTAGTCCCTGCCAAAACAACGGGACCATTAGCAGATTGGGAACCCGTTGACTACTGCAGTGGGTTTTGGCGAGGTTCTTTAACTGAACTATGGTATTAGCATCCCACCTGCCAGTTTCCTGACCAATCTGGGAGGGTAGGCATTGATGCACTGGATCTATCAAACAAAGAATTTCTGATTAAAGGAACCACAGCACGGTTTAGAATGGCTCAACAAGACATGGATTTTTGAGGCTGCAGCAACCACAGGAATGGAGAGGTGACCTGGGAAGGCTGCTCCCCAGGTTGCTCATTCTTATGTGGAGGTCCTGCTGCAGGATCTGAGGGGCTGCAGCAAGGTGAGCTCTCCCAAGGACAGGAGGAAGAGGAAAACCTCTCCAACCAAGCAGCTGTGGTGGAAGTGGCCGAGGAAGTCAGCAGCAGGTGTGGTTCCTCCAACTTGGAGACAGTGCAACAAGAAGATCCAGGAGGGTGAGAAAGGTGAGTGACATAACACTTTCAGTGCCAAGCCTGACAATCTGACTTGCCCAGCATTCTCCTGCACAGCATACTTTGAAATTATGCCCTGGATACTCAAATCCAGGTTGTTCATATATATCAAAAAGAGCAGTGGTCCCAATACTGACCTCTAGGGGACACCACTGCACTCTTCTCTCCAATGTGAAAAACAATTGTTCGCCACTACTCTGCTTTCTGTCCCTTAGCCTAATTTGTATCTGTGTAGCCAATGCCCCATTAATCCCTTTAATTTTAATTTTACTAACAAGTCTATCATGTGATTCTTTATCAAACGCCTTTTGAAAGTCCATATACAAATCAACCTCTCCATAACTTCATTAAATAACTCAATCAAGTTATCCAAACACAACTTACCTTTAATAATTCTGTGCTAGCTTTAATTTATTAACCCATTCTTCCAAGTGCTAATTTATTTTGTCCTGGAATAATGTCTCTAAAAGTTTCCCCAACACCAACATTAAGGTGATTGGCCAGTAGTTGAATAACATTTGCAATCCTCCATATCTAAGAAAGATTAGAAAATCGTGGCCAAATCTTCCGCAATTTCCATCCTTACATCCTTAGTGTCCTCGGTTGCATCCCATCTAGACTGGGTGAATCTTCTATTTTGAGTAGCTCCTCTTTATTCATTTCTATCTCATCCAAATTTTGTACCACTTCCTCATTTTCTGTGACATTGGTAACATCCTCTTCAGATGTGAAATGCACATTTAGTGCCTCAGCAATGTCCTCTGCCTCCACAAGAAGATCTCCTTTATGGTCCCTAATAGGCCTCACCCTTCTTTTGACTACCCTTTTATTATTTACATATTTATAAAAGACTTTTGGATTCCCTTTTATGTTACCCGCTAATCTATTCTCATATGCTGTTTGCTCCTCTTGTTTCCTTTTACAGTTATCCTGTGTACTTTCAGGATTATGCTTGGTTCTCTACTGTATTATAAACACGCATTTGTCGTAACCCTCCTCTTTCTGTTCCATTTTAATCTCTGTAACTTTAGTCATCCAGGGAGCTCTCCCTTTGGATCCCCTTCCATTTCCCATCGTGGGAATTTGTCTTGACTGCACCTAAACTATCTCCCTTTTTGAAGGCCTCCCATTGCTCATTTACTGTTTTACCTGCCAATCTTTGATTTCAAGCCACCTGGGCCAGATTCCTTTACAACTCACTGAAATTAGCTCTCCTCCAGTTCAGTATTTTCACATTTGGTTTTTCCTTGTTCTTTTCCATAACTACGCTAAACCAATTAATATTGTGATCACTGTTTCCCAATCTCCCACTGAAACATACTTTACTTGCCCCAATTCATTCTCCAGAACGTGATCAACTCTGGTTCCTTCCTCATTGGGCTGGAAACACACTGATCAAGGAACTTCTCTTGTACAAATTTCAAGAATTCCTCCCCCTCTTTGCACTGTTATTTTCCCAGTCTATAGTAGAATAATTGAATTCCCCATTATCAGTATTCTGTAGTTCTTGCATCTTTCTGTAAATTTCCAGTGAATTTGCTCCTCTTTCTCCTTCCCACTATTTTGTGGTCTGTAGAGTATGCCCAGCAGCATAATAACTTGTCTATTGTTTCTTAATTCTAACCAAATAGATTCTGTCTTTGAACGCCCACATACATCATCCCTTTCTAACACTATAATAGTTTATTTGATCAATCCTGCCATTCTCCCTCCTTTTTTATCCTTTTCTGAGCACATTGTAGCCAGAAATATTTTTCCTCCCCTCTGTTATTGCCACTGTATCATAGTCCCATGTGGCAACTTATCAGTCTGATTTACCATCCCCGGGTGCATTTCAATTTCAACCCATTTTAGTCAGCCTCAGATTACTCCTTTGTCTGATTCCTCCTATTTCTGAACTCTTTATTTAAATGCTGTTTGGCTCTCCCAGTCCTTTGTGCACCTAGTATCTCCTTTCTAATTCTCCACCTTTATGCTGCACCCCAGCCAACGGCTGAACCAGTGAATTTTTGGTGGTGATAGTGGAAGAGCTAGAATCTCAAAGGACAACTGCTGGTTACAGGCGGAGGATCCTTCAGGAAGAGGACTTGTGTTTACTTCAAAGCACACATGAGGAAGGCAATGGAAAACCATCTCATGTACTTTTTCCACAGTCATATTGCTCATTTCTCATGGAAGTTATAAAAAAAAGGGAGGCTCTTTTAAGAGGAAAGCGCAGGATTGTGAGGCACGCAGAAATGAGAAGCGGACCTGCCCTTGGGCGGGTCAATGCTGCTACATGCTCACCCTCTGTCAATTGTGACAACCCTACCACTCACCCCAGTCAGCTAACCAACTGGGGAGCAAACTTAAAATCTTTCCGGTCTGTAGGATTGAGATATTCAAGAATGACCTTGCTGAGTCAGAAGAGAATCACCGTTTTCTTTCAACTGATAATTAATTTAATTGCACGAAGCATCCATGTTGTTACATGATAATGCTGTCGATTAAGTCCAATAATTTGCATTTATACATTGTCAAACATTAGATGTACATATTTCAGAGATGATTGTTACATTGTAAGTTTCACTATTTTATTGCATATCATTACATATTCATCAAAATAATATCTTTAATGTACTCTGCTCAGCAATTCTTGCATATTATCTTTCATACACTCCTTACAACCCAGAATACTAAAACTGATCAGACTCAACAACATATTTTTACTTCTGGCCCCATATAATGAGAAGATTAATGTTGTAAGAATTGGTATGAGAGTTTCTGAATTATATTTTTATAGGAATTTAGAAAAACAGGATCGATTTAAATTTAAAAGTGTCTTCAACAAGTGTATCTATGGGTGAAGCAAGAGTAACCAATGCACAGAAATTACTGCACCATCAGCACATGGCACTAGGAGATGCCAGTCCTGGATAGAGTCCCAGCATTTGTTTTAACACTTATGTTCAGAAACTAATTAAGTCAAACATTGCTTGATCTCTAGTAGTTTCACTCCGCGTGATATCATGAAATGACTGCAGGCACCGGATACTGCGAAGGCTATGGGCCCTGACAATATTCCGGCAATAGTACTGAAGACCTGTGCTCCAGAACTTGCTGTGCCCTTAGCCAAGCTGTTCCAATAAAGCTACAACACTGGCACCAACCTGGCAATGTGGAAAATTGCCCAGGTATGTCCTGTACACAAAAAGCAGGACAAGTCCAACACGGCCAATTACCGTCCCAATCAGTCCTACTCTCAATCATCAGTAAAGTGATGGAAGGTGTCATCAACAGGGCTATCAAGCAGCACTTGCTTAGCAATAATCTGTTCAGTTTGGGTTCCACCATGGCCACTCAGCTCCTGACCTCATTACAGCCTTGGTTCGAACATGGACAAAAGAGCTGAACTCAAGAGGTGAGGTGAGAGTGACTGCCCTTGACATCAAGGCAGCATTTGATCAAGTAGGGCATCAAGCAGCCCTAACAAAACTGACATCAATGGGAATCGGGGGAAAATTCTCCACTGGTTAGAGTCATACTTAGCGCAAAGGAAGATGGTTGTGGTTATTGGAGATCAATCATCTCAGCTCCAGGACATCACTGCAGGAGTTCCTCAGGGTAGTGTCCTTTGTCCAACCATCTTCAGCTGCTTTATCAATGACTTTCCTTCAATCATAAGGTCAGAAGTGGGGATGTTCGCTGATAATTGCACAATGTTCAGCACCATTCGCGACTCCTCAGATACTGAAGCAGTCTGTGTAGAAATGCAGCAAAACCTGGACAGGTCAAGCTTGGGCTGATATGTGGCAAGTAACATTCGTGCCACGCAAGTGCCAGGCAATGACCATCTCCAACAAGAGAGAATCTAACCGTCTCCCCTTGACATTCAACGGCATGACGATCACTGAATCCCCCGTTATCAACATCCTAGGGGCTACCATTGACCAGAAACTGAACTGGAGTAGCCATATAAATGCCATGGCTACAAGAGCTGGTCAGAGGCTAGGAATCCTGCGGCGAGTAACTCACCTCCTGATTCCCCAAAGCCTGTCCACCATCTACAAGGCACAATTCAGGAGTGTAATGGATTACTCTCCACTTGCCTGGATGGGTGCAGCTCCAATAACACTCAAGAAGCTAGACACCATCCAGGACAAAACAGCCCACTTGATTGGCACTCCATACAAAACATTCACTCCCTCCACCAGAAACGCAAAGTGGCAGTAGTGAGTAACATTTACAAGATGCACTGCAGCAACGCACCAAGGCTCCTTAGCCAGCACCTTCCAAACTCACAACCTGTACCAACTAGAAGGACAAGGGCAGCAAATGCATGGGAACACCACCACCTGCAAGTTCCCCTCCAAGTCACACACCATTCTGACTTGGAACTATAGTCATGTTCCTTCACTGTCGCTGGGTCAAAATCCTGGAACTCCCTTCCTAACAGCAGTGTGGGTGTACCTACCCCACATGGACTGCAGCAGTTCAAGAAGGCAGCTCACCACCACCTTCTCAAGGGCAATTAGGAATGGGCAAAAATGCTGGCCTGGCCAGCGACGCCCATGTCCCATGAATGAATAAAAAAAAGTTGCTGTTTGATAGCTTAACATATACAAATTAACAGATCACGGATGAGTTAAACTCAATCATTCTTGTTTTAAACTATTAAAGCGAGACATTTACAAGAAGACTGTAATGCCTCAACATTAACACCTTTACCAATGAGGTGTTGATCTATTGTGCACCCAGGAGCTAATTTTCATTATTAGTAGAATGGAAATTAGGCAGGCTCTATAATGGACGGACATTTGTTCTGCTCCACCAGATTACCACCGAGGCAATGAAGACAAAATTTGACTCAGAATGCCCTGGGGTTTAGAAGGCATGGCTGTAATTTGAATGGCAGTAAATTACAGCTTCGGTTACTAGTTTTAGTTCTGTCTGAGATCTGGGGCTGAATTTGAAATGCCAGTTGGTGCGGGAGCGAATGCGTGCACAATTTAAAAGTCGCATTCTCGAAGGTCGGCACTGTGTCCCACCACCTCCGGAATGCGAAGCAATTTAGAAAAGGATGCCAGGAGGGAAGGACCAGGAAACCCACGTGCCTCCATTTAATTGGCCATCGAGCTCATTGAGGAGCTCATTGAAAGGCTTGTCAGAAGCAGCTTGTAAGTTTCAATAGGAGGGTATGGGAAAAAAAATATGTCTGGAACATTGCTGGGTGTAGAAGTTGTGAACACGGTGGAGGGCCATGAGGGCTATTGGAAAGGATGTTTAACATATTGTAGAAGCGCAGAATAAAGCTCAGCTGCTCAAACAGTGCCTCAGAGTAGCAAATGCAGGAGCTGAAAGACTTGCGTTTGTGAGTAATAAGTGATAGGAATCTGGAGAGGGACATGAGGCCACTGGCATCATTTGGTGAGGCAGGGGAAGGCCTGGTGAATGAACTCCCAGCTGAAGGAGTTGAGATGGGAACAGGCTACTCTAACATTGGACAGATCAGCCAGGATCAGCTTCAGCAGAGGACAGCAGGTGACAAGAGGAGCACAGCGGGGGGTGGGGGCGGCTACAAGAGGAAGAAGGCGCAACCCAAGACATCGGGTCTACTGCCCAAGAGTCAGCTATCTGCAAATGACAGAGCGCTAGTGCCACAGCTGTGGACCTCGGTGGCATCTTGCAGTCGGCAGCTCATTGCACCATCAGGCGGGTCACCTATGCCATATTCTGGAGGTTGGGGAACTGCATCCACTATGACACAGATGGGCCTGCACAAGCACAGAGGGCATTGG
Organism: Heterodontus francisci; assembly: GCF_036365525.1. Taxonomy (NCBI): domain Eukaryota; kingdom Metazoa; phylum Chordata; class Chondrichthyes; order Heterodontiformes; family Heterodontidae; genus Heterodontus; species Heterodontus francisci. The sequence goes on from NC_090402.1 coordinate 50,960,581, forward strand.
GCTTTGCTGCCATCGATGGATTCTCTTGGGTCCCGGGGGCTTCGATTTCACTCACGTAACCATCCAAGGCACCGACAGACCAGCCAGTCTGATTCCTCCATAGATAGGGCTACCACTCACTGAACATCCAGGTGGTCTGTGACCACAGGAAGCGCATCTTGCCAGTCTGTGCCCAGTTCCCGGGCAGTTGCCATGACTCCTTTATCCTGTGAAAGTCCCAGGTGCTGCACCTCCTCAGGCCCACATTGCAGACTCCCTGGGTGGCTGCTGGGGGATAAGGTTATCCCCGAAAGAGATGGGTCCTGATGTTTGTCCGAAACCCAGACACGGATGGAGAGAGGTGCTACAACCAGAGCCACCTCCTAACATGAACATACATTGAACTGACTATTGGCATCTTGAAGATGAGCTTCCGTTGCCTTGACCGATCAGGTGGTGCCTTCCAGTACAAGCCAGCCAGTGTCCCATATTGTGGTCATCTGCTGTGCCTTGCACAACATGGCAATACAAAGAGGCATGGAAATGGATGAAGAAGAGGACCTGGAAGAAGAAAACTGGGAGGAGGAAGAAGAGGAGGAGGGAGGGATTTCTCCAGAGGTAGACTGTGCCCAAGCTTTAGAGGACACCCACCGATGCTGCCCTAGATCTCAGGGTGAACGGCAGGCTGGCATGACTGCAAGGGCCACACTGATTCAGCAGCTAGCAGCGTTTCATCTGATTGCCTCTAAGCCTTTATGACCTATGATCCTAAAACTCACCTTCCAGCATGGAGACCTATCATTCTGCAATAACCCACGGCCATGCAGAATGACATTTCCACTGCCAACATTCTCCAACATCACAGAGCATGGAAATACAGCAAACCTGGGACCCCACGGTCACTCCCACCCACCCAATGAAATTCCATCCCCCCCCCCCCCCCTTTGCCATAAATCATCAATAACACATATCAATGTGAACATATAAACAAGTGATATTATAATGAAAACAAAAGAGCAGACAAATGTGGATAACATCACCCAGGTAACCCACTAAGTGAAATCAATGGCATGGCACCTTTTTTTCCCCACCACTTCTACGGGGTGCTCCTCCTATGGCAGTGGATGAGGTGGAGGCACCCTGCTCCCTACTCTCTGCCTCTGGCTGAGATGCCCGTGGCTTCTGTCCTCTTCTTGGTGGTGCCCATCAGGGCTGCTCCACAGGCTGCTGCGCCTGCGTCACTACAGGAGCAGCCTCTCTCACTGACCCTTTGCACACAGATGGTTCCTGAGTTAGAGGGCACAAGTGGCTGAAGTATGACTCTGGTGCCCCAAGGGGTGGCCCCTTCATTGGCTGCTTCAACTGCCTCAGCCCTGCTGAATGAGGCCACTGACTGGAACAGAGCTGGCATCCACTCTGAACATCTCAGCGCAATCAGTGACACTGAGCAGTCAATGCTACGGAGAGTCTCACTCATTCTGTGCATATCAGTGCGCAGCTTCTGCACTCATTCAGAGTGGTGCTACACATGGATCTCCAAGAAGTAGCCCAATCTCTCAATGGAGGAGCTCATGAGAATGAATCCCTGAGTCATGACAGAGCATATGTGCTGCACAGACTCCTCCATTGCCTGCCCATGGCTCCTCAAGGCCTCATGAACTCAGACAAATGGGAACTTATCTGCCTCTGGTTGTCAAGGGAGACCCTGTTTGTTTGTGACACCCGAGGCCCAGTATCTTCACCCAGCGGAGTATCGTTGTGTGTATCCTCCATCCTCTGAGGGGACTGCCCACAGATGACTCTGCCTCACGCTCCTCCTCCTGCTCACATGTGATGTGAGGTTCAATCAGCGCTTTCTGTTCTATGATACTTTGGGGCTCAACCAAGGTGAGCATGTTTGCGCTGGTGGAAGGTGCGGAGGAATGATGTGACAGTGCTGGCTCCATTAAGTCTCCACCAATGCCCCCCACCCGCCAAGGACAGCAGCGACCATTGTGCTTGTGCACTCTCCTCTTCCTCTGCAACTGGTCCTGTGGAAACACAAGAAAATGGAAATGAGAACTCAGCCCACTCAGCAAGTGCCCCAGCACAACCATCCCCTTAAATGAAAGTGATCAAAGATCCACAGCACACATTGAGCAGGAGTCTCTTCCATGCCCTTCACCTCAGGATAGAGCTATCAAGTGACTCTGCTGTTCATGGTCACCCATCTCACCATCCCCAATGGTCTGACCATCGGCACCCTGGAGATCTCCAGCGCCGCCTCCTCCATCAGGAGACTGTGAAGGTTGGCCACATCACCACCCATTCAAGCCATTTCCCAAGCGTTGTGGGCTCTCTTTTCCTGCAGGATGAGGGAAGAGTGATTCATGAATAGGCTGCCCTCCCTCATCTCTTCCAGCATGACATTCACAGCATAGCACCCGATATGTGAGGGTGGCTGCTGTCTCAGTGATGCAATTGGATACTTGTTCTGACAATGTTAGGGAGAACTATGGACATTTTGTGAGGTCAGTTTGTTTGCATGCTGGTGTAAACGGAGTTGGTGACCTGTCAGCTGGGTGCCACTGGCCACTCACCTTTCCAGACCTTATCAGTCATTAAATCTCTTCCGACACTGTACCCACGTCCTTCGGGTCACTGCTTGTCTGCTGACCTCTGTTGCCATCTCCATCCAGGCTCTCTTTATGCCTCTTGCAAGGTTCCTTTTCCCAGATGCCAGGATTAAAACAATGTGGCTGTCCCCATCTGCCTCTGGTAATGGCTCGTGGGGTGGGGGGAGGGGCATCAGAGAAGCGTGGGGCCATGGCTTCGCTGGCCCTTTCACTCCATTGTGGATCCATTGTGAATGGTATATCCATTACTGAATCCTGTATCCAGACCACTTCCGGTGCTGCTAATTGGGTGCTGAGCTCACCCCCAGGCCAATTAGGCCCTTTGCATTTAAAAGTAGCATTGCATCATCAAGCTGACGCAGTGCAGGGTAGAGACTAGAAATGTTTCAGGCATCAGGTTCCCGACCCCAGTACGAAATTTCCCGCCCTGAACTCAGATCTGAACTCCATGGATTGGAGATTCATTTCGTCCACGTACAAAGTCACATTTTGAAGACCTGGAAAAGACTGTTCCATCCAAGCGTCAGGTTGCTTATTGGGCTGTGTTATTCTATAAACGGTACTGATGGACTGGTTCTATCTTTATTGTTTCAAGCGTTCAATTTTAAGTAGCTTGCTGTGTCTATTGTTTTTGCCTATTTCATTTTAAATTAATTTGGCTATTAGTGTTAGTCTACAAACATTGGTCTGATAGTGTGATATTTACTACCTTTTGAAGAAGGCAGGAGAATGTGATAGGCTTCCCACATAAGAGCATAAGAAATAGGAGCAGGTGTCGGCTATTCGGCCCCTCAAGCCTGCCCCACCATTCAATAAGATCACGGCTGATCTGCCCCAGACCTCAACTCCTTTTTCGTGCTAGCTCCTCATAGCCCTCAACTCCCCAACATTTCAAAAATCTGTCTACCTCCTCTTTAAATACTTTCACTGATGTAGCCTGACAACTCACTGGGGTAGAGAATTCCAGACATTCACTACCCTCTGAAAGAAGAAATTCCATCGCATCTCAGTTTTAAATGAGTGTCCCCTTATTCTGTAACTATGTCCCCTAGTTCGAGATTCCCCCATTAGTGGAAACATCTTCTCAACATCTACCCTGTCAAGCCCCCTCAGAATCTTGTACGTTTCAATAAGATCACCCCTCATTCTTCTAAACTCTAATGAATAAAGGCCTAACTTGTTTAGCCATTCTTGATAAGTCAACCCCTTCATCCCAGGAATCAGCATAGTGAATCTCTTTTGAACTGCCTCCAATGCCAGTATATCCTTTCTTAAATACGGGGACCAAAACTGTACACAGTACTCCAGGTGCGGCCTTACCAACACCTTGTACAGTTGTAACAAGGCATCCTTATTTTTAAACTCCAACCTCCTAGCAATAAAGACCAAAATTCCATTTGCCTTCTTAATTAGTTGCTGCACCTGCATGCTAACTTTTTGTGTTTAAGTCGCAAGAACACCAGATCCCTCAATACTGCATTTTTTGGAGTCTCTCTCCATTTAAATAATAGTCTGCCTTTTGATTCTTCCAACCAAAGTGCATGGCCTCACACTTTCCTACATTAAACTCCATCTGCCAAGTTTTTTCCCACTCACTCAACCCTATCTATGATCCTGTTGCACATTACTTGTGTCCTCATCACAACATGCCCTCCCACCTATTTTTGTATCGTCAGCAAATTTGGTTATATTACACTCTGTCCCCTCCTCCAAGTCACTAATATACATGGTAAATAATTGAGGCCCTGGGACTGATCCTTGTGGCACTCCACTAGTTACATCTTTCCAACTTGAAAAAGACCCATTAATCCTGACTCTCTGTGTTCTGTGAGTTAACCAATCCTCAATCCATGCTAGTACAGTGAACTATCTTGTGCAATAATCTTTTATGTGGCACCTTGTCGAATGCCTTCTGGAAATCTGAATACACTACATCTACCGGTTCCCCTTTTATCAACTCTGCTTGTTATATCCTCCAAGAACCTAACAAACTTGTCAAACATGATTTCCCTTTCACAAAACCACGTTGTCTCTGTTTGATTGCTTTAAGCTTTTCTAAATGTCCTGTTAACTCTTCCTTAATTCTAGCATTTTCCCAATGACCGATATTAGGCTGACTGGCCTATAGTTTCCTGCTTTTTGTCTCCCTCCCTTCTTGAATAGGGGTGTCACATTAGCGGTTTTCCAATCCGCTGGGACCCTCCAGGAATCCAGTGAGTTCTGGAATATTTCGACCAATGCCTCTAATATCTCTGCAGCCACTTACTTTAAAACCCTTGGATGTAGGACATCAGGTCCTGGCAACTTGTCTGCCTTTAGTCCCATTAGTTTGTCAAATATTTTGGCCCTCGTGACAGAGACTGTTACAAGATCTTTCCTCCCATTAGCTCCTTGTTTATCTGACATCCGTGGGCTGTTTACAGTGTCCTCCACCGTGAAGACTGATGCAAAATATTGGTTTAAATTACCTGCTATTTCCCTGTTCCCCGTTATCAATTCTCCAGTCGCATCCTCCAAGGGTCCCACACTCACTTTAGCTACTCTTTTTTTATACCCGTAGAAGCTGTCCAGACTGGCCAAGAGAGTGTGGGAAAATGGCGCACTGACACGGAACACAAAAGTCCGAGTGTATCAAGCCTGTGTCCTCAGTACCTTGCTCTATGGCAGCGAGGCCTGGACAACGTATGCCAGCCAAGAGCGACGTCTCAATTCATTCCATCTTTGCTGCCTCCGGAGAATACTTGGCATCAGGTGGCAGGACCGTATCTCCAACACAGAAGTCCTCGAGGTGGCCAACATCCCCAGCTTGTACACACTACTGAGTCAGCGGCGCTTGAGATGGCTTGGCCATGTGAGCCGCATGGAAGATGGCAGGATCCCCAAAGACACATTGTACAGCGAGCTCGCCACTGGTATCAGACCCATCGGCCGTCCATGTCTCCGCTTTAAAGACGTCTGCAAACGCGACATGAAATCCTGTGACATTGATCACAAGTCGTGGGAGTCAGTTGCCAGCGTTCGCCAGAGCTGGCGGGCAGCCATAAAGACAGGGCTAAAATGTGGCGAGTCGAAGAGACTTAGTAGTTGGCAGGAAAAAAGACAGAGGCGCAAGGGGAGAGCCAACTGTGTAACAGCCCCGACAAACAACTTTCTCTGCAGCACCTGTGGAAGAGCCTGTCACTCTAGAATTGGCCTTTATAGCCACTCCAGGCGCTGCTTCACAAACTACTGACCACCTCCAGGTGCGTATCCATTGTCTCTCGGGATAAGGAGGCCAAAGAAGAAGAAAAAAAGAAAGAAGCTCTTGCTCTTTGTTTTTATATTTCTTGCCAATGTAACATAAACCATGATTAGGGGATAATCACATTATACACTATCCAAACAAAGGCACTGGTTTCATTTGTTAGGATTTTCTTTAATGAAGAGAGCACAAAAGTTTTAGGAGTGATCCAGACCACAATGGAAACATACGGGGGGCTAAATTGGATAGTCCCCGAAATCGGGCGCAGGGATTGCAAAGTGCGATTCTCCCACGCCCGATCAAAGTGATGCAGGCTTTGTGCTGCCTGCTGATTATAATGATTATGGTATGCAACCCAGTGCTGAATCTGCTGCTGAGTGGTTGCACACATAGAAACATAGAAAATAGGAGCAGGAGTAGGCCATTTGGCCCTTCGAGCCTGCTCCACCATTTATTATGATTATGGCTGACCATCCAACTCAGTAACCTGATCCCTTTAGACCCAAGAGCTATATCTAACTCCTTCTTGAAAACATACAATGTTTTGGTCTCAACTGCTTTCTGTGGTAGTGAATTCCACAGGCTCATCACTCTCCTGAAGAAATTTCTCCTCATTTCAGTCCTGAAAGGTTTACCCCGTATCCTTAGACTATGACCACTGGTTCTGGACTCCCCCACCGTCGGAACATCCTTCCTGCAACTAGCCTGTCAAGTCCTGTTAGAATTTTAAAGGTTTCTATGAGATCCGCCTCACTCTTCTGAACTCCAGCGAATATAATCCTACCCGACTCAATCTCTTCTCATACGTCAGTCCCACCATCCCAGGAATCAGTCTGGTAAACTTTCACTGCACTCCCTCTATAGCAAGAACATCCTTCCTCAGATAAGGAGACCAAAATCTCACACAATATTCCAGGTGTGGCCTCACCAAGGCCCTGTATAATTGCAGTAAGACATCCCCGCTCCTGTACTCGAATCCTCTCGCTATGAAGGCCAACACACCTTAGCAGGGGGCTCAGTTTCACTTAAAGCTGGCCTGCATTTCTTAAAGTTGAGGTGCATTCTGACTTCAGCAAGGGTTGGAGACCTGTGACAATGTACAGAAATAGCACAACAGGCCAAAAATGTTTCTCAGATGATGCTGGAGGCCTTGGTGCAGGAGGTGCATGGGAGAAAGAGGTGCTCTGCCCTAGTGAGCCAGGAGGCTCTTCAGACAGATCCTGAGAAGGTAATGGGAGCAGATAGCTGTTGCGGTCAACGCCAGCAGTCTAGCTCCAAGGACCTGGATGCAGTGCCGCAAGAAGTTTAATGACCTTACACGAGTAATCAAGGTCAGTGATGACATCTCCACATGTCATATCCTACCAACTGCACCGCTAGCCTTGCATGCTGCTCCATTCATCACAACCTCTTCACTCACCTACCAACAATCTCTATCAATCAGGACACATACCTCATTCATAACCTCGCCTCACCCTCACATACTTAGCACTGCTGCAAGCCTCACACTTACATCTCACAGCTTGCACACACTGCCATCTATTCAACTGTGGCAGGCACACTCCCCAAACACAATGCATCACACTCATTGACACATTTGCCTCTCTCTTGTAGGGCAAGGTGGCACATAATAGGCAGCAGCAGCGACTAAGCAGCAGGAGGCAGGCGCAACAGCATGTACTTACCTCCATGGAGGAGACGGTGCTGGAAATTATTGAAACCATCGTCATTGAGGCCATGGCCAGCGTTGTGGCTGAAACCATCAAGGATGGTATGTTCCTGCCTGATCCATCTTCTCACCCACTTCACCCTCATCCTCAACCACTACAGATGGTGTAACCATGCACCTTTGCTTTCCCCTTCTCCCCCACCCCAACCCTTCCCTTGTCCCTTTATGTTTACAGATGCCCAAGAACTACAGCCTGGCCAGCCAGTGATGCAGGAAGCTGAAGACCGAGAGAGAGAACAGACTGAGGAGGAAGAAACACCGTCATTCAATCTGACATTTGCAGCCACCAGTACAGATACTGGCACTGAGTGTACCTTAGAGGGGAACGTAGAGGTGGGTTCTGCATGTGGTGAGTCACTGAGCACTCGTGGCCTGAAGCCAGGGCAAAGGATGGTGCAGGTGTCAGCTCCCCAGAGCATTTAATCCCACACTAGTTCCACTGCAAAAGACTCAAATCACGACTTTGATGCGATCAGCGTACAGAAAAAAGCAAATGGGAGTGCACACAGAAATGCTTGGTGCTTTGGATGGCCTGCCACAGAGCCCATGAAGAAGCATGGAGTCCAGCTCCAACTTGGCAAAGGGATTTCTGCAGAGTTTAGAGCCCATCCTTTCCAGCGTTGGAAACTCCATGAGAACGCTTGCAGGCCCGACCTTGCTGCAGCATCTGATGGTCCATGTCTCAGAATCCATTGCAGCACAAGCAGAAGCCACCCATCGTCTGACTGCTGCAGTGGAAGCTCAGAATGAGTTCATAAAATCTTTGCTTGTTGCCATGCAGGCCCAGACTGCTGCCAGCATGGCATGCGGATGCCCGTGCTCAAAGGGGCTTCCAGGCTCTCACAGCAGTCTAGCAATCTGTTATTTTGTAGTGCCTTTTATTTCAAGAATTTGGCCGAGAACGCTGTGATGACAATTAACATACTCTGATATGGGAATATAAACTAAATATTATTTATCTGATACTGGAATGTGCATTGACTGTCATTGATCATATACATGCACTGACTGCTATTGGTCTGAATAGTAAAGTCACATAAGGGAACAAAGTAACCACTTTTCACACCCAGCTGTCCTGCAATACATTATCTATGTGTGGCCTTGGCAGAATTCAGCACTTTACCCAGACACCAGCAATTAATTACTCCAAATGTCATACAAGCCACATTCCAGTTTTGAACAACATTCGCATCTGATCTCACAATGAAAGACCCCACCTATTCTTTGAATTAAAAATGAAAGTACTTATGATTTAGTGACGAAAGAGTGAGCTTGATGGCTCATAAGGCATTTCCTCAGTCCATGTCTTATCATTAATTTAATTGAATTTGGAACAAGACAGTTAAAATGAATAGTACAATACTATAAATATATCACTGTGCTCTCAGATTGTACACAAGTCAAACATCACTGTTCCATTTCTTTTTTCATAATATAACCTAAAATGATCAAGGATGACTGATACTATGTAATGAAGGTTTGCTGTGAGCTTGTTCTGTTCATGCAAAACCTGTCTGACTAGATGTTTCCTGCTGTGGCGATGTGAGGAATTTGCATTGCTTATGTTGTATCGCTCAGCTTGCTAGAGGAGGGACCTTGCATTGCCCAATCTCTGTTACTATGCTTGTTGCTAAGGGAAGTGATAACTTTACATTGCCCAATACTGATCAGGAAAGGCTGAACAGACTTTGTCCAGGAAAGATAAGGCTGACAGGTGACTTAATAGAAGTCTTTAATATTACGAAAGGGTTTGGCAGGGTTGTCATGCAAAATATGTTCCCACTTGTCAAGGGAGTCCAAAACCAGAGGTCATAAAAATAGGATAGTCACTAATAATCCAAAAGGGAATTCATGAGACATTTACTGATAAGAAACAGAGTGCATTACCACATGGAGTAGTTGCAGTGAATAGCATAGACGCATTTAAGAAGAAGATTGATTGGCACACGAGGGAGAAAAGAATAGAAGTTATGCTATTATGATGGGGTTAGATGAAAATAGGTGGGAGGAGCCTTGTATGGAGCATAAATGTTGGCAAAGACCAGTTGGAAAGAAAGGCTTGTTTCTGTGCTGTAGTCTCTTATGTAACCTTGTTATTAGAGGCATATTGAGGTAAAGCATTGCCAAGCCTTTATTACTGTTGTTGCTGTTGGAGGATCTGAAGACTATACATTCCCCAGCTTATATCCTTGCACTGAATACTGGAAGAGATATGGTTCTGCATCCCGATTTTCCAATTGGTTTCACCCACATACAGGAATCAACGGGTAAAACTGGTCAAAATTCAGGTCAGCAAACCATAGCACTGTCATTTTCACCTGCCAATATTTTGCTCTGGTGACAGTGGTGCTTGCTTGTTTAATTGTTTGCTTATGTTAATAAGGCCCCAGTTATGTTTTTCTTTATGCAATTTCCCAGCATTCCTGCAACAAGATGGAAAGGAGAATTTAGTTTGCTCTTGTCAATGTAGTTTTCAGGTAATTCTCTGAGGCACATTGCAGGCATTGATGTTATGTCCTAACCTCGTTAATCATGCCACAATGTGTACCCAGGCGAATTCCCCAGATATTGTGCTTTTTGGAGGAAGCAGAGGAGAGATGCAGGGCAAGTCTGGTGCCACCCACCTGACATTTCCCCCCACACCTATATTGAGAGATTGAGACAGGCATACCAATCAGGAAATAACTATCAGGGAAGACTCAACAGGCTGAGGCTCTTTTCTCTGTGGGGTGACCTAACAGAGGTCTTCATAATTATGAAGGGGTTTGATAGCGTAGATGGAGAGAAGATGTTTCCACTTGTGGGGAGTCCAAAACTAGGAGTCATAGATTTAGGATAGTCACAAATAAATTAATAAAGAATTCATTAAAAAAAACTTTTTACTTGGGGATGATTAGAATGTGGATCATTACCTACATAAATCGGAAAGGTTAGCAACAGCCACAAAATAATCCTTGGGTGTTTAAGGAAAACATCCTTTAACATGAGGCTAAAGATGATTGGGGAAAGGGAGGGGTTAATTGGAAATCAGCCAGGATAAAAGATGCCTTGTCTTTGTCCCTGTACGACTGAGAGATTTTCAAACAAACGAGACGAGAGAGAGTGAGCGAAGAAGCTTAAAGACCAAAGCTCAAAGACCAAAAGCTGCAAGATAAACAAGTCGTGCGCTCTACCATCCACTTCCTGACATGGGTAGTATAATCTGCATTAGATTGTTAATCACTGCCTGAGTTTGTGACTATAGTTTATCTGAAAACTGAATAAATTTATCCTTACTTTATCTCAATAAAGCTTTGCTGCCAAGTCTGTTCCTGCCTTAGAAGGGTGCATAAACCCTCACTATCTTACAATGAAATACTTAAGGTGAATAGTATAGATGCATTTAAGGGGAAGCTAGATAAGTAACGGGGGCAGAAAGTAAGAGAAGTATAATTTAAGAGGTACTATTTTGAGGGGGGTACAAGAACAGAGGGACCCCACAATGCGTGTTCTCAAATCCATGAAAGTGGTAGGGCAAATTGATAAGGCAGGTAAGACAACATGTGGGATACTAGGCTTTGTAAATAGGGGCATTGAATACAAAAACATGCTAAACCTTTACAAACCACAGGTTGGGCATCAGCAGGATTGTTGTGTCCAATTCTGGGCACATTACTTAAGAAGGGATGTCAAAGCCTTGGGGAGGGTACAGAGGAAGGTTACCAAGATGATATCAGGGATGAGGGGCTTCAGTTATGTGGAGAGATTGGAGAAACTGGGATTATATTCCTTAATGCAAAGAAGGATAAGAGAAAATCTCATGGCGGTATTCAAAATTATGAGGGGTTTTGAGAGAGTGAGTGGGGAGAAACCGTTTCCTCTGGAAAGTGGATCGATAACCAGTGGTCATAGATTTAAAATAATTGACAAAAGAACTAGAGGGAAAATGATGAGAAATTATTTCATACAGAGGGTTGTTATGAACTTGAATGCATTACCTGAAGGGGATTCAATTGGAACTTTCAAAAGGCAGTTAGACATATATTTGAAGTGGAGAAATTTGCAGGGTTATAGGGAAAAAGCTGGGGTGCAAGATTAAACTGGACAGCACTTTCAAAGAGATGCACGATGGGCCAATGGTCCCCTTCTGTGCTGTAAGATTCTATGATTCCAAGGATGTCTGGATAGGATTAGATGAAGTAGAGAGGGAGGAGGCTGGTGTGGAGGATAAACATTGGCATAGACCTTTTGGGCCAAATGGCCTGTTTCAGTGCTGTAGGTTCTATGTAATTTGATGTATCTACCACTGTTGGAGGGCAGAGCTCGTGCAGGCTGTGATTCACAAGGGAGGCTGTGACTGAATGGTACCACATGTGACAAAATGACTTGCAGCCAAACTCATTCACAGGTAAAGCACTGCCAGCAACTGGAACGGTTACAGTAGCTCTTAATTTCTCTGCTTCTGGGCCATTCCCAGGTGCCACTAAAACATCACCTGTATTAGTCAATCTGCAGCACATAGATAAATAAAGCAAGTGTTTTCTTGAGTGAGCAATTTCATCATCTTCATGGACAACCCAAAGCAGCATGAGAGGGCTGTGTAATATTACCTAATAGTAGGATTCCTGAAGGACTCACAAATTCTGGATTGATCCCAGCGCAGTCCATGTAGTGCTGCTCCCTGTAGGAATTCCAGTCTGGGAATGTCCAGCTCATTTGTTAGCATCAGCACTAGATTGCACAGGTCAATGGCTGCTTCCAAAGTATCTGTCACAATACATTTATATTAAAGCAGTCCATGGTTTCACTAGTAAATCAACTCAAATGGCAAACCTCCTGATCAGCCAAGTCCACAGTTCAAGAAAGCTCTGCAATGGCCCAGTACACCAGCTGAGCACAGCTATAATACAGATACGTTTGCGTGCACCATCAAGTACACTCTTGGCTTATTGAACCAGCACTTTACGTGCATGCATAGATCTAGGGGAAGAACTGCATACAGCCCTGTAAGTGTTTCAAAGAGTTTCATAGTAGTGTTTTACAGACTGCACAAAGCCCCCATGCACTGCAAGGAGAGCCTGAAGAGGCTGCGGAACAGAACCTGATGCCAACTGCAAGAATTACTCATGAAGCTGCCATACAGGAGATCTTGGGGGTGATTTTCAAGTGGAGAGTAAATTGGGCAGGTGATGAACACACCTGAAGGAGTCAACCGGTCATTTTCATGGTCAAGTCTAAATGTTAACAACACAAAATGTGCTCCCAGCAGACAGCTCACTGATTAGGACTGCCAAAGTTACATCTCTTAGATTCTCTGCAGGACCCTACTTTAATCTCAGTGCTAGCAATCCTTTCCATAGAAGTCATTAGGAAACTCTTCACTGACCCTCCTTTCTGCCTGCACTCACACCCTCAAACCCTGTTACTGGCCCCACAGTAACTGCTATCTCCTTTGGGCTTCGCTCATTGCTTCTTCCTGTCATCACGCACATGATGCTAAGTGCCTCGTACATGGTGAAAACCCTCAAGCAATGCACATATTAATGCACTTCACTCTTTTTGCAGGAGAAAAATGGCACACAACAGGAGGGAGACAACCACTGCAGGAGGAGGCCTTGCCACTGCAGACACTGACACCAATTTAAGGGGCCATCCTCAACATTATTGGAAGACAAAAGTCACGCAGGATCAGAAATAGCCAAGATGGAGGCCAAACATAGCAGACATCTTTCCTTCCTTTAACTTTCTACTTTAAACTCTCAGTTAAAGCCTCGCATAGTCAGTATGACAACCAGGTGGTGCATTGCACTGCCATTAATCTGCTACTGCTTACCTCTGCCGTTACATGTGAGCCTTGTCCCTCTCTCTTTCCTCTGTCCATTAGATGACTCAGGGATTGTAGCCACATAGACTGAGATGGAAACCCTCTAAAAGATGCACTCTTACCCTTCCAAGCTCTAGCACTCCATGTGGTATAGTGAGTTAGAGGGGTCTGTACTGGGTGATTCACTAAGCACAACAAAGTAGGAGGAGGTGCCGGTGGAGGGACAGCCCAAGGCACAGCTAATCACAAGGCCATCCTGTGTTCAAGATCTGCTTAAGAGGATAGAAATGCAATCTTTAGAGGCCAAGACCTTAAAAGAAATTTGCTTTCCGCACACAGCAATTGCTCAATGCATTGGGCTTCCTGTCAGGTATCTGTCGCTATGGAGTTCTGATGTATGGCACCAACACTCTGCAGTCAACCATGGGGCGTATGACTACCTCAATGATGCTGCAGCTGGGGCCTCCCTGCAGGAACCTCTGGTACTGCTTTGGGTGGGCTGGGAGACAGAATGCATCGGGGCTTCAATCAGATCACTATCTTCTTCAGTCTGCTCTCCTACAGATCAGTAGCTGCAGGTCAATAGCAGGGACAGTCATGCAATGGGAATTGAATATGTTGCCATCATTCAGGATGACACCACATCCGGATTCCTGAGATCCCTGAACCATTGTCCAAGCTAGTGCCAGATATCCAGCTGGACCAGACTGCGCAGCAGCTACTGAGTTCCTAAATCCTGCAGCCTCGTCCCCTCAGGCCCAAGCTCCTCAAGGTGGCTACAAGAGCAGGTCAGAGGTTGGGAATTCTGTGGCAAGTACTCACCTCATGACTCCCCAAAGCCTGTCCACCATCTACAAGGCATAAGTCAGGAGTGTGATGGAATATTTTCCACTTGCCTGGATAGTGCAGTTCCAACAACACTCAAAAAGCTCGACAGCATCCGGGGCAAAGTTGCCTTCTTGATTGGCGCACCATCCACACCTTAAACATTAACTCTAAGATTTTTTTTGTGAATCTTAATAATTACAAGGATTCGAGCTGACTCCCATATTGGTTAGAGGATCACGGTGTTATTGTAAGAAGCAATACAGAAATTAATCATAATGCACATAATTAATTAGCAGTAATTAACAGCAGTTACATTTCAGGTCTGTGACCTTTTATCTGAATTCAGGCTGCCAAACCTGTTGAGTATTTCTAGTACTTTCCAGCATCCACAGTATTTTGCTTTTGTAACAGTAATTACATCCCTCACTTCAGGCGTAATAAACTTTAACTTAAATACTTCACTATCGTGATGATTATCCTGGCCCATCGGCTGCATCACGCAGTAGACTGATTCCAGTCTTTGTGCGAACAAGGTATGGTTCTCATTGGATTTTTGCTTGGTGTCACAGCATTCCTGAACTATATCAATATCCCCAATACCCGAATGGATCAACAATTCTGTTACAAATTGAGGGAAATTTCCAGCTCCCTATATTGTGTTGGCAGGGACACAGGCCTCATCGCCCACCTCACAAGTGCTCAACGCTTCCCGCTTGTTATCATTGTTGTCCAATTCAGGGTGGTATGTCCCAAACTGGAAGATTCTACTGTTCACCTCGATGGGGGCATTTCTATCTTAATATCTCCCAATTCACATGCCAAGGCAGAACATTCCTCAGGTTTTAGAGGCCTGTTGGTGGTAAACATCATTTGTATCACTGATCCCCCTCCCTGTATCCCTCTATCTTCTGTCTGCAAGGTCAACAATTTCACAGGAACCCCAACGGGTGTGTTCGCTTTCCCAATTCATCCCAGTTGACCCTGTCATCATTATCCCACATTGAGTCTGTTACTGTGTTGACAGTCACTGCTGAGTCTATTGTTGACAGTTTGCCTAATTTCTCCTCTTGTTCCAGGATTTTAAGGTAACAATATCTATGATTGGTGACTCAGGCAGGCTGACTGATCGTTTTTTTATTCATTTTGTGGGATGTGGGCATCGCCGGCTAGAGCAGCATTTATTGCCCATCCCTAATTGCCCTTGAACTGAGTGGCTTGCTAGGCCATTTCAAAGGGCATTTAAGAGTCAACCACATTGCTATGGGTCTGGAGTCACATGTAGGCCAGACCAGGTAAGGACGGCAGGTTTCCTTCCCTAATGGACATTAGTCATTACTTCCCTTAGTGCTCCTCCAGCATCTTTTAATTCTCTGGTTCATATGATAATCTGTTTTTCCAATTCTAAATTACGTTCCTCAGTTTTGTCCTGTCGTATGACAGCCGCCACTGCCCCAGCAAGACTCAATTGATATTCAATTTATCAGTTCAATTGCTAACTCCAACCTCATAGATGGTCTTCTCTTTTTCTCTTTGCTCATTCTCTTCCTTTTCCCTTTGTTTGCTATCTTGGGCAATGAAATGAGCGGCATAGACAAGCATCTTCCTTGCCTTGTCTAACTTAAGCTGTTCTGCGCTGTAGCTGCTGTGTTACATCACTATACTTGGCTGACCCTTCGTGAGACAATTACTCACCAGATTCTGCACATCAATCGAACCTGTTTCTAACAACTTTTTCTTGAAAGCCTCTTTCACAGTAGACATCCTGCCACACTTTTGATTACTGGCAGGTGGGAATACCCTCCTACATTTCGTTTCCAAGTTCCCTTCTACACCTCGTAGTTGATCAGTCTATTGGACAGTAGATCATATAGCACTTGTCAAAATTGCCCCAAGATCATCAATGAGTCAGTCTTTGCATGGGCCACCAATTTTGTAAGATTTTCTGTGAATCTTAATTATTATAAGGATTCAAGCAGACTCCCATACTGGTTAGAGGATCAAGGTTTTATTGCAACAAGCGATACAGAAATTAATTGTAATATACATAGTTAATTAGTTTTAGGTACTACCTGCATTTCGACTGGACAGGACAGCATGCACAGACAGGCTTAGAAGGCGTTAGGCTTCCCTGTTAGCCCGCATTAACGTCCGTCTTACAGAAGTTTGAAGATTTGTCTTGCTGGTGCTGATCTCCTCCAACTCTTCTCTTGGTCGTTCATTAGAAACCCCTCTTCCTTATACCTTTCTTCCTTGGCCACATGACCCAATGGATCAATCATCGATCATAAGCACTTCTCTAAAAATCTCCAACTTGTCTGAACAATGGGTTTTAAATAATCCCCTGCTCACACAGGCAGTTCACACCTCTAGAAAATCATTCAAGCAGCTGTATCTTTAAATGTACACAAAGTATTACATTAATAAAAGCAATAAGACAAACATCAGTGAAATGAATAGTCAGATTATTTGTAAGTAGATTAATCACAATAGCCCTACAGGTAGTCTTACAACTTCCTCCACCACCAGTGCACAGTGACAGCAGTGTGTACCATCTAAAAGATGCACTGCAGCAACTCACCAAGGTTCCTTCAACAGCACCTTCCAAATCCAAAACGTCCACCACCCAGAAGAACAAGAGCACCAAGGGCATAGGAACACCACCTCCTGCTAGTTCCCCTCCAAGTTACATACCTTCCTGACTTGGAACTATATCACTGTTCCTTCATCAGCACTGGGTCAAAATCCTAACAGCACTGTGGGTGTACCTACACCACATAGACCGCAGTGGTTCAAGAAGGTGGCTCACCACCACCTTCTCAAGGGTAATTAGGGACGGACAATAAATGTTGGCCATCCAAGTAATGCCCACATTCCATGACCAAATAAAAAAATGCCCACATCCCATGAACAAGTAAAAAAAACTGTCACCGCCTCCCAGAGAAACACAGTGTGTTTACACACTGCTCCTGACAGTACAGCAGGCATATTTGGAGATCAGGGGATCCTCCAGCTACAGCTGTTTGCTCCTTCTTCCATTGCTGCTCCTGATTCTGCCAGTGTGCGATTCTCAGCTGACCCTATGAAGATATAAGTATACTGTCTGAAGCCCATACAGAATTCATGAGGTTCAGCAGCAACTACAAATAAGGTAAAAATAGCCTAAGCAGTAAAACCCCGCTGCATAATATAAGAAAAATGTCTCCCAAAACGTTCTACTGCTATACCTGAGAGCGACTTTGAATTCTATTAATTATTGATGAGATGGCCCTCTTCCAGCTTGTATTGGTTATGGTTTGTGGGTTGAAGCAGGAATTGGTGGTAGCAATGAGGCCAGAGTCTAAAATGGAATTGAGGATTACAACAACCTCATTTAACTCTGAGTAGCATATGTTAGTGAGGCTCCCATCTGGATCTGACAGAGCTCAGGCCACTTGGTTTAAGAGCTGCCTGCAGTCAATAAGCCAGCACTTCCATTGCGTGTGCTAGTTTGGTCCTGTTACTGCCCCAATTCCAAGCACTCATGGGGCAGTAGACCACAGAAATTGCCTCAATTCTCTTAATGTGTAAATGTGGCCATTACATTAACAGTCCTGTGTGCACCTGTTCCTTCTATAAATACATCTTCACCTACAGTATCTTAAACCTTAAAGGCAACACGCAGATATCCCATTCTGAACACCCGATGAAACTTCTGGAGGAATATTCTCTGTAAGCACAACAACATCAGTGCAACCAAATTTTCACTCACCAAGCATGTCATGCGTGTGAGCGCTTAATGCTGTTCCCTTTAGTGATAATGTGTGATGTAAGTCCTCTCATGCTTTGTCGAGGTGCTGCCTGGGTGGCAGTTGTTATGATATGTGTGAATAAGAAACCCTTGGGATTGAGGTGGCCTTCCCTCCTGGCTGCTAAGTCCTGCAGTTGTTCAGGCTCAGCACTTCCGCAATGGGTAGCAGGTTGGTGCTGCCTGCTTTGTGACATGTGCAGCCATCGAAGGAGGCTGAGAGGAGAGGGACCCAGAGTGTTGCTACCCTGATATACAGTACCATTCCAAGCATGCCTGCACAGCTGGGCATTAGCTCACCATTGTCACTGATTGATGAGACAATAGATTAATAGCGCCAATGCTGCCAGTGATGCCCTTCCTCAGCTTCTGTTTAGCTGATCTCCAAGCCTGATGAAACTGGCCGCGAAAGTTCTGAAATACCAGGTCTCTATGGCAGCAGCCTGAACCCCCACGAACCTCCCATTGGTTGGCCATAGGTCATCTGGCATGGGGGAGCTCTGCTGTTGATATCTCTGGAATTGCCACAAGCTCCAAGTGAACTGTAGCATTGTGATATCAATATATAAGGCGTGCCCACGTAACTAGTGGTATCCTCCATACAGCCTGCTATGTACTTGGTATGTTCACCAATAACTGCATCAATGTATGATTTTGAGAAGGCATCCTTTTTGAAAGCAGGTTCAGTGATATCAAGATCAAGGCTCATCAGCCAAGAAATGCAATGAACTGGAAGATCCTGTATACCTACTAGCTATTTAGTGCCTTTCTCTTCATTGTTGCACTGCTCTTTACATCACTCACTAAATCTCCCCAAATGGATATATCTAAGTTTTTACTGGGAGGAGCAGAATGAGTGACAGCAAGTACTGTGAAGTGCTCTGTGGCCAAGTCTCCCTGGACCCTGGCTTGGCTTCCTCTGTCATAATGAATGAAAAGGAAGGGGAAAAGATGTTACAGCAATGTCCTCATCAAATGTCTTCAAATCCAGCCTCCAATTGATTTGTGGACAGTGAGTGAATGAGAGAACAAGTGAGAAAGAAGAGTGGGATATATAGTTAGCATTAACCCTGAAGTCTTCCTACTTCTTCAGTGGTCAAAAAGTGAAAGGTTGCAGTGTCATAATGATTTACAGTGACACCAAGTGTTAGCCTGCATCCCATCGAGTGTGATAGAGAGATACAGCACTGAAACAGGCCCTTCAGCCCACCGAGTCTGTGCTGACCATCAAGCACCCATATTGTACTAATCCTACATTCCCTACCATATCCCCACCTTCCCCTACCTACACTAGGGGCAATTTACAATGGCTAATTTATCTATCAATCTGCAAGTCTTTGGCTGTGGGAGGAAACCGGAGCACCTGGCAGAAACCCACACGGTCAGAAGGAGAACTTGCAAACTCCACGCAGGCAGTACCCAGAACTGAACCCGGGTCGCTGGAGCTGTGAGGCTGACCACTGCGCCACTGTGCCGCCCGATGATGATGATCATGATGACATGACATCACACAGCTATATTGGATGGGATGATTTCTTTGGACTGAATGTAAGGCTGGTGGTGCTAAGTGTACAGATTGGCCTTCGAGGCAAACATCAAAACTAATTTAAGGTAACACGAAGGAAAGGTAATTGGAAGTAGCATAAATGCTAAATACACTGAATTAATTGAAGATAACAGCAGGTTCTATTACTTTAGCTGACCTGGTAAGGTCATTATAATTCTTCCTACGTTGCCTCCAGGTAAGCAATATGTTGCTCACTGATGCTGGGAATCACCTCCTATCATTCTTGTTGGGTAGCTTCCTGGGGATCCTTGGCACCTCAACACAATGTGAACCCTTTTTCTGTGCTTGTTTCCTCCATCAGAATTTCTGTTGCTGCACAAGAGAAAATTGGCATCTGTGCCCTGTTGAACATGCTTGCAGATGTATTACCAAACAGAAAGCACTGCCTTGCAAACTACAATGAGTACCCCTTTAAGCAGCTGTTTTTCTTCAAAGCCTGTGAAGGCACAGTTTTCCAGTCTGCAACAGGCAAGCTCCCAACAGAGGTGTTTTTTGTTCAGAGAGGGCCACCCTGCCACCCTGCCACCGCCCCACCCTGAGATTATAGAAGTGCTCTTGAGATCATAAATACATAGGGAGGGGAAGGGTGAGTGTATTTCTGGGTGGCTGGTCTTCTCACTAAAACTGGAATGGAAAATCTAGTCTGTGAAGTCTTTGCAATGATTAATCTTTGTCTCTGTGGTTTGCTGCTGGACAATACAATGTATATATGTATAGCTCAATCTACGTCACTGTGGTTGTAGTGGGGGAGTTGAAGGCGATGTAGTAACTGAATTATACAGCACAGTTCTGTTGGAGGAACCAACGACTTTACACTGTCTAACTTCTGTACACTAGACAAGCTTCCTTCTTAGGGGTGGAAGGAAACAAAGGTTTTGCTGCATGGCTGTGACTAAACTTGCTGGAGAAGGGAAGCATTTCTTAGCTGCTTTATATTCTTTGGGTAAAACCCGTTTATGTACTTTCACTATTGTCTGCGTTTATGCAGTTTTCTTTGCTCTTCTTGTAGCTCCTACTTTACCAACCTGCTCCAGGCAAGGCTGGAGACACTGTCAATATTTGTAGTGACTGCCCTTCATCCAAGATGAGGCATAAAACCCTTTCCCATAAGCCGGTGTTTTTCAAGCTCTATGGCTCTTGCCATTTGTCAATGCGGCTTACAAAGCCTCCTATGGTTTCAGGTTGGATTTGACAGAGCCCACTTGTTGCATATTACTAGTGGGTCCTGTAATATCCAACCTAAATTGACACCTTTTGTTTTTGCACCTACATAAAAAAATGCTGCTTCAAACTAGGCATTTTCTTACTTTTTGACTCCTTAGAAGAAGAGAATGGTGTAAGCTGTTGTCTGAGTGGGTAGAACAAAGTCCTTGCAATTCCCATTATAGGGCACAGTTAACATGGCCATTTTAAAATGTTCTACAACTCATTCATATTGTGATCCATGTGTGTACTCCATACCGGATTCTCATTGGTTCAATGCTTTCCATATTTACTTTGATTTGTTCCTGCCTGGTTCTTATTGGTCTGATATGTCCATAACTAGTTCTCATTGGTCTGGTGTGTCCTTAACTGGTTCTTCATTGGTTTAGAAATAAAAACAGAAAATTATAGAAACACTTAGCAGGTCTGGCAGCATTTATGGAGAAAAAAAACAGAGTTAACATTTCGGGTTCATGACCTTTCATACAGCCAATTAAGTACTTTTTGAAATGTAGTCACTGTTGTAATGTAGGAAACACAGCTGCCAATTTACATGCAGCAAGTCCCCACAAAACAGAAATGAGAGAAATTACCAGATAATCTGTTTCAGTAATATTGGTCCAGGGAGAAATATTGGCCAGGAATGTAGGAAGAACTCCCCTGCTCTTTGAATAGGATTGATTGAACCAAGAGGACAGATGGGACCTCAGTTTAATGTCTCATCCAAAAAATAACACCTCTGACAGTGCAGCACTGCCTCAGTATTGCGCTGGATTATCAGCTTAGATTATGTGCTGAAAAAGCTGGAATGTGGCTTGAACTCACAATCTTCTCACTCAGACCACTGAGCTAAGGGTGACTAAAACTCTCATGTTGTACTCTATTTGAGACCCCAAACAGTGCAAGACCACCCTTTCTAAAGAAAAAGAGAGAGGTACAAAGCTTCACCTCTGATCTCTCCTCATCTATCTGTGTCAAGGATAGGCTTACTGAGAAGTTAATCAAAGCTACCCCCTTTTATGGTAACGCCCCTTTATATGGGAGCTGTGGTCCATAGAATCATAGAAAGTTTACAGCACAGAAAGAGGCCACTTGGTCCATCGTGCCGACTGAAAACGATCCACCTAGTTTAATCCCACCTTCCAGCATTTGGTCCATAGCCCAGCAGATTATGGCACTTGAGGTGAATATCCAGATTCCTTTTGAATGAGTTGAGGGTTTCTGCCTCAACTACCCTTTCAGGCAGTGAGTTCCAGAGTCATTCCACCCTCTGGGTGAAAACATTTTTCTCATCTCCCCTCTAATCTTTCTACCAATCACTTTAAATTTATCTGACCTCACTGCTAAGGTAAATAGGCCTGTTACGACCAGGTGAGAAAGAGGTCTAGGGTTACCCTTCAGCCTTCACCTGGTCTTACTGTAACAGGGTTTTATTTTTTAAACACACTGTGTTTTTAGCTCCCCTTGGTGAATCCTTGTTCACCGCTTTCCAATTATAAGTAAAGAAACGAGCACAAACAGGCTTTCTTAGGTTTAAAGAAGAAAGGTGAAATTTCATTAAAATTAAAACTCTAATTCTGTTAACGCCTACGGATACATGCCGCACCCGATGCTAGCATGCATACGCGATACACATGCAAATAGAGACAGAAAAGGGCAGAAGAAAAATAAAATGGAAAGGTTTGACGCAATATCTGAAGAGTTTTTTTAACGGGTCTTCGAGCTCACTGTAGAGTTCTTGTTTGTAGGTCGATCTTGCTTTTCGGTGAGGCCCAGTATTCTTCTTAAACCTTGTCACTGTAGGAGACTGTTCTCTCTTGGGGTTCATGTGTCTTCAGTCGGTTTTTGGAGTTCTGTGAGAAAGAGATGGGAGCAGACAGGAGAGGCTGTGGCGAGCCAGCCAGTCAAGAGAGATCTTTTCAATCCAGGAGCAAAGAGTTTTCTGCAGGCCCTCAATTCAAACTTTACAATTCAGAAAAAACCCAGACTGCCAAGCAGGGAATCGTGTGACTAACTGGTTTGACCAGGTCTGTTTGTGAATTGTATTGGAACAGGGGATAGCTGCTTTGTTCCGATATTGTCTGTTAATATGCAAAAATGTCTTTCCAGCCAGGGGCCTGGCAACCCCTTGTAACAGCCATCTCTTCTTCCCAGCAGCAATTTGAAATTTAATGTCCATGTGGCAAGATTAATGTGCCACATTCTTGGCAGATGGGGGCCTGCATGACAAGGTCCTTCACTTCCTCGGCTAATAAAGGAAAGGATTCCATATGCCTTCTTAACCACCTTATCGACCTGTCCTGCTACCTTCAGGGGTCTGTGGACAATTCACTCCAAGGTCCCTCACTTCCTTTACACTTCAGTATTTTCCAATTAATCTTGCATTCCTTTGCCTTGTTTGACCTCACCAAATGCATCACCTCACACTTCTCTGGGTTGAATTCCATTTGCCACTTTTCTTCCCATCAATATCTTCCTGCAGCCTACAGCTATCCTCCTCGCTATCTACCACACGGCCAATCTTGGTGTCATCTGCAAACTTCTTGATCATGCCCCCTACATTTACGTCCAAATCATTAATATATACCACAAAAAGCAGGGGACCCAGTACTGAGCCCTGCAGAACGTCACTGATAACAGCCCTCCAGTCGCAAAAACATTCGTCAACAATTACCCTTTGTTTCCTGCCACTGAGCCAATTTTGTATCCACCTTGCTGCATTTCCCTGGATCCCATGGGATTTTATTTTAACCAGTCTGCCATGTTGGACCTTGTCAAAAGAATTGCCAAAATCCATGTAGACTACATCAACTGCACGACCCTCATCAATCTTCCTTGTTACTTCTTCAAAAAATTCAATCATTGGTTACATTGTCCATTTATCTAGGACCCTGTTAGGCGCCTTACTAGGTAAATCTTTCTACCATTAAAGGTGCAGACATGTCTAGTAATCAGACTAATTTGATCTAAGACTTTTCAAATAGCTTGTATTTCTCTAGGAATTACCACTTTGAGAACACTATCTAATTTCATGGCAACATCATAATATAAGTTAACCCAAATCCCTTCCAGGGACAAATACTGTAGATAAAAAAACTCACCTATACCTGGTTTGTACTGGCTGTGTGTCTACACCTAGTTGTCCTTGGTTCAATCTTTCTATACAACAGCTTGCATTTATATATCTGGTTTCCGGTCAAGCAGAGCATCTATTTCTGGTTCTCATTGGCTCAGTCTGTCTATACATCATTCTTATTGGCTCAGTATGTCTATATATCGTTCTTATTGGCTCAGTATGTCTATACTTGGCCATGTGAGCTGCATGGAAGATGGCAGGATCCCCAAAGACACATTGTACAGCGAGCTCGCCACTGGTATCAGACCCATCCTCAGAGCAGGTAAACACGTGGTCATGATTGGAGGTGTGAAAATGAACTTCCCACATTTCTGCAGAATGAGCATCCAGCAAAGAGATGGGTATGCTTCCTTGTCTGACATCCCAGATACACAGTGTTCCATCCTGGCCGCCTGTCCATGTCTCTGCTTTAAAGACATCTGCAAACGCGACATGAAGTCCTGTGACATTGATCACAAGTCGTGGGAGTCAGTTGCCAGAGTTCACCAGAGCTGGCGGGCAGCCATAAAGGCGGGGCTAAAGTGTGGCAAGTCGAAGAGACTTAGCAGTTGGCAGGAAAAAAGACAGAGGCACAAGGGGAAAGCCAACTGTGTAAAAGCCCCGACAAACAAATTTTTCTGCAGCACCTGTGGAAGAGCCTGTCACTCTAGAATTGGCCTTTATAGCCACTCCAGGCGCTTCTCCACACACCACTGACCACCTCCAGGGGCTTACCCATTGTCTCTCAAGATAAAGAGGCCAAAGAAGATGTCTATACATCGTTCTTATTGGCTCAGTGTGTTCTGTACCTTGTTCTCATTGATTCAATGCGTTAATGCCTGGCTCTCATTGGCCCTTTGTGTCTAAGACAGGTTCCCATGGGTTCTTATGTTCTGTTATTTTGTTTCTATTTGTTCTTTTTCACTTGATTCTCATTATTTTTAAATTTGTATTTTTTGGAGATTATTGTGATTTTTAAAGTGATGGATGTTGCAGTTAATCCACTTCCAGAGCAGGTAAATCACAGATTAGGTACAGTCTTCCATCAAGCACTCCCAGGGCGTGTACAGAGTTAGATATAGAGCACAGCTCCCTCTACACTGTCCCATCAAACACTCAGTTCAGCACGAGTTTTATACAGGCTATCGTTCATTCTGTCTGCTCCAACCATCTGCCCCAAACCCAACTTCAGAAGGGCACTCCCCAAAGTAACAGTGTCATATTTTCACACATCTGATATCTTGCGTTGTGAAATTTGCAATATCGAACCAAATTGTGCCACTTTATGGTCATTCTATTGTTGTTCCAATTGCAACATAGCTGCTGGGTTCAGAGTGTTCAAACTCATTTCATTTACAAACCTTAACACCAGGAGAAAGAGAAGGCTTTTACCCCGTTAATCTGGGGAAGAGTCCAAATGTGCTCTAGTTCTTAGAGAACATTTTCATTGTTTCTGTGTCTCATAGGTTGTTCTCATTGGTCTCATGTGTCTCATATCTTGTTCTCATTAACTCTTTGTATTTCATACCTGGCGTCAGTTATTTATGGCACAGAAGGAGGCCATTTGGCCCATCGAGTCCATGCCGGCTCTCCACGCAGCTTGTTCTTGTTGGCCCAGAGTTAATTCGTTACTCTTGCTGAGTTATTCATGTTATTGTTTTGCACAACTTGCTCTCATGTGCTGCAATTAAACATCCTACTGAACTTCTCTGAGGATCTCAGTGTGCCTCAGTGCTGTATGGAACTCCTTACCTCTCACAAACCTCCATTCAAGATATAACCAGCAGTCTTTTAAAACTCAAATTTGATGCCAGTTTCTCACAACTTCCTGATTTACCTTGTCTTCTCTCCTGATCTGTTTGATCTGAGTGATTTTCTGAACTGTGGGCCTTCACTCTTTTAGCAGCAACTTCTCAATGAATTAAAAACATTCACTTTAATTGCCTTTTGCAGCACTCGTGGGATTAAACAGTTTGCCAGGCCCCTTTGGTGTTGAAAATTTTAATGCTATTCTCACGAACACTCAGTACATGTCATTGTCTCGAGACATTTTGAGAGTGAAAACACGTCAAACAGACAGACTTCAAAAGGGACTCAAAACAAATATTGTTTCCTTTTCGTCATTGCCCGTTATCAAATAGCAGAGATAGTCAGAGGTGCCAGGAGACAGCAGTCGAAATTGAACACAAAGGGAGAGTTGAGGGGTTAAGTGTATGAACTATCTAGAGGTGACCTCGCTGGCTAGGAGGGTGTGAAGTGCTCAGGGGAATAGCTGGTGCTGCTTTCTCTTGCAGTAGCAGTACCAAGCCACTGTGACTCAGGAAGGAAATGGCAACAGCATCATCGTCTGCTTTCTCAGCATCGATTGCACCACAGTGAGAGCCCTTTGAAGGTTAGACAGATGAATGAAAAAGGCAAGCAGCTAAAGGTTGGCTTCAGTTGCAGAAGTAGCCTGTGTTGAAGGACTGCGGCCTGGAGCACTCACAGTGTGCTGAATGAGAGAAATGTGAGCTAGCTGCAGTACTGCAGTGCTGCTGCAGACAATACTGCCATCAGAGGTAAACAGAGGGCTCGGAGAGACAGAGCAAGAGAGAGAGAACAAGCTGCAGAACAGCCACTGCCCTTACTATCAACACAGAGACACACACTTTACTACAGGAGGGAGGGCTGTGCTCGATTGGAAACTCGAAGCACCAGATCGACTACAAGTGCAGGTAACGTGATTCAAGCAAGCATCTTCAAACAGCTCACTATTCCTTAGGTGAGAGATTTCCTCAGTGAGTGAGAGCTTCTCCGTCGCTCACTTAGCTCTGTCATAGAGGCTTCTTCTGGAACATGTTTGCAGTGCTCGCCTGCTCACTAGCTTCATATTGCAGCATTCACTGCCGTTAAGAGATTGAGAGTCCAGTCGAGGAAGAGGAGTCGGATCGTACTATTATAAAGCTGACGCTGAGAGCACCTGTCAGCCTCACTAGATAAAGAGCAGGGTGTTGGATTCGCTGTAGCCTGTGTAGAGGATTCAGGATGTTTCTCGCTAATTGTGTTGCAGCCTGAGCCTGCTGTATGGATAGTAAAGGATCCTGGTGCACATAGGGAAGCCTCCAGGGTGCAGAGATGGACAGGCAGTGTGGTGAGTACAGCCTCTGCCTGTGAAGCAGGCTGCCTAGCCGCAGCTCGGACTCCCAAACCCTTCCCCATGGCGTGCCTGAAACAGCAGCAGGCTGCCATCAAGATGGAGGCGGTGAAGATTGTGCCGGCAGAGAAGTTTGCAGACTGTTCGAGCTCACAGGCCCGCTATGGGCCCTCACAGTGTGTCCGGGAGCCCCCACTTGTTGGAAAGTGCGCCTGGCCCCTGGAGTCGGAGATCATCGCGAACCAGGCTTGTGCTGATGTCCCCACCCTGGAGAAGGCCCGGAGCCCCAGTGGGCTGACAAGGACCCCCCCACGCCGCGAGAAATTCGTTCAGGGTCATCGCAAGGCCAGTGCAGAGATGTGCTACCACCGACAGACACCATCGGACGAAGTCATCGTTAACCAGTACGTACTTCACCAGTCCACCACCTCAGAGCCTTTGGAATGCCCCACATGCGGCCATGTGTACAACGCAACCAACAAGCGCCCACGGATCCTCTCCTGCCTGCATTCAGTGTGCGAGGAGTGCCTGCAGATCCTCTACGAGTCCTGCCCCAAATACAAGTTCATCTCCTGCCCCACCTGCCGCCGGGAGACCGTCCTCTTCACCGACTATGGCCTGGCAGCCCTGGCTGTCAACACCAGCATCCTAGCTCGGCTGCCAGCCGAGGCCCTTGCCGCCAATCCAGGCCAGTGGAGCGGTGAGGCTGACCGCAGCTGCTACCAAACCTTCCAGCAATACTGCGGGGCGGCCTGCAGCTGCCAGCTCCGAAACCCACTGTCTTCCTGTGTGATCATGTAGAAGGAGGAGAGAGAAGGCCCTGGCTTTTCCCTGTCGCAAAGTAGCATTTGCAACAAAAAAAAGGATTACTCCAAGACTGAACAATTTGCTGTGCTTTCTCAGCAGCCTATATGGTATATTATCTATAACTGCATTATCTCATCTGGGAGTTTCTGTGTTTTCTGTGAAATCAAAGGTATCAAATTCAGATTGAGTGGCAAGTATTATGCTGTCTTGATAGTTTTGCCTGAGAGGCAGTGTTGCCAAGCAACCTGCACATACTTGACTCTGACCTCGGAATTGCTTCTTTTTCCACCCCAGTATTATACGATGCCTAAAACCATTGCCAATGCAACGTCTTAAAGTGATGCCCTCTCTAGGTCGGTAAAAGCTTAATGTGTTCTAGATCCATGCCACAGTATTTGGCAGCCTATTGAGACCCATTCCGGCCCAGGCTCAGCCCAGTGCCCTCAATCTCTCATCAGAATGCCACATCTGGCAAGAACATATTTTTTTACCTAAATTTTGGATATTGATCTTTAGATAAAGAGAGAAGGGTTTAATAGCACTTATTTTTAATTGCAAGCATCCTTGCCTAAGCCACAGACCTGCCTCTAACTTCCCTGACGTCACAGGTACCTTGAAAGCTTTTGTGCAGTGTCAGCCAAAGTCAGCACCAGGAGTCAGCCACCTGGTCCAGCTGGCTCTGCATGAGAGCACACCAGACCCCTGTGGTTCTGGGGGAAGCTGGGCTGAAAAGGGTTAAAGTCCATTTGTTTCCACATCAACCTGTCTGTCACAATAACCAGATAATAAAGGTTACTCTCACGTGTGTGTCCAAGCGGATTTGGTTTGCTTTTGCTCCTCGCCCCACCCCACAAATCCAACCTTGGGCTTCAAGAAGCTCTTAACATGTTTCACACATGATGGAGAAATACTCATCTTTGGCATCAAATAAGCTGTATGGAGCACCTGCTGCCAAAGGTAACAGTCAGTGCTGGAGAGCTCGCCGAGAGCAGTGCTAGGAACACAAAGAATGTTTCTTTATTGATTGTATTCTGTGAATAAACTCTATATTAGACCTTCCACTTGTCTTTGTGCTACTGCGGTAATTAAAGGGTTAAGTAGACAAGCGCTGGTGCACCTCTCAGCAAAGGGTTAAACTCACAGTAATGACTGGTAGACACTGGTGCAAAGACTGACACCGCAACATAATATGGTGTCTCTGAGTGGGTTCTTCACTCCACCTTCCTTCCCGCTTTACATTGCACATTTAAATATTCATTGAGAATGTTATTAAAATGTTTCCCAGTGTCAAACTGCGCTAGAAGAGCTGGCTGCATTTCATGGGTTGCTAACTAAGTTGCAAGGGACACAGACTAAACAATAGAGACAACAGGGTGAAATCACGGGCACCAGGCTGAGTGCCACTGACCACAGGCACCAGGCTGAGTATCACTAGCCATGGGCACTTGGCTGAGTATCACTAGCCACGGGCACTAGGCTGAGTATCACTGACCATAGGCACCAGGCTGAGTATCACTAGCCACGGGCACCAGGCTGAGTACCACTGACCACAGGCACCAGGCTGAGTATCACTAGCCACGGGCACCAGGCTGCGTACTACTGACCACGGGTACCAGACTGAGTACCACTGGCCACGGGTACCAGACTGAGTACCACTGACCACAGGCACCAGGCTGAGTACTACTGGCCATGGGCATCCGGCTGGGTACCACTGACACGGGTACCAAACTGAGTACCATTGACCATAGGTACCAGACTGAGTGCCACTGGCCACGGGTACCAGACTGAATACCACTGGCCACAGGTACCAGGCAGAGTACCACTGGCCACGGCACCAAATTGAGTACCATTGACCACAGGCACCAAGCTGGGTACCACTGGCCACAGGCACCAAGCTGAGCATCACCGGCCACTAGCTACAAATTGCAGATCGCAGTCCTGATATCAAAGATGCAGGCTAGATGTCACAGAGTGCTGTCTGAGCATCGCAGGTGTAGACTACAGGCAGAATACAGAATGCTCCATGGTGACTATCATTGAGAGCAGGTTGTATAATTAAAGGGACAAGCTGGAGTTTAGAGTGTGGGTTGAATATTTCAGAGTGTAATTTGAGAATTTTACAGTGTAGATTGAGTATTTCAGGGTATAGTTTGAGTATTTCAGGATGTAGATTGAGTACTTCAGAGCATAGTTGCAAGTATTTTAGAGAAAATTGAGTATTTCAGGGACCACTGTGTGTTTCCGCGTTTGGTTTGAGCATTTTCAGGATAGTATGAGTACCTCAGGATGTAATTTGACCATTTCAGCGTGTAATTTGAGTATTTCAGGTTATAGTTTCAGTATTTCAGGAACCACTGAGTATTTCCAGGAGTATTGTCAGTATTTCAGAGTGTATTTTGAGTACTTCAGGGTGGTTTGAGTATTTCAAGGTGTAATTTGAGTATTTCCCAGGGTGGTTCGTGTATATGAGTGCGCAATTTGAGTCTTTCATGGTGTAATTTGAGTATTTCACGATGGTTTGAGTATATTAGGGTGTAATTTGAGCATTTCAGGGTATAATTTGAGTATTTCAGGGTGGAATTTGGGTATATACCATTTTGGTTCGAGTATATCAGTGTACAATTTGAGCTTTTCATGGTGTAATTTGAGTATTTCACGATGGTTTGAGAATATTCGCATATAAAATGAGCATTTCAGGGTGTAATTGAAGTATTTCGGGGTGTAATTTGAGTATTTCACGATGGTTTGAGAATATTAGCATATAAAATGAGCATTTCAGGGTGTAATTGAAGTATTTCGGGGTGTAATTTGAGTAATTCATGGAGGTTTGAGCCTTTCATGGTGTAATTTGAGTATTTCACGATGGTTTGAGAATATTAGCATATAATTTGAGCATTTCAGGGTGTAATTTGAGTATTTCAGGGTGAAATTTGAGTATTTCAGGGTGTAATGTATTTCAGGGAGGTTTGAGTATTTCAGGGTATTAATTTGAATATTTCATGAGGGTTTGAGTATTTCAGGGTGCAATATGAGCATTTCAGGGTGTAATTTGAGTATTTCGGGGTGTAATTTGAGTATTTTAGGGTGTAATTTGAGTATTTCCCAGGCTGATTTGAGTATTTCAGGGTGTAATTTGAGTACTTCCCAGGCTGGTTTGAGTATTTCAGGGTGTAATTTGAGTATTTCCTGGGCTGGTTTGAGTATTTCAAGGTATAATTTGAGTATTTCTCACGCTGGTTTGAGTATTTCAGGGTGTAATTTGAGTATTTCTAACGTTGGTTTGAGTATTTCAGGGTGTAATGTGAGTATTTCCTGGGCTGGTTTGAGTATTTCAGGGTGTAATGTGAGTATTTCCTGGGCTGATTTGAGTATTTCAGGGTGTAATTTGAATATTTCCCGGGCTGGTTTGAGTATTTCAGGGTGTAATTTGAGTATTTCCCAGGCTGGTTTGAGTATTTCAGGGTGTAATTTGAATATTTCCCGGGCTGATTTGAGTATTTCAGGGGTAGGCAGTGGCGTAGTGGTATTATCACTGGACTAGTAACTCAGAGTCCCAGGGTATTCCTCTGGGGACATGGGTTCGAATCCCACCACAGCAGAGGGTGGAATTTGAACTTAATAAAAATCTGGAATTAAAAACTAGTCTAATGATGGCCATGAAACCAATGTCGATTGTTGTAAAAACCCATCTGGTTCACTAATGTCCTTCAGGGAAGGAAATCTGCTGTCCTTCCCTGGTCTGGCCGACATGTGACTCCAGACCCACAGCAATGTGGTTGACTCTTACATGGCCTCTGAAATGGCCTAGCAAGCCACTCAGTTGTACCTAACCGCTACGAAGTCTATAAAAAGGAATGAAACCAGACGGACAACCGGGCATCGACCTAGGCACCGGAAACGACAACGGCAAACCCAGCCCTGTCGACCCTGCAAAGTCCTCCTTACTAACATCTAGGGGCTTGTGCCAAAGTTGGGAGAGCTGTCCCACAGACTAGTCAAGCAACAGCCTGACATAGTCATACTCACTGAATCATACCTAACAGACAATGTCCCAGACACTGCCATCACCATCCCCGGGTACGTCTTGTCCCACCGGCAAGACAGACCCAGCAGAGGTGGTGGCACAGTAGTATACAGTAGGGAGGGAGTTGCCCTGGGAGTCCTCAACATCGACTCCAGACCTCATGAAGTCTCATGGCATCAGGTTAAATATGGGCAAGGTAACCTCCTACTGATTATCACCTACCGCCCTCCCTCAGCTGATGACTCAGTACTCCTCCATGTTGAACACCACTTGGAGGAAGACCTGAGGGTGGCAAGGGCACAAAATGTACTCTGGGTGGGGGACTTCAATGTCCATCACCATGAGTGGCTCGGCAGCACCACTACTGACCGAGCTGGCCAAGTCCTAAAGGACATGGCTGCAAGACTGGGTCTGCGGCAGGTGGTGGGGGAACCAACGCGAGGGAAGAACATACTCGACCTCGTCCTCACCAATCTGCCTGCCGTGGATGCATCTGTCCATGACAGTATTGGTAGGAGTGACCACCGCACAGTCCTTGTGGAGACGAAGTCCCGCCTTCACATTGAGGATACCATCCATTGTGTTGTTTGGCACTATCACCGTGCTGAATGGGATAGATTTCGAACAGATCTAGCAATGCAAAACTGGGCATCCATGAGGCGCTGTGGGCCATCAGCAGCAGCAGAATTGTACTCAACCACAATCTGTAACCTCATGGCCCGGCATATCCCCCACTCTACCATCACCATCAAGCCAGGAGACCAACCCTGGTTCAATGAAGAGTGCAGGAGGGCATGCCAGGAGCAGCACCAGGCATACCTCGAAATGAGGTGTCAACCTGGTGAAGCTACAACACAGGACTACTTGCATGCCAAACTGCGTAAGCAGCATGCGATAGACAGAGATAAGCGATCCCATAACCAACGGATCAGATCTAAGCTCTGCAGTCCTGCCACATCCAGCCGTGAATGGTGGTGGACAATTAAACAACTAACTGGAGGAGGTGGCTCCACCATTATCCCCATCCTCAATGATGGGGGAGCCCAGCACATCAGTGCGAAAGATAAGGCTGAAGCATTTGCAACAATCTTCAGCCAGAAGTGCTGAATTGATGATCCATCTCAGCCTCCTCCTGAAGTCCCCAGCATCACAGATGCCAAACTTCAGCCAATTCGATTCACTCCACGTGATATCAAGAAACGACTGAAGGCACTGGATACTGCAAAGACTATGGGCCCTGACAATATTCCGGCAATAGCACTGAAGACCTGTGCTCCAGAACTTGCCGCGCCCCTAGCCAAGCTGTTCCAGTACAGCTACAACACTGGCATCTACACTGCAATGTTGAAAATTGCCCAGGTATGTCCTGTACACAAAAAGCAGGACAAATCCAACCCGGCCAACTACCGCCCCATTAGCCTACTCTCAATCATCAGTAAAGTGATGGAAGGTGTCATCAACAGTGCCATCAAGTGGCACTTGCTTAGCAACAACCTGCTCAGTGATGCTCAGTTTGGGTTCCGCCAGGGCCACTCAGCTCCTGACCTCATTACAGCCTTGGTTCAAACATGGACAAAAGAGCTGAACTCAAGAGGTGAGGTGAGAGTGACTGTCCTTGACATCAAGGCAGCATTTGACCGAGCATGGCATCAAGGAGCCCCAGCAAAACTGAGGTCAATGGGAATCAGGGGGAAATGCCTCCGCTGGCTGGAGTCATACCGAGCGCAAAGGAAGATGGTTGTGGTTGTTGGAGGTCAATCATCTGAGCTCCAGGACATCACTGCAGGAGTACCTCAGGGTAGTGTCCTAGGCCCAACCATCTTCAGCTGCTTTATCAATGACCTTCCTTCAATCATAAGGTCAGAAGTGGGGATGTTCGCTGATGATTGCACAATGTTCAGCACCATTCGCAACGCCTCAGATACTGAAGCAGTCTGTGTAGAAATGCAGCAAGACCTGGACAATATCCAGGCTTGGGCTGATAAGTGGCAAGTAACATTCGCGCCACACAAGTGCCAGGCAATGACCATCTCCAACAAAAGAGAATCTAACCATCTCCCCATGACATTCAACGACATTACCATCGCTGAATCCCCCACTATCAACATCCTAGGGGCTACCATTGACCGAAAACTGAACTGGAGTAGCCATATAAATACCGTGGCTACAAGAGCAGGTCAGAGGCTAGGAAGCCTGAGGCGAGTAACTAACCTCCTGACTCCCCAAAGCCTGTCCACAATCTACAAGGCACAAGTCAGGAGTGTGATAGAATACTCTCCACTTGCCTGGATAGGTGCAGCTCCAACAACACTCAAGAAGCTCGACACCATCCAGGACAAAGCAGCCCGCTTGATTGGCACCCCATCTACAAACATTCACTCCCTCCACCACCGACGCACAGTGGCAGCAGTGTGTACCATCTACAAGATGCATTGCAGCAATGCACCAAGGCTCCTTGGACAGCACCTTCCAAACCCACGACCTCTACCAACTAGATGGACAAGGGCAGCAAATACATGGGAACACCACCACCTGCAAGTTCCCCTCCAAGTTACACACCACCCTGACTTGGAACTATATCGCCGTTCCTTCACTGTCGCTGGGTCAAAATCCTGGAACTCCCTTCCTAACAGCACTGTGGGTGGACCAACCCCACATGGACTGCAGCGGTTCAAGAAGGCAGCTCACCACCACCTTTTCAACGTCAATTAGGGATGGGCAATAAATGCTGGCCTAGCCAGCGACGACCACATCCGGTGAATGAATAAAAAAAAAAAAATTTGAGTCTTTCCTGGGCTGGTTTGAGTATTTCCGGGTGTAATATGAGTATTTCCCAGGCTGGATTGAGTATTTCAGGGTGTAATTTGAGTATTTCCCAGGCTGGTTTGAGTATTTCAGGGTGTAATTTGAGTATTTCCCAGGCTGGTTTGAGTATTTCAGGGTGTATTTTGAGTATTTCCCAGGCTGGTTTGAGTATTACAGGGTGTAATTTGAGTATTTCCCAGGCTGGTTTGAGTATTTCAGGGTGTAATTTGAGTATTTCCCAGGCTGGTTTTAGTATTTCAGGGTGTAATTTGAGTATTTCCCAGGCTGGTTTAAGTATTTCACGGTGTAATTTGAGTACCTCCCAGGTTGGTTTGAGTATTTCAGGTGTGTAATTTGAGTATTTCCCAGGCTGGTTTGAGTATTTCAGGGTGTAATTTGAGTATTTCCCAGGCTGGTTTGAGTATTTCAGGGTGTAATTTGAGTATTTCCCAGGCTGGTTTGAGTATTTCAGGGTGTAATTTGAGTATTTCACAGGCTGGTTTGAGTATTTCCGGGTGTAATTTAAATATTTCCCGGGATAGTTTTAGTATATCCCAGGCTGGTTTGAGTATTTCCGGGTGTAATTTAAATATTTTCCGGGATATTTTGAGTATATCCCAGGCTGGTTTGAGTATTTCCGGGTGTAATTTAAATATTTCCCGTGATAGTTTGAGTATATCCCAGGCTGGTTTGAGTATTTCCGGGTGTAATTTAAATATTTCCCGGGATAGTTTGAGTATATCCCAGGCTGGTTTGAGTATTTCCGGGTGTAATTTAAATATTTCCCGGGATAGTTTGAGTATATCCAGGCTGGTTTGAGTATTTCCGGGTGTAATTTAAATATTTCCCGTGATAGTTTGAGTATATCCCAGTCTGGTTTGAGTATTTCAGGGTGTAATTTAAATATTGCCCGGGATAGTTTGAGTATATCTCAGGCTGGTTTGAGTATTTCAGGGTGTAATTTAAATATTTCCCAGGCTGGTTTGAGTATTTCAGGGTGTAATTTGAGTATTTCCCAGGCTGGTTTGAGTATTTCAGGGTGTAACTTGAGTATTTCCCAGGCTGGTTTGAGTATTTCCGGGTGTAATTTAAATATTTCCCGGGATAGTGTTAGTATATCCCAGGCTGGATTGAGTATTTCCGGGTGTAATTTAAATATTTTCCGGGATATTTTGAGTATATCCCAGGCTGGTTTGAGTATTTCCGGGTGTAATTTAAATATTTCCCGTGATAGTTTGAGTATATCCCAAGCTGGTTTGAGTATTTCTGGGTGTAATTTAAATATTTCCCGCGATAGTTTGAGTATATCCCAGGCTGGTTTGAGTATTTCCGGGTGTAATTTAAATATTTCCAGGGATAGTTTGAGTATATCCCAGGCTGGTTTGAGTATTTCAGGGTGTAATTTGAGTATTTCCCAGGCTGGTTTGAGTATTTCAGGGTGTAATTTGAGTACTTCCCAGGCTGGTTTGAGTATTTCAGGGTGTAATTTGAGTAATTCCCAGGCTGGTTTGAGTATTTCAGGGTGTAATTTGAGTATTTCCTAGGCTGGTTTGAGTGTTTCAGGGTGTAATTTAAATATTTCCCAGGATAGTTTGAGTATTACAGGGTGCAATTTGAGTATTTCCCAGGCTGGTTTGAGTATTTCAGGGTGTAATTTGAGTATTTGCCAGGCAGGTTTGAGTATTTCAGGGTGTAATTTGAGTATTTCCCAGGCTGGTTTGAGTATTTCAGGGTGTAATTTGAGTATTTCCCAGGCTGGTTTGAGTATTTCAGGGTGTAATTTGAGTATTTCCCAGGTTGGTTTGAGTATTTCAGGGTGTAATTAGAGTATTTCCCAGGCTGGTTTGAGTATTTCAGGGTGTAATTTGAGTATTTCCCAGGCTGGTGTGAGTATTTCAGGGTGCAATTTGAGTATTTCCCAGGCTGGTTTGAGTATTTCAGGGTGTAATCTGAGTATTTCCCAGGCTGGTTTGAGTATTTCAGGGTGTAATTTGAGTATTTCCCAGGCTTGTTTTAGTATTTCAGGGTGTAATTTAAATATTGCCCAGGCTGGTTTGAGTATTTCAGGGTGTAATTTGAGTATTTCCCAGGCTGGTTTGAGTATTTCAGGGTGTAATTTGAATATCTCCCGGGCTGGTTTGAGTATTTCAGGGTGTAATTTAAATATTTCCCAGGCTGGTTTGAGTATTTCAGGGTGTAATTTGAGTATTTCCCAGGCTGGTTTGAGTATTTCCGGGTGTAATTTAAATATTTCCCGGGATAGTTTTAGTATATCCCAGGCTGGTTTGAGTATTTCCGGGTGTAATTTAAATATTTTCCGGGATATTTTGAGTATATCTCAGGCTGGTTTGAGTATTTCCGGGTGTAATTTAAATATTTCCCGGGATAGTTTGAGTTTATCCCAGGCTGGTTTGAGTATTTCCGGGTGTAATTTAAATATTGCCCGGGATAGTTTGAGGATATCTCAGGCTGGTTTGAGTATTTCCGGGTGCAATTTAAATATTTCCAGGGATAGTTTGAGTATATCCCAGGCTGGTTTGAGTATTTCCGGGTGTAATTTAAATAACTCCCGGGATAGTTTGAGTATATCCCAGGCTGGTTTGAGTCTTTCCGGTTGTAATTTAAATATTTCCCAGGATAGTTTGACTATATCCCAGGCTGGTTTGAGTATTTCAGGGTGCAATTCGAGTATTTCCCAGGCTGGTTTGAGTATTTCAGGGTGTAATTTGAGTATTTCCCAGGCTGGTTTGAGTATTTCAGGGTGTAATTTGAGTACTTCCCAGGCTGGTTTGAGTATTTCAGGGTGTAATTTGAGTATTTCCCAGGCTGGTTTGAGTATTTCAGGGTGTAATTTGAGTATTTCCTAGGCTGGTTTGAGTATTTCAGGGTGTAATTTAAATATTTCCCGGGATAGTTTGAGTATTACAGGGTGCAATTTGAGTATTTCCCAGGCTGGTTTGAGTATTTCAGGGTGTAATTTGAGTATTTCCCAGGCAGGTTTCAGTATTTCAGGGTGTAATTTGAGTATTTCCCAGGCTGGTTTGAGTATTTCAGGGTGTAATTTGAGTATTTCCCAGGCTGGTTTGAGTATATCAGGGTGTAATTTGAGTATTTCCCAGGCTGGTTTGAGTATTTCAGGGTGTAATTTGAGTATATCCCAGGCTGGTTTGAGTATTTCAGGGTGCAATTCGAGTATTTCCCAGGCTGGTTTGAGTATTTCAGGGTGTAATTTGAGTATTTCCCAGGCTGGTTTGAGTATTTCAGGGTGTAATTTGAGTACTTCCCAGGCTGGTTTGAGTATTTCAGGGTGTAATTTGAGTATTTCCCAGGCTGGTTTGAGTATTTCAGGGTGTAATTTGAGTATTTCCTAGGCTGGTTTGAGTATTTCAGGGTGTAATTTGAGTATTTCCCAGGCTGGTTTGAGTATTTCCGGGTGTAATTTAAATATTTCCCGGGATAGTTTTAGTATATCCCAGGCTGGATAGAGTATTTCCGGGTGTAATTTAAATATTTTCCGGGATATTTTGAGTATATCCCAGGCTGGTTTGAGCATTTCCGGGTGTAATTTAAATATTTCCCGTGATAGTTTGAGTATATCCCAGGCTGGTTTGAGTATTTCCGGGTGTAATTTAAATATTTCCCGTGATAGTTTGAGTATATCTCAGGCTGGTTTGAGTATTTCTGGGTGTAATTTAAATATTTCCCGCGATAGTTTGAGTATTCCCAGGCTGGTTTGAGTATTTCCGGGTGTAATTTAAATATTTCCCAGGATAGTTTGAGTATATCAGGGTGTAATGTGAGTATTTCCCAGGCTGGTTTGAGTATTTCAGGGTGTAAATTGAGTATTTCCCAGGCTGGTTTGAGTATTTCAGGGTGTAAATTGAGTATTTCCCAGGCTGGTTTGAGTATTTCAGGGTGTAATTTGAGTATTTCCCAGGCTGGTTTGAGTATTTCAGGGTGTAATTTAACTATTTCCCAGGCTGGTTTGAGTATTTCAGGATGTAATTTAAATATTTCCCGGGATAGTTTGAGTATTACAGGGTGTATTTTGAGTATTTCCCAGGCTGGTTTGAGTATTACAGGGTGTAATTTGAGTATTTCCCAGGCTGGTTTGAGTATTTCAGGGTGTAATTTGAGTATTTCCCAGGCTGGTTTTAGTATTTCAGGGTGTAATTTGAGTATTTCCCAGGCTGGTTTAAGTATTTCACGGTGTAATTTGAGTACCTCCCAGGTTGGTTTGAGTATTTCAGGTGTGTAATTTGAGTATTTCCCAGGCTGGTTTGAGTATTTCAGGGTGTAATTTGAGTATTTCCCAGGCTGGTTTGAGTATTTCAGGGTGTAATTTGAGTATTTCCCAGGCTGGTTTGAGTATTTCAGGGTGTAATTTGAGTATTTCACAGGCTGGTTTGAGTATTTCCGGGTGTAATTTAAATATTTCCCGGGATAGTTTTAGTATATCCCAGGCTGGTTTGAGTATTTCCGGGTGTAATTTAAATATTTTCCGGGATATTTTGAGTATATCCCAGGCTGGTTTGAGTATTTCCGGGTGTAATTTAAATATTTCCCGTGATAGTTTGAGTATATCCCAGGCTGGTTTGAGTATTTCCGGGTGTAATTTAAATATTTCCCGGGATAGTTTGAGTATATCCCAGGCTGGTTTGAGTATTTCCGGGTGTAATTTAAATATTTCCCGGGATAGTTTGAGTATATCCAGGCTGGTTTGAGTATTTCCGGGTGTAATTTAAATATTTCCCGTGATAGTTTGAGTATATCCCAGTCTGGTTTGAGTATTTCAGGGTGTAATTTAAATATTGCCCGGGATAGTTTGAGTATATCTCAGGCTGGTTTGAGTATTTCAGGGTGTAATTTAAATATTTCCCAGGCTGGTTTGAGTATTTCAGGGTGTAATTTGAGTATTTCCCAGGCTGGTTTGAGTATTTCAGGGTGTAACTTGAGTATTTCCCAGGCTGGTTTGAGTATTTCCGGGTGTAATTTAAATATTTCCCGGGATAGTGTTAGTATATCCCAGGCTGGATTGAGTATTTCCGGGTGTAATTTAAATATTTTCCGGGATATTTTGAGTATATCCCAGGCTGGTTTGAGTATTTCCGGGTGTAATTTAAATATTTCCCGTGATAGTTTGAGTATATCCCAAGCTGGTTTGAGTATTTCCGGGTGTAATTTAAATATTTCCCGTGATAGTTTGAGTATATCTCAGGCTGGTTTGAGTATTTCTGGGTGTAATTTAAATAATTCCCGCGATAGTTTGAGTATATCCCAGGCTGGTTTGAGTATTTCCGGGTGTAATTTAAATATTTCCAGGGATAGTTTGAGTATATCCCAGGCTGGTTTGAGTATTTCAGGGTGTAATTTGAGTATTTCCCAGGCTGGTTTGAGTATTTCAGGGTGTAATTTGAGTACTTCCCAGGCTGGTTTGAGTATTTCAGGGTGTAATTTGAGTAATTCCCAGGCTGGTTTGAGTATTTCAGGGTGTAATTTGAGTATTTCCTAGGCTGGTTTGAGTATTTCAGGGTGTAATTTAAATATTTCCCAGGATAGTTTGAGTATTACAGGGTGCAATTTGTGTATTTCCCAGGCTGGTTTGAGTATTTCAGGGTGTAATTTGAGTATTTGCCAGGCAGGTTTGAGTATTTCAGGGTGTAATTTGAGTATTTCCCAGGCTGGTTTGAGTATTTCAGGGTGTAATTTGAGTATTTCCCAGGCTGGTTTGAGTATTTCAGGGTGTAATTTGAGTATTTCCCAGGTTGGTTTGAGTATTTCAGGGTGTAATTAGAGTATTTCCCAGGCTGGTTTGAGTATTTCAGGGTGTAATTTGAGTATTTCCCAGGCTGGTGTGAGTATTTCAGGGTGCAATTTGAGTATTTCCCAGGCTGGTTTGAGTATTTCAGGGTGTAATCTGAGTATTTCCCAGGCTGGTTTGAGTATTTCAGGGTGTAATTTGAGTATTTCCCAGGCTTGTTTTAGTATTTCAGGGTGTAATTTAAATATTGCCCAGGCTGGTTTGAGTATTTCAGGGTGTAATTTGAGTATTTCCCAGGCTGGTTTGAGTATTTCAGGGTGTAATTTGAATATCTCCCGGGCTGGTTTGAGTATTTCAGGGTGTAATTTAAATATTTCCCAGGCTGGTTTGAGTATTTCAGGGTGTAATTTGAGTATTTCCCAGGCTGGTTTGAGTATTTCCGGGTGTAATTTAAATATTTCCCGGGATAGTTTTAGTATATCCCAGGCTGGTTTGAGTATTTCCGGGTGTAATTTAAATATTTTCCGGGATATTTTGAGTATATCCCAGGCTGGTTTGAGTATTTCCGGGTGTAATTTAAATATTTCCCGGGATAGTTTGAGTTTATCCCAGGCTGGTTTGAGTATTTCCGGGTGTAATTTAAATATTGCCCGGGATAGTTTGAGGATATCTCAGGCTGGTTTGAGTATTTCCGGGTGCAATTTAAATATTTCCAGGGATAGTTTGAGTATATCCCAGGCTGGTTTGAGTATTTCCGGGTGTAATTTAAATAACTCCCGGGATAGTTTGAGTATATCCCAGGCTGGTTTGAGTCTTTCCGGTTGTAATTTAAATATTTCCCAGGATAGTTTGAGTATATCCCAGGCTGGTTTGAGTATTTCAGGGTGCAATTCGAGTATTTCCCAGGCTGGTTTGAGTATTTCAGGGTGTAATTTGAGTATTTCCCAGGCTGGTTTGAGTATTTCAGGGTGTAATTTGAGTACTTCCCAGGCTGGTTTGAGTATTTCAGGGTGTAATTTGAGTATTTCCCAGGCTGGTTTGAGTATTTCAGGGTGTAATTTGAGTATTTCCTAGGCTGGTTTGAGTATTTCAGGGTGTAATTTAAATATTTCCCGGGATAGTTTGAGTATTACAGGGTGCAATTTGAGTATTTCCCAGGCTGGTTTGAGTATTTCAGGGTGTAATTTGAGTATTTCCCAGGCAGGTTTCAGTATTTCAGGGTGTAATTTGAGTATTTCCCAGGCTGGTTTGAGTATTTCAGGGTGTAATTTGAGTATTTCCCAGGCTGGTTTGAGTATATCAGGGTGTAATTTGAGTATTTCCCAGGCTGGTTTGAGTATTTCAGGGTGTAATTTGAGTATATCCCAGGCTGGTTTGAGTATTTCAGGGTGCAATTCGAGTATTTCCCAGGCTGGTTTGAGTATTTCAGGGTGTAATTTGAGTATTTCCCAGGCTGGTTTGAGTATTTCAGGGTGTAATTTG
This sequence comes from Heterodontus francisci, assembly GCF_036365525.1. NCBI lineage: Eukaryota > Metazoa > Chordata > Chondrichthyes > Heterodontiformes > Heterodontidae > Heterodontus > Heterodontus francisci. The sequence goes on from NC_090402.1 coordinate 51,002,457, forward strand.
AGAACTTCCCAGGCTGGTTTGAGTATTTCAGGGTGTAATTTGAGTATTTCCCAGGCTGGTTTGAGTATTTCAGGGTGTAATTTGAGTATTTCCTAGGCTGGTTTGAGTATTTCAGGGTGTAATTTGAGTATTTCCCAGGCTGGTTTGAGTATTTCCGGGTGTAATTTAAATATTTCCCGGGATAGTTTTAGTATATCCCAGGCTGGATTGAGTATTTCCGGGTGTAATTTAAATATTTTCCGGGATATTTTGAGTATATCCCAGGCTGGTTTGAGCATTTCCGGGTGTAATTTAAATATTTCCCGTGATAGTTTGAGTATATCCCAGGCTGGTTTGAGTATTTCCGGGTGTAATTTAAATATTTCCCGTGATAGTTTGAGTATATCTCAGGCTGGTTTGAGTATTTCTGGGTGTAATTTAAATATTTCCCGCGATAGTTTGAGTATTCCCAGGCTGGTTTGAGTATTTCCGGGTGTAATTTAAATATTTCCCAGGATAGTTTGAGTATATCAGGGTGTAATGTGAGTATTTCCCAGGCTGGTTTGAGTATTTCAGGGTGTAAATTGAGTATTTCCCAGGCTGGTTTGAGTATTTCAGGGTGTAAATTGAGTATTTCCCAGGCTGGTTTGAGTATTTCAGGGTGTAATTTGAGTATTTCCCAGGCTGGTTTGAGTATTTCAGGGTGTAAATTAACTATTTCCCAGGCTGGTTTGAGTATTTCAGGATGTAATTTAAATATTTCCCGGGATAGTTTGAGTATTACAGGGTGTATTTTGAGTATTTCCCAGGCTGGTTTGAGTATTACAGGGTGTAATTTGAGTATTTCCCAGGCTGGTTTGAGTATTTCAGGGTGTAATTTGAGTATTTCCCAGGCTGGTTTTAGTATTTCATGGTGTAATTTGAGTATTTCCCAGGCTGGTTTAAGTATTTCACGGTGTAATTTGAGTACCTCCCAGGTTGGTTTGAGTATTTCAGGTGTGTAATTTGAGTATTTCCCAGGCTGGTTTGAGTATTTCAGGGTGTAATTTGAGTATTTCCCAGGCTGGTTTGAGTATTTCAGGGTGTAATTTGAGTATTTCACAGGCTGGTTTGAGTATTTCCGGGTGTAATTTAAATATTTCCCGGGATAGTTTTAGTATATCCCAGGCTGGTTTGAGTATTTCCGGGTGTAATTTAAATATTTTCCGGGATATTTTGAGTATATCCCAGGCTGGTTTGAGTATTTCCGGGTGTAATTTAAATATTTCCCGTGATAGTTTGAGTATATCCCAGGCTGGTTTGAGTATTTCCGGGTGTAATTTAAATATTTCCCGGGATAGTTTGAGTATATCCCAGGCTGGTTTGAGTATTTCCGGGTGTAATTTAAATATTTCCCGGGATAGTTTGAGTATATCCAGGCTGGTTTGAGTATTTCCGGGTGTAATTTAAATATTTCCCGTGATAGTTTGAGTATATCCCAGTCTGGTTTGAGTATTTCAGGGTGTAATTTAAATATTGCCCGGGATAGTTTGAGTATATCTCAGGCTGGTTTGAGTATTTCAGGGTGTAATTTAAATATTTCCCAGGCTGGTTTGAGTATTTCAGGGTGTAATTTGAGTATTTCCCAGGCTGGTTTGAGTATTTCAGGGTGTAACTTGAGTATTTCCCAGGCTGGTTTGAGTATTTCCGGGTGTAATTTAAATATTTCCCGGGATAGTGTTAGTATATCCCAGGCTGGATTGAGTATTTCCGGGTGTAATTTAAATATTTTCCGGGATATTTTGAGTATATCCCAGGCTGGTTTGAGTATTTCCGGGTGTAATTTAAATATTTCCCGTGATAGTTTGAGTATATCCCAAGCTGGTTTGAGTATTTCCGGGTGTAATTTAAATATTTCCCGTGATAGTTTGAGTATATCTCAGGCTGGTTTGAGTATTTCTGGGTGTAATTTAAATATTTCCCGCGATAGTTTGAGTATATCCCAGGCTGGTTTGAGTATTTCCGGGTGTAATTTAAATATTTCCAGGGATAGTTTGAGTATATCCCAGGCTGGTTTGAGTATTTCAGGGTGTAATTTGAGTATTTCCCAGGCTGGTTTGAGTATTTCAGGGTGTAATTTGAGTACTTCCCAGGCTGGTTTGAGTATTTCAGGGTGTAATTTGAGTAATTCCCAGGCTGGTTTGAGTATTTCAGGGTGTAATTTGAGTATTTCCTAGGCTGGTTTGAGTATTTCAGGGTGTAATTTAAATATTTCCCAGGATAGTTTGAGTATTACAGGGTGCAATTTGAGTATTTCCCAGGCTGGTTTGAGTATTTCAGGGTGTAATTTGAGTATTTGCCAGGCAGGTTTGAGTATTTCAGGGTGTAATTTGAGTATTTCCCAGGCTGGTTTGAGTATTTCAGGGTGTAATTTGAGTATTTCCCAGGCTGGTTTGAGTATTTCAGGGTGTAATTTGAGTATTTCCCAGGTTGGTTTGAGTATTTCAGGGTGTAATTAGAGTATTTCCCAGGCTGGTTTGAGTATTTCAGGGTGTAATTTGAGTATTTCCCAGGCTGGTGTGAGTATTTCAGGGTGCAATTTGAGTATTTCCCAGGCTGGTTTGAGTATTTCAGGGTGTAATCTGAGTATTTCCCAGGCTGGTTTGAGTATTTCAGGGTGTAATTTGAGTATTTCCCAGGCTTGTTTTAGTATTTCAGGGTGTAATTTAAATATTGCCCAGGCTGGTTTGAGTATTTCAGGGTGTAATTTGAGTATTTCCCAGGCTGGTTTGAGTATTTCAGGGTGTAATTTGAATATCTCCCGGGCTGGTTTGAGTATTTCAGGGTGTAATTTAAATATTTCCCAGGCTGGTTTGAGTATTTCAGGGTGTAATTTGAGTATTTCCCAGGCTGGTTTGAGTATTTCCGGGTGTAATTTAAATATTTCCCGGGATAGTTTTAGTATATCCCAGGCTGGTTTGAGTATTTCCGGGTGTAATTTAAATATTTTCCGGGATATTTTGAGTATATCCCAGGCTGGTTTGAGTATTTCCGGGTGTAATTTAAATATTTCCCGGGATAGTTTGAGTTTATCCCAGGCTGGTTTGAGTATTTCCGGGTGTAATTTAAATATTGCCCGGGATAGTTTGAGGATATCTCAGGCTGGTTTGAGTATTTCCGGGTGCAATTTAAATATTTCCAGGGATAGTTTGAGTATATCCCAGGCTGGTTTGAGTATTTCCGGGTGTAATTTAAATAACTCCCGGGATAGTTTGAGTATATCCCAGGCTGGTTTGAGTCTTTCCGGTTGTAATTTAAATATTTCCCAGGATAGTTTGAGTATATCCCAGGCTGGTTTGAGTATTTCAGGGTGCAATTCGAGTATTTCCCAGGCTGGTTTGAGTATTTCAGGGTGTAATTTGAGTATTTCCCAGGCTGGTTTGAGTATTTCAGGGTGTAATTTGAGTACTTCCCAGGCTGGTTTGAGTATTTCAGGGTGTAATTTGAGTATTTCCCAGGCTGGTTTGAGTATTTCAGGGTGTAATTTGAGTATTTCCTAGGCTGGTTTGAGTATTTCAGGGTGTAATTTAAATATTTCCCGGGATAGTTTGAGTATTACAGGGTGCAATTTGAGTATTTCCCAGGCTGGTTTGAGTATTTCAGGGTGTAATTTGAGTATTTCCCAGGCAGGTTTCAGTATTTCAGGGTGTAATTTGAGTATTTCCCAGGCTGGTTTGAGTATTTCAGGGTGTAATTTGAGTATTTCCCAGGCTGGTTTGAGTATATCAGGGTGTAATTTGAGTATTTCCCAGGCTGGTTTGAGTATTTCAGGGTGTAATTTGAGTATATCCCAGGCTGGTTTGAGTATTTCAGGGTGCAATTCGAGTATTTCCCAGGCTGGTTTGAGTATTTCAGGGTGTAATTTGAGTATTTCCCAGGCTGGTTTGAGTATTTCAGGGTGTAATTTGAGTACTTCCCAGGCTGGTTTGAGTATTTCAGGGTGTAATTTGAGTATTTCCCAGGCTGGTTTGAGTATTTCAGGGTGTAATTTGAGTATTTCCTAGGCTGGTTTGAGTATTTCAGGGTGTAATTTGAGTATTTCCCAGGCTGGTTTGAGTATTTCCGGGTGTAATTTAAATATTTCCCGGGATAGTTTTAGTATATCCCAGGCTGGATTGAGTATTTCCGGGTGTAATTTAAATATTTTCCGGGATATTTTGAGTATATCCCAGGCTGGTTTGAGCATTTCCGGGTGTAATTTAAATATTTCCCGTGATAGTTTGAGTATATCCCAGGCTGGTTTGAGTATTTCCGGGTGTAATTTAAATATTTCCCGTGATAGTTTGAGTATATCTCAGGCTGGTTTGAGTATTTCTGGGTGTAATTTAAATATTTCCCGCGATAGTTTGAGTATTCCCAGGCTGGTTTGAGTATTTCCGGGTGTAATTTAAATATTTCCCAGGATAGTTTGAGTATATCAGGGTGTAATGTGAGTATTTCCCAGGCTGGTTTGAGTATTTCAGGGTGTAAATTGAGTATTTCCCAGGCTGGTTTGAGTATTTCAGGGTGTAATTTGAGTATTTCCCAGGCTGGTTTGAGTATTTCAGGGTGTAATTTAACTATTTCCCAGGCTGGTTTGAGTATTTCAGGATGTAATTTAAATATTTCCCGGGATAGTTTGAGTATATCCCAGGCTGGTTTGAGTATTTCCGGGTGTAATTTAAATATTGCCCGGGATAGTTTGAGTATATCCCAGGCTGTTTTGAGTATTTCCGGGTGTAATTTAAATATTTCCCGGGATAGTTTGAGTATATGCAGGCTGGTTTGAGTATTTCCGGGTGTAATTTAAATATTTCCAGGGATAGTTTGAGTATATCCCAGGCTGGTTTGAGTATTTCCGTGTGTAATTTAAATATTTCCCGGGATAGTTTGAGTATATGCAGGCTGGTTTGAGTATTTCCGGGTGTAATTTAAATATTTCCAGGGATAGTTTGAGTATATCCCAGGCTGGTTTGAGTATTTCCGGGTGTAATTTAAATATTTCCCGGGATAGTTTGAGTATATCTCAGGCTGGTTTGAGTATTTCCGGGTGTAATTTAAATATTTCCAGGGATAGTTTGACTATATCCCAGGCTGGTTTGAGTATTTCCGGGTGTAATTTAAATAACTCCCGGGATAGTTTGAGTAGATCCCAGGCTGGTTTGAGTATTTCAGGGTGTAATGCGAGTATTTCCCAGGCTGGTTTGAGTATTTCAGGGTGTAATTTGAATATTTCCCAGGCTAGTTTGAGTATTTCAGGGTGTAATTTGAGTACTTCCCAGGCTGGTTTGAGTATTTCAGGGTGTAATTTGAGTATTTCCCAGGCTGGTTTGAGTATTTCAGGGTGTAATTTGAGTATTTCCTAGGCTGGTTTGAGTATTTCAGGGTGTAATTTAAATATTTCCCAGGATAGTTTGAGTATTACAGGGTGCAATTTGAGTATTTCCCAGGCTGGTTTGAGTATTTCAGGGTGTAATTTGAGTATTTCCCAGGCTGGTTTGAGTATTTCAGGGTGCAATTTGAGTATTTCCCAGGCTGGTTTGAGTATTTCAGGGTGTAATCTGAGTATTTCCCAGGCTGGTTTGAGTATTTCAGGGTGTAATTTGAGTATTTCCCAGGCTGGTTTGAGTATTTCAGGGTGTAATTTGAGTATTTCCCAGGCTGGTTTGAGTATTTCAGGGTGTAATTTGAGTATTTCCCAGGCTGGTTTGAGTATTTCAGGGTGTAATTTGAGTACCTCCCAGGTTGGTTTGAGTATTTCAGGGTGTAATTTGAGTATTTCCCAGGCTGGTTTGAGTATTTCAGGGTGTAATTTGAGTATTTCCCAGGCTGGTTTGAGTATTTCAGGGTGTAATTTGAGTATTTCCCAGGCTGGTTTGAGTATTTCAGGGTGTAATTTGAGTATTTCCCAGGCTGGTTTGATTATTTCAGGGTGTAATTTGAGTATTTCCCGGGCTGGTTTGAGTATTTCAGGGTGTAATTTGAATATCTCCCGGGCTGGTTTGAGTATTTCAGGGTGTAATTTGAGTATTTCCCAGGCTGGTTTGAGTATTTCAGGGTGTAATTTGAGTATTTCCCAGGCTGGTTTGAGTATTTCCGGGTGTAATTTAAATATTTCCCGGGATAGTTTTAGTATATCCCAGGCTGGTTTGAGTATTTCCGGGTGTAATTTAAATATTTTCCGGGATATTTTGAGTATATCCCAGGTTAGTTTGAGTATTTCCGGGTGTAATTTAAATATTTCCCGTGATAGTTTGAGTATATCCCAGGCTGGTTTGAGTATTTCCGGGTGTAATTTAAATATTTCCGGGATAGTTTGAGTATATCCCAGGCTGGTTTGAGTATTTCCGGGTGTAATTTAAATATTTCCCGGGATAGTTTGCGTATATCCAGGCTGGTTTGAGTATTTCCGGGTGTAATTTAAATATTTCCCGTGATAGTTTGAGTATATCCCAGGCTGGTTTGAGTATTTCTGGGTGTAATTTAAATATTGCCCGGGATAGTTTGAGTATATCTCAGGCTGGTTTGAGTATTTCCGGGTGTAATTTAAATATTTCCAGGGATAGTTTGAGTATATCCCAGGCTGGTTTGAGTATTTCCGGGTGTAATTTAAATAACTCCCGGGATAGTTTGTGTATATCCCAGGCTGGTTTGAGTATTTCAGGGTGTAATTTGAGTATTTCCCGGGATAGTTTGAGTATATCAAGGCTGGTTTGAGTATTTCCGGGTGTAATTTAAATATTTCCCGGGACAGTTTGTGTGTATCGCAGGCTGGTTTGAGTATTTCCGGGTGTAATTTAAATATTTCCCGGGATAGTTTGAGTATATGCAGGCTGGTTTGAGTATTTCCGGGTGTAATTTAAATATTTCCAGGGATAGTTTGAGTATATCCCAGGCTGGTTTGAGTATTTCCGGGTGTAATTTAAATATTTCCCGGGATAGTTTGAGTATATCTCAGGCTGGTTTGAGTATTTCCGGGTGCAATTTAAATATTTCCAGGGATAGTTTGACTATATCCCAGGCTGGTTTGAGTATTTCCGGGTGTAATTTAAATAACTCCTGGGATAGTTTGAGTAGATCCCAGGCTGGTTTGAGTATTTCCGGGTGTAATTCGAGTATTTCCCAGGCTGGTTTGAGTATTTCACGGTGTAATTTGAATATTTCCCAGGCTAGTTTGAGTATTTCAGGGTGTAATTTGAGTACTTCCCAGGCTGGTTTGAGTATTTCAGGGTGTAATTTGAGTATTTCCCAGGCTGGTTTGAGTATTTCAGGGTGTAATTTGAGTATTTCCCAGGCTGGTTTGAGTATTTCAGGGTGTAATTTGAGTATTTCCTAGGCTGGTTTGAGTATTTCAGGGTGTAATTTAAATATTTCCCGGGATAGTTTGAGTATTACAGGGTGCAATTTGAGTATTTCCCAGGCTGGTTTGAGTATTTCAGGGTGTAATTTGAGTATTTCCCAGGCAGGTTTCAGTATTTCAGGGTGTAATTTGAGTATTTCCCAGGCTGGTTTGAGTATTTCAGGGTGTAATTTGAGTATTTCCCAGGCTGGTTTGAGTATATCAGGGTGTAATTTGAGTATTTCCCAGGCTGGTTTGAGTATTTCAGGGTGTAATTTGAGTATATCCCAGGCTGGTTTGAGTATTTCAGGGTGCAATTCGAGTATTTCCCAGGCTGGTTTGAGTATTTCAGGGTGTAATTTGAGTATTTCCCAGGCTGGTTTGAGTATTTCAGGGTGTAATTTGAGTACTTCCCAGGCTGGTTTGAGTATTTCAGGGTGTAATTTGAGTATTTCCCAGGCTGGTTTGAGTATTTCAGGGTGTAATTTGAGTATTTCCTAGGCTGGTTTGAGTATTTCAGGGTGTAATTTGAGTATTTCCCAGGCTGGTTTGAGTATTTCCGGGTGTAATTTAAATATTTCCCGGGATAGTTTTAGTATATCCCAGGCTGGATTGAGTATTTCCGGGTGTAATTTAAATATTTTCCGGGATATTTTGAGTATATCCCAGGCTGGTTTGAGCATTTCCGGGTGTAATTTAAATATTTCCCGTGATAGTTTGAGTATATCCCAGGCTGGTTTGAGTATTTCCGGGTGTAATTTAAATAACTCCCGGGATAGTTTGAGTATATCCCAGGCTGGTTTGAGTATTTCCGGGTGTAATTTAAATATTTCCCAGGATAGTTTGAGTATATCCCAGGCTGGTTTGAGTATTTAAGGGTGTAATTTGAGTATTTCCCAGGCTGGTTTGAGTATATGCAGGCTGGTTTGAGTATTTCCGGGTGTAATTTAAATATTTCCCGGGATAGTTTGAGAATATGCAGGCTGGTTTGAGTATTTCCGGGTGTAATTTAAATATTTCCAGGGATAGTTTGAGTATATCCCAGGCTGGTTTGAGTATTTCCGTGTGTAATTTAAATATTTCCCTGGATAGTTTGAGTATATGCAGGCTGGTTTGAGTATTTCCGGGTGTAATTTAAATATTTCCAGGGATAGTTTGAGTATATCCCAGGCTGGTTTGAGTATTTCCGGGTGTAATTTAAATACTTCCCGGGATAGTTTGAGTATATCTCAGGCTGGTTTGAGTATTTCCGGGTGTAATTTAAATATTTCCAGGGATAGTTTGACTATATCCCAGGCTGGTTTGAGTATTTCCGGGTGTAATTTAAATAACTCCCGGGATAGTTTGAGTAGATCCCAGGCTGGTTTGAGTATTTCAGGGTGTATTTCGAGTATTTCCCAGGCTGGTTTGAGTATTTCAGGGTGTAATTTGAATATTTCCCAGGCTAGTTTGAGTATTTCAGGGTGTAATTTGAGTACTTCCCAGGCTGGTTTGAGTATTTCAGGGTGTAATTTGAGTATTTCCCAGGCTGGTTTGAGTATTTCAGGGTGTAATTTGAGTATTTCCTAGGCTGGTTTGAGTATTTCAGGGTGTAATTTAAATATTTCCCAGGATAGTTTGAGTAATTCAGGGTGTAATTTGAGTATTTCCCAGGCTGGTTTGAGTATTTCTGGGTGTAATTTGAGTATTTCCCAGGCTGGTTTGAGTATTTCAGGGTGTAATTTGAGTACCTCCCAGGTTGGTTTGAGTATTTCAGGGTGTAATTTGAGTATTTCCCAGGCTGGTTTGAGTATTTCAGGGTGTAATTTGAGTAGCTCCCAGGCTGGATTTAGTATTTCAGGGTGTAATTTGAGTATTTCCCAGGCTGGTTTGAGTATTTCAGGGTGTAATTTGAGTATTTCCCAGGCTGGTTTGAGTATTTCAGGGTGTAATCTGAGTATTTCCCTGGCTGGTTTTAGTATTTCAGGGTGTAATTTAAATATTTCCCAGGCTGGTTTGATTATTTCAGGGTGTAATTTGAGTATTTCCCGGGCTGGTTTGAGTATTTCAGGGTGTAATTTGAATATCTCCCGGGCTGGTTTGAGTATTTCAGGGTGTAATTTGAGTATTTCCCAGGCTGGTTTGAGTATTTCAGGGTGTAATTTGAGTATTTCCCAGGCTGGTTTGAGTATTTCCGGGTGTAATTTAAATATTTCCCGGGATAGTTTTAGTATATCCCAGGCTGGTTTGAGTATTTCCGGGTGTAATTTAAATATTTTCCGGGATATTTTGAGTATATCCCAGGTTAGTTTGAGTATTTCCGGGTGTAATTTAAATATTTCCCGTGATAGTTTGAGTATATCCCAGGCTGGTTTGAGTATTTCCGGGTGTAATTTAAATATTTCCCGGGATAGTTTGAGTATATCCCAGGCTGGTTTGAGTATTTCCGGGTGTAATTTAAATATTTCCCGGGATAGTTTGAGTATATCCCAGGCTGGTTTGAGTATTTCTGGGTGTAATTTAAATATTGCCCGGGATAGTTTGAGTATATCTCAGGCTGGTTTGAGTATTTCCGGGTGTAATTTAAATATTTCCAGGGATAGTTTGAGTATATCCCAGGCTGGTTTGAGTATTTCCGGGTGTAATTTAAATAACTCCCGGGATAGTTTGTGTATATCCCAGGCTGGTTTGAGTATTTCAGGGTGTAATTTGAGTATTTCCCGGGATAGTTTGAGTATATCAAGGCTGGTTTGAGTATTTCCGGGTGTAATTTAAATATTTCCCGGGACAGTTTGTGTGTATCGCAGGCTGGTTTGAGTATTTCCGGGTGTAATTTAAATATTTCCAGGGATAGTTTGAGTATATCCCAGGCTGGTTTGAGTATTTCCGGGTGTAATTTAAATATTTCCCGGGATAGTTTGAGTATATCTCAGGCTGGTTTGAGTATTTCCAGGTGTAATTTAAATATTTCCAGGATAGTTTGACTATATCCCAGGCTGGTTTGAGTATTTCCGGGTGTAATTTAAATAACTCCCGGGATAGTTTGAGTAGATCCCAGGCTGGTTTGAGTATTTCAGGGTGTAATTCGAGTATTTCCCAGGCTGGTTTGAGTATTTCAGGGTGTAATTTGAATATTTCCCAGGCTAGTTTGAGTATTTCAGGGTGTAATTTGAGTACTTCCCAGGCTGGTTTGAGTATTTCAGGGTGTAATTTGAGTATTTCCCAGGCTGGTTTGAGTATTTCAGGGTGTAATTTGAGTATTTCCTAGGCTGGTTTGAGTATTTCAGGGTGTAATTTAAATATTTCCCAGGATAGTTTGAGTATTACAGGGTGCAATTTGAGTATTTCCCAGGCTGGTTTGAGTATTTCAGGGTGTAATTTGAGTATTTCCCAGGCTGGTTTGAGTATTTCAGGGTGCAATTTGAGTATTTCCCAGGCTGGTTTGAGTATTTCAGGGTGTAATCTGAGTATTTCCCAGGCTGGTTTGAGTATTTCAGGGTGTAATTTGAGTATTTCCCAGGCTGGTTTGAGTATTTCAGGGTGTAATTTGAGTATTTCCCAGGCTGGTTTGAGTATTTCAGGGTGTAATTTGAGTATTTCCCAGGCTGGTTTGAGTATTTCAGGGTGTAATTTGAGTACCTCCCAGGTTGGTTTGAGTATTTCAGGGTGTAATTTGAGTATTTCCCAGGCTGGTTTGAGTATTTCAGGGTGTAATTTGAGTAGCTCCCAGGCTGGATTTAGTATTTCAGGGTGTAATTTGAGTATTTCCCAGGCTGGTTTGAGTATTTCAGGGTGTAATTTGAGTATTTCCCAGGCTGGTTTGAGTATTTCAGGGTGTAATCTGAGTATTTCCCTGGCTGGTTTTAGTATTTCAGGGTGTAATTTAAATATTTCCCTGGCTGGTTTGATTATTTCAGAGTGTAATTTGAGTATTTCCCGGGCTGGTTTGAGTATTTCAGGGTGTAATTTGAATATCTCCCGGGCTGGTTTGAGTATTTCAGGGTGTAATTTGAGTATTTCCTAGGCTGGTTTGAGTATTTCCGGGTGTAATTTAAATATTTCCCGGGATAGTTTTAGTATATCCCAGGCTGGTTTGAGTATTTCCGGGTGTAATTTAAATATTTTCCGGGATATTTTGAGTATATCCCAGGTTAGTTTGAGTATTTCCGGGTGTAATTTAAATATTTCCCGTGATAGTTTGAGTATATCCCAGGCTGGTTTGAGTATTTCCGGGTGTAATTTAAATATTTCCCGGGATAGTTTGAGTATATCCCAGGCTGATTTGAGTATTTCCGGGTGTAATTTAAATATTTCCCGGGATAGTTTGAGTATATCCAGGCTGGATTGAGTATTTCCGGGTGTAATTTAAATATTTCCCGTGATAGTTTGAGTATATCCCAGGCTGGTTTGAGTATTTCTGGGTGTAATTTAAATATTGCCCGGGATAGTTTGAGTATATCTCAGGCTGGTTTGAGTATTTCCGGGTGTAATTTAAATATTTCCAGGGATAGTTTGAGTATATCCCAGGCTGGTTTGAGTATTTCCGGGTGTAATTTAAATAACTCCCGGGATAGTTTGTGTATATCCCAGGCTGGTTTGAGTATTTCAGGGTGTAATTTGAGTATTTCCCGGGATAGTTTGAGTATATCAAGGCTGGTTTGAGTATTTCCGGGTGTAATTTAAATATTTCCCGGGACAGTTTGTGTGTATCGCAGGCTGGTTTGAGTATTTCCGGGTGTAATTTAAATATTTCCCGGGATAGTTTGAGTATATCTCAGGCTGGTTTGAGTATTTCCGGGTGTAATTTAAATATTTCCCGGGATAGTTTGAGTATATCCCAGGCTGGTTTGAGTATTTCTGGGTGTAATTTAAATATTTCCCGGGATAGTTTGAGTATATCCCAGGCTGGTTTGAGTATTTCAGGGTGTAATTTGAGTATTTCCCAAGCTGGTTTGAGTATTTCAGGGTGTAATTTGAGTATATCCCAGGCTGGTTTGAGTATTTTAGGGTATAATTTGAGTATTTCCCAGGCTGGTTTGAGTATTTCAGGGAGTAATTTGAGTACTTCCCAGGCTGGTTTGAGTATTTCAGGGTGTAATTAGAGTATTTCCCAGGCTGGTTTGAGTATTTCAGGGTGTAATTTGAGTATTTCCCAGGCTGGTTTGAGTATTTCAGGGTGTAATTTAAATATTTACCAGGCTGGTTTGATTATTTCAGGGTGTAATTTGAGTATTTCCCGGGCTGGTTTGAGTATTTCAGGGTGTAATTTGAATATCTCCCGGGCTGGTTTGAGTATTTCAGGGTGTAATTTGAGTATTTCCCAGGCTGGTTTGAGTATTTCAGGGTGTAATTTGAGTATTTCCCTGGCTGGTTTGAGTATTTCCGGGTGTAATTTAAATATTTCCCGGGATAGTTTTTGTATATCCCAGGCTGGTTTGAGTATTTCCGGGTGTAATTTAAATATTTTCCGGGATATTTTGAGCATATCCCAGGCTGGTTTGAGTATTTCCGGGTGTAATTTAAATATTTCCCGTGATAGTTTGAGTATATCCCAGGCTGGTTTGAGTATTTCCGGGTGTAATTTAAATATTTCCCGGGATAGTTTGATTAGATCCCAGGCTGGTTTGAGTATTTCCGGGTGTAATTTAAATATTTCCCGGGATAGTTTGAGTATATCCAGGCTGGTTTGAGTATTTCCGCGTTTAATTTAAATATTTCCCGTGATAGTTTGAGTATATCCCAGGCTGGTTTGAGTATTTCCGGGTGTAATTTAAATATTTCCAGGGATAGTTTGACTATATCCCAGGCTGGTTTGAGTATTTCCGGGTGTAATTTAAATAACTCCCGGGATAGTTTGAGTATATCCCAGGCTGGTTTGAGTATTTCAGGGTGTAATTTGAGTATTTCCCAGGCTGGTTTGCGTATTTTAGGGTATAATTTGAGTATTTCCCAGGCTGGTTTGAGTATTTCAGGGTGTAATTTGAGTATTTCCCGGGCTGGTTTGAGTATTTCAGGGTGTAATTTGAGTATTTCCCAGGCTGGTTTGAGTATTTCAGGGTGTAATTTGAGTATTTCCCAGGCTGGTTTGAGTATTTCCGGGTGTAATTTAAATATTTCCCAGGATAGTTTGAGTATATCCCAGGCTGGTTTGAGTATTTCCGGGTGTAATTTAAATATTTTCCGGGATATTTTGATTATATCCCAGGCTGGTTTGAGTATTTCCGGGTGTAATTTAAATATTTCCCGGGATAGTTTGTGTATATCCAGGCTGGTTTGAGTATTTCCGGGTGTAATTTAAATATTTCCCGTGATAGTTTGAGTATATCCCAGGCTGGTTTGAGTATTTCCGGGTGTAATTTAAATATTGCCCGGGATCGTTTGAGTATATCTCAGGCTGGTTTGAGTATTTCCGGGTGTAATTTAAATATTTCCAGGGATAGTTTGAGTATATCCCAGGCTGGTTTGATTATTTCGGGGTGTAATTTAAATAACTCCCGGGATAGTTTGAGTATATCCCAGGCTGGTTTGAGTATTTCAGGGTGTAATTTGAGTATTTCCCAGGCTGGTTTGCGTATTTTAGGGTATAATTTGAGTATTTCCCAGGCTGGTTTGAGTATTTCAGGGTGTAATTTGAGTACTTCCCAGGCTGGTTTGAGTATTTCAGGGTGTAATTTGAGTATTTCCCAGGCTGGTTTGAGTATTTCCGGGTGTAATTTAAATATTTCCCGTGATAGTTTGAGTATATCCCAGGCTGGTTTGAGTATTTCCGGGTGTAATTTAAATATTTCCCGGGATAGTTTGAGTATATCCCAGGCTGGTTTGAGTATTTCAGGGTGTAATTCGAGTATTTCCCAGGCTGGTTTGAGTATTTCAGGGTGTAATTTGAATATTTCCCAGGCTAGTTTGAGTATTTCAGGGTGTAATTTGAGTACTTCCCAGGCTGGTTTGAGTATTTCAGGGTGTAATTTGAGTATTTCCCAGGCTGGTTTGAGTATTTCAGGGTGTAATTTGAGTATTTCCTAGGCTGGTTTGAGTATTTCAGGGTGTAATTTAAATATTTCCCAGGATAGTTTGAGTATTACAGGGTGCAATTTGAGTATTTCCCAGGCTGGTTTGAGTATTTCAGGGTGTAATTTGAGTATTTCCCAGGCTGGTTTGAGTATTTCAGGGTGCAATTTGAGTATTTCCCAGGCTGGTTTGAGTATTTCAGGGTGTAATCTGAGTATTTCCCAGGCTGGTTTGAGTATTTGAGGGTGTAATTTGAGTATTTCCCAGGCTGGTTTGAGTATTTCAGGGTGTAATTTGAGTATTTCCCAGGCTGGTTTGAGTATTTCAGGGTGTAATTTGAGTATTTCCCAGGCTGGTTTGAGTATTTCAGGGTGTAATTTGAGTACCTCCCAGGTTGGTTTGAGTATTTCAGGGTGTAATTTGAGTATTTCCCAGGCTGGTTTGAGTATTTCAGGGTGTAATTTGAGTAGCTCCCAGGCTGGATTTAGTATTTCAGGGTGTAATTTGAGTATTTCCCAGGCTGGTTTGAGTATTTCAGGGTGTAATTTGAGTATTTCCCAGGCTGGTTTGAGTATTTCAGGGTGTAATCTGAGTATTTCCCTGGCTGGTTTTAGTATTTCAGGGTGTAATTTAAATATTTCCCAGGCTGGTTTGATTATTTCAGAGTGTAATTTGAGTATTTCCCGGGCTGGTTTGAGTATTTCAGGGTGTAATTTGAATATCTCCCGGGCTGGTTTGAGTATTTCAGGGTGTAATTTGTGTATTTCCCAGGCTGGTTTGAGTATTTCAGGGTGTAATTTGAGTATTTCCTAGGCTGGTTTGAGTATTTCCGGGTGTAATTTAAATATTTCCCGGGATAGTTTTAGTATATCCCAGGCTGGTTTGAGTATTTCCGGGTGTAATTTAAATATTTTCCGGGATGTTTTGAGTATATCCCAGGTTAGTTTGAGTATTTCCGGGTGTAATTTAAATATTTCCCGTGATAGTTTGAGTATATCCCAGGCTGGTTTGAGTATTTCCGGGTGTAATTTAAATATTTCCCGGGATAGTTTGAGTATATCCCAGGCTGATTTGAGTATTTCCGGGTGTAATTTAAATATTTCCCGGGATAGTTTGAGTATATCCAGGCTGGATTGAGTATTTCCGGGTGTAATTTAAATATTTCCCGTGATAGTTTGAGTATATCCCAGGCTGGTTTGAGTATTTCTGGGTGTAATTTAAATATTGCCCGGGATAGTTTGAGTGTATCTCAGGCTAGTTTGAGTATTTCCGGGTGTAATTTAAATATTTCCAGGGATAGTTTGAGTATATCCCAGGCTGGTTTGAGTATTTCCGGGTGTAATTTGAATATCTCCCGGGCTGGTTTGAGTATTTCAGGGTGTAATTTGTGTATTTCCCAGGCTGGTTTGAGTATTTCAGGGTGTAATTTGAGTATTTCCTAGGCTGGTTTGAGTATTTCCGGGTGTAATTTAAATATTTCCCTGGATAGTTTTAGTATATCCCAGGCTGGTTTGAGTATTTCCGGGTGTAATTTAAATATTTTCCGGGATATTTTGAGTATATCCCAGGTTAGTTTGAGTATTTCCGGGTGTAATTTAAATATTTCCCGTGATAGTTTGAGTATATCCCAGGCTGGTTTGAGTATTTCCGGGTGTAATTTAAATATTTCCCGGGATAGTTTGAGTATATCCCAGGCTGATTTGAGTATTTCCGGGTGTAATTTAAATATTTCCCGGGATAGTTTGAGTATATCCAGGCTGGATTGAGTATTTCCGGGTGTAATTTAAATATTTCCCGTGATAGTTTGAGTATATCCCAGGCTGGTTTGAGTATTTCTGGGTGTAATTTAAATATTGCCCGGGATAGTTTGAGTATATCTCAGGCTGGTTTGAGTATTTCCGGGTGTAATTTAAATATTTCCAGGGATAGTTTGAGTATATCCCAGGCTGGTTTGAGTATTTCCGGGTGTAATTTAAATAACTCCCGGGATAGTTTGTGTATATCCCAGGCTGGTTTGAGTATTTCAGGGTGTAATTTGAGTATTTCCCGGGATAGTTTGAGTATATCAAGGCTGGTTTGAGTATTTCCGGGTGTAATTTAAATATTTCCCGGGACAGTTTGTGTGTATCGCAGGCTGGTTTGAGTATTTCCGGGTGTAATTTAAATATTTCCCGGGATAGTTTGAGTATATCTCAGGCTGGTTTGAGTATTTCCGGGTGTAATTTAAATATTTCCCGGGATAGTTTGAGTATATCCCAGGCTGGTTTGAGTATTTCTGGGTGTAATTTAAATATTTCCCGGGATAGTTTGAGTATATCCCAGGCTGGTTTGAGTATTTCAGGGTGTAATTTGAGTATTTCCCAAGCTGGTTTGAGTATTTCAGGGTGTAATTTGAGTATATCCCAGGCTGGTTTGAGTATTTTAGGGTATAATTTGAGTATTTCCCAGGCTGGTTTGAGTATTTCAGGGAGTAATTTGAGTACTTCCCAGGCTGGTTTGAGTATTTCAGGGTGTAATTAGAGTATTTCCCAGGCTGGTTTGAGTATTTCAGGGTGTAATTTGAGTATTTCCCAGGCTGGTTTGAGTATTTCAGGGTGTAATTTAAATATTTACCAGGCTGGTTTGATTATTTCAGGGTGTAATTTGAGTATTTCCCGGGCTGGTTTGAGTATTTCAGGGTGTAATTTGAATATCTCCCGGGCTGGTTTGAGTATTTCAGGGTGTAATTTGAGTATTTCCCAGGCTGGTTTGAGTATTTCAGGGTGTAATTTGAGTATTTCCCTGGCTGGTTTGAGTATTTCCGGGTGTAATTTAAATATTTCCCGGGATAGTTTTTGTATATCCCAGGCTGGTTTGAGTATTTCCGGGTGTAATTTAAATATTTTCCGGGATATTTTGAGTATATCCCAGGCTGGTTTGAGTATTTCCGGGTGTAATTTAAATATTTCCCGTGATAGTTTGAGTATATCCCAGGCTGGTTTGAGTATTTCCGGGTGTAATTTAAATATTTCCCGGGATAGTTTGATTAGATCCCAGGCTGGTTTGAGTATTTCCGGGTGTAATTTAAATATTTCCCGGGATAGTTTGAGTATATCCAGGCTGGTTTGAGTATTTCCGCGTTTAATTTAAATATTTCCCGTGATAGTTTGAGTATATCCCAGGCTGGTTTGAGTATTTCCGGGTGTAATTTAAATATTTCCAGGGATAGTTTGACTATATCCCAGGCTGGTTTGAGTATTTCCGGGTGTAATTTAAATAACTCCCGGGATAGTTTGAGTATATCCCAGGCTGGTTTGAGTATTTCAGGGTGTAATTTGAGTATTTCCCAGGCTGGTTTGCGTATTTTAGGGTATAATTTGAGTATTTCCCAGGCTGGTTTGAGTATTTCAGGGTGTAATTTGAGTATTTCCCGGGCTGGTTTGAGTATTTCAGGGTGTAATTTGAGTATTTCCCAGGCTGGTTTGAGTATTTCAGGGTGTAATTTGAGTATTTCCCAGGCTGGTTTGAGTATTTCCGGGTGTAATTTAAATATTTCCCAGGATAGTTTGAGTATATCCCAGGCTGGTTTGAGTATTTCCGGGTGTAATTTAAATATTTTCCGGGATATTTTGATTATATCCCAGGCTGGTTTGAGTATTTCCGGGTGTAATTTAAATATTTCCCGGGATAGTTTGTGTATATCCAGGCTGGTTTGAGTATTTCCGGGTGTAATTTAAATATTTCCCGTGATAGTTTGAGTATATCCCAGGCTGGTTTGAGTATTTCCGGGTGTAATTTAAATATTGCCCGGGATCGTTTGAGTATATCTCAGGCTGGTTTGAGTATTTCCGGGTGTAATTTAAATATTTCCAGGGATAGTTTGAGTATATCCCAGGCTGGTTTGATTATTTCGGGGTGTAATTTAAATAACTCCCGGGATAGTTTGAGTATATCCCAGGCTGGTTTGAGTATTTCAGGGTGTAATTTGAGTATTTCCCAGGCTGGTTTGCGTATTTTAGGGTATAATTTGAGTATTTCCCAGGCTGGTTTGAGTATTTCAGGGTGTAATTTGAGTACTTCCCAGGCTGGTTTGAGTATTTCAGGGTGTAATTTGAGTATTTCCCAGGCTGGTTTGAGTATTTCCGGGTGTAATTTAAATATTTCCCGTGATAGTTTGAGTATATCCCAGGCTGGTTTGAGTATTTCCGGGTGTAATTTAAATATTTCCCGGGATAGTTTGAGTATATCCCAGGCTGGTTTGAGTATTTCAGGGTGTAATTCGAGTATTTCCCAGGCTGGTTTGAGTATTTCAGGGTGTAATTTGAATATTTCCCAGGCTAGTTTGAGTATTTCAGGGTGTAATTTGAGTACTTCCCAGGCTGGTTTGAGTATTTCAGGGTGTAATTTGAGTATTTCCCAGGCTGGTTTGAGTATTTCAGGGTGTAATTTGAGTATTTCCTAGGCTGGTTTGAGTATTTCAGGGTGTAATTTAAATATTTCCCAGGATAGTTTGAGTATTACAGGGTGCAATTTGAGTATTTCCCAGGCTGGTTTGAGTATTTCAGGGTGTAATTTGAGTATTTCCCAGGCTGGTTTGAGTATTTCAGGGTGCAATTTGAGTATTTCCCAGGCTGGTTTGAGTATTTCAGGGTGTAATCTGAGTATTTCCCAGGCTGGTTTGAGTATTTCAGGGTGTAATTTGAGTATTTCCCAGGCTGGTTTGAGTATTTCAGGGTGTAATTTGAGTATTTCCCAGGCTGGTTTGAGTATTTCAGGGTGTAATTTGAGTATTTCCCAGGCTGGTTTGAGTATTTCAGGGTGTAATTTGAGTACCTCCCAGGTTGGTTTGAGTATTTCAGGGTGTAATTTGAGTATTTCCCAGGCTGGTTTGAGTATTTCAGGGTGTAATTTGAGTAGCTCCCAGGCTGGATTTAGTATTTCAGGGTGTAATTTGAGTATTTCCCAGGCTGGTTTGAGTATTTCAGGGTGTAATTTGAGTATTTCCCAGGCTGGTTTGAGTATTTCAGGGTGTAATCTGAGTATTTCCCTGGCTGGTTTGAGTATTTCAGGGTGTAATTTAAATATTTCCCAGGCTGGTTTGATTATTTCAGAGTGTAATTTGTGTATTTCCCAGGCTGGTTTGAGTATTTCAGGGTGTAATTTGAGTATTTCCTAGGCTGGTTTGAGTATTTCCGGGTGTAATTTAAATATTTCCCGGGATAGTTTTAGTATATCCCAGGCTGGTTTGAGTATTTCCGGGTGTAATTTAAATATTTTCCGGGATATTTTGAGTATATCCCAGGTTAGTTTGAGTATTTCCGGGTGTAATTTAAATATTTCCCGTGATAGTTTGAGTATATCCCAGGCTGGTTTGAGTATTTCCGGGTGTAATTTAAATATTTCCCGGGATAGTTTGAGTATATCCCAGGCTGATTTGAGTATTTCCGGGTGTAATTTAAATATTTCCCGGGATAGTTTGAGTATATCCAGGCTGGATTGAGTATTTCCGGGTGTAATTTAAATATTTCCCGTGATAGTTTGAGTATATCCCAGGCTGGTTTGAGTATTTCTGGGTGTAATTTAAATATTGCCCGGCATAGTTTGAGTATATCTCAGGCTAGTTTGAGTATTTCCGGGTGTAATTTAAATATTTCCAGGGATAGTTTGAGTATATCCCAGGCTGGTTTGAGTATTTCCGGGTGTAATTTAAATAACTCCCGGGATAGTTTGTGTATATCCCAGGCTGGTTTGAGTATTCCAGGGTGTAATTTGAGTATTTCCCGGGATAGTTTGAGTATATCAAGGCTGGTTTGAGTATTTCCGGGTGTAATTTAAATATTTCCCGGGACAGTTTGTGTGTATCGCAGGCTGGTTTGAGTATTTCCGGGTGTAATTTAAATATTTCCCGGGATAGTTTGAGTATATCTCAGGCTGGTTTGAGTATTTCCGGGTGTAATTTAAATATTTCCCGGGATAGTTTGAGTATATCCCAGGCTGGTTTGAGTATTTCTGGGTGTAATTTAAATATTGCCCGGGATAGTTTGAGTATATCCCAGGCTGGTTTGAGTATTTCAGGGTGTAATTTGAGTATTTCCCAAGCTGGTTTGAGTATTTCAGGGTGTAATTTGAGTATATCCCAGGCTGGTTTGAGTATTTTAGGGTATAATTTGAGTATTTCCCAGGCTGGTTTGAGTATTTCAGGGAGTAATTTGAGTACTTCCCAGGCTGGTTTGAGTATTTCAGGGTTTAATTAGAGTATTTCCCAGGCTGGTTTGAGTATTTCAGGGTGTAATTTGAGTATTTCCCAGGCTGGTTTGAGTATTTCCGGGTGTAATTTAAATATTTACCAGGCTGGTTTGATTATTTCAGGGTGTAATTTGAGTATTTCCCGGGCTGGTTTGAGTATTTCAGGGTGTAATTTGAATATCTCCCGGGCTGGTTTGAGTATTTCAGGGTGTAATTTGAGTATTTCCCAGGCTGGTTTGAGTATTTCAGGGTGTAATTTGAGTATTTCCCTGGCTGGTTTGAGTATTTCCGGGTGTAATTTAAATATTTCCCGGGATAGTTTTTGTATATCCCAGGCTGGTTTGAGTATTTCCGGGTGTAATTTAAATATTTTCCGGGATATTTTGAGTATATCCCAGGCTGGTTTGAGTATTTCCGGGTGTAATTTAAATATTTCCCGTGATAGTTTGAGTATATCCCAGGCTGGTTTGAGTATTTCCGGGTGTAATTTAAATATTTCCCGGGATAGTTTGATTAGATCCCAGGCTGTTTTGAGTATTTCCGGGTGTAATTTAAATATTTCCCGGGATAGTTTGAGTATATCCAGGCTGGTTTGAGTATTTCCGCGTTTAATTTAAATATTTCCCGTGATAGTTTGAGTATATCCCAGGCTGGTTTGAGTATTTCCGGGTGTAATTTAAATATTTCCAGGGATAGTTTGACTATATCCCAGGCTGGTTTGAGTATTTCCGGGTGTAATTTAAATAACTCCCGGGATAGTTTGAGTATATCCCAGGCTGGTTTGAGTATTTCAGGGTGTAATTTGAGTATTTCCCAGGCTGGTTTGCGTATTTTAGGGTATAATTTGAGTATTTCCCAGGCTGGTTTGAGTATTTCAGGGTGTAATTTGAGTATTTCCCGGGCTGGTTTGAGTATTTCAGGGTGTAATTTGAGTATTTCCCAGGCTGGTTTGAGTATTTCAGGGTGTAATTTGAGTATTTCCCAGGCTGGTTTGAGTATTTCCGGGTGTAATTTAAATATTTCCCAGGATAGTTTGAGTATATCCCAGGCTGGTTTGAGTATTTCCGGGTGTAATTTAAATATTTTCCGGGATATTTTGATTATATCCCAGGCTGGTTTGAGTATTTCCGGGTGTAATTTAAATATTTCCCGGGATAGTTTGTGTATATCCAGGCTGGTTTGAGTATTTCCGGGTGTAATTTAAATATTTCCCGTGATAGTTTGAGTATATCCCAGGCTGTTTTGAGTATTTCCGGGTGTAATTTAAATATTGCCCGGGATCGTTTGAGTATATCTCAGGCTGGTTTGAGTATTTCCGGGTGTAATTTAAATATTTCCAGGGATAGTTTGAGTATATCCCAGGCTGGTTTGATTATTTCGGGGTGTAATTTAAATAACTCCCGGGATAGTTTGAGTATATCCCAGGCTGGTTTGAGTATTTCAGGGTGTAATTTGAGTATTTCCCAGGCTGGTTTGCGTATTTTAGGGTATAATTTGAGTATTTCCCAGGCTGGTTTGAGTATTTCAGGGTGTAATTTGAGTACTTCCCAGGCTGGTTTGAGTATTTCAGGGTGTAATTTGAGTATTTCCCAGGCTGGTTTGAGTATTTCCGGGTGTAATTTAAATATTTCCCGTGATAGTTTGAGTATATCCCAGGCTGGTTTGAGTATTTCCGGGTGTAATTTAAATATTTCCCGGGATAGTTTGAGTATATCCCAGGCTGGTTTGAGTATTTCAGGGTGTAATTTAAATATTTCCCGGGATAGTTTGAGTATATCCAGGCTGGTTTGAGTATTTCCGGGTGTAATTTAAATATTTCCCGGGACAGTTTGTGTGTATCCCAGGCTGGTTTGAGTATTTCCGGCTGTAATTTAAATATTTCCCGGGATAGTTTGAGTATGTCTCAGGCTGGTTTGAGTATTTCCGGGTGTAATTTAAATATTTCCCGGGATAGTTTGAGTATATCCCAGGCTGGTTTGAGTATTTCTGGGTGTAATTTAAATATTTCCCGGGATAGTTTGAGTATATCCCAGGCTGGTTTGAGTATTTCAGGGTGTAATTTGAGTATTTCCCAGGCTGGTTTGAGTATTTCAGGGTGTAATTTGAGTTTATCCCAGGCTGGTTTGAGTATTTTAGGGTATAATTTGAGTATTTCCCAGGCTGGTTTGAGTATTTCAGGGTGTAATTTGAGTACTTCCCAGGCTGGTTTGAGTATTTCAGGGTGTAATTAGAGTATTTCCCAAGCTGGTTTGAGTATTTCAGGGTGTAATCTGAGTATTTCCCGGGCTGGTTTGAGTATTTCAGGGTGTAATTTGAATATCTCCCGGGCTGGTTTGAGTATTTCAGGGTGTAATTTGTATTTCCCAGGCTGGTTTGAGTATTTCAGGGTGTAATTTGAGTATTTCCCAGGCTGGTTTGAGTATTTCCGTGTGTAATTTAAATATTTCCCGGGATAGTTTGAGTATATCCAGGCTGGTTTGAGTATTTCCGGGTGTAATTTAAATATTTCCCGTGATAGTTTGAGTAGATCCCAGGCTGGTTTGAGTATTTCCGGGTGTAATTTAAATATTGCCCGGGATAGTTTGAGGATATCTCAGGCTGGTTTGAGTATTTCCGGGTGTAATTTAAATATTTCCCAGGATAGTTTGAGTATATCCCAGGATTGTTTGAGTACTTCCGGGTCTAATTTAAATAACTCCCGGGATAGTTTGAGTATATCCCAGGCTGGTTTGAGTATTTCAGGGTGTAATTTGAGTACTTCCCAGGCTGGTTTGAGTATTTCAGGGTGTAATTTGAGTATTTCCCAGGCTGGTTTGAGTATTTCAGGGTGTAATTTGAGTAGCTCCCAGGCTGGATTTAGTATTTCAGGGTGTAATTTGAGTATTTCCCAGGCTGGTTTGAGTATTTCAGGGTGTAATTTGAGTATTTCCCAGGCTGGTTTGAGTATTTCAGGGTGTAATCTGAGTATTTCCCTGGCTGGTTTTAGTATTTCAGGGTGTAATTTAAATATTTCCCAGGCTGGTTTGATTATTTCAGGGTGTAATTTGAGTATTTCCCGGGCTGGTTTGAGTATTTCAGGGTGTAATTTGAATATCTCCCGGGCTGGTTTGAGTATTTCAGGGTGTAATTTGAGTATTTCCCAGGCTGGTTTGAGTATTTCAGGGTGTAATTTGAGTATTTCCCAGGCTGGTTTGAGTATTTCCGGGTGTAATTTAAATATTTCCCGGGATAGTTTTAGTATATCCCAGGCTGGTTTGAGTATTTCCGGGTGTAATTTAAATATTTTCCGGGATATTTTGAGTATATCCCAGGTTAGTTTGAGTATTTCCGGGTGTAATTTAAATATTTCCCGTGATAGTTTGAGTATATCCCAGGCTGGTTTGAGTATTTCCGGGTGTAATTTAAATATTTCCCGGGATAGTTTGAGTATATCCCAGGCTGGTTTGAGTATTTCCGGGTGTAATTTAAATATTTCCCGGGATAGTTTGAGTATATCCAGGCTGGTTTGAGTATTTCCGGGTGTAATTTAAATATTTCCCGTGATAGTTTGAGTATATCCCAGGCTGGTTTGAGTATTTCTGGGTGTAATTTAAATATTGCCCGGGATAGTTTGAGTATATCTCAGGCTGGTTTGAGTATTTCCGGGTGTAATTTAAATATTTCCAGGGATAGTTTGAGTATATCCCAGGCTGGTTTGAGTATTTCCGGGTGTAATTTAAATAACTCCCGGGATAGTTTGTGTATATCCCAGGCTGGTTTGAGTATTTCAGGGTGTAATTTGAGTATTTCCCGGGATAGTTTGAGTATATCAAGGCTGGTTTGAGTATTTCCGGGTGTAATTTAAATATTTCCCGGGACAGTTTGTGTGTATCGCAGGCTGGTTTGAGTATTTCCGGGTGTAATTTAAATATTTCCCGGGATAGTTTGAGTATATGCAGGCTGGTTTGAGTATTTCCGGGTGTAATTTAAATATTTCCAGGGATAGTTTGAGTATATCCCAGGCTGGTTTGAGTATTTCCGGGTGTAATTTAAATATTTCCCGGGATAGTTTGAGTATATCTCAGGCTGGTTTGAGTATTTCCAGGTGTAATTTAAATATTTCCAGGGATAGTTTGACTATATCCCAGGCTGGTTTGAGTATTTCCGGGTGTAATTTAAATAACTCCCGGGATAGTTTGAGTAGATCCCAGGCTGGTTTGAGTATTTCAGGGTGTAATTCGAGTATTTCCCAGGCTGGTTTGAGTATTTCAGGGTGTAATTTGAATATTTCCCAGGCTAGTTTGAGTATTTCAGGGTGTAATTTGAGTACTTCCCAGGCTGGTTTGAGTATTTCAGGGTGTAATTTGAGTATTTCCCAGGCTGGTTTGAGTATTTCAGGGTGTAATTTGAGTATTTCCCAGGCTGGTTTGAGTATTTCAGGGTGCAATTTGAGTATTTCCCAGGCTGGTTTGAGTATTTCAGGGTGTAATCTGAGTATTTCCCAGGCTGGTTTGAGTATTTCAGGGTGTAATTTGAGTATTTCCCAGGCTGGTTTGAGTATTTCAGGGTGTAATTTGAGTATTTCCCAGGCTGGTTTGAGTATTTCAGGGTGTAATTTGAGTATTTCCCAGGCTGGTTTGAGTATTTCAGGGTGTAATTTGAGTACCTCCCAGGTTGGTTTGAGTATTTCAGGGTGTAATTTGAGTATTTCCCAGGCTGGTTTGAGTATTTCAGGGTGTAATTTGAGTAGCTCCCAGGCTGGATTTAGTATTTCAGGGTGTAATTTGAGTATTTCCCAGGCTGGTTTGAGTATTTCAGGGTGTAATTTGAGTATTTCCCAGGCTGGTTTGAGTATTTCAGGGTGTAATCTGAGTATTTCCCTGGCTGGTTTTAGTATTTCAGGGTGTAATTTAAATATTTCCCAGGCTGGTTTGATTATTTCAGAGTGTAATTTGAGTATTTCCCGGGCTGGTTTGAGTATTTCAGGGTGTAATTTGAATATCTCCCGGGCTGGTTTGAGTATTTCAGGGTGTAATTTGTGTATTTCCCAGGCTGGTTTGAGTATTTCAGGGTGTAATTTGAGTATTTCCCAGGCTGGTTTGAGTATTTCCGGGTGTAATTTAAATATTTCCCGGGATAGTTTTAGTATATCCCAGGCTGGTTTGAGTATTTCCGGGTGTAATTTAAATATTTTCCGGGATATTTTGAGTATATCCCAGGTTAGTTTGAGTATTTCCGGGTGTAATTTAAATATTTCCCGTGATAGTTTGAGTATATCCCAGGCTGGTTTGAGTATTTCCGGGTGTAATTTAAATATTTCCCGGGATAGTTTGAGTATATCCCAGGCTGGTTTGAGTATTTCCGGGTGTAATTTAAATATTTCCCGGGATAGTTTGAGTATATCCAGGCTGGTTTGAGTATTTCCGGGTGTAATTTAAATATTTCCCGTGATAGTTTGAGTATATCCCAGGCTGGTTTGAGTATTTCTGGGTGTAATTTAAATATTGCCCGGGATAGTTTGAGTATATCTCAGGCTGGTTTGAGTATTTCCGGGTGTAATTTAAATATTTCCAGGGATAGTTTGAGTATATCCCAGGCTGGTTTGAGTATTTCCGGGTGTAATTTAAATAACTCCCGGGATAGTTTGTGTATATCCCAGGCTGGTTTGAGTATTTCAGGGTGTAATTTGAGTATTTCCCGGGATAGTTTGAGTATATCAAGGCTGGTTTGAGTATTTCCGGGTGTAATTTAAATATTTCCCGGGACAGTTTGTGTGTATCGCAGGCTGGTTTGAGTATTTCCGGGTGTAATTTAAATATTTCCCGGGATAGTTTGAGTATATCTCAGGCTGGTTTGAGTATTTCCGGGTGTAATTTAAATATTTCCCGGGATAGTTTGAGTATATCCCAGGCTGGTTTGAGTATTTCTGGGTGTAATTTAAATATTTCCCGGGATAGTTTGAGTATATCCCAGGCTGGTTTGAGTATTTCAGGGTGTAATTTGAGTATTTCCCAAGCTGGTTTGAGTATTTCAGGGTGTAATTTGAGTATATCCCAGGCTGGTTTGAGTATTTTAGGGTATAATTTGAGTATTTCCCAGGCTGGTTTGAGTATTTCAGGGAGTAATTTGAGTACTTCCCAGGCTGGTTTGAGTATTTCAGGGTGTAATTAGAGTATTTCCCAGGCTGGTTTGAGTATTTCAGGGTGTAATTTGAGTATTTCCCAGGCTGGTTTGAGTATTTCAGGGTGTAATTTAAATATTTCCCAGGCTGGTTTGATTATTTCAGGGTGTAATTTGAGTATTTCCCGGGCTGGTTTGAGTATTTCAGGGTGTAATTTGAATATCTCCCGGGCTGGTTTGAGTATTTCAGGGTGTAATTTGAGTATTTCCCAGGCTGGTTTGAGTATTTCAGGGTGTAATTTGAGTATTTCCCTGGCTGGTTTGAGTATTTCCGGGTGTAATTTAAATATTTCCCGGGATAGTTTTTGTATATCCCAGGCTGGTTTGAGTATTTCCGGGTGTAATTTAAATATTTTCCGGATATTTTGAGTATATCCCAGGCTGGTTTGAGTATTTCCGGGTGTAATTTAAATATTTCCCGTGATAGTTTGAGTATATCCCAGGCTGGTTTGAGTATTTCCGGGTGTAATTTAAATATTTCCCGGGATAGTTTGATTAGATCCCAGGCTGGTTTGAGTATTTCCGGGTGTAATTTAAATATTTCCCGGGATAGTTTGAGTATATCCAAGCTGGTTTGAGTATTTCCGGGTTTAATTTAAATATTTCCCGTGATAGTTTGAGTATATCCCAGGCTGGTTTGAGTATTTCCGGGTGTAATTTAAATATTTCCAGGGATAGTTTGACTATATCCCAGGCTGGTTTGAGTATTTCCGGGTTTAATTTAAATAACTCCCGGGATAGTTTGAGTATATCCCAGGCTGGTTTGAGTATTTCAGGGTGTAATTTGAGTATTTCCCAGGCTGGTTTGCGTATTTTAGGGTATAATTTGAGTATTTCCCAGGCTGGTTTGAGTATTTCAGGGTGTAATTTGAGTATTTCCCGGGCTGGTTTGAGTATTTCAGGGTGTAATTTGAGTATTTCCCAGGCTGGTTTGAGTATTTCAGGGTGTAATTTGAGTATTTCCCAGGCTGGTTTGTGTATTTCCGGGTGTAATTTAAATATTTCCCAGGATACTTTGAGTATATCCCAGGCTGGTTTGAGTATTTCCGGGTGTAATTTAAATATTTTCCGGGATATTTTGATTATATCCCAGGCTGGTTTGAGTATTTCCGGGTGTAATTTAAATATTTCCCGGGATAGTTTGAGTATATCCAGGCTGGTTTGAGTATTTCCGGGTGTAATTTAAATATTTCCCGTGATAGTTTGAGTATATCCCAGGCTGGTTTGAGTATTTCCGGGTGTAATTTAAATATTGCCCGGGATAGTTTGAGTATATCTCAGGCTGGTTTGAGTATTTCCGGGTGTAATTTAAATATTTCCAGGGATAGTTTGAGTATATCCCAGGCTGGTTTGATTATTTCGGGGTGTAATTTAAATAACTCCCGGGATAGTTTGAGTATATCCCAGGCTGGTTTGAGTATTTCAGGGTGTAATTTGAGTATTTCCCAGGCTGGTTTGCGTATTTTAGGGTATAATTTGAGTATTTCCCAGGCTGGTTTGAGTATTTCAGGGTGTAATTTGAGTACTTCCCAGGCTGGTTTGAGTATTTCAGGGTGTAATTTGAGTATTTCCCAGGCTGGTTTGAGTATTTCCGTGTGTAATTTAAATATTTCCCGTGATAGTTTGAGTATATCCCAGGCTGGTTTGAGTATTTCCGGGTGTAATTTAAATATTTCCCGGGATAGTTTGAGTATATCCCAGGCTGGTTTGAGTATTTCAGGGTGTAATTTAAATATTTCCCGGGATAGTTTGAGTATATCCAGGCTGGTTTGAGTATTTCCGGGTGTAATTTAAATATTTCCCGGGACAGTTTGTGTGTATCCCAGGCTGGTTTGAGTATTTCCGGCTGTAATTTAAATATTTCCCGGGATAGTTTGAGTATGTCTCAGGCTGGTTTGAGTATTTCCGGGTGTAATTTAAATATTTCCCGGGATAGTTTGAGTATATCCCAGGCTGGTTTGAGTATTTCTGGGTGTAATTTAAATATTTCCCGGGATAGTTTGAGTATATCCCAGGCTGGTTTGAGTATTTCAGGGTGTAATTTGAGTATTTCCCAGGCTGGTTTGAGTATTTCAGGGTGTAATTTGAGTTTATCCCAGGCTGGTTTGAGTATTTTAGGGTATAATTTGAGTATTTCCCAGGCTGGTTTGAGTATTTCAGGGTGTAATTTGAGTACTTCCCAGGCTGGTTTGAGTATTTCAGGGTGTAATTAGAGTATTTCCCAAGCTGGTTTGAGTATTTCAGGGTGTAATCTGAGTATTTCCCGGGCTGGTTTGAGTATTTCAGGGTGTAATTTGAATATCTCCCGGGCTGGTTTGAGTATTTCAGGGTGTAATTTGAGTATTTCCCAGGCTGGTTTGAGTATTTCCGTGTGTAATTTAAATATTTCCCGGGATAGTTTGAGTATATCCAGGCTGGTTTGAGTATTTCCGGGTGTAATTTAAATATTTCCCGGGATAGTTTGAGTATATCCCAGGCTGGTTTGAGTATTTCAGGGTGTAATTTGAGTACTTCCCAGGCTGGTTTGAGTATTTCAGGGTGTAATTTGAGTATTTCCCAGGCTGGTTTGAGTATTTCCGGGTGTAATTTAAATATTTCCCGTGATGGTTTGAGTATATCCCAGGCTGGTTTGAGTATTTCCGGGTGTAATTTAAATATTTCCCGGGATAGTTTGAGTATATCCCAGGCTGGTTTGAGTATTTCAGGGTGTAATTTAAATATTTCCCGGGATAGTTTGAGTATATCCAGGCTGGTTTGAGTATTTCCGGGTGTAATTTAAATAATTCCCGGGACAGTTTGTGTGTATCCCAGGCTGGTTTGAGTATTTCCGGGTGTAATTTAAATATTTCCCGGGATAGTTTGAGTATATCTCAGGCTGGTTTGAGTATTTCCGGGTGTAATTTAAATATTCCCCGGGATAGTTTGAGTATATCCCAGGCTGGTTTGAGTATTTCCGGGTGTAATTTAAATATTTCCCGGGATAGTTTGAGTATATCCCAGGCTGGTTTGAGTATTTCAGGGTGTAATTTGAGTATATCCCAGGCTGGTTTGAGTATTTTAGGGGATAATTTGAGTATTTTCCTGGCTGGTTTGAGTATTTCAGGCTGTAATTTGAGTACTTCCCAGGCTGGTTTGAGTATTTCAGGGTGTAATTGGAGTATTTCCCAGGCTGGTTTGAGTATTTCAGGGTGTAATGTGAGTATTTCCGAGGCTGGTTTGAGTAATTCAGGGTGTAATTTAAATATTTCCCGGGATAGTTTGAGTATTTCCCAGGCTGGTTTTGAGTATTTCAGGGTGTATTTTGAGTATTTCCCAGGCTGGTTTGAGTATTTCAGGGTGTAATTTGAGTATTTCCCAGGCTGGTTTGAGTATTTCAGGGTGTAATTTGAATATTTCCCGGGATAGTTTGAGTATTTCAGGGTGTAATTTGAGTATTTCCCAGGCTGGTTTGTGTATTTCAGGGTGTAATTTGAGTATTTCCCAGGCTGGTTTGAGTATTTCAGGGTGTAATTTGAGTATTTCCCAGGCTGGTTTGAGTATTTCAGGGTGTAATTTGAGTATTTCCCAGGCTGGTTTGAGTATTTCAGGGTGTAATTTGAATATTTCCCAGGATAGTTTGAGTATTTCAGGGTGTAATTTGAGTATTTCCCAGGCTGGTTTGAGTATTTCAGGGTGTAATTTGAGTATTTCCCAGGCTGGTTTGAGTATTTCAGGGTGTAATTTGAATATTTCCCAGGATAGTTTGAGTATTACAGGGTGCAATTTGAGTATTTCCCAGGCTGGTTTGAGTATTTCAGGGTGTAATTTGAGTATTTCCCAGGCTGGTTTGAGTATTTCAGGGTGTAATTTGAATATTTCCCGGGATAGTTTGAGTATTTCAGGGTGTAATTTGAGTATTTCCCAGGCTGGTTTGTGTATTTCAGGGTGTAATTTGAGTATTTCTCAGGCTGGTTTGAGTATTTCAGGGTGTAATTTGAGTATTTCCCAGGCTGGTTTGAGTATTTCAGGGTGTAATTTGAGTATTTCCCAGGCTGGTTTGAGTATTTCAGGGTGTAATTTGAATATTTCCCAGGATAGTTTGAGTATTTCAGGGTGTAATTTGAGTATTTCCCAGGCTGGTTTGTGTATTTCAGGGTGTAATTTGAGTATTTCCCAGGCTGGTTTGAGTATTTCAGGGTGTAATTTGAGTATTTCCCAGGCTGGTTTGAGTATTTCAGGGTGTAATTTGAGTATTTCCCAGGCTGGTTTGAGTATTTCAGGGTGTAATTTGAGTATTTCCCAGGCTGGTTTGACTATTTCAGGGTGTAATTTGAGTACTTCCCAGGCTGGTTTGAGTATTTCAGGGTGTAATTTGAGTATTTCCCAGGCTGGTTTGAGTATTTCAGGGTGTAATTTAAATATTTCCCAGGCTGGTTTGAGTATTTCAGGGTGTAATTTATATATTTCCCAGGCTGGTTTGAGTATTTCAGGGTGTAATTTGAGTATTTCCCAGGCTGGTTTGAGTATTTCTGGGTGTAATTTGAGTATTTCCCAGGCTGGTTTGAGTATTTCAGTGTGTAATTTGCGTATTTCCCAGGCTGGTTTGAGTATTTCAGGGTGTAATTTGAGTATTTCCCAGGCTGGTTTGAGTATTTCAGGGTGTAATTTGAGTATTTCCCAGGCTGGTTTGAGTATTTCAGGATGTAATTTGAGTATTTCCCAGGCTGGTTTGAGTATTTCAGGGTGTAATCTGAGTAGTTCCCAGGCTGGTTTGAGTATTTCAGGATGTAATTTGAATATTTCCCAGGCTGGTTTGAGTATTTCAGGGTGAAAGTTGAGTATTTCCCAGGCTGGTTTGAGTATTTCAGGGTGTAATTTGAGTATTACCCAGGCTGGTTTGAGTATTTCAGGGTGTAATTTGAGTATTTCCCAGGCTGGTTTGAGTATTTCAGGGTGTAATTTGAGTATTTCCCAGGCTGGTTTGAGTATTTCAGGGTGAAAGTTGAGTATTTCCCAGGCTCGTTTGAGTATTTCCGCGTGTAATTTAAATATTTCCCTGGATAATGTGGGTATATTCCAGGCTGGTTTGAGTATTTCCGGGTCTAATTTAAATATTTCCCTGGATAGTTTGAGTATATCCAGGCTGGTTTGAGTCTTTCCGGGTCTAATTTAAATATTTCCCGGGATAGTTTGAGTATATCCCAAGCTGGTTTGAGTATTTCCGGGTCTAATTTAAATATTTCCCGGGATAGTTTGAGTATATCCCAGGCTGGTTTGAGTATTTCAGGGTGTAATTTGAGTATTTCCCAGGCTGGTTTGAGTATTTCAGGGTGTAATTTGAGTATTTCGCAGGCTGGTTTGAGTATTTCAGGGTGTAATTTGAGTACTTCCCAGTCTAGTTTGAGTATTTCAGGGCGTAATTTAAATATTTCCCGGGATAGTTTGAGTATTACAGGGTGCAATTTGAGTATTTCCCAGGCTGGTTTGAGTATTTCAGGGTGTAATTTGAGTATTTCCCAGGCTGGTTTGAGTATTTCAGGGTGTAATTTAAATATTTCCCGGGATAGTTTGAGTATTTCAGGGTGTAATTTGAGTATTTCCCAGGCTGGTTTGAGTACTTCAGGGTGTAATTTGAGTATTTCCCAGGCTGGTTTGAGTATTTCAGGGTGTAATTTGAGTATTTCCCAGGCTGGTTTGAGTATTTCAGGGTGTAATTTGAGTATTTCCCAGGCTGGTTTGACTATTTCAGGGTGTAATTTGAGTATTTCCCAGGCTGGTTTGAGTATTTCAGGGTGTAATTTGAGTACTTCCCAGTCTAGTTTGAATATTTCAGGGTGTAATTTGAGTATTTCCCAGGCTGGTTTGAGTATTTCAGGGTGTAATTTGAGTATTTCCCAGGCTGGTTTGACTATTTCAGGGTGTAATTTGAGTACTTCCCAGGCTGGTTTGAGTATTTCAGGGTGTAATTTGAGTATTTCCCAGGCTGGTTTGAGTATTTCAGGGTGTAATTTGAGTATTTCCCAGGCTGGTTTGAGTATTTCAGGGTGTAATTTGAGTACTTCCCAGGCTGGTTTGAGTATTTCAGGGTGTAATTTGAGTATTTCCCAGGCTGGTTTGATTATTTCAGGGTGTAATTTGAGTATTTCCCAGGCTGGTTTGAGTATTTCAGGGTGTAATTTGAGTACTTCCCAGTCTAGTTTGAATATTTCAGGGTGTAATTTGAGTATTTCCCAGGCTGGTTTGAGTATTTCAGGGTGTAATTTGAGTATTTCCCAGGCTGGTTTGACTATTTCAGGGTGTAATTTGAGTACTTCCCTGGCTGGTTTGAGTATTTCAGGGTGTAATTTGAGTATTTCCCAGGCTGGTTTGAGTATTTCAGGGTGTAATTTGAGTATTTCCCAGGCTGGTTTGAGTATTTCAGGGTGTAATTTAAATATTTCCCAGACTGGTTTGAGTATTTCAGGGTGTAATTTATATATTTCCCAGGCTGGTTTGAGTATTTCAGTGTGTAATTTGAGTATTTCCCAGGCTGGTTTGAGTATTTCAGGGTGTAATTTGAGTATTTCCCAGGCTGGTTTGAGTATTTCAGTGTGTAATTTGTGTATTTCCCAGGCTGGTTTGAGTATTTCAGTGTGTAATTTGAGTATTTCCCAGGCTGGTTTGAGTATTTCAGGGTGTAATTTGAGTATTTCCCAGGCTGGTTTGAGTATTTCAGGGTGTAATTTGTGTATTTCCCAGGCTGGTTTGAGTATTTCAGTGTGTAATTTGAGTATTTCCCAGGCTGGTTTGAGTATTTCCCAGGCTGGTTTGAGTATTTCAGGGTGTAATTTGAGTATTTCCCAGGCTGGTTTGAGTATTTCAGTGTGTAATTTGTGTATTTCCCAGGCTGGTTTGAGTATTTCAGTGTGTAATTTGAGTATTTCCCAGGCTGGTTTGAGTATTTCAGTGTGTAATTTGTGTATTTCCCAGGCTGGTTTGAGTACTTCAGTGTGTAAT
Source organism: Heterodontus francisci (assembly GCF_036365525.1). NCBI lineage: Eukaryota > Metazoa > Chordata > Chondrichthyes > Heterodontiformes > Heterodontidae > Heterodontus > Heterodontus francisci. The sequence goes on from NC_090402.1 coordinate 51,036,139, forward strand.
TTGAGTATTTCCCAGGCTGGTTTGAGTATTTCAGTGTGTAATTTGAGTATTTCCCAGGCTGGTTTGAGTATTTCAGGGTGTAATTTGAGTATTTCCTAGGCTGGTTTGAGTATTTCAGGATGTAATTTAAATATTTCCCGGGATAGTTTGAGTATTTCAGGGTGTAATTTGAGTATTTCCCAGGCTGGTTTGAGTATTTCAGGGTGTAATTTGATTATTTCCCAGGCTGGTTTGAGTATTTCAGTGTGTAATTTGAGTATTTCCCAGGCTGGTTTGAGTATTTCAGGATGTAATTTGAGTATTTCCCAGGCTGGTTTGAGTATTTCAGTGTGTAATTTGAGTATTTCCCAGGCTGGTTTGAGTATTTCAGGATGTAATTTGAGTATTTCCCAGGCTGGTTTGAGTATTTCAGGGTGTAATTTGAGTATTTCCCGGGATAGTTTGAGTATATCCAGGCTGGTTTGAGTATTTCCGGGTGTAATTTAAATATTTCCCGGGACAGTTTGTGTGTATCCCAGGCTGGTTTGAGTATTTCCGGGTGTAATTTAAATATTTCCCGGGATAGTTTGAGTATATCTCAGGCTGGTTTGAGTATTTCCGGGTGTAATTTAAATATTCCCCGGGATAGTTTGAGTATATCCCAGGCTGGTTTGAGTATTTCCGGGTGTAATTTAAATATTTCCCGGGATAGTTTGAGTATATCCCAGGCTGGTTTGAGTATTTCAGGGTGTAATTTGAGTATATCCCAGGCTGGTTTGAGTATTTTAGGGGATAATTTGAGTATTTCCCTGGCTGGTTTGAGTATTTCAGGCTGTAATTTGAGTACTTCCCAGGCTGGTTTGAGTATTTCAGGGTGTAATTGGAGTATTTCCCAGGCTGGTTTGAGTATTTCAGGGTGTAATGTGAGTATTTCCGAGGCTGGTTTGAGTAATTCAGGGTGTAATTTAAATATTTCCCGGGATAGTTTGAGTATTTCCCAGGCTGGTTTTGAGTATTTCAGGGTGTATTTTGAGTATTTCCTAGGCTGGTTTGAGTATTTGAGGGCGTAATTTAAATATTTCCCGGGATAGTTTGAGTATTACAGGGTGCAATTTGAGTATTTCCCAGGCTGGTTTGAGTATTTCAGGGTGTAATTTGAGTATTTCCCAGGCTGGTTTGAGTATTTCAGGGTGTAATTTGAATATTTCCCGGGATAGTTTGAGTATTTCAGGGTGTAATTTGAGTATTTCCCAGGCTGGTTTGTGTATTTCAGGGTGTAATTTGAGTATTTCCCAGGCTGGTTTGAGTATTTCAGGGTGTAATTTGAGTATTTCCCAGGCTGGTTTGAGTATTTCAGGGTGTAATTTGAGTATTTCCCAGGCTGGTTTGAGTATTTCAGGGTGTAATTTGAATATTTCCCAGGATAGTTTGAGTATTTCAGGGTGTAATTTGAGTATTTCCCAGGCTGGTTTGTGTATTTCAGGGTGTAATTTGAGTATTTCCCAGGCTGGTTTGAGTATTTCAGGGTGTAATTTGAGTATTTCCCAGGCTGGTTTGAGTATTTCAGGGTGTAATTTGAGTATTTCCCAGGCTGGTTTGAGTATTTCAGGGTGTAATTTGAGTAGCTCCCAGGCTGGATTTAGTATTTCAGGGTGTAATTTGAGTATTTCCCAGGCTGGTTTGAGTATTTCAGGGTGTAATTTGAGTATTTCCGAGGCTGGTTTGAGTAATTCAGGGTGTAATTTAAATATTTCCCGGGATAGTTTGAGTATTTCCCAGGCTGGTTTTGAGTATTTCAGGGTGTATTTTGAGTATTTCCTAGGCTGGTTTGAGTATTTGAGGGCGTAATTTAAATATTTCCCGGGATAGTTTGAGTATTACAGGGTGCAATTTGAGTATTTCCCAGGCTGGTTTGAGTATTTCAGGGTGTAATTTGAGTATTTCCCAGGCTGGTTTGAGTATTTCAGGGTGTAATTTGAATATTTCCCGGGATAGTTTGAGTATTTCAGGGTGTAATTTGAGTATTTCCCAGGCTGGTTTGTGTATTTCAGGGTGTAATTTGAGTATTTCCCAGGCTGGTTTGAGTATTTCAGGGTGTAATTTGAGTATTTCCCAGGCTGGTTTGAGTATTTCAGGGTGTAATTTGAGTATTTCCCAGGCTGGTTTGAGTATTTCAGGGTGTAATTTGAATATTTCCCAGGATAGTTTGAGTATTTCAGGGTGTAATTTGAGTATTTCCCAGGCTGGTTTGTGTATTTCAGGGTGTAATTTGAGTATTTCCCAGGCTGGTTTGAGTATTTCAGGGTGTAATTTGAGTATTTCCCAGGCTGGTTTGAGTATTTCAGGGTGTAATTTGAGTATTTCCCAGGCTGGTTTGAGTATTTCAGGGTGTAATTTGAGTATTTCCCAGGCTGGTTTGACTATTTCAGGGTGTAATTTGAGTACTTCCCAGGCTGGTTTGAGTATTTCAGGGTGTAATTTGAGTATTTCCCAGGCTGGTTTGAGTATTTCAGGGTGTAATTTAAATATTTCCCAGGCTGGTTTGAGTATTTCAGGGTGTAATTTATATATTTCCCAGGCTGGTTTGAGTATTTCAGGGTGTAATTTGAGTATTTCCCAGGCTGGTTTGAGTATTTCTGGGTGTAATTTGAGTATTTCCCAGGCTGGTTTGAGTATTTCAGTGTGTAATTTGCGTATTTCCCAGGCTGGTTTGAGTATTTCAGGGTGTAATTTGAGTATTTCCCAGGCTGGTTTGAGTATTTCAGGGTGTAATTTGAGTATTTCCCAGGCTGGTTTGAGTATTTCAGGATGTAATTTGAGTATTTCCCAGGCTGGTTTGAGTATTTCAGGGTGTAATCTGAGTAGTTCCCAGGCTGGTTTGAGTATTTCAGGATGTAATTTGAATATTTCCCAGGCTGGTTTGAGTATTTCAGGGTGAAAGTTGAGTATTTCCCAGGCTGGTTTGAGTATTTCAGGGTGTAATTTGAGTATTACCCAGGCTGGTTTGAGTATTTCAGGGTGTAATTTGAGTATTTCCCAGGCTGGTTTGAGTATTTCAGGGTGTAATTTGAGTATTTCCCAGGCTGGTTTGAGTATTTCAGGGTGAAAGTTGAGTATTTCCCAGGCTCGTTTGAGTATTTCCGCGTGTAATTTAAATATTTCCCTGGATAATGTGGGTATATTCCAGGCTGGTTTGAGTATTTCCGGGTCTAATTTAAATATTTCCCTGGATAGTTTGAGTATATCCAGGCTGGTTTGAGTCTTTCCGGGTCTAATTTAAATATTTCCCGGGATAGTTTGAGTATGTCCCAAGCTGGTTTGAGTATTTCCGGGTCTAATTTAAATATTTCCCGGGATAGTTTGAGTATATCCCAGGCTGGTTTGAGTATTTCAGGGTGTAATTTGAGTATTTCCCAGGCTGGTTTGAGTATTTCAGGGTGTAATTTGAGTATTTCGCAGGCTGGTTTGAGTATTTCAGGGTGTAATTTGAGTACTTCCCAGTCTAGTTTGAGTATTTCAGGGCGTAATTTAAATATTTCCCGGGATAGTTTGAGTATTACAGGGTGCAATTTGAGTATTTCCCAGGCTGGTTTGAGTATTTCAGGGTGTAATTTGAGTATTTCCCAGGCTGGTTTGAGTATTTCAGGGTGTAATTTGAGTATTTCCCAGGCTGGTTTGAGTATTTCAGGGTGTAATTTAAATATTTCCCGGGATAGTTTGAGTATTTCAGGGTGTAATTTGAGTATTTCCCAGGCTGGTTTGAGTACTTCAGGGTGTAATTTGAGTATTTCCCAGGCTGGTTTGAGTATTTCAGGGTGTAATTTGAGTATTTCCCAGGCTGGTTTGAGTATTTCAGGGTGTAATTTGAGTATTTCCCAGGCTGGTTTGATTATTTCAGGGTGTAATTTGAGTATTTCCCAGGCTGGTTTGAGTATTTCAGGGTGTAATTTGAGTACTTCCCAGTCTAGTTTGAATATTTCAGGGTGTAATTTGAGTATTTCCCAGGCTGGTTTGAGTATTTCAGGGTGTAATTTGAGTATTTCCCAGGCTGGTTTGACTATTTCAGGGTGTAATTTGAGTACTTCCCAGGCTGGTTTGAGTATTTCAGGGTGTAATTTGAGTATTTCCCAGGCTGGTTTGAGTATTTCAGGGTGTAATTTGAGTATTTCCCAGGCTGGTTTGAGTATTTCAGGGTGTAATTTAAATATTTCCCAGACTGGTTTGAGTATTTCAGGGTGTAATTTATATATTTCCCAGGCTGGTTTGAGTATTTCAGTGTGTAATTTGAGTATTTCCCAGGCTGGTTTGAGTATTTCAGGGTGTAATTTGAGTATTTCCCAGGCTGGTTTGAGTATTTCAGTGTGTAATTTGTGTATTTCCCAGGCTGGTTTGAGTATTTCAGTGTGTAATTTGAGTATTTCCCAGGCTGGTTTGAGTATTTCAGGGTGTAATTTGAGTATTTCCCAGGCTGGTTTGAGTATTTCAGGGTGTAATTTGTGTATTTCCCAGGCTGGTTTGAGTATTTCAGTGTGTAATTTGAGTATTTCCCAGGCTGGTTTGAGTATTTCCCAGGCTGGTTTGAGTATTTCAGGGTGTAATTTGAGTATTTCCCAGGCTGGTTTGAGTATTTCAGTGTGTAATTTGTGTATTTCCCAGGCTGGTTTGAGTATTTCAGTGTGTAATTTGAGTATTTCCCAGGCTGGTTTGAGTATTTCAGTGTGTAATTTGTGTATTTCCCAGGCTGGTTTGAGTATTTCAGTGTGTAATTTGAGTATTTCCCAGGCTGGTTTGAGTATTTCAGTGTGTAATTTGAGTATTTCCCAGGCTGGTTTGAGTATTTCAGGGTGTAATTTGAGTATTTCCTAGGCTGGTTTGAGTATTTCAGGATGTAATTTAAATATTTCCCGGGATAGTTTGAGTATTTCAGGGTGTAATTTGAGTATTTCCCAGGCTGGTTTGAGTATTTCAGGGTGTAATTTGATTATTTCCCAGGCTGGTTTGAGTATTTCAGTGTGTAATTTGAGTATTTCCCAGGCTGGTTTGAGTATTTCAGGATGTAATTTGAGTATTTCCCAGGCTGGTTTGAGTATTTCAGTGTGTAATGTGAGTATTTCCCAGGCTGGTTTGAGTATTTCAGGATGTAATTTGAGTATTTCCCAGGCTGGTTTGAGTATTTCAGGGTGTAATTTGAGTATTTCCCAGGCTGGTTTGAGTATTTCAGGGTGTAATTTGAGTATTTCCCAGGCTGGTTTGAGTATTTCAGGATGTAATTTGAGTATTTCCCAGGCTGGTTTGAGTATTTCAGGGTGAAAGTTGAGTATTTCCCAGGCTGGTTTGAGTATTTCCGGGTGTAATTTAAATATTTCCCGGGATAATGTGGGTATATTCCAGGCTGGTTTGAGTATTTCCGGGTGTAATTTAAATATTTCCCGGGATAGTTTGAGGATATTCCAGGCTGGTTTGAGTATTTCCGGGTGTAATGTAAATATTTCCCGTGATATTTTGATTATATCCCAGGCCGGTTTGAGTATTTCCGGGTCTAATTTAAATATTTCCCGGGATAGTTTGAGTATATCCAGGCTGGTTTGAGTATTTCCGGGTGTAATTTAAATATTTCCCGGGATAGTTTGAGTATATCCAGGCTGGTTTGAGTATTTCCGGGTGTAATTTAAATATTTCCCGGGATAGTTTGAGTATATCCCAGGCTGGTTTGAGTATTTCCGGGTCTAATTTAAATATTTCCCGGGATAATTTGAGTATATCCAGGCTGGTTTGAGTATTTCCGGGTCTAATTTAAATATTTCCTGGGATAGTTTGAGTATATCCCAGGCTGGTTTGAGTATTTCCGGGTCTAATTTAAATATTTCCCGCGATAGTTTGAGTATATCCCAGGCTGGTTTGAGTATTTCCGGGTCTAATTTAAATATTTCCCGGGATAGTTTGAGTATATCCAGGCTGGTTTGAGTATTTCCGGGTGTAATTTAAATATTTCCCAGGATAGTTTGAGTATATCCAGGCTGGTTTGAGTATTTCCGGGTCTAATTTAAATATTTCCCGGGATAGTTTGAGTATATCCCAGGCTGGTTTGAGTATTTCCGGGTGTAATTTAAATATTTCCCGGGATAGTTTGAGTATATCCAGGCTGGTTTGAGTATTTCCGGGTGTAATTTAAATATTTCCCGGGATAGTTTGAGTATATCCAGGCTGGTTTGAGTATTTCCGGGTCTAATTTAAATATTTCCCGGGATAGTTTGAGTATATCCAGGCTGGTTTGGGTATTTCCGGGTGTAATTTAAATATTTCCCGGGATAGTTTGAGTATATCCCAGGCTGGTTTGAGTATTTCTGGGTGTAATTTAAATATTTCCCGGGATAGTTTGAGTATATCCCAGGCTGGTTTGAGTATTTCTGGGTGTAATTTAAATATTTCCCGGGATAGTTTGAGTATATCCCAGGCTGGTTTGAGTATTTCAGGTTATAATTAACATTTCAGGTTGATGATCCATTTCGCCCATCGAGGTTGTGTGAGCTCTTGGAAAGAGTTATCTCTCTCTCCTGCTCTTTCCCCATCACCCTGTAATCTTTTTCCTTCATGAATTTATCCAATTCCCTTTTTAAAGTTATCTTTCAATCTGCTTCTGCCACCCATCAAGCAGATCATTCCAGATCAGAACAACTCATTGCATTAAAAAGAAGACGTCCTTATGTCGTCTCTAGTTCTTTAGCTGGTCACTCTAAATCTGTGCCCTCTAGTTACCAACCTTTCTGCACCTGGAAGCACTTTTTCCCTATTTAGGCTATCCAAAAAGCTCATGATTTTGAGCACCTCTATTAAATCTTTCTGTAACCTTCTTTTCTCCAAAATAACCCCAGCCTCTCCAGTCTCTCCACATAACTGAAGTCCCTCATCCCTGGTACCATTCTAATAAATCTCGTCAGCACCCTCTGTAAGACCTTCATATCTTTCCTAAAGTGTGGTGCATAGAACTGAACACAATACTCCAACTGAGGCCTAACCAGTGTTTTATAAAAATTTAGCATAACTCCCTTGCTTTTGTATTCTATGCCACTGTTCATAAAGTCAAGGGTCACATATGCTTTTTAACCAGACTTCTTGTAAGAACATAAGAACTAGAAGCTGGATTATGCCATTTGGCACTTAAAGCCTGCTATGCCATTCAATGAGATCATGGCTCATCCTCAACCTCAACTCCATGTTCCTGCACTATCCCCATATCCCTTAATTGCTTTGTATCAAAAATCTATCAATCTCTGTCTTGAATATATTCATTAACTGAGCATCCACAGCTCTTTGCGGTAGAGATTTCTAAAGATGCACAACTCACTGAGTGAAGAATTTTCTCCTCAACTCAGTCCTAAATGGCTGACCTCTTATTCTGAGACTGTCGGCCCGAGTTCAAGATTCCCCAGCCAGGGGAAACATCCTCCCAAGCAATTACCCTGTTAAGTCCCATAAGTATTTTATTTTTTTTTATTAGATCACCTTTCATTCTTCTACTCAATCTCTCCTCATAGCACAATCCCTCCATCCCAGAAATCAATCCATTGAATCTTCATTGGACTCCCTCTAAGGCAAGTATATCCTTCATTTGGCAAGGAAACCAAAACTGCATATAGTACTCCAGGTGTGGCCTCACCAATGCCCTGTATAATTGCGGTAAGACTTCTTTACTCTTATTCTCCAATCTTTTTTTTAAATAAACGCTAACATACCACTTGCTTGTTATACTTGGATGTTAACTTTCTGTGATTCATGTGCAAGGGTTCCCAATCTCTCTGAATATCAACATTTCCTAGTCTCTCACCATTGAAAAGAATTTCTGCTTTTCTGTTTTTCCTATGAAAATGGATAAGTTCACTTTTCCCCACGATATTCCATCTGCCACCTTCTTGCCCATTCACTTTACCTGTCTATATCCCTTTGCAGCCTCACTTCGTCCTCGTCACAACTTATTTTCCCATCTAGTTTTGTCTCATCGGCAAACTTGGATATCTTACCCTCGGTCCCCTCATTTAAGTTAATGAAGTAGATGAGGCTCAGGCACTGATCCTTGTGGTGCTCATACTTTCTATTTTCTGTCCATTAACCAATCTTCAATCCATGCTAATATATTACCCTCAATTCCATGAGCGCTAATTTCGTGCAATAACCTCTTGTGTGGCACGTTATCGAATACTTCTGAAAATCAAGTATACTACATCCACTCAATTCCCCCCTTATATTTTTTTAGAGATACAGCACTGAAACAGGCCCTTCGGCCCACCGAGTCTGTGATGACCATCAACCACCCATACATACTAATCCTACAATAATCCCATATTCCTACCACATCCCCACCTGTCCCTATATTTCCCTACCACCTACCTATACTAGGGGCAATTTATAATGGTCAATTTACCTACCAACCTGCAAGTCTTTTGGCTTGTGGGAGGAAACCGGAGCACCCGGAGAAAACCCACGCAGACACAGGGAGAACTTGCAAACTCCACACAGGCAGTACCCAGAATTGAACCCGGGTCGCTGGAGCTGTGAGGCTGCGGTGCTAACCACTGCGCCACTGCGAGTTACAACCTCAAAAAACTCTTGACAGATTTTGTTAAATACAACATCCCCTTCATAAAACCATGTTGACTGTCCAATTGTATTATGATTTTCTCAGTGCCCTGTAACCTTGAACATGTTTGCATTTGGTCTGCGGGAACCATTCTAGAATCTAGGGAATTCTGGAAGATCAAAACCAATGTATTCACTATCTCTGTAGCTCCTTTTGCCATCGCATCATTGCCAATGATTCACATTTATTGCTCATCTGTTGTGAGTCTTCAGGTGGGAGTTCAGTCCAGTTCGAGCAAGGCATCATAGGTTGTTATTTGCTGATGCAGGGGCGATTACCACATGCTTCTTCCTGCAATGGTGCTTTTCTGTGGCAATCTGGAGACATAGTTCTTCAAATGTTTGCCATTGCTTAACTACCATCATATCTTTTAATCTAGGTTTCCAATCTACTTCTCACTTCTCATATCTACGTAATTTGTTTTGTTCAGATTTAGACCTGAGTTTCAGACTTAATTAAATCACTCTCAAACTCAATATAAAACTCCTCCCATATTATGATCACTTTTCCCCAGAAGCTTCTTCACTACGAGGTTATTAATTCATTGTGCATTACTAGATCTAAAAATAATGCGTTCCCCATATCAAAAAAAATCTGTGGTTCTAATACTGAGTCCAGGTGGCGACACCACTGTGCACCTCCTTCCAGTCTGAAAACAAGCATTCACAATTACTCTCCATTCCTGTCACTTAGCCAATTTTGTATCCATGCTGTCACTGTCCCTTGAATCCCATGGGTTTTAATTTTAATAACAAGTTTATTGGCTGAGATTGGGGTTTTCTAGCTGCTGATGCCCAAAATATCCTAGGGAGATGGAGAAAATCAAGAAGGGCCATTTACTTTCCTGCTTTTGAGTTGTTGCTGGGATCCCCGCAGACACGGGTAGGTCCGAGGGCAGTTTATAGGGCCATGTTTCACTGGGCAACCCTCTGTGAAGGATGTTTCAGCAAAATGAGGCGGGAGGGCAGAAATGCCATATCCTTTTTTATTCATTCATAGGATGTGGGCGTCGCTGGCTAGGCCAGCATTTATTTCCCATTCCTAATTGCCCTTGAGAAGGCGGTGGTGAGCTGCCTTCTTGAACTGCTGCAGTCCATGTGAGGTAGGTACACTCACAGTGCTGTTAGGAAGGGAGTTCCAGGATTTTGACCCAGCGACAGTGAAGGAACGGCGATATAGGTCCAAGTCAGGATGTTGTGTGACTTGGAGGGGAACTTGCAGGTGGTGGTGTTCCCATGCATCTGCTGCCCTTGTCTGTCTAGTTGGTAGAGGTCGCGGGTTTGGAAGGTGCTGTCTAAGAAGCCTTGGTGCGATGCTGCAGTGCATCTTGTAGATGTTACACGCTGCTGTCACTGTGCATCAGTGGTGGAGGGAGTGAATGTTTGTGGATGAGGTGCCAATCAAGCGGGCTGCTTTGTCCTGGATGGTGTCGAGCTTCTTGAGTGTTGGAGCTGCACCCATCCAGGCAAGTGGAGAGTATTCCATCATACTCCTGACTTGTGCCTTGTAGATGGTGGACAGGCTTTGGGGAGTCAGGAGGTGAGTTACTCGCCACAGGATTCCTAGCCTCTGACCTGCCCTTGTAGCCACAGTATTTGTATGGCTACTCCAGTTTCTGGTCAATGGTAACCCTTAGGATGTTGATAGTGGGAGTTTCAGTGATCGGACTGCCATTGAATGTCAAGGGGAGATGGTTAGATTCTCTCTTGTTGGAGATGGTCATTGCCTGGCACTTGTGTGGCGTGAATGTTACTTGCCACTTATCAGCCCAAGCCTGGATTTTGTCCAGGTCTTGCTGCATTCCTACACGGACTGCTTCAGTATCTGAGGAATTGCGAATGGTGCTGAACATTGTGCAATCATCAGCGAACATCCCCACTTCTGACCTTATGATTGAAGGAAGGTCATTGATGAAGCAGCTGAAGATGGTTGGGCCTAGGACACCTCATTAATGTAGGTTTGATGGGCCTGTTGTATCCCCTGCAAACCAAGGTGCAGCTCTGACCATTCAGGAAGTTCTGAGAATCCTGAAGCAACATGGTAAGGTAAAGAAACTAGCAACACAGGACAGCAGCCCTTTCTCCTGACTTTTCCATCTGTGGAAATGGGCATTTCCTGAGGTTAAGGGGCAGGAACATCTACCCTTTCATCTTCAATCATAATTGGGCGTTGGCAGTGGGGGATATTGGAGAGAGCGTAAGAAGCTTACACAAGGGAGCTGGTGCTTTACGGAATATGGAACTTAAACCACTCAGAATCACATGCTCCATTCAAATTCAGATTCAGAAATTAGGAATCCAGACAAGCTGTTAGATCTAGGATTGTAAACATGAAACCAGACAGAGTCCAGTACTAGACTTAAGACTCAGCTGAGGGAGAAGTTGCTGCAGTAATGATTTGCCCCTAAAAGCTTTTAATTTATACTGTCAATAATAATTGAATCTCCTGTGGTGTTATTCAAACACAAAAGTAAAATATCTCTCTCTGATCTCCCGCTCTCTAACTCTGCTTTAACATCTCACACTGAAGAGTGTCTGCAGAGACTCATCGACAGGTTTGCGTCTGCCTGCAATGAATTTGACCTAACCATCAGCCTCAAGAAAACGAACATCATGGGGCAGGACGTCAGAAATGATCCATCCATCAATATTGGCCACCACGCTCTGGAAGTGGTTCAAGAGTTCACCTACCTAGGCTCAACTATTACCAGTAACCTGTCTCTAGATGCAGAAATCAACAAGCGCATGGGAAAGGCTTCCACTGCTATGTCCAGACTGGCCAAGAGAGTGTGGGAAAATGGCGCACTGACACAGAACACAAAAGTCCGAGTGTATCAGGCCTGTGTCCTCAGTACCTTGCTCTATGGCAGCGAGGCCTGGATAACGTATGTCTGCCAAGAGCGACGTCTCAATTCATTCCATCTTCGCTGCCTCCGGAGAATACTTGGCATCAGGTGGCAGGACCGTATCTCCAACACAGAAGTCCTCGAGGCGGCCAACATCCCCAGCTTGTACACACTACTGAGTCAGCGGCGCTTGAGATGGCTTGGCCATGTGAGCCGCATGGAAGATGGCAGGATCCCCAAAGACACATTGTACAGCGAGCTCGCCACTGGTATCAGACCCACCGGCCGTCCATGTCTCCGCTTTAAAGACGTCTGCAAACGCGACATGAAATCCTGTGACATTGATCACAAGTCGTGGGAGTCAGTTGCCAGCGTTCGCCAGAGCTGGCGGGCAGCCATAAAGACAGGGCTAAAATGTGGCGAGTCGAAGAGACTTAGTAGTTGGCAGGAAAAAAGACAGAGGCGCAAGGGGAGAGCCAACTGTGCAACAGCCCCGACAAACAAATTCCTCTGCAGCACCTGTGGAAGAGCCTGGACATGATGTGCCAGGAGAACACCACTGAGGACCCAAACAAACAGTGCCTGGCACTCATAAGTAGTTGGAAGAGAGTTTGAGAAGGCCTTGTACTCGGGGAATGGTTGGCAGGGTGAGAGGAAGCATAAATTTTGCTTGTAGCAATCCTGCTCCACCTAGCTCCATTGGTCATTATAACAGTGTCATGCTAGGCCCCCAACTGCCAAGAATGAGGCACATTGATTTTGTCATGAACTTTGATTTTAAACTGTTTAAACTGAGCGAAGAAAGGACTTGTTAAACAGATCAGCCATGGCTGAAAAAAACATTTGCATATTAGCAGACAGTGTTTGGAAACAAAGCAGCCATTCCCTGACACATTCAACCTACAATGGACTTTTGATCACAAGACGTTGAAGGTGGGGGAGCTCGCATTCCAGGTTGACTGCTAATATGGCCGAATACACAAATAGCCATGGTCAAACCAGTGAGTCACATGACTGACCTGCTGGGCAACCTGAGTTTTTTGAATTTGTGCAAACAGTTTGGGCAGAAAGCTGTTTGCTCCTGGACTGAGTAGATTTCTCCTGACTGGCTCACCACAGCCTCTCCTGTCTGTCTACTCCCATCTCTTTCTCACAAGCCTCTGAATCCACTGAAGACACATGAACCCCAAGACAGAAAAGTCTCCTACAGCGAACAAGGTTTAAAAAGAATACTGGGCCCCAACAAAAAGAAAGATCTACCTATAATCAAGACTCTAAAGTGAGCTCGAAGAAACGTAACAAATACTCTTCAGATATTGCCTCAAACTTTTCCACTTTATTTTTCTTCTGCTCTTTTCTGTCTCTATTTTCATGTGTGTATCGTGTATGCATGCTAGTGTGGGCACATCGTGTATCCATAGGCATCAACCGAATTAAAATTTAAGTTTAATAAATTTCAACTTTTCTTCTTTATACCTAAGAAAGCCTGTTTGCGATGATTTCTTTGCCTTATAATTGATAAGCAGTGAACAAGGATTCACCAAGGGGGAGCCAGAAAAACATGGTGTGTTTAAAATTAAACTCTGTTTCAGTAAGACCAGGTGAAGGCTGAGAGGGACCCCTCAACACCTTTCTCACCTGGTCGTAACAATCGTCAGTGCAGATTCCAGTTTCCCATTGTCTCCCTGTCTCTCTGTACTATCATTTGGCCTGTCCCTCCCTATCTTTCTTTCTTTCTTTCTTTCTTTCTTTCTTTCTTTCTTTCTTTCTTTCTTTCTTTCTTTCTTTCTTTCTTTCTTTCTCTCTTTCTTTCTTTCTTTCTCTCTTTCTTTCTCTCTTTCTTTCTCTCTTTCTTTCTTTATCTCTCTCACTACTTTCTCGCTCCTTTTGTTTCTCTGTCCTCTTTTTGCTCTTACTCTTTTTCTCTCTGCTTCTTTTGCTGCATCTCTTTTTCTCTCACTCTGTGTCTTTGTTTCTCTGTCTCCCTTTGTCTGTCTGTCTATCTGTCAGTCGCTCTCTCGCTTTGTGTGTGTGTGTCTCTCTCTCTCTGTCTCTGTCCTTTGCTCTATCTGTCTCTTAGGTCAGTGAGACTGACAATTAGCACCAGCTGGGTGAGTCAGTGTTGAGTGAAGCTAGGTGTCACCGTGCTGGACAAGTAAATAATGTAAAAAGCAAAGTGACAAACAAGTGCTATTAAAATGTTCAAGTTCAGAGGGAAGAAAATGTGAAAACACAGAGTTAGGAGAAAATTGGCAGAGTCTGATAATGTTTTAGTATAGTAGTTGGTGTCAGTACACAGTGTGGTGTAGTTTCTTTCAGTCACACTGTATGATATAGTTTGTATAGTGTCAGTCACACCATGTAGTGTAGTTTGTAAAGTGTTAGCCCCGACAAACAAATTTCTCTGCAGCACCTGTGGAAGAGCCTGTCACTCCAGAATTGGCCTTTATAGCCACTCCAGGCGCTGCTTCACAAACCACTGACCACCTCCAGGCGCGTATCCATTGTCTCTCGAGATAAGGAGGCCCAAAAGAAAGAAAAAAAAGAAGTCAAACTGTGTGGTGTAGTTTGTACAGTGTCAGTCACTCCGTGTGGTGTAGTTTGTACACTGTCAGTCACACTGTGTGGTGTAGTTTGTATAATGTCAGTCACACTGTGTGGTGTAGTTTGTATAATGTCAGTTGCACAGTGTGGTGCAGTTTGTATTGTGTTAGTCAAACTGTGTGGTGTAGTTTATATAGTGCCAGTCACTCCATGTGGTGTAGTTTGTATGTCAGTTGCACAGTGTGGTGCAGTTTGTATTGTGTTAGTCAAACTGTGTGGTGTATTTTGTATAGCATCAGTCACACTGTGTGGTGTAGTTTGTATACTGTCAGTCACACTGTGTGGTGTAGTTTGTCTAGTGTCAGTCACACTGTGTGGCATATTTTGTATAGTGTTAGTCACACCGTGTGGTGTAGTTTGTATAGTGTCAGTCACACCATGTGCTGCAGTTTGTTTTGTGTTAGTCAAACTGTGTGGTGTATTTTGTATAGCATCAGTCACACCATGTGGTGTAGTTTGTATACTGTCAGTCACACTGTGTGGTGTAGTTTGTATAGTGTCAGTTGAACAGTGTGGTGTAGTTTGTCTAGTGTCAGTCACACTGTGTGGCATATTTTGTATAGTGTCAGTCACTCCGTGTGGTGTAGTTTGTATAATGTCAGTTGCACAGTGTGGTGCAGTTTGTATTGTGTTAGTCAAACTGTGTGGTGTAGTTTGTTTAGTGTCAGTCAGTCTGTGTGGTGTAGTTTGTATACTGTCAATCACACTGTGTGGCATATTTTGTATAGTGTCAGTCACTCCGTGTGGTGTAGTTTGTATACTGTCAGGCACACGGTGTGGTGTAGTTTGTATAATGTCAGTTGCACAGTGTGATGCAGTTTGTATTGTGTTAGTCAAACTGTGTGGTGTATTTTGTATAGTGTCAGTCACACCATGTGGTGTAGTTTGTCTAGTGTCAGTCACACCATGTGGTGTAGTTTGTATAGTGTCAGTTGCACAGTGTGGTGTAGTTTGTATAGTGTCAGTTGCACAGTCTGGTGTAGTTTGTATAGTGTCAGTTGCACAGTGTGATGTAGTTTGTCTAGTGTCAGTCACACTGTGTGGTGTAGTTTGTATAGTGTCAGTTGCACAGTGTGGTGTAGTTTGTCTAGTGTCAGTCACACCATGTGGTGTAGTTTGTATAGTGTCAGTTGCACAGTGTGGTGTAGTTTGTATTGTGTTAGTCACACTGTGTGGTGTAGTTTGTTTTGTCAGTCACATCATTGTGGTATTGTTTATGTCAGTAACACTGTGTAGTATAATTTATACTGTGTCAGTCACACCGTGCTGTAGTTTGTATTGTGTCAGTCACACTATGTGGTGTAGTTTGTGTCAGTGCACCATGTGGTGTAGTTTGTATTGTCAGTCAAACTGTGTGGTGTAGTTTGTGTCAGTGCACCTGTGGTGTGGTTTGTACTGTGTCAGTCACACTGTGTGGTATAGTTTATACTGTGTCAGTTACACCCTGTGCTGTAGTTGGTATTGTGTCAGTCTCTGTGATGTAGATTGGGTCAGTAACTCCGTTGGTGTAGTTTGTGTCAACCACATTGTGTGGTATAGTTTGTATTGTGTCAGTCAAACTGGGTAGTGCAGTTTGAATTATGTCAGTTACACCATGTGGTGTAGTTTGTATTGTGTCAGTCAGTTTGTATTGTGTCAGTCACACTGTGTTGTGTAGTTTGTATTGTGTCAGTCAGTTTGTATTGTGTCAGTCACACTGTATTGTGTAGTTTGTGTCAGTCACACCATGTGGTGTAGTTTGTATAGTATAAGGGCAGCAGGCAGGAGGACTGTGGGCAGGAGTAAGGATGAAGAGCCCAACTTTTGCCCTAAGTGGGCTGGAGATGTAACGAGAGGGGAGGGTCTGTCAGTTGTGGTCAATATTCCCTCGCAAAATATTAACTTTAAACCTTATGCTTATTTTTCTACCGCATCCACCCCATTACCTTACGGCCTCTTTCAGCCTTATTCCACCACCCCAAACTAACCCATTGATCCTCTGACTGATCTTTATGTCTTTTTCCACCATTAGTGACAGAGCTTTTAGCTGCCTTGTCCCCACTCTGTGAAATTCTTGCCCTAAGCACTTTCCTCTCCCACCTTTACAAACCTGCTCACACCCATCATTTGACTAAGCTTCTGGTCACTATCCTTATCCTGTCCCTCCATGTCTCAGCATCTAATTCTTTGTCATATTCCATTTGTGAACTACATGAATGTGCGCAAGTACGTGTTCATGTGTGTGTACGAGTATTTGTGCAAGTGTGTAACTGCGAGTACATTTGTGTGTGAGTACGTGCCAATGCGAATACGAGGAGTTGGATGTGTGCAAATACATGTGTGTCTGCACATATAAGAGTGAATGTGAGTAAACTTTATGTGTACAAGTATATGTGCGTGTGTATGTGTGAGCGTGTGCGCACTTGTGCATTGTGGTACTTGTGCATATGTGTGTAGGAAAAATTACTTTTTGGGGATTATATTAAAAATGGGACCACATCTGAGGACTGGACAACAGCTTAAACCAACCTAATATTTCAAAAAAAGGGACAAGATTACACAAATTCTGTCGTGATGTAGGATATTTCTTTTACCATTGTTAAAGACAAAGTTTAGAAAATAAGGATTACATTTAGTGTTGCTTAAGCAAAATATATTTCCACAAGTTTAAAAAAACCTAGGCATTAGGTGCCTGGGAATGGTAGCATAGTTGGTACTGGACTAGTAATCCAAGGCCTGGACTAATGCTCTGGAATCCCACCATGCCAGCTGGGGAATTTAAATATAATTACCTAAATAAATCTGGAATAAAAAACATCAGTAAGGTGCTCATGAAACTACCAGATTGTTGTAAAAATCCATCTGATTCTCTAATGTCCTTTAGGCTCAGAAATCTGCTGTCCTTAACTCATTTGGCCCAGACCCTCAGCAATATGTTTGACTCTTAACTGCCCTCTGAAATGACCTAGCAAGCCATTCAATTATCAAGAAGGCAGTTCACCATTACCTTCTCAAGGGCATTTCATGCTCATTGTGTTGGGAAGCTCCTGATCCCTGTCTGTCTGTGAAAAGAGAAATGATTGGAAGATCGCTCTTTTGAAATAAAGAGTTATGAGGAGCCACCTGGCTTATAAACAGCTTGGGAGGTTCAGAAAGTCAAAAATGCTAGCAGAACAGTTGGAAAACCTCTTGTTTAGGTCAGTGAAGATGACCCACTGATGTGGGGGAAACAAAGCATTACCTTAATTTGTGTCCTTAGGTGAAGATGATTGTAAGAAAGATTTAACATTCTTTATAGGACATCTCATGACCTCAGGACGTCCCAAAGCATTTCACAGCTAAGAAATTATTTTTGAATTGGTGTCACTGTTTTGTAAAGAATCGTAGCAGCCAGTGTGAAGACAGCAAAGTCACACAAACAGCGATGAGATAAATATCCAGCTGATCTGTACTTTTGGGTTGCTGATTAATGGATTAATGTTAGCCAGGGCAGCTCCCCTGTTCTTCTTTGTAAAAGATCCCAGAGCGCTATTCACCCACCACACAGTTCGAATAGGCCTCAGTTTAATTCTCATTTGGAAGACAGCTAATGAAGCATTCCCTTATTACTGAAATATCAGCCTGTGAACCTTCTCACTTGGAGGAGACAGTGCTACTAGGGATCCAAGATGACACTGATTCTGATTGAATTAACTGAGCACGATAGCTATTATTCTGCACATTCATTCGCTGTGAAATAAAACAGGGTAACAATTTGTATCAAATCTCATCTCACTAAATCTTCTCGCAGAGTCCACGTTTGAAGAAATTAAGACTCAAATAACCATCTCAGGTCACAAAGGCTATTCTGTTATTACTGCCCCACTCCCAGACAAACAGGGCAGTGGGAGTCAACTCCCTTGAACTAAGACCTTCACCATGGCAGTGACTGACAAATACTGAACCTAAGAAGCTACTTGCAATATACCCAAACTAAGAACAAGCCCAATTCACACAGAGCCCTTCCTATTGAGAAACAAGAAATAAAGAACTTGCATTTATATAGTTCCTTTCGTGACTTAACAACATCCCAAAGTGCTTTACAGCCAATTAAACACTTTTGAAGTGTAGACACTGTTGGAATGTAGATATTGCAGCAGCTAATTTACACACAGCAAGCTCCTACAAACAGCAATGTGAGAATGAGCAGATAATCTGTTTTTGTGATGTTGATTGAGGGATAAATATTGGCCAGGACACCAGGGAGAACTCCCCTGCTCTTCTTCAAAATGATGCCATAGGATCTTTTATGTCCACTTGAGAAGGCAGACGGGGCCTCGGTTTAACATCTCATCCCAAAACCGATACCTCCAACTGTGCAGCACTCCCTTAGTACTACTCTCGAGTGTTAGACTAGATTTTGTGCTTAAGTGGAGCATGTCTTGAACCCACGGCTTTCTGACTCAGAGGCAAGAGTGCCACAGCTGCACCCTTCACTCAGTCCATTGAGTTAGGCTTGTGTTCAGGGTCCTAGAGCTGCCAGGGCAATGGGCTATGTCCCAACCCTACCACACAAGCCTTACCGATCAAAGCCATCAAGCACTTACTGTTCTGTGGTTCATCTGCCATCCCTTTTACACTCTCTGCATCTTTTTGCAGTGTGTTAACTAGAATGTGACTGTTACAACCCGGTGAGAAAGGGGTCTAGGGTTCACTCTCAGCCTTCACCTGGTCTTACCGTAACAGGGTTTAATTTTAAACACACCATGTTTTTAGCTACCCCTTGGTGAATCCTTGTTCACTGCTTTCCAATTGTAAGGCAAAGAAACCAGCTAAACAGGTTTTCCTAGGTTTAAAGAAGAAAAGTTGAAGGTTGAAATTTATTAAACTTAAACTCTAATTCGATTAACGCCTACGGATACACGACGCGCCCCGCTAGCTTACATATGTGATAGACACACGTGCAGATAGAAACAACAAAAGCACAGAAGAAATAAAGTGGAAAAGTTTGAGGCAATATCTGAAGATGGTTTTTGCTTGTTGTAGAGTCCTTGATTGTAGGTAGGTCTTGCTTTTCATTGGGGCCCAGTATTCTTCTTAAACCTTGTTCGATGTAGGAGACTTCTCTCTTGCGATTCACATGTCTTCAGTGCATTCGTGAGAAGGAGATGGGAGCAGACAGGAGAGGTCTTCTCAGTCTAGGAGAAAGCAGTCTTTCTGAGTGCAAACTCTCTGTGGCTAGTCTTTCTTTGTCTCTGCAGGTTCCTGTAAATGCTGTTAGCAACTCTGGTGGGGTGCTTCTAGTATCTGCATTTTCATAGGAGGATGTGGGGTCTAACTTTTCAAATTTTTCGGGGTTGGCTGACCGGGGAGAGTAGGGGTTTTCATCCAGGATTCCTCCTGGACTTCCTTTAACCTGCCTGCTTGGTCCCTTTCTCTGCTTCCTTTTCAAAATATTTGCCAGCCTTGTGCCTGCCTGTCCCCTTTTGTTCTTGGCAGGGGTCCCTTACAGTTCACCAGCCCTCTGCTGGAGGGTCCTCCTAACACTGGTACAGGACTTAGGGGTGCAGGTTTCACTGTAGGTTGGAGTTTCCCCTCAACCTGAGACATGTGGCAACTCCTGCAGTACTCCACCACATCTTTGTGCAGTTTTGACCAGTCAAACTGCTGTCTTATGCGGGCTTTGGTCTTTCGTACACCAGCATGTACAGCCACTGTAGTCTCATGGGCCCTTCTTAATATTTCTCTCTGGTACCTTTGCAGCACCACTAACTGGTGAACTACTGCCCCTCCTTGCTCTCAGGTCTGTGAGGAGAACTCCATTTCCTCATCAGAACCTCATTCTTTAAATAGTAGCAATCAGGGACTCCCTCTGCTTCACTTTCAGACTGGGCAGCCTGCGTTAACTCTTGCAATACTGGGTCGGCTCGCTGAGCCTCACCTAGGGAAAATCCATTTAATTCATTCCCTGGGTCTTCTAACTTTCCAAAGAAAGTCTCGGACAGACAGCCCTGGTCATCTGCCTGCAGTACTAATTCAGGCTCCTCGGGGTTGGTTTGATCATGACCTGATCTACTACACATTCAGGGAAACTGCAGGTGTCCATTTCCTGCCACGGCATTGTCTCTCTGACCTCCAGCAGTCTTTCTTTCATTACTGGGGGGGCTACCACCTTTACCCCCGCCAGATCATTACCTGGAAGCAGGTCAACCCCGTCCACAGGCAAACTAGGGATAATCCCTTCGGCCACCAGTCCCAAAATTAGGTCGCACTCCAAGTGTACCTGGTGTACAGGTACAGGCGTAGACTGCCCTCCAATACCATTCACCATCATTCTGGTGTTCACTGCACTCTCTGGGGGAAAGGTCAGGCCTTTTCCCAGTAAAAGGGATCTAGTGGCCTCTGTGTCCCTGAGAATTAATATGAGCTTGCTTGCCCCGCTCGTGGAGTATGGGGTTACTTTCCCTTCAGACACAAAACCCCGATAACCTTCAGGAATCCTATTAAATTTTCCTGCACTTGAGTAGTAAGCTTCCTGGGTCTCACTCTTACTGCAGTTAAAGCCACAGCTTATTCTGCTGTGCTTTCCATCAGGGCCCCGTCTTCACTGAGCGGATGTGCCCTGATCAACCCTACAGGTTTTCCCCTTAGTTTCCAGCAGTCAGCCTTTAGATGATCGGCCTTATTAAAGTGGAAGCACACAGGTCTCCAGGTCTCACTCCTGCTCACAGCACCTTCGCATTTGGCTAGAGGAGGGTCCCCCGTGTCTCCCGCTTTTCCTTCCATCCCAGGACTGCTTGGGCTTCTATCACCTTCCCACCCTCTGTCCTTTTCAGATTTGTGTTGGTGATTAGGAAAGGTTCTCCCCTGGGAAGCAGACTTATAAATTAAGGCAAACTCATCAGCCAGTACGGCTGCTTGCTGGGCTCTCTGAACTTGCTGCTCCTCTCCACGGGTCTTTATGGAGAGTGGGAGAGAGTTTTTAAATTCCTCTAACAGAATTACTTCTCTGGGATTCTCATAGCTGAGCTGTACTTTAAGAGCCCTCAGTCACTGGTCAAAAGCCAGCTGCTTACTTCTTTCAAACTCCAGATAGGTTTGATCAACTTGCTTCTTGAGGGTTCTAAACTTTTGGCGATAGGCTTCGGGCACTAATTCATATCCCCGAGGATAGCATTTTTTGTCAGTTCATAATTTGACAAGCTCTCATCTGGGAGAGCTCTCATTCCTCTCAACAGGGAATAAACCTTATGGACTTTTCCCGTTAGCTTGCTTTGTAGTAAAAGAGACCAAGTCTCAGCTGGCCATTTTAGCTGCCTTGCCAGTTTCTCAAAAGACACAAAAAAAACCTTCTACATCTCCCTCATTGAATTTTGAGATTAGTTGAGATAGTTTTAACAATTCTGTATTCAGCCCTGAATTACGCTCCACCATGTTGGCCATGCTTTCACTGGAGTTACTCTGTCGCCCCCTAGTTAACTCAAGCCGCCTTAGCTCTCTTTCTTCACATTCTTTCTGGAAGGCTCTTTCTCTCTCTCTCTCCCCTCCCTCTCTTTGTCTTCAGATTCCTTCTGGAAGGCTCTTTCTCTCCTGTCTCTCTCCTGTTCCCTCTCCTGTCTTTCTATTTCTTAATGTTCCTTGTGGAAGGCTATTTCTTTCTCTCCTGTCTCTCGCCTGTTCCTTCTCCTGTCTTTCTATTTCATAATGTTCCTTCTGGAAGGCTGTTTCTTTCTCCCTCTCCTGTCTCTCTCTCTCTCTTTCTCTTCCCTGTCTTCTAATTCAAGTTTCCTCTGTTCCACTTGTATCTTTGCCAGCAATAGGCTGTTGGGGTCTACTTCTAGCCCTGTTTCTGCTTCTTCAGATTCAAGGGAAAAATGGTTGGCCACTAGTCTTAGGAGTTCAGACTCTCTAGCCTTGCCACGTACAGTGATCCCACACTGCTTAGCCATTTTCCTCAACTCCTCCATAGACAGTGCTTTTAACTTATCCCAAGTTACTTCACCCTAGCTTGGAGAGCTACTAGCTTCAGTTGCAGACATGTTAGTTTTCAAGTACACACAACCACAAGAAAACCTGTATTGAAATCTTGCTGTTTTTTTGATTGGGAACAATTTGGCTTCCCACTTTCAATTTCTCTCGTTTGTCTGTGGGTAAAATCTCAGATGGTAGCCCCAGATGGTAGCCCCCAAATTTCTGTTACGACCAAGTGAGAAAGGGGTCTAGGGTTCCCTCTCAGCCTTCACCTGGTCTTACCGTAACAGAGTTTAATTTTAAACATGCAGTGTTTTTCACTCCCCTTTGGTGAATTCTTGTTCACTGCTTTCCAATTGTAAGGCAAAGAAACCAGCCAAACAGGTTTTCTTCGGTTTAAAGAAGAAAGGTTGATGGTTGAAATTTATTAAACTTAAACTCTAATTCGATTAATGCTTACGGATACACGATGCACCCACGCTAAGCATACACGATAAACACACATGCAGATAGAGACAAAAAGCACAGAAAAAATAAAGTGGAAAAATTTGAGGCAATATCTGAAGATGGCTTTTTGTTACTGTTCTTCGAGCAAACTGTAGAGTCATTGATTGTAGGTAGGTCTTCCTTTTCGTTGGGGCCCAATATTCTTCTTAAACCTTGTTCGATATAGGAGGCTTTTCTCTCTTGCGGTTCACGTGTCTTCAGTGCATATGGAGTTCTGTGAGAAAGAGATGGGAGCAGACAGGACAGGTCTTCTCAGTCCAGGAGCAAACAGTCTTTCTGAGCTCAAACTCTCTGTGGCTAGTTCAAAAAAAACCTGGACCAGCCAGTTAGTCATATGACTAGCTAGTTTGTGAATTCAGCCATCTTAGCAGTCATCTGGAATGTGAGCTTCCTCACCTTCAATATCTGGTGATCAAAGCCCATTGTGGGTTGAATGTGTCCTTTGTCTCTACAAGCACTGTCTGTTAGTATGTAAATGTTTTTTCCAACCACGGCTGATCTGTTTAACAAGTCATTTCCTCGCTCCAGCAACTGTAAAAAATCAATATTCATATGACAAAATTAGTATGCCTCATTCTTGGCAGGTGGGGGTCTGCATGACAGTGACTCAGACAAGCACAGGGAGCTCGCTAGCAGAGAATGATAACATCCAGCCAGCATATTTAGGTCACACTCTAATGCAGTGTGAGAGATTACTTGCTGCCTTTAATCACAACTGATTAATATGGAGTGAGCCCTGTCACAAGTACCCAGCTTGTGAAGTCTGTTAGTTAGGAACACTTCCTGTCTCACAGCTTCTGAAAAATAAAAGTTTCCTGACTGGACCAGTTTGTTGGTACATTGAATATCAAAAGCTGGATTCGCTGTGAATAATGTCTATGTGGTAATTTATAGTAAATTACTTTCATGTGTTTTGGGAATTTGAAAAGAATCAGCTATCTGTTAAAGCTGTGTTAATTGTTTTTTTTGTGTATGTGTGTGATTGTATGCATATATGTGTGGATGTGCATGTGTACCAGTACATATCCATGTGTATCAGAATATATATCTGTGTGTCAGTATGTATATCTGTGTGTATATATACTGAGTATACCAATATATATCTGTGTGTCAGTATGTATATGTGTTCGTGTCTGTGTGCATGTCTTTCTAGTCTTTCTATGCATATGCTTGTTTACCTGTTGTCTGAGTGTGTGTGCGTGCGTGAGTGTTTAGCTGTCTCTCTGCACACTATAAGATGTGTATTTGAAAGCACAGTGCACACAGGATGCTGCCTTGCTAATCTCCACAGTGTTTGCTCCTCACTTCAAACTGCTGCACACAGGAAATAACTGTGTACTGCTGGAAATAGATTCCTCATTCATGCTACCTCACCTTAGGTGCACCATCTGTTACAGACTGTAACACAAACAAACAAACACAACACAGCCACATTATACATCACTGTTTAATCCATACCCTGCTGAATAAACAGGAACATCACACAGTTACACAGTGAGTAACCTTTACCCTACTGAATAAACAGAAACTTCACACAATTACACGGTGCAAAACTCTTACCCTGCTGAACAACTCTATAGTTATGTAATGGTGTATGATTTCCTGTTACTGGTGCACTGAGGGAGCTGTGCCTAGCAAGGTGTGCTTACAATTATGTTCTGCACATCCCTTCCTGTGGAAACTCCCATGTAAGATGTTGCCCATTAAAGGGCTTAGCAGCCATGTGAAGGTAAGATTTCTTTTATCAGCACAAAATAATGGAAATACCTGAAAATTATTTCTGGGGAACAACTGGAGCACAGACAGCAAAAGAACCCAAGTCATGGGGCAGTGCAGAAGTGCTTCTGCAGTAAGTCATCGCCAGGAACGTTGATGGGCTCATCAATTCAGGCCACCATCTCGAAAGGAGAGTGGTGCAGAGTGCCTGAGAGGAAAGAAGGAGCACTGTCCTCAACATTAAAACAATAGAAGCAGGTGAGGAAACAGTCAAATCATGTTAGGGTAAGGCCTACCAAGGTAAGGTGTGTTAGGTTCAGGCCTACCACTGCAAGGCGTGTTAGGTTGAGGCCTGTTAGGATAAGGCTTGCCAGAGTAATGCCTGTTTGGGTAAGCCATATTAGGGTAAGGCCAATCAGGGTCATGCCTGTTAGGGCAAGGCCTACCAGGGTTAGCCTGTCACGCTAAGGCATGTTAGGGTAAGGCCTGCCAGGGTAAGGCATGTTAGGGTAAGGCCTGCCAGGGCAAGGCGTGTTAGGTTGAGGCCTGTTAGGATAAGGCTTGCCAGAGTAATGCCTGTTTGGGTAAAGCCTGTCAGGATAAGGCATGTTAGGGTAAGGCCAATCAAGGGCAAGGCCTACCAGGGTAAGCCTGTCAGGCTAAGGCATGTTAGGGTAAGGCATGTTAGGGGAAGGCCTGTCGGGGTAATGCCTGTTAGGATAAGGCCTGTCAGGGTAAGGCCTGCCAGGGGTATTGCCTGTTAGGGTAAGGCATGTTAGAGTAAGGCCTGTCAGGGTAATGCCTGTTAGGGTATGTTAGAGTAAGGCCTGTCAGGGTAAGGCCTGTTAGGGTAAGGCATGTTAGGTGAGGCCTGTTAGGGTAAGGCCTGTTATCCTTTTTAGTCTTGGGTGCTGGAATTTTTATTATTGCCTGAACCTTAGCTTCTCTGGGCAACACTTAACCTTGACCCACAATATGCCCCTTAGTCCTGGCAAACTAGTGCTTTGCTAAGTTTAATACCAAATTGGATTTCTCTAACTTGTCGAACAGAGCCTTTAAGTGTTAAACATAATCTTCCCAAGTGTCACTGTATACATCATCAATGTGTCATCAATATACAGAACACAATTACTTAGTCCAGCAACTACCCAGTTAGTCACTTTTGGAAATGTGTCTGGTGCATTTCTCATACTAAACGGCACGACCTTACATTGAAATAGGCCATCTGGGATCACAAAGGTGGAAACTTCTTTAGCTTGGTCGGTCAAGGATCTTGCCAGTATCCTTTCAGCAGATCAATCTTGCTAATGAAGCCTGAATTAGCCACTCTGTCAACACAATCCTCAAGTCGTGGGATTGGATAAGCATCTGTTTTAGTTACTGCATTGACTTTGCAATATAGAATCTTTTGGAACCATTTGGCTTTGGTAACAGCACAACCAGAGAATTCCAGCTATTTTGACTAGGTTCAATTATATAATTCTTTAGCATATGTTGAACCTCTTCTCTGAGCCAATTTATCAGGATTGAGTCAATAAAGGTTCAGTTTAATGGGTGTAATTGTTGCTACATGAACCCCATGAATAGCCAGAGGAGTTCAACCTGGTTTATCTGCACATACTGCTTTAAACTCTTTTAACAGCTCACCTATATCCTTTTTATGTTGTTCAGAAAGATAGTGTAGAACTGTAAAGTTTCTAACACTTCCGTATTTGCCAGTTTCACTGCAGGAGGCTCAATCTGGGAACACTCAGTCTCAGGCTCATCCTCTGGTTTATCACAGGCACCATTGTCATCATCTATGTTCTCTACCACCTGTGCTACAGCTACTGGCTATGTTCACGGTCATAATACCTCTTTAGCACATTCATATGACACATCCTTTGACTTTTCTGTCTGTCTGGGGTATTAACCAAATAGTTCACCTCAACTAGTTTCCTGTTAATGAAGTAAGGTCCACTGAACCTAGCTTTCAATTGCTCCCCAGGAAAAGGCAACAAAACTAGCACCCTATCTCCAGGTTGAAAATTATGTGCCTTAGCTGTTCTATCTGCTTGGGTTTTCATCGCTTGCTGAGAAACCTTGAGATGTCCTCTGGCCATCTCACAAGCTTTAGAGAGTCTCTCTCAAAACTCTAACACATAATCTAAGAGAGTAGTTTCCTCCTTCTCTACTAAAAATCTCTCCTAATAAATTTAAGGGGACCCCTAAACTCATGCTCATAAACCATTTCACATAGAATGAAACCAGTAGACTCATTTGGTGTGTCCCTGTTGGCAAATAATGAAAATGATATCCCTCATCCTAATCATGGGGAAACTCAAAACAATAGGCCTTTATCGTACTTTTTAGGGTTTGGTGTTCTCTTTCCAAAGCACCTTGTGACTGCGGGTGATAAGTGGACGATTTGAGCTGCATCACTTCCAAATTACACATGACCTCTTGAAATACCCCTGACATACAATTTGACCCCTGGTCTGACTGAATTTCTTTTGGCAATCCATATCGAGTGAAAAACTGAATCAACCCCTCAATAACAAATTTCGCTGTGATATTTTCCAAGGGTATTGCCTCTGTAAACTTAGTGGGCAAATCCATAATGCTGTGGAGAAACTTGTGACCTGACTTAGTTGCGGGTAAGGGTGCAACACAATGCACAACAACCCTACTAAACGGTTTGTCAAAAGCAGGTATCAGAATTAATAGGGCTGGCTTAATCAGAGGCTGTGGCTTCCCAATCATTTGACATGTATGACATGTCTTACAGTAATCAGCCACATCCCTGTGCAGCTTCGGCCAGTAAAAATGCATCATAACCCTAACCTGTGTCTTCAGGGTGGCTGAAGGGTGACTAAGGCTGGGAACTGAATGTCCAAGGGTATTCGACATTTTGGAAGGATAGACAAAAAGGAAAAGGAGGTGAAGTAGCATTGTTAATAAAGGATGAGATCACATTAGTGAGAGAGGATCATAGATCGGAAGATCAAGATATAGAATGAGTTTGGGTGGAACTAATAAACATAAAGGGACATAAAGGTAGGAGTTATTTATAGGCCACCAAACAGTAGTGGTAATGTAGGGCATGGTATGAATCAGGATAACAAGGATAATACAATAATCATGGGGGCTTTCAATCTACATATAGACTGGGTAAACCTAATTAGCACTAATGCCATGGAGGACGAATTCCTGGAATGTATAGGAGATAGTTTTCTCGAACAGTATGTTGAGGAACCAACTAGAGAATGGGCTATTTTAGATCTAGTATTGTTAAATGAGAAAGGGTTAATTAATAATCTTATTGTAAAGGAGCCTCTAGGGAAGAGTGACCATAATATGATAGAATTTTATATTACATTTGAAAGTGATGTAGTTCAATCTGAAAATAGAGTCTTAAATCTACCAAAGGAAACTACGAAGGTAAGAGGGGCAAATTGGCTGTGGTAGTTTGGGAAACTACATTAAAAGGTATGATGGTAAGCACTTACCTTCAGGAGCGGAGAGCAGTCAGACCTGTGTGGAAACGGCGAAAACCGGGAGCGGATAAATCCTGCGCAAGGCTCGGGGCCTTCATTTACCTTCAGGAGTAGAGAGCCATTGGACCTCTTCAAGCGCGCCGGAGTTTTGAAAAAAAAAGCCAACGGGGATGTCACAGGAAAGCTGCAAGGTGATTGGTTGATCACTGCTGTTAGGGAATAACTCTAAATAACTGGGTAAGTAACTAAAGTAAAGGAAAAGGTCTACAGTTTTTTTTAATAAAATAGGTAGTTTCTCTTTTAGGGAATCAAGGTCCCTAGTGTAAATAATCTAATTGTTGGGTAATTTAAGGGAATAAATTAAGGGTAAGTCATGGCAGGGCAGCTCAGCAACGTGGAGTGCTCCTCCTGTGCAATGTGGGAAGTCAGGGACACTTCCAGCATCCAGGGCAAACATGGGTGCAGGAAGTGTCCCCAGCCGCAGCTACTCGAAATCCACGTTTCGGATCTGGAGCGGGGCTGGAGACATTGTGGAGCATCCATGAGTCTGAGAACATCGTGGATAGCACGTACAAGGAGGTGGTCACACCGCAGGTAAAGACTGCTCAGGCAGAAAGGGAATGGGTGACCGCCAGGCAGAGTAGAAGAACTAGGCAGGTAGTGCAGGATTCCCCTGGGTTCATCTCCCTTTCTAACAGATTTTCCACTTTGGGTACTGTTGGGTGAGATAGCTTCTCAGGGGAATGCAGCAAGAGCCAAGTCTGTGGCACCATGGGTGGCTCAGCTGCACAGGAGGGAAGGAAAAGGAGTGGGAGAGCTCGAGTGATAGGGGATTCTATCGTAAGGGGTTCAGCTAGGCATTTCTGTGGCCGCAAATGAGACTCCAGGATGGTATAAAAGCAAAATACTGCGGATACTGGAAATCTGAAATAAAAACAAGAAATGCTGGAACCACTCAGCAGGTCTGGCAGCATCTGTGGAAAGAGAAGCAGAGTTAACGTTTTGGGTCAGTGACCCTTCTTCGGAAGAAACGTTAATTCTGCTTCTCTTTCCACAGATGCTGCCAGACCTGCTGAGTGGTTCCAGCATTTCTTGTTTTGACTCCAGGATGGTCTGTTGCCTCCCTGGTGCTAGGGTCAAGGATGTCTCGGAGTGGCTGCAGGATATTCTGAAGGGGGAGGGTGAACAGTCAGAAGTCGTGGTACACATTGGTACCAACGACATGGATCGAAAGAGGGATGCGGTCCTGCAACAAGAGATTAGGGAGCTAGGTAGCAAATTAAAAAGCAGGCCCTCGAAGGTTGTAATCTCTGGATTACTCCCAGTACCACGTGCTAGTGAGTATAGGAATAGGAGGATAGAGCAGATGAGTACATGGCTGAAGAGATGGTGCAGGAGGGAGGGCTTTAGTTTCCTGGATCACTGGGACTGTTTCTGGCAAAGGTGGGACCTGTACAAGTTGGACAGGTTGCACCTGAACCGGAACGGGACTAACATCCTTGCTGGGAGGTTTGCTAGTGCTGTTGGGGGTGGGGGTTTAAACTAATTTGACAGGGGGATGGGATACAGAGTGGAGGTACAGTAGGGAGTGATGCACAGTCAAATATAGAAGAGAAACAGAGTCAGTCTGAAAGGCAGAGCAAATATCGACCTGTTAAGGCACAAGCGAATAGTGCAATGCTGGATTGCATCTATTTTAATGCAAGGAGTCTTACTAGTAAGGCAGATGAATTGAGGGCGTTGATTAACACATGGGATTATGATATTATTGCTATCACAGAGACATGGTTGAGGGAGGGACAGGACTGGCAGCTCAATATTCCAGGGTATAGAATCTTCAGGCGTGACAGGGGAGGGGATAAAAGAGGAGGTGGTATTGAACTGTTGATCAAGGAGTCAATTACTGCAGTAAGGAGGGATGATATCTTAGAAGGTTCCTCAAATGGGGCCATTTGGGGAGAACTTAAAAACAAAAAGGGGGCAATCACTTGGCTGGGAGTGTACTACAGACCTCCAAATAGTCAGGGAGAGATAGAGGAGCAGATATGTAGGCAAATCGCAGAGAGGTGTAAAAATAATAGGGTAATAATAGTAGAGGATTTCAACTTCCCTAATATCAACTGGGATAGTCTCAGTGCAAAAGGCTTAAAGGGGGCGGAATTCTGAAAATGCATACAGGAGAGCTTTTTGAGCTAGTAGGTAGATAGTCCTACAAGAGAAGGGGCAGTACTGGACCTAATCCTAGGGAATGAAGCTGGAAAAGTGGTAGAAGTGTCAGTGGGGGAGCTTTTCGGGTATAGTGTGTATAGTCTGTAAGATTTAAAGTAGTTATGGAAAAGACGGACCGGAAATAAAGGTACTGAATTGGGGGAAGGCTGATTTCAACATGATAAAACAGAATCTGGCCAAAGTGGACTGGGAGCAGCTACTTGTAGGAAAGTCTACATCAGACCAGTGGGAGTCATTCAATGAGGAAATAGTGAGAGTTCA
The DNA here is from genome assembly GCF_036365525.1 of Heterodontus francisci. Classification (NCBI taxonomy): domain Eukaryota; kingdom Metazoa; phylum Chordata; class Chondrichthyes; order Heterodontiformes; family Heterodontidae; genus Heterodontus; species Heterodontus francisci. The sequence continues at coordinate 51,066,320 of NC_090402.1, forward strand.
GAGCAAACATGTACCCATTAAGGTGAAGGGTAGGACCAACAGGTCCAGGGAACCCTGGATGTCAAGGGATATAGAGGATTGTATCGGGGGAAAAAAAGGAGGCTTATGGCAAATTCAGAGGGCTGAAAACTGCGGAGGCCCTAGAGGAGTATAGAAAGTGTAGGGGGGTATTTTAAAAAGTAATTAAGAGAGCGAAGAGGGGACATGAAAAAACACTGGCAGGCAAGATAAAGGAAAATCCTGGCATTTTATAAGTATATTTAGGGCAAGAGGATAACCAGGGAAAGAGTAGGGCCCATTAGGAACCAAAGTGGCAATCTGTGTGTGGAGCCCGAGGATATAGGTGAGGTTTTAAATGATTACTTTTCACCTGTGTTCATTATGGAGAAGGACAATGTAAGTGTAGAGATCAGGGAAGGGGATTGTGATATTCTTGAACATATTAGTATTGAAAGGAAGGAAGTATTAGGTGTTTTAGCGGGCTTAAAAGTGGATAAATCCCCAGGCCCAGATGAGATGATTCCCAGGCTGTTATGTGAGGCAAGGGAGGAGATAGCAGGGGGTCTGACACAAATTTTCAAATCCTCTCTGGCCACAGGAGAGGTACCAGAGGACTGGAGGACAGCAAATGTGGTACCGTTATTCAAGAAGGGTAGCAAGGATAAACCAGGCATTTCAGGCTGGTGAGTCTAACATCAGTGGTTGGGAAACTATTGGAAAAAATTCTGAAGGACAGGATTAATCTCCACTTGGAGAGGCGGGGATTAATCAGGGATAGTCAGCATGGCTTTGTCATGGGGAGATCTAACTAACTTGATTGAATTTTTCGAGGAGGTGACTAGATGTGTAGATGAGGGTAAAGCAGTTGATGTAGTCTACATGGGCTTCAGTAAGGCTTTTGATAAGGTCCCGCATAGGAGATTGGTTAAGAAGGTAAGAGCCCTTGGGATCTAGGGCAATTTGGCAAATTGGATCCAAAATTGGCTTAGTGGCAGGAGGCAGAGGGTGATGGTTGAGGGTTGTTTCTGCGAGTGGAAGCCTGTGACCAGTGGTGGTGTACCGCAGGGATTGGTGCTGGGACCCTTGCTGTTTGTAATGTATATTAATGATTTAGACGTGAATATAGGAGATATGATCAGTAAGTGGTGTCGTAAATAGTGAGGAGGAAAGCCTTAGATTACAGGATGATATAGATGGGCAGGTAAGATGGGCGGAGCAGTGGCAAATGGAATTTAATCCTGAGAAGTGTGAGGTGATGCATTTTGGGAGGACTAACAAGGCAAGGGAATATACAATGGATGGTAGCACCCTAGGAAGTACAGAAGGTCAGAGGGACCTTAGTGTACTTGTCCATAGATCACTGAAGGCAGCAGCACAGGTTAGGTGGTTAGGAAGGCATTTGGGATACTTGCCTTTATTAGCCAATGTGTAGAATATAAGAGCAGGGAGGTTATGATGGAGCTGTATAAAACACTAGTTAGGCCACAGCTGGAGTATTGTGTACAGTTCTGGGAACCACACTATAGGAAGGATGTGATTACACTGGAGAGGGTGCAGAGGAGATTCACCAGAATGTTGCCTGGGCTGGAGCGTTTCAGCTATGAAGAGAGACTAAAAAGGCTAGTTTTGTTTTCCTTAGAGCAAAGAAGGCTGAGGGGGGACATGATTGAGGTATACAAAATTATGAGGGGCATTGATAGATTAGATAGGAAGAAACTTTTTCCCTTAGCGGAGGGGTCAATAACCAGGGGGCATAGATTTAAGGTAAGGGGCAGGAGGTTTGGATGGGATATGAAGAAAAAAATTTTCACCCAAAGGGTGATTGGAATCTGGAACGCACTGCCTGAAGGAGTGGTAGAGGCAGGAACCACCATAACATTTAAGATGTATTTAGATGAGCACTTGAAATGCCATAGCATACAAGGCTATGGGCCAAGTGCTGGAAAATGGGATTACAATAGGTAGGTGCTTGATGGCTGTCACAGACACAATGGGCCGAAGGGCCTGTTTCTGTGCTGTATGACTCTATGACAGATATTGGCTAGCATTTAAAGAATCAAATATAGTTTACAACAAATTTACATTACTTTGAGGCACAAAAACGCAGCAGGAAAGGTGATCCAACCATGGCTAACAACAGATGTTAAAGATTGTATTAGATCAAAGGAAGAGGCTTATAAAGTTACCAAATAAGTAGTAAGCCTAGGATTGGGAGCATTTTAGAATTCAGCAAAGGAGGACCAAGAAACTGATAAAGAAAGAAAAAATAGACTATGAAAGTAAACTAGCAAGAAACATACAAACAGAATATAAAAGCTTCTATCGGGATGTAAAATTGAAAAGATTAGCAAAGACAAATGTGGGCCCACTATAGGCAGGGACAGGAGAATTTATGACGGCGAATAAGGAAATGGCAGAAAAACTAAACAAATACTTTGTGTCCATCTTCATGGATGAAGATGCAAAAAACCTCCCAGGAATACTAGGGTACCAAGGGACTAGCGAGAATGAGGAACTGAAAGAAATTTGTATTAGTTAATAAGTGGTACTGGAGAAACTAATGGGACTGAAAGTTACTAAATTCCCTGGACCTGATGATCTACATCCCAGAGTGTTGAAAGAGGTGGCTGTAGAGATAGTGGATGGGTTAGTGGTCATCTTCCAAAATGTTATAGATTCTGGAACGGTTTCTGCCGATTGGAAGGGGGCAAATGTAACCCCACTATCTAAGAAAGGAGGGAGAGAGAAAATAGGGAACTACAAACCTGTTAGCCTGACATCAGTACTCGGGAAAATGCCAGAATCTATTATACAGTATGTGATAACTGGACACTTAGAAAATAATGGTAGGATTGGGCAGAGTCAACAGAGATTTATGAAAGGGAAATCAAGTTTGACAAACCTGTTAGTGTTTCTTGAGGATGTAACTAGCACAATAGATAAGGGGGAACCAGTGGGTATGGCGTATTTGGATTTTCAGAAGGCTTTTGATCAGGTCTCACACGGGAGATTTGTAAGCAAAATTAGAGCACATAGGAGTGGGGGCAATATACTGGCATGGATTGAGAATTGGTTAATGGATAGAAAACAGAAAGTAGGAATAAACAGTCATTCTCAGGTTGGCAAGCTATGACTAGTGGGGTACCGCAAGGATCAGTGCTTTGGCCCCAGCTCTTTACAATCTGGGCTCATAGAAACATAGGAGTAGGAGTAGGCCTTTCAGCCTGTCGAGCCTGCTCCACCATTCAATTAGGTCTGTTGATTTCTGTCTTGAACATGCTCAATGATTGAGCTTCCACAGCCCTCTGGGGTAGAGAAGTCCAAAGATTCACCACCCACTCAGTGAAGAAATTCCTCCTTATCTCTGTCTTAAATGGCATACCCCTTATTCTGAGATTATGTCCCCTGGTTCTAAACTCACCAGCAAGGGGAAACATCCTATCTATATCCCCCTGTCATCCCTGTGAGAATTAGGTATGTTTCAATGAGATCACCTCTCATTCTTCGAAACTCTAGAGAATACAGGCCCAGTTTCCTCAATCTCTCCTCATAAGGCAACCCACCATCCCAGAGATTAGTCTGGTGAACCTCCATTGCACTCCCTCTATGGCAAGTATAACTTTCCTTAGATAAGGAGACCAAAACTGTACACAATACTCCAGGTGCAGTCTCGCTAAGGCTCTAATGCAACAATTGCAGCAAGACATTTTTACTTCTGTATTCAAATCGCCTTGCGATGAAGGCCAACATACTATTTGCCTTCCTAATTGCTTGATGCACCTGCATGCTAGCTTTTAGTGACTCACGAACAAGGACACCCAGGTCCTTTTGGACATCAACACTTCCTAACCTCTCACCATTTAAGAAATACTCTTTCTGTTTTTTTCTACCAAAGTGGATAATTTCACACTTATTCACATTATATTCCATCTTCCTGCCCATTCACTTTCCTGTCTAAGTCCCCTTGAAGCCTCCTTGCATCCTCATCACAACTTACACTCCCACCTAGTTTCATATCATCAGCAAATTTGGAAATATTATACTTGGTCCCCACATCATTATATAGATTGTGAACAGCTGTGGCCCCAGCACTGATCCTTGCGGTGCCCCACTAGTAACACCCTGCCAATCCACAAATGACTCATTTATTCCTGTTCTGTTTTCTGTCCGTTAACCAGTTCTCAGTCCATACGAGTATATTACCCCCAATCCCATGTGCTCTAATTCTGTTTAGTAACCTCCTATGTGGGACCTTATCAAAAGCCTTCTGAAAATCCAAATACACCACATCCACTGGTTCTCCTTTATCTATGCTACAAGTAACATCCCCAAAAAATTCCAATAGGTTTTTTAAACATGATTTCCCTTTCATAAATCCATGTTGACTCTGCCCAATCATGTCATTATTTTCTAAGTGTCTAGTTATCACATTCTTTATAATAGATTCTAACATTTTCCCTACTACTGACGTTAAACTACCAGGTTTGTAGTTCCCTGTTTTCTCTCTCCCTCCTTTCTTAAATAGTGGGGTTACATTTGCTACTTTTCAGTCTGCAGGAATCTTTCCAGAATCTATAGAATCTGTAGAATCAGTCATTGAGTATATTCAAGACAGAGATCGATCGATTTCTAGATATTAAAGATATCAAGGGATACAGGGATAGTGCGGGAAAATGGTGTAGAGGTAGAAGATCGCCATAATCTAGTCGAATGGCAGAGCTGGCTCGAGGGACCGAATGGCCTACTCCTGCTCCTGTTTCCTATGTTCCGAATACCCAAATGACCTGCAACTGGAATTTCATGTGCAATTCTCAAAATCTTGCTGCGGTAGCAAGGAGGGACAATAATTTGAAGGACTACAATCCAATCCTCATCACCGGGCCTCTGGGGAGGTCTCCACTTTCTCATTAGAATGTCATTCTTGACATAATAACACTCAGGGACCTTTTCAGCTTCTGCCTCAGAACACGCCATTTGAGTCAAACTTCTTAAGTCAGGGTCCGCCTGTTGTGCCTCAATCAAAGATGATCTGCTAAATAATTCACCATTGCTAGCCTTGGAGCCTTTTTCACCAACATCCCCATCCAAATCCTTGAAAAATGTTTCAGCCAATTTGTCCTCCACAACAATTGAATCCTTCTCATCTTGTTTAATCTTATGAACCTGCAGGCCTGTTCCAAAACAATCTGGGAATATTCTGCGAAATTCTTACTGCAAGACTTCTGTTTCAGCAACCTCAACTGGCTTTTCTGAACCTATTGGAGATGCCAATACCTGATCCCCAGTTAAGTCATTTCCTAGCAGAAAATCTACCCCCAAATGAGCAAACTGGGAACTGCACCAACTGTAACAGGACCAGATACCAGCTCACAATTTATATTAACCCTATGTAATGGAACAGATAAATTAGTTCTATCTATGCCCTGGATTAACGCGTTCACATTCAGCGAACTACCAGGGAAAAAGTTCATGTCACCTGCCAAAATTAGTGACTGTGCCACCCTTGTATCCCTAAGGATGACAATTGGCTTGCCTGGTTCACAGATGACAATGGGACTACCTCACCCTTAAACAGAAAACTTCTATAGTTCTCTGGAACCTGAATCACTCTATCAATAAATGTGGGAGAAACTACCTACTTGACGTGAACGTCACCCGCTAGGACAGTATCTCCTGTGGAAATACCCTTTGACTGTACACATGCAATGGACTTGTTTTTCCATTTCCAACACTCAGCTTTATGACAGAAGTAGCATGTCCCCTTGAACCAAACCTCTCCTCCTGGCTTTCTCTTTTACTAACCTGAGGTGTGTCTGTCTCTTTACTTTTCCATCGTTCTCACTAGAACCAGATCTCTTTTCATTTCAACCTTCGTATCTCACCACCTTCTCTGAAAGTTTCCAAACTGGGCTTGTAACTACTACTTTTGTGGGTCAATTCATAATCATCTGCCATTACTGCAGCATCCCTTATTTTGCCAGCTTTATGTTCTTCCAGGTGGGACCTTATTCCTGAAGGGACACTATTTTTAAATTCTTACATTAGGACTACTTCCCTAAGGCTCTCAAAGTATTGCTCAATCTTCATCGACCTATACCACCTATCAAACACCATTTCCCGCTCTCTAGCAAATTCCATATATGTCTGTTTCTTTTTTAAATGCCTGATTTTTGTCTGTAAGCCGCTGGTACCAATCCATAGGCATTGAGAACAGCAGTCTTTACTCTGTCATAGTCCCTTGAGTGTTCATCTGAAAGAGATGAGTACATCTTCAAAGCTTTCCTTATAAAACACTCTGTAGGAGCATTGGCCAAGATGATTTAGGCCACTCCAGATTCATGGCAATTTTCTCAAATGATACAAAGTACGTTTCTACTCCCTCTTCACTAAACTTAGGTACCAGCGTGTATTCTTTACCAAATCAAACTACGAGGAATTTCATCTGGGTCATCCTCAATTTTCACCCCCGATGCAGCCACTGGCTTTGAGTTTTTCCATTCTCACTTCAAAGTCTAATGCCAATTTTCACATTTCTTGTTCTCTTTCTTTTTCTTCTCTTTCCCTTTCCCTTTTGAATTCAGGTTTTCTCATTTCAGATTCTTCTTTCTTTCTCCCTTTCTTCTCTATCTTTTTCTCTTCTCTTACTATTTCTCTTTCTCCTTCCAATCTCAGCTTCTTTAATTAATTTCGGCTAGTTCCACTTGAACACTATTGGAAACACCTTGTCTTCCTCAAGCTTCAAGTGAGGAACAACTTTAGACTATCTCTGCTTTCTTAGTCCCTGAGCTCACACTTACCCCCATGTGTGCTGATATAGCGACCAAATTGACCTTTTACAACTGCTGCAATATACTGAGAATCAAATCTTTTCTTTTAAAAAATTCTTGTACAGTGATGGCACTCATGTTGATTTCCCACTGAACCCAGCCAAAGCAAATGTGAAATCTTGTTTGCTTAAAGTCTAGAAAATTCTAGTGAACCCGCTTTATCACCTAATCGTGAATGATTCGAATCTCGGACAAGCCTCAAATTTGTTACAACCTCAGTAGAGACCGCTAACTTTAAAACAAGAGATATAAACTTCCCAGCGACTGATTAAAGAATCACACAAGATTTCACGCTTCTAGACTTTTATTGTAGCAACTGAAAATCAACATTAACTAAACAGTACTTAGTAGATAGCTAATACACTAAACTACAGAGAAAGGTATTTCCCATTAACATATTAACACACTCAAAAACTCCATATCACATTTATACGTTACACAGTGTGCTCAGCAAAGAGGTATCTTTGCACTTAAAGTCCCAAACTTCTCCCAGTTGCAATGGGTTGGATCTCCCAGTGACCTTATCAAAGCCAACGTCCTCTTCGCTCACTTCTTCCGAGCATGTTCGACTGGACGTCTGTTAATAAGACAATCTGTGGTGATCCTATTGGTCTTTTCCCCTCTGCCAACATCGAGTCTTCAAACCGGTTTCAAATCTTAGCAGCTTTTGCTGTATCGGTGATCTGAGAGCAGCTGCTTCCCCAGAAACAGCTCACTGGTCTCTCTCTCTCTCTCTCTCTCTCTCTCTCTCTCTTGCGGCTGCGCACTGACTGCTGGTCTTCATTTCTTCCCTTTTGGCTGCAGACCTAGGAAAGCCTCTGAAATTTATACAGATCAAAATTAAATAGTCATTTGCCTTTGACAAGTCTGACCCTAGCAAAACCACCTAGGCATTCCTTTATTTCCAGGTGTTAACAATTGCAACTCAAGTCTGAATTTTACAGTCTCTGGTTCCCTGTTTACAATCTGAGAGTCTGGGAGTGCGAAACCCATTGTACTTTAGATGTTACAACCTCGCAGCCTGCTTTCAAAATGGTATTTGATCTGGATTCCTTGTTCTCATGCTAACCAAGGCCCCTGTCTTGTGTCTGGGCAGATTTTTATGAGGTCACAGGGTTCCTCCAAATGTCCATTTTACACTGTATTAAAGATCACAGTTTTTAAAACATAACCATACCACAACGTTGAGCATTCATAACAGCAGGAACAGTGAGTAACCCTTACTCTAAATAAACATTCACACATTGAGTAGCCCTTACTCATAATAAACAGCATCCTCTACTAATAAATTAATACCAGCTCTATGATGACACTAAGTAAACGCCCAATGCAGGTAGGAGGATAAGTGATAGCTGGTAGCATTGTGCAGGTAAAGGTTGGTGACGGGAAATGGAGGCATGTTCGGTGAGAGTGGGGATTTGGGGTGATGGTCAGGGAAAGTGGGGATGTCAGGTAAATTGATGATCTCTATAATTTATGTCTAAATCCATGCACAATAGTCTGTGGCCTTGCCAACAGTTTCAACAGTAATCTAACTGTAATCCAGTGTTTTAAACAGCAATCTAACTCTGACCTATCCAGTGTTTGGGACAGTATTCTAACTAAGAACATAAGAAATAGGAGCAGGAGTAGGCTGTTCAGCCCTTCGAGTCCACTCCACCATTCAGTGAGATCATGGCTGATCTTCTACTTCAATGCCATTTTCCTGCACTATCCCCGTATCCCTTGATGTTTTTAATATGTAGAAATCTATAGTTCTCAGTCTTTAACATACTCAACGACTGAGCCGCACAACCCTCTGGGGCAGAGAATTCCAAAGATTCACCACCCTCTGAGTGAAGAAATTCCTCCTCATCTCAGTCCTAAATGGCCTGCTCCTTATTCTGAGACTGTGTCCCCTGGTTCTGAACTCCCCAGCCAGGGGAAACATCCTTCCTGAATCTACCTTCTCGAGCCCTGTAAGAATTTTGTATGTTTCAATGAGATCACCTCTCATTCTTCTAAACTCCAGAGAATAAAGGCCCAGTCTATTTAATCTTTCCTCATAGGACAATCCCTCCATTCCAGTGATTAGTTTGGTGAACCTTTTTTGCACTCCCTCTATGGCAAGTATTTCTTTCATTAGGTAAGGAGACCAAAACTGAACACAATACTCCACTTGCGGTCTCACTAAGGCTGTATATAATTGCAGTAAGACATCTTTACTTTGATACTCAAATCCTCTTGTCATGAAGGCCAACATACCATTTGTCTTCTTAATTGCTTGCTGTACCTGCATGTTAGCTTTCAGTGACTTATGAACAAGGACACCTAAGTCCCTTTGAAGTTCAAAACTTCCCAACCTTTCACCATTTAAGAAATACTCTGTATTTCTGTTTTTCCAATAACCTCACATTTCTCCACATTGTATTCCATCTGCCAAATTCTTGTGCACTTGCTTAGCCTCTCCAAATCCCCTTGAAGCGTCTTTACATCACCCTTACGACTCACACTTCCATCTAGTTTTGTGGTATCTGCAAACTTTGAAATATTACATTTAATCCCCACATCCGAATCATTGATATAGTTTGTGAATAGTTGGGGCCCAAGCACTGATCCTTGCAGTACCCCATTAGTCACAACCTGCCAATCTGAAAATGATATGGGGAGGGGCAGGAAAGTGAAATTGAAGCCCAAGGTCAGCCATGATCGTATATACGGGGCAGGCTCGATGGGCCATATGGTCTACTTCTGCTCCTATTTCTTGTGTTCTTGTGACCCTTTAATTCCTACTCTGTTTTCTGTCCATTAACTAGTTCTCAATCCATGCCAGTATATTCTTCCCAATCCCATTTGCTCTGATTTTCCTAACCACTTGTGTGGGACCTTATCAAAAGCTTCCTGAAAATCTAAATATATCACATCCACCAGTTTCCCCTTATGTATTTGGCTAGTTACTTTGTTACAACCGAGGTTGGAGGAGTGCACTTTGTCCCTCTAGTCCCACTACTCACTGGTCACGACATATATTAAAAAATATTTTAACCAGTTATGGATATGCCAATTATATACTTCTTTTTATCCATTTCAGAATACAAATCCACCAACCAGATTTCTTTACTAAATAACAACATTATTAATTTATTATAAAACAAGACTTATTTAATAAAGCTGCAAAGCTTATTAACACACAGGTTGAAATATGAACATATAAATATATTCCCTTCTAAATAACCCAACACTCACGCACACACACATCTGTTAAAGGAAAAATAAAGAAACTTTCTCTGCAGAGATCAACGTTACAAAAACAAAAATACTTTGGCCAAATAATTGTTAATTCTTGCAGAAAAGAAGGATAAGATACGAAAGGTTCCAGATGACTCTCGGTCTGGCATCCTGGTACACATGTACTGGTGTCACTATACACATGCGGTTATCACTGGGATGTTTTCAGAAGCAATTCGTTCAGGAGCTGTCGAAAGGAAGTCTTGCAGGCTTTTCGGGAGAATTACTGCAACAGTGGGTTCAGCTATCACACTGGATTCTCAGAAGAATTTTCAATATAGGTGACAAAGGATGTGTTGTGTGACTTCTCTCAGCAGGATACACACCAACTGCACTCCAAACAATCCAAAAACAAAACAAAACTCTTGACCACCATAAATCTAGACATGTGACTTCTCTGTAAACAACTCCAAATAGTTCCATAATCCATATGGCTCCAGCTATTTACTTAGCTTAAGACATGTGACTTCCAGTAAGTGTTTGTTTTTAAACAAAGTCCCAAATGTTCTCCCAGTGACCCTTTTACACTAGTCCCTTGATTCTCCATTATTTCTGGGAGGTTTTTAGTATTTTCCTCCGTAACGACAGACACAAAGTATTTGTTTAGTTTCACTGCCGTTTCCTTATTCCCCACTATAAATTCTCCTGACTCCGCTTGTAATGGGCCCACATTTGTCTTTGCTCCTCTTTTCCTTTTTACATATCTATAGAAGCTTTTCTAGTCCATTTTTATGTTTCTCGCTAGTTTACTCTCATATTCTATTTTCCTTTTCTTAATCTTTTTCTTGGTCCTCTTTGCAGAATTCTGAAATGCTCTCAATCCTCAGGCTTACCATTTTTAGGCAACTTTATACACCTCTTCCTTTGCTCTCATACAATTATTGATTTCTTCGTTAGCCACGGTTGGAACACTTTCCTTGCTGGGTTTTTGTGCATCAAAGGAATGTATTTTTGTTGTAAACTACGTATTAGTTCTTTAAATGTTAGCCATTGCCTGTCTACCATCATACCTTTTAGTGTAGTTTTCCAATCCACCATAGCCAATTTGCTTCTTATACCTTCATAGTTTCCTTTGCTTAGATTTAAGACTTCAGTTTCTGATTGAACTACATCACTTTCAAGCTTAATGTAAAATTCTATTATATTATGGTCACTCTTTCCTAAAGGTTCCTTTATAACAAGATTATTAATGATCCCTTTTTCATTGCACAATACTAGATCTAAAATAGCCCGTTCACTAATTGGTTCCTCAACATACTGCTCTTGAAAATCATCTTGCATACATTCCAAGAATTCGTCCTCCACAACATTAGTACCAATAAAGTTTACCCAGTCTATGTGTAGATTGAAGTCCTCCATAATTACTGTATTACCCTTGTTACATGCACCTCTAATTTCCTGATTTATACTGTGATTTGCATTACCACTGCTGTTTGGTGGCTTGTAAACAACTCCGACCAATGTTTTCTGCCCCTTGCTGTTTCTTAGTTCCACCCAAACAGATTCTACGTCGTGATCTTTAGAACTAAGGTCATCTCTCACTACAGTACTAATGCCCTTTTTAATTAACAGAGCTCTCCCACCACTTTTTCCCAGCTTCCTAACCTTCCTGAATGTCACATACCCTTGGATATTCAGATCACAGCTTTGGGTTCCTTGTTGCCACGTCTCTGTAATGGCTATCAGGTCATACATATGAATTTCTATTTGAGCTGACAATTCATCTGTTATATTGCGAATGCTGCGGGCATTCAGAAACAGAGCCTTTACTTCAGTTTTGTTTACTGCTTTTGTAACCTCTGGCCCTGTCTGCTGACGCACTCTTAAGTTTGCAATCACTGTCCCTTCCTGTCATACTCTGATTAGCATTACCTTTATTGTTACCTTGATCTATTGCCTTACAAACATACAAATTAGGAGCAGGAGTAGGCCACTCAGCCCTTTGAGCCTGGTCCACCATTCAATAAGTTCATGGCTGAACTGATTACTCCACATTTCCACCTACCTCCGATAACCTTTCACCCCCTTACTTATCAAGAATCTATCTACCTCTGCCTTAAGAATATCCAAAGATTCTTCTTCCACCGCCTTTCGAGGAAGAGAATTCCAAAGACCCACGACCCTTTGAGAGAAAACATTTCTCCTCATCTCTGTCCTAAATGGGCGATCCCTTATTTTTAAACAGTGACCCCTAGTTCTAGATTCTCCTACAAGGAGAAACATGCTTTCCACATCCACCCTGTCAAGACCCCTCAGGATCTTATATGTTTCAATCAAGTCGCCTCTTATTCTTTTAAATTCCAGCGGATACAAGCCTAGCCTGTCCAATCTTTCCTCATAAGACAGCCCACCCATTCCAGGTATTAGTCTAGTAAACCTTCTCTTTACTGCCTCCAATGCATTTACATCCTTCCTTAAATAAGGAGACCAGTTCTGTACACAGTATTCCAGATGTGGTCTCACCAGCGCCCTGTATACCTGAAGCATAACCTCCCTATTTTTGCATTCAATTCCTCTCACAATAAACAATAACATTCTATTAGCTTTCCTAATTACGTGCTGTACCTGCAACTCATGCACTAGGACACCCAGATTCCTCTGCAACTCAGAGCTCTGCAATCTCTCACCATTTAGATAATATGCTTCTTTTTTATTCTTCCTGCCGAAGTGGACAATTTCACACTTTCCTACATTATACTCCATTTGCCAGATCTACGCCCACTCACTTAACCTATCTATATCACTTTGTAGACTCCTTATGTCCTCTTCACATGTTACTTTCCTACCTATCTTTGTGTCATCAGAAAATTTAGCAACCATACCTTCGGTCCCTTCATCTAAGTCATTTATATAAATTGTAAAAAGTTGAGGCCCCAGCACAGATCCCTGTGGCACACCACTCTTAACATCTTGCCAGCCAGAAAATGACCCATTTATGCCTACTCTCTGTTTCCTGTTAGCTCGTCAATCTTCTATCCATGCCAATATGTTACCCCCTATACCATGAGCTTTTATTTTCTGCAATAACCTTTAATGTGGCATCTGATCAAATGCCTTCTGGAAATCTAAGTACAGTACATCCACCGGTTCTCCTTTATCCACAGCACATGTAGTTGCCTCAAAGAACTCCAATAAATTGATTAAGCATGATTTTCTTTTACAAAATCATGTTGACTCTGCCTGATTACCTTGAATTTTTCTAAATGCCCTGCTGTAATGTCTTTAATAATAGCTTCTAACATTGTCCCTCAGACAGATGTTAAGCTAACTGGCCTGTAGTTTCCAGCTTTCTGTCTCCCTCCCTTTTTGAATAAAGGAGTTACATTTGCTATTTTCCAATCTCACGGAACATTCCTCAAATCTAGGGAATTTTGGAAAATTAAAACTAACGCATCAACTATCTCACTAGCCACTTCTTTTAACACCCTAGGATGAAGTCCATCAGGACCCGGGGACTTGTCAGCCGCAGCTCCAACAATTTGTTCAATACCACTTCCCTGGTGATTGTAATTTTCTTGAGTTCCTCCCTCCCTTCCATTTCCTGACTTACAGCTAATACTGGGATGTTATTTGTATCCTCAATACCGATGCAAAGTATCTGTTCAATTTATCTGCCATCTCCTTATTATCCATTATTAATTCCCCAGACTCTCTTTCTATAAACCAACGCTCATTTTGTTAACTTTTCTTTCTTAAATATCGACAGAAACTCTTACTATCTGTCTTTATATTTCTAGTTAGCTTTCTCTCGTACTCTAATTTTGCCTTCCTTATCAATCTTTTAGTAATTCTTTGCTGTTTTTTATATTCTGTCCAATCTTCTGATCTGCCTCCCATCTTTGTGCAATTACTGGGTTTCTCTTTAAGTTTGATACTATCTTTAACTGTTTTAGTTAACCATGGATGATGGGTCCCACCTTTGGAATTTTTCTTTCTCGTTGAAATGTATCTATTCTGTGTATTCTGAAATATCGGGCGGCACAGTGGCGCAGTGGTTAGCACCGCAGCCTCACAGCTTGACAAAACTTTTGGAATTCTATGATGACATTACGAGCAAGGTGGACAATGGGGACCCAGTGGATGTGGTGTACCTAGATTTCCAAAAAGCCTTCGACAAGGTGCCGCACAAGAGGCTGCTGTATAAAATAAGGATGCATGGCGTTAGGGGTAAAGTATTAGCATGGATAGAGGATTGGTTGACTGACAGGAAGCAGAGAGTGGGGATAAATGAGTGCTATTCTGGTTGGCAATCAGTCACTAGTGGTGTGCCTCAGGGATCGGTGTTGGGTCCGCAATTATTTACAATTTATATAGATGATTTGGAGTTGGGGACCACTTGTAGGGTGTCAAAGTTTGCAGATGACACTAAGATGAGTGGCAGAGCCAAGTGTGCAGATGACTGTGAAACTTTGCAGAGGAACATAGATACATTGAGTGAGTGGGCAAAGGTCTGGCAGATGGAATACAATGTTAATAAATGTGAAGTCATTCATTTCGGTAGGAGTAACAGTAAAAAGGATTATTACTTGAATGGTAAAAAGTTGCAGCATGCTGCTATGCAGAGGGACCTGGGTGTCCTTGTGCATGAATCGCAGAAGGTTGGTCTGCAGGTACAGCAAGTAATTAGGAAGGCAAATGGAATTTTGTCCTTCATTGCTAAAGGGATTGAGTTTAAAAGCAGAGAGGTTATGTTGCAGCTGTATAAGGTACTGGTGAGGCCACACCTGGAATACTGTGTGCAGTTTTGGTCTCCTTACTTGAGAAAGGATGTACTGGCACTGGAGAGGGTGCAGAGGAGGTTCTCTAGGTTGATTCCGGAGTTGAGGGGGTTGCTTATGAGGAGAGACTGAGTAGATTGGGATTATATTCATTGGAATTCAGAAGAATGAGGGGGGATCTTATAGAAACATATAAAATCATGAAGGGAATAGATAAGATACAAGTGGAGAGTATGTTTCCACTGGCAGGTGAAGCTAGGACAAGAGGGCATAGCCTCAAGATTAGAGGGAGCAGATTTAGGACTGAATTAAGAAGGAACTTCTTCACCCAGAGGGTTGTTAATCTATGGAATTCCTTGCCCAGTGAAGTAGTTGACGCTTCTTCAGTAAACGTTTTTAAAGCTAAGGTAGATATCTTTTTGAATAATAAAGGAATTAAGGGATACGGTGAGAACGTGGGTAAGTGGATCTGAGTCCACGAAAAGATCAGCCATGATCTTATTGAATGGCGAAGCAGGCTCGAGGGGCCGGACGGCCTACTCCTGCTCCTACTTCTTATGATCTTATGATCTTATGATCATCCCCGCTCTATTTAGTTTAAAGCCTTCTCTACTTTCCTCGTTATACAACTCGCTAGAACACTGGTTGCACCACGGTTCAGGTGAAGTCTATCCCAACGGTACAGCCCCCACTTTCACCAGTACTGGTGTCAGTGCCCCATGAACCGGAACCTATTTCTTGCACACCAGTCTTTGAGACATGCATACATCTCTCTAATCTTATTTACCCTATGCCAGTTTGCACATGGCTTAGGTAATGATTATTACCTTTGAGGTTCTGCTTTTTAATTTAATGCCTAGCTCCTCATACTCTCTATGCAGAACCTCTTTCCTAGTTCTATCTATGCCGTTGGTACCTATGTGGACCACGACCACTGGATCCTCCCCCTCCCACTACAAGTTCCTCTCCAGCCCTGAGCAGATGTCCCAAACCCTTGCACTGGGCAGGCAACACAGCCTTCTGGACTCTGTCTCTTGGCTGCAGAGAACAGTGCCTATCCCCCTAACTACACTGTCCCCTACTACCACTACATTCCCTTTAACTCCTCCCACTTGAATGGCTTCCTGTACCATGGTCAGTCTGCTCATCCACAATACAGCCCTTGCTCTTGTCCATAGAAGCTGCAAGAACTTCAAATTTGTTGCTCAATTGCAAGGGCTGAGGCTGCTCCATTCCCACCTTCGCTATTCGTTTACTTGCCTGACTCGCAGTCACTCCCTCCTGTCCTTGACCACTGACCAAATCAGATCACCCTATCCTAAGGGATGTGACTGCCTTCTGGAACAAATTATCCAGGTAACTTTCCCCCTCCCTGATGCATCGCAATGTCTGCAAGTCAGCCTCCAGCTCACTAACTCTGAGCCAAAGCTCTTCAAGCAGCACTTACTACAGATATGGTTGTCATGGATTGCTGTGGCATCCAGGAGCTCCCACATGCTGCAGCCATGGCACATCATCTGTCCTGCCATCTTTATTGTGTTAATTAAATTAAATTTATTTTTCTTGATTAATTTATGGTCCCCCTCTTCACCAAACTCACTCACTCACCAATCTTCCTTCCTTCACACTCTGCGCACTCAAGCAGCACTAAGTGGAGACCAAGCAGTGCCTGAGCTGTGGCCTAGCCAATGTTTTGGACAGTAATCTAACTGTGGCCTAGCCACGGTTTTAACTATTGTAGCTTATTCATCTGGAAAAAAAGCAAGTTACAGCATTTGACTATGTCTGAAACTATTACAGGGATTTCGCTTCCAGAATGTCATTCCACATGTTAGTTGCTTGTTGTGTGAGGAGGAATTTCCTGACAAAGGTCCTAAAATTTGTCTTTTGTTTGTTTGATCCCACATCCATCTCTCCTCCTGCCACAATTTAACTTGAAGTAATAGTCCAGATCTACCTCTCAATAATGTTTCCTGTCTTATAAACCTCGTAACTTAGTAGTACCACCATTAACTGAGCTGGCTGAGACCCGAAGGACATAGGACTGGGCTTGGAGCAGTTGGGGTGAGACCAACATGAGGGAATAACCTACTTGGCCCTGTCCTCAGCAATCTCCCTGTCACAGGTGCATCTATGCATGATAGTCTTGTTGAAGTGACCACCACACAGTCCTCGGAGAGACCAAGTCCCGTTTTCACATCAAGGGAATCCTTCATTTTGTCTTGTGGCACTACCACCGTGCTAAATGGGACAGATTCACAACAGATCTAGCAGGTCAATAAATGATAAAAAATTGAGTTCCTGACTAGCAAGGCAGAATTTTGGAACAGGCATATTGTTTGGATTGTCCGGTTTGGGATTTTGGAAAAACTGTAGTGATTGGAGGAATGGTGGATTTCTGGTACTGTGAGACTTTTGCTATTATGCAATCTGTGGAACTGCATATTGTTAGGATTGTGGGATTGTGAAAATAAAGGAAAGTGGAATTAACCACCTCGTGATAACAATTTCGAAATACAACTGCCTGACAACCAATAGAATCATAGGGTCATAGAGTTATACAGCACAGAAACAGGCCCTTCAGCCCAACGTGTCCATGCCGGCCATTTTCCAGCACTTGGCCCGTAGCCTTGTATGCCATGGCGTTTCAAGTGGTCATCTAAATACTTCTGTAAATACTTCTTAAATGTTGTGAGGCATCCCGCCTCTACCACCCCTTCAGGCAGTGTGTTCCAGATTCCAAACACCCTCTGGGTGAAAAAGTTTTTTCTCAAATCCCCTCTAAACCTCTTGCCTCTTACCTTCAATCTATGCCTCCCAGTTATAGACACCTCCACTAAGGGAAAAAGTTTCTTCCTATCTACCCTATCTATGCCCCGCATAATTTTGTATACCTCAATCAGGTCCCCTCTCAGCCTTCTCTGCTCTAAGGAAAACAACCCTAGCCTATCCAGTCTCTCTTCATAGCTGAAATGCTCCAGCCAGGCAACGTCCTGGTGAATCTCCTCTGCACCCTCTCCAGTGCAATCACATCCTTCCTATAGTGAAGAACTGTAAACAGTACTCCAGCTATGGCCTAACTAGTGTTTTATACAGCTCCATCATAACCTCTATGCTCTTATATTCTATGCCTCAGCTAATAAAGGCAAGTATCCCATCTGCCTTCCTAACCACCCTATCTACCTGTGCTGCTGCCCTCAGTGATCTATGGACAAGTACACCAAGGTCCCTCCGACCTTCTGTACTTCCTAGGGTCCTGCCATCCATTGTATATTCCCTTGCCTTGTTAGTCCTCCCAAAACCTCACACTTGTCAGGGTTAAATTCCATTTGCCACTGTTCCGCTCATCTGACCAGCCCATCTATATCATCCTGTAATCTAAGGCTTTCCTCCTCACTATTTACGACACCACCAATTTTCATGTCATTTGTGAACTTAGTGATCATACCTCCTATATTCACATCTAAATCATTAATGTGCACTGCAAACAGCAAGGGTCCCAGCACCGATCCCTGCGGTACACCACTGGTCACAGGCTTCCACTCGCAGAAACAACCCTCAACCATCACCTCCTGCCACTAAGCCAATTTTGGATCCAATTTGCCAAATTGCCCTGGATCCCATGGGCTCTTACCTTCTTAACCAATCTCCCATGCAGGACCTTATCAAAAGCCTTACTGAAATCCATGCAGACAACATCAACTACTTTACCCTCATCTACACATCTAGTCACCTCCTCGAAAAATTCACTCAAGTTTGTTAGACATGATCCCCCCTGAGAAAGCCATGCTGACTATCCTCGATTAATCCCTGCCTCTCCAAGTGGAGAGTAATCCTGCCCTTCAGAATTTTTTCCAATAGTTTACCTACCACTGATATTAGACTCACCGGCATGTAATTACCTGGTTTATCCCTGCTACCCTTTTTGAATAATGATACCACATTCGCTGTCCAATCAGATGTCAGCACTATGAGTGAACTCTGACCTCTCATGGACACACAGTAAATATTCTGAAAACACCTGCCTCCAATTGCACCATCAGACATCTAGTTCAACAGGCTTTTGCAAGGACTGGAGTGATAGGCATTTTATTGTGCAATGTCAAAGCACATTCTGCACCTTTTCATTCCTTTTAGCATATAACTAAGCTGATGAATATGCACGAATATGTTTGTAAATGTACTGAGAGAAAAGTTATTGTTTAGACCAAAAGTAAACAGAGCCAATGAGGATTTAGTCAACCTAAAACATGCAGGAAGTGACACAAGAGAAATGGAAGTAAATACACTGGATAATAAAGGGGCTGACCTCCCAACACACGTATTTGGATGAAAACTTTCTCACGCTTTAGAAATAGCTGCGTGGCACCATGTTTAAGAGGGGCCTGCCTTGTCTCTGCTCACAGCTCTCAGTGCTGAACACTCTGATGTTGACATCTGTGTGAGGAGGTGCCACAGACAGAGAACTGATTCCAGTCACATTCCCCTTCACCTGCTAGGCGCGTGCTGCAACACGCCACATAAAAAAGGGTAACCTTTAACCTCTTCCTGTTGGCACACAGTTTGCTGTTAAATATTTAACAGTGCTTAGCAGCTTGGGAGCTGACTGTAAGCTGCCAGCCTCTGGGAGCCTGCCACACTGGGAGATTCACAGCACTGGCTCTGTCAAAGCAGCCTCTCCTGAGTAGGGGAGATGGAAACAGAGTTGAAATTGCACCGTGTTTTCCACAGGTGAAACGAGTCTGGAATTTTTTTTTAACCTTAATGTACGTGTGCTGCAGAGAAGTTGGGATCTTTTCGCTCTCTCTCTCTCTGTCAAACCTGGTGATAGCCTGAAAATAGCACAGAGGTTAACTGGTCAAGACCTTCTAATTGTCAGTCGAAGATTCCCAACTGGTCTAATGGTGTGGAGTCCTGTTCTTCAAGGAGATGGGAGAGATGTGGGGATTTGGGGAGATGAATAGTTATCTCTGCAGAAACTGGAGGAGCAGGTGTTCTGTGTGTTTTAAAAGTGAGTGAAGTAGAGCGAGAGAGAACGAGAGAATTAGCAGAAGATGCAGCTTGCTGAGGTCATTTTCTGCACTGTATGTCTGGAAGACGATAGCCTGGAGGCTGAGAGACTGCCTCGCATTCTCTCTGAGTGCCTGCACACATTCTATGAGGGCTGCCTTGAGAAACTGACGGGGTTCAATGTCTTCCACATCGTTTGCTCCGTATGCAGAGAGGCCAATGATCTGCCAGATGCTGGCAAGGTACAGAGCCTGCCCATCAGTACCAGGGTCTCCCTGCCTCCCCAGACCAGCCTGCACAATCAGGACTTGAGCATCTTGAGGTTTATGGATCCCGATGCCCCAGCCTGCCCAGCTTGTGACAGCCTCACTCTCTGCACCCACTTCAGACAAGATGAGACAATCACCCAGTACCACTCCTGTGGCTGGCTGGGCACTGGCACAGCAGAGACACAGAGCAGCCTGATGCAAGGAGGGGACAGGTCACCCAAGCTACACAAGGACAATATGGGGCCAGCTGTCCAGAGACCCTTCCTAATCACAAGGCTGTGTAAACTCTTGAGGTAAGAACTGTGCTCCTTTATAAGAGACACAACTTCACTGGCTGGGGTGGGGGTGGGGTGGGTAGAGGGGCAGCAGTCACTTGCCCTGAGGCTGGATTGAGGGTCCAGGTCCAGCCAAGGGCAGTGAATTCTGTAGAGACCTCAAGAGGTCGCGGCACCATTTTCAACAGTTGTACACAGAGAGCCACCTGAGCTCCGGTGTGCTGTCTGGCTCAGCCATAGGAGCTAGTCCAGTGGCCAGAACCATGACTTTAGAACAACCCCTGTGCACAATTGTCATTCTGTTCTAGCTGGCGTGGGAACATTGATCTGACAGTGTCCTGATCCCATGTAAATAGACTTGGCCCCTTCCAGCTCCACAATAAAGGCATATGGGGAACCCGAATAACCATCACTTCCGCAACGTGCTCCTGCCCCAGTCCCTAACCCAACTAGACCCTAGACCCTGCAAACTCACTGATGGCTCTTTTGAACTGTTGAACCACAGAGAAGCAGCAGTAAAGAAATGTTTTGAAACAGTACGATATTTTAATTATTTATTGGACAGTTCTGAAACAATGGCTTGATCTTGCTTTGTTATGCAACTCTAACCCTTCCAGCTCCTCCCTGCTCCAATCCCAACCCATCCAGCTCCTCCCCGCTCCAATCCCAACCCATCCAGCTCCTCCCCGCTCCAATCCCAACCCATCCAGCTCCTCCCCGCTCCAATCCCAACCCATCCAGCTCCTCCCCACTCCAATCCCAACCCATCCAGCTCCTCCCCGCTCTAATCCCAACCCATCCAGCTCCTCCCCGCTCCAATCCCAACCCCTCCAGCTCCTCCCTGTTCCAATCCCAACCCATCCAGCTCCTCCCCGCTCCAATCCCAACCCATCCAGCTCCTCCCCGCTCCAATCCCAACCCATCCAGCTCCTCCCCGCTCCAATCCCAACCCATCCAGCTCCTCCCTGCTCTAATCCCAACCCATCCAGCTCCTCCCCGCTCCAATCCCAACCCATCCAGCTCCTCCCCGCTCCAATCCCAACCCATCCAGCTCCTTCCCACTCCAATCCCAATGCAGCCAGCTCCTCCTCGCTCCAATCCCTATCCTAACTAATTCCTACCACTCCAACCTCTAACCCAACAAGCTCCTACTGTCTCCGCCCCTTATTCCATCACCTATGATTTCCAATGTCTATCTAAGCTCTAGTATTGATTTGCAATAATTGGAAATTAGTGCTACATCACTTTACTACTAAGACTTTGTCCAGAAGAGCAGGGTGTGTGACCCATCATTCCCTGACCTCACAGCAACGTGAAGAGTAAGATGAGGATGATCACAGGGGTGAAAATGAGCGAGAGGCACAGTAATTCCAGCCCATACAGGAGGAGGATGGAGCAGAGGTAGCAGCATGAAGACGTCTGATCACACCGTGCCAGCACATTCACCAGCCACAACGGGTAACGCAGACACGGCAAATAGCCACAACTCCGTGTGGTCTGCAACCGCTGACGGAAAGCCTGCTCCAGCTGCCTGCATGGCCCCCTTCTTGGGGTTGGGTGTGTAGGCACTGCACCTGGGCTGCCAGCTACCACTCGACTTAAAAATGTCATCTCTTCCTGAAACTGGCGGATCTCCCACATGGGCATCGGGGTCCTCTGGCGACAGATGGGGCAGCAAATCTGGCTGGTGCTGTTCTCACCCACTTTCTCCATAATGCTTTTTACACAACTGTCACAAAAGCTGTGGTTGCAGTTCAGCAAAGCTTGCTTATGAGTGCCAGAGTCATACATCTCAGTACAGACAGGGCATTCCTGCTCCATACTGCCTATTGCGACATCAACTCCAGCACACTGAGTTGTGTCAGATACATTGTGAAACAGCACAGGCCGTCTGCGCTCATCTTTCTCTTCTCCAGCTTCGCTACCTGTTGTGTGGGCCATGGCCTGACTTCCTCCACCTGCAAGGCCCACTCCTCCAGCCAGCAAAATCTTGGAGTCGACTTGTAGGTGTTCTCGGCAATCTTTCCCTGCAGCAGACAGCAGAGGTACATCGCCAAGGTCCAGCAGGGACTCTCTTGAGCCACCTCCACTCTTTCCCTGCTCTCCTGTCTCTTCTGTCCCGGTAGTTGAGGGATTTTGCTGGGAAGGAGAGCGGCTCTCTACCTGGTTGACTCCTGACGATGTCCTAGTTGGTGGGTCTTCCCCATCAGATTGTTTCTGTTGATGCACAATAGGGCTACCCCCCACAGGAGGAACAGTAACAGTCAGTGTAGCTTCGGATGCCATCTGCAGTGTTTGTAAAATCCTTTGCACATCTCTCTTACTGGCATTGTCACTATTCACCTCAATCTCAGAGATACACTGGGATTTCTCTTTCTCTTGGAGGCCACTCTCCTTGGCATCAATGGTGGTTTGGGTCCAGTTCTCAGGGCCTCGGCTGGGTAATGGGAGCCACCCCTTGATTTCCTGCTCTGCAGAAGGGTTTAGTTTCTCTGAATTCACTGATTGTCTTTCAGTCACCTTTAGGTGAATCCATTTCTCAAACGCTCCCCTCCCCTGTCCTTCACCGTTAGATTCATTCTCCTCCTGAAGATTTAGCGGAGTCTCCATTGCACTTAAGTTGATACTTATTGGTTTAGGAAAGAGAACAGTCGTCACATAATTGTAAAAATCTCTGTTCCTATGACTCCCTGTGATGTTAACTTTGACATTTACTTCTTCCTCACGGTTTGAGTTTGATGGATAAAAGCTGATGCTTGCCCAACCTCTCGTCTGAGGGCCTCGGTGTCCCTCGGCCTACCACAGTCTTTTGTGTTTGCAACCTCTCCTTGCAGCCTGACCACAATATCAAGTTCAGCAAGAGTCCCAGCACTTGCCTGCAATGCCAGGTAGCTGTCCTCTGTCAGTGCCTTGATGTCAAACCTTGAGGACTCACAGTGCATCACATCTTCGGAGCTGATAGGTTCTTGTATCCTTGCGAACCGTCTCCCGGTCGAATTACTTCAATCTCGATTCTTCAGGAGATTGCCGCCAGTCTCGGCATTAGCTGCCCTTATAAGGTAGGTGCCAGCCTGTAGCTGTGACTCAAAGGCCCTGTGCCTGTTGGTGCTGTGTGCCAGAAAAAACATGCCTTTCTGCAAGATTAGAGAGATAGCAGGCCTCCCAGAAAATCACAGCAAGCAGTCACACGAAGGCCCCTCTGAGCAACCAATTAATGCATGCCCAAGGCCCGCGTAGGCTGGGGCGAGCTCAACAAACAATGCTGAGTACACAAATCACAAATTCAGTAGCCTGGTTGTTACTTCAGTTAACTCTTAAAAGCCTGGTATCCACATTCTACTTTGCACAATCAGGATTCGGGATTGGATGTAATCACTGGATGCTGGAAGTCTTCTTTTGGGCCTCCTTATCTCGAGAGACAATGGATATGCGCCTGGAGGTGGTCAGTGGTTTGTGAAGCAGCGCGTGGAGTGGCTATAAAGGCCAATTCTGGAGTGACAGGCTCTTCCACAGGTGCTGCAGAGAAATTTGTTTGTTGGGGCTGTTGCACAGTTGGCTCTCCCCTTGCGCCTCTGTCTTTTTTCCTGCCAACTACTAAGTCTCTTCGACTCGCCACAATTTAGCCCTGTCTTTATGGCTGCCCGCCAGCTCTGGCGAATGCTGGCAACTGACTCCCACGACTTGTGATCAATGTCACACGATTTCATGTCGCGTTTGCAGACGCGATTGGGATTGGATGTAATCACTGGATGCTGGAAGTACTTTGAGCAATTTCAAGAACTAATGTGGAACTGCTAAGGGGGCTCAACTGCATTTAAAGGTGCTTGAACTTACTAGGGTACAATACGAGGGGTGAGAGTACCTGACTGGGCTACAGTTCCACAGATATTAACACCTCACTGGGGTAGGTTCCACAGATAATGACTCCTGACTGGGTACAGTTCCACAGATATTGACTCATTCCTGGGTACAGCTCCACAGATATTGACTCGTTACTGGGTACAGTTCCACAGATATTGACTCATTCCTGGGTACAGTTCCACAGATATTGACTATTTACTGGGTACAGTTCGACAGATATTGACTCCTTACTGGGTACAGTTCCACAGATATTGACTCCTTACTGTGTCCGAGTTCCATCGATATTGACTATTTACTGGGTACAGTTCCACAGATATTGACTTCTTACTGGCTACAGTTCCATACACATTGACTCCTTACTGGGTGCAGTTCGACAGATATTGACTCCTTACTGGGTACAGTTCCAGAGATATTGACTCCATAAAGGGGTACAATTCCACAGATATTCACTCGTTCTTGGGTACAGTTCCACAGATATTGACTCCTGACTGGATACAGTTCCACAGATATTGACTCCTTAAAGGGGTACAATTCCACAGATATTGACTCGTTCCTGGGTACAGTTCCACAGATATTGTCTCCTTACTGGGTCCAGTTCCACAGATATTGCCAACTGACTGCGTACAGTTCCATAGATATTGACACCTTGCTGGGGTACAGTTCCACAGATATTGACTCCTTACTGGGTACAGTACCACAGATATGGCCTCATTCCTTGGCACATTTCCACAGATATTGACTCCTTACTGGGGACAGTTCCACAGATATTGACTCCTTACTGGGTACCGTTCCACAGATATTGACTCCTTCCTGGGTACAGTTCCACAGATATTGCCTACTAACTGGGTACAGTTACTCAGGGCAGCCCTGAGTCACTCCACTGTGAGGGAGCAGCCCTGAGACACTCCACTGTGAGGGAGCATCCCTGAGACACTCCATTGTGTGGGAGCAGCTCTGAGACACTCCACTGTGAGGGAGCAGCCCTGATACACTCCACTGTGAGGGAGCAGCCCTGAGACACTCCACTGTGAGGGAGCAGCCCTGAGACACTCCACTGTTAGGGAGCAGCCCTGATACAATCCACTGCGAGGGAGCAGCCCTGAGACACTCCATTGTGCGGGAACAGCCCTGAGACACTCCACTGTGAGGGGGCAGCCCTGAGACACTCCATTGTGAGGGAGCAGCCGTGAGTCACTCCACTGTGAGGGAGCAGAACTGAGACACTGCACTGTGAGGGAGCAGCCCTGAGACACTCCATTGTGAGGGAGCAGCTCTGAGACACTCCATTGTGAGGGGGCAGCCCTGAGAGACTCCATTGTGAGGGCGCAGCCCTGAGACACTCCACTGTGAGGGGGCAGCCCTGAGACAATCCACTGTGAGGGAGCAGCCCTGAGACACTCCATTGTGAGGGGGCAGCCCTGAGACACTCCACTGTGAGGGAGCAGTCGTGAGTCACTCCACTGTGAAGGAGCAGCCCTGAGACACTCCATTGTGAGGGAGCAGCGCTGAGACACTCCATTGGGAGGGCGCAGCCCTGAGACACTGTGAGGGAGCAGCCCTGAGACACTCCAATGTGAGGGAGCAGCCCTGAGACACACCACTGTGAGGGAGCAGTCCTGAGACACTCCACTGTGAAGGGGCAGTCCTGAGACACTCCACTGTCAGGGAGCAGTCCCGAGACACTGTGAGGGAGCAGTCCGGAGACACTCCACTGTGAGGGAGCAGCTCTGAGACACTCCACTGTGAGGTAGTAGCAATGACACTGTGAAGGAGCAGACCTGAGACACTCCATTGTGAGGGAGCAGCCCTGAGGCACTCCACTGTGAGGGAGCAGCCCTGAGACACTCCATTGTGAGGGAGCAGCCCTGAGAAACAACATTGTGAGGGAGCAATCCTCAGACACTCCATTGTGAGGGAGCAGCCCTGAGTCACTCCACTGTGAGGCAGCAGCCCTGAGACACTCCATTGTGAGGGGGCAGCCCTGACACACTCCACTGGTCGGGAGCAGCCCTGAGACACTCCACTATGAGGGGGCAGCCCTTAGACACTCCACTTTGAGGGAGCAGACCTGAGACACTCCACTGTGAGGGAGCAGCCCTGAGACACTGCACTGTGAGGGAGCAGCCCTGAGACACTGCGAGGGAGCAGTCCTGAGACACTCCACTGTGAGGGAGCAGCTCTGAGACACTCCACTGTGAGGGAGCAGCCCTGATGCACTCCTCTGTGAGGGAGCAGCCCCGAGATACTCCACTGTGAGGGAGCAGCCCTGAGACACTCCATTGTGAGGGGGCAGCCCCGAGACACTCCATTGTGAGGGAGCTGCCCCGAGACACTCCATTGTGAGGGAGCTGCCCTGAGACACTCCACTGTGAAGGAGCAGCCCTGAGACACTCCATTGTGAGGGAGCAGCCCTGAGACACTGCACTGTGAGGGAGCAGCCCTGAGACACTCCATTGTGAGTGAGCAGCCCTGAGACACTCCATTGTGAGGGAGCAACCCTCAGACACTCCATTGTGAGGGAGCAGCCCTGAGTCACTCCACTGTGAGCGAGCAGCCCTGATCCACTCCACTGTTAGGGAACAGCCCAGAGACACTCCACTGTGAGGGAGCAGCCCTGAGACACTCCACTGTTAGGGAGCAGCCCTGAGCCACTCCACTGTGAGGGGGCAGCCCTGAGACACCACCGTGAGGGGGCAGCCCTGAGACACTCCTTTGTGAGGGAGCAGGCCTGAGTCACTCCATTGTGAGGGAGCAGCCCTGAGTCACTCCACTGTGAGGGAGCAGCCCTGAGACACTCCACTGTTCGGGAACAGCCCTGAGACACTCCACTGTGAGGGAGCAGCCCTGAGCCACTCCACTGTGAGCGAGCAGCCCTGATCCACTCCACTGTTAGGGAATAGCCCTGAGACACTCCACTGTGAGGGAGCAGCCCTGAGACACTCCACTGTGAGGGGGCAGCCCTGAGCCACTCCACTGTGAGGGAGCAGCCCTGAGACACTCCACTGTGAGCGAGCAGCCCTGATCCACTCCACTGTTAGGGAACAGCCCTGAGACACTCCACTGTGAGGGAGCAGCCCTGAGACACTCCACTGTTAGGGAGCAGCCCTGAGCCACTCCACTGTGAGCGAGCAGCCCTGATCCACTCCACTGTTAGGGAACAGCCCTGAGACACTCCACTGTGAGGGAGCAGCCCTGAGACACTCCACTGTTAGGGAGCAGCCCTGAGCCACTCCACTGTGAGGGGGCAGCCCTGAGCCACTCCACTGTGAGGGAGCAGCCCTGAGACACTCCACTGTGAGCGAGCAGCCCTGATCCACTCCACTGTTAGGGAACAGCCCTGAGACACTCCACTGTGAGGGAGCAGCCCTGAGACACTCCACTGTTAGGGAGCAGCCCTGAGCCACTCCACTGTGAGGGGGCAGCCCTGAGCCACTCCACTGTGAGGGGGCAGCCCTGAGACACTCCTTTGTGAGGGAGCAGGCCTGAGTCACTCCATTGTGAGGGAGCAGCCCTGAGTCACTCCACTGTGAGGGAGCAGCCCTGAGACACTCCACTGTGAGGGGGCAGCCCTGAGACACTCCATTGTGAGGGAGCAGCCCTGAGTCACTCCATTGTGAGGGAGCAGCCCTGAGACACTCCACTGTGAGGGAGCAGCCCTGAGACACTCCATTGTGAGGGCCAGCCCTGAGTCACTCCACTGTGAGGGGGCAGCCCTGAGACACTCCATTGGGAGGGTGCAGCCCTGAGACACTCCACTGTGAGGTAGTAGCAATGAGACTGTGAAGGAGCAGACCTGAGACACTCCATTGTGAGGGAGCAGCCCTGAGACACTCCACTGTGAGGGAGCAGCCCTGAGACACTCCATTGTGAGGGAGCAGCCCTGAGAAACAACATTGTGAGGGAGCAACCCTCAGACACTCCATTGTGAGGGAGCAGCCCTGAGTCACTCCACTGTGAGGCAGCAGCCCTGAGACAATCCATTGTGAGGGGGCAGCCCTGACGCACTCCACTGGTCGGGAGCAGCCCTGAGACACTCCACTATGAGGGGGCAGCCCTTAGACACTCCACTTTGAGGGAGCAGACCTGAGACACTCCACTGTGAGGGAGCAGCCCTGAGACACTGCACTGTGAGGGAGCAGCCCTGAGACACTGCGAGGGAGCAGTCCTGAGACACTCCATTGTGAGGGAGCAGCTCTGAGACACTCCACTGTGAGGGAGCAGCCCTGATGCACTCCTCTGTGAGGGAGCAGCCCCGAGATACTCCACTGTGAGGGAGCAGCCCTGAGACACTCCATTGTGAGGGGGCAGTCCCGAGACACTCCATTGTGAGGGAGCTGCCCTGAGACACTCCACTGTGAGGGAGCAGCCCTGAGACACTCCATTGTGAGGGAGCAGCCCTGAGACACTGCACTGTGAGGGAGCAGCCCTGAGACACTCCATTGTGAGGGAGCAGCCCTGAGACACTCCATTGTGAGGGAGCAACCCTCAGACACTCCATTGTGAGGGAGCAGCCCTGAGTCACTCCACTGTGAGCGAGCAGCCCTGATCCTCTCCACAGTTAGGGAACAGCCCAGAGACACTCCACTGTGAGGGAGCAGCCCTGAGACACTCCACTGTTGGGGAGCAGCCCTGAGCCACTCCAATGTGAGGGGGCAGCCCTGAGACACTCCACTGTGAGGGGGCAGCCCTGAGACACTCCTTTGTGAGGGAGCAGGCCTGAGTCACTCCATTGTGAGGGAGCAGCCCTGAGTCACGCCACTGTGAGGGAGCAGCCCTGAGACACTCCACTGTTAGGGAACAGCTCTGAGACACTCCACTGTGAGGGAGCAGCCCTGAGACACTCCACTGTTAGGGAGCAGCCCTGAGCCACTCCACTGTGAGCGAGCAGCCCTGATCCACTCCACTGTTAGGGAACAGCCCTGATACACTCCACTGTGAGGGAGCAGCCCTGAGACACTCCACTGTTAGGGAGCAGCCCTGAGCCACTCCACTGTGAGGGGGCAGCCCTGAGCCACTCCACTGTGAGGGAGCAGCCCTGAGACACTCCACTGTGAGCGAGCAGCCCTGATCCACTCCACTGTTAGGGAACAGCCCTGAGACACTCCACTGTGAGGGAGCAGCCCTGAGACACTCCACTGTTAGGGAGCAGCCCTGAGCCACTCCACTGTGAGCGAGCAGCCCTGATCCACTCCACTGTTAGGGAACAGCCCTGAGCCACTCCACTGTGAGGGGGCAGCCCTGAGCCACTCCACTGTGAGGGAGCAGCCCTGAGACACTCCACTGTGAGCGAGCAGCCCTGATCCACTCCACTGTAAGGGAACAGCCCTGAGACACTCCACTGTGAGGGAGCAGCCCTGAGACACTCCACTGTTGGAGCAGGCCTGAGCCACTCCACTGTGAGGGGGCAGCTCTGAGACACTCCACTGTGAGGGAGCAGCAATGAGACTGTGTGGGAGCAGCCCTGAGACACTCCATTGTGAGGGAGCAGCCCTGAGACACTCCACTGGAAGGGAGCAGCCCTGAGACACTGCGAGGGAGCAGTCCTGAGACACTCCACTGTGAGGGAGCAGCTCTGAGACACTCCACTGTGAGGGAGCAGCCCCGAGATACTCCACTGTGAGGGAGCAGCCCTGAGACACTCCATTGTGAGGGGGCAGCCCCGAGACACTCCATTGTGAGGGAGCTGCCCTGAGACACTGCACTGTGAGGGAGCAGCCCTGAGACGCTGCACTGTGAGGGAGCAGCCCTGAGACACTCCACTGTGAGGGGGCAGCCCCGAGACACTCCATTGTGAGGGAGCTGCCCTGAGACACTCCACTGTGAAGGAGCAGCCCTGAGACACTCCATTGTGAGGGAGCAGCCCTGAGACACTGCACTGTGAGGGAGCAGCCCTGAGACACTCCATTGTGAGGGAGCAGCCCTGAGACACTCCATTGTGAGGGAGCAACCCTCAGACACTCCATTGTGAGGGAGCAGCCCTGAGTCACTCCACTGTGAGCGAGCAGCCCTGATCCACTCCACTGTTAGGGAACAGCCCAGAGACACTCCACTGTGAGGGAGCAGCCCTGATCCACTCCACTGTTAGGGAACAGCCCTGAGACACTCCACTGTGAGGGAGCAGCCCTGAGACACTCCACTGTTAGGGAGCAGCCCTGAGCCACTCCACTGTGAGGGGGCAGCCCTGAGCCACACCACTGTGAGGGGGCAGCCCTGAGACACTCCTTTGTGAGGGAGCAGGCCTGAGTCACTCCATTGTGAGGGAGCAGCCCTGAGTCACTCCACTGTGAGGGAGCAGCCCTGAGACACTCCACTGTGAGGGGGCAGCCCTGAGACACTCCATTGTGAGGGAGCAGCCCTGAGTCACTCCATTGTGAGGGAGCAGCCCTGAGACACTCCACTGTGAGGGAGCAGCCCTGAGACACTCCATTGTGAGGGAACAGCCCTGAGCCACTCCACTGTGAGGGGACAGCCCTGAGACACTCCATTGTGATGGAGCAGCCTTGAGTCACTCCACTGTGAGGGAGCAGCCCTGAGACACTCCACTGTGAGGGAGCAGCCCTGAGACACTCCATTGTGAGGGAGCAGCCCTGAGACACTCCACTGTGAGGGAGCAGCCCTGAGACACTCCATTGTGAGGCTGCAGCCCTGAGTCACTCCACTGTGAGGGAGCAGCCCTGAGACACTCCACTGTTAAGGAACAGCACTGAGACACTCCACTGTGAGGGGGCAGCCCTGAGCCACTCCACTGTGAGGGGGCAGCCCTGAGACACTCCATTGTGAGGGTGCAGCCCTGAGTCACTCCACTGTGAGGGAGCAGCCCTGAGACATTCCACTGTGAGGGGGCAGCCCTGAGACTCTCCACTGTGAGGGAGCAGTCCTGAGACACTCCACTGTGAAGGGGCAGCCCTGAGACACTCCACTGTAACGGAGCAGCCCTGAGACACTCCACTGTGAGGGAGCAGCCCTGAGACACTCCACTGTGAGGGAGCAGCCCTGAGACACTCCACTGTTAGGGAGCAACCCTGAGACACTCCACTGTGAGGGAGCAGACCTGAGACACTCCATTGTGAGGGAACAGCCCTGAGACACTCCACTGTGAGGCAGCAGCCCTGAGGCACTCCACTGTGAGGGAGCAGTCCTGAGACATTCCACTGTGAAGGGGCAGCCCTGAGACACTCCACTGTGAGGGAGCAGCCCCGAGACACTGTGAGGGAGCAGTCCGGAGACACTCCACTGTGAGGGGGCAGCCCTGAGACTCTCCATTGTGAGGGAGCAGCCCTGAGTTACTCCACTGTGAGGGAGCAGCCCTGAGACACCCCACTGTGAGGGAGCAGCCCTGAGTGACTCCATTCTGAGGGAGCAGCTCTGAGACATCCATTGTGAGGGGGCAGCCCTGAGACACTCCATTGTGAGGGCGCAGCCCTGAGACACTCCACTGTTAGGGAGCAGCCCTGAGACACTCCATTGTGAGGGAGCAGCCCTGAGACACTCCATTGTGAGGGAGCAGCCCTGAGTCACTCCACTGTGAGGGAGCAGCCCTGAGACACTCCACTGTGAGGGAGCAGCCCTGAGACACTCCATTGTGACGGAGCAGCTCTGAGACACCACTGTGAGGGAGCAGCCCAGAGACACTCCATTGTGAGGGAGCAGCCCTGAGACATTGCACTGTTCGGGAGCAGCCCTGAGACACTCCACTGTGAGGGAGCAGCCCTGAGACACTCCACTGTGAGGGAGCAGCTCTGAGACACTCCACTGTGAGGGAGCAGCCCTGATGCACTCCACTGTGAGGGAGCAGCCCCGAGATACTCCACTGTCAGTGAGCAGCCCTGAGACACTCCATTGTGAGGGGGCAGCCCTGAGACACTCCATTGTGAGGGACCAGCCCTGAGTGACTCCATTGTGAGGGAGCAGCCCTGAGACACTCCATTGTGAGGGGGCAGCCCTGAGACACTCCACTGTTAGGGAGCAGCCCTGTGACACTCCACTGTGAGGGGGCAGCCCTGAGACACTCCATTGTGAGGGACCAGCCCTGAGTGACTCCATTGTGAGGGAGCAGCCCTGAGTCACTCCACTGTGAGGGAGCAGCCCTGAGACACTCCATTGTCAGGGGGCAGCCCTGAGACACTCCAGTGTGAGGGAGCAGCCCTGAGACACTCCATTGTGTGGGGGCAGCCTTGAGACACTCCATTGTGAGGGAGCAGCCCTGAGACACTCCATTGTAAGGGGGCAGCCCTGAGACACTCCATTGTGAGGGAGCAGCCTTGAGACACTCCATTGTGAGGGAGCAGCCCTGAGACACTCCATTGTAAGGGGGCAGCCCTGAGACACTCCATTGTGAGGGAGCAGCCTTGAGACACTCCATTGTGAGGGAGCAGCCCTGAGACACTCCATTGTAAGGGGGCAGCCCTGAGACACTCCATTGTGAGGGCGCAGCCCTGAGACACTCCATTGTGAGGGGGCAGTCCTGAGACACTCCAGTGTGAGGGGGCAGCCCTGAGACACTCCATTGTGAGGGAGCAGCCCTGAGACACTCCACTGTGAGGGAGCAGCCCTGAGACACTCCATTGTGAGGGAGCAGCCCTGAGACACTCCATTGTGAGGGGGCAGTCCTGAGACACTCCAGTGTGAGGGGGCAGCCCTGAGACACTCCATTGTGAGGGGGCAGCCCTGAGACACTCCACTGTTAGGGAGCAGCCCTGTGACACTCCACTGTGAGGGGGCAGCCCTGAGACACTCCATTGTGAGGGAGCAGCCCTGAGACACTCCACTGTTAGGGAGCAGCCCTGTGACACTCCACTGTGAGGGGGCAGCCCTGAGACACTCCATTGTGAGGGAGCAGCCCTGATCCACTCCACTGTTAGGGACCAGCCCTGAGTGACTCCACTGTGAGGGGGCAGCCCTGAGACACTCCATTGTGAGGGGGCAGCCCTGAGACACTCCACTGTTAGGGAGCAGCCCTGTGACACTCCACTGTGAGGGGGCAGCCCTGAGACACTCCATTGTGAGGGAGCAGCCCTGAGACACTCCACTGTTAGGGAACAGCCCTGATACACTCCACTGTGAGGGAGCAGCCCTGAGACACTCCACTGTTAGGGAGCAGCCCTGAGCCACTCCACTGTGAGGGGGCAGCCCTGAGCCACTCCACTGTGAGGGAGCAGCCCTGAGACACTCCACTGTGAGCGAGCAGCCCTGATCCACTCCACTGTTAGGGAACAGCCCTGAGACACTCCACTGTGAGGGAGCAGCCCTGAGACACTCCACTGTTAGGGAGCAGCCCTGAGCCACTCCACTGTGAGCGAGCAGCCCTGATCCACTCCACTGTTAGGGAACAGCCCTGAGCCACTCCACTGTGAGGGGGCAGCCCTGAGCCACTCCACTGTGAGGGAGCAGCCCTGAGACACTCCACTGTGAGCGAGCAGCCCTGATCCACTCCACTGTAAGGGAACAGCCCTGAGACACTCCACTGTGAGGGAGCAGCCCTGAGACACTCCACTGTTGGAGCAGGCCTGAGCCACTCCACTGTGAGGGGGCAGCTCTGAGACACTCCACTGTGAGGGAGCAGCAATGAGACTGTGTGGGAGCAGCCCTGAGACACTCCATTGTGAGGGAGCAGCCCTGAGACACTCCACTGGAAGGGAGCAGCCCTGAGACACTGCGAGGGAGCAGTCCTGAGACACTCCACTGTGAGGGA
The DNA here is from genome assembly GCF_036365525.1 of Heterodontus francisci. Taxonomy (NCBI): domain Eukaryota; kingdom Metazoa; phylum Chordata; class Chondrichthyes; order Heterodontiformes; family Heterodontidae; genus Heterodontus; species Heterodontus francisci. The sequence goes on from NC_090402.1 coordinate 51,100,238, forward strand.
GCAGCTCTGAGACACTCCACTGTGAGGGAGCAGCCCCGAGATACTCCACTGTGAGGGAGCAGCCCTGAGACACTCCATTGTGAGGGGGCAGCCCCGAGACACTCCATTGTGAGGGAGCTGCCCTGAGACACTGCACTGTGAGGGAGCAGCCCTGAGACGCTGCACTGTGAGGGAGCAGCCCTGAGACACTCCACTGTGAGGGGGCAGCCCCGAGACACTCCATTGTGAGGGAGCTGCCCTGAGACACTCCACTGTGAAGGAGCAGCCCTGAGACACTCCATTGTGAGGGAGCAGCCCTGAGACACTGCACTGTGAGGGAGCAGCCCTGAGACACTCCATTGTGAGGGAGCAGCCCTGAGACACTCCATTGTGAGGGAGCAACCCTCAGACACTCCATTGTGAGGGAGCAGCCCTGAGTCACTCCACTGTGAGCGAGCAGCCCTGATCCACTCCACTGTTAGGGAACAGCCCAGAGACACTCCACTGTGAGGGAGCAGCCCTGATCCACTCCACTGTTAGGGAACAGCCCTGAGACACTCCACTGTGAGGGAGCAGCCCTGAGACACTCCACTGTTAGGGAGCAGCCCTGAGCCACTCCACTGTGAGGGGGCAGCCCTGAGCCACACCACTGTGAGGGGGCAGCCCTGAGACACTCCTTTGTGAGGGAGCAGGCCTGAGTCACTCCATTGTGAGGGAGCAGCCCTGAGTCACTCCACTGTGAGGGAGCAGCCCTGAGACACTCCACTGTGAGGGGGCAGCCCTGAGACACTCCATTGTGAGGGAGCAGCCCTGAGTCACTCCATTGTGAGGGAGCAGCCCTGAGACACTCCACTGTGAGGGAGCAGCCCTGAGACACTCCATTGTGAGGGAACAGCCCTGAGCCACTCCACTGTGAGGGGACAGCCCTGAGACACTCCATTGTGAGGGAGCAGCCTTGAGTCACTCCACTGTGAGGGAGCAGCCCTGAGACACTCCACTGTGAGGGAGCAGCCCTGAGACACTCCATTGTGAGGGAGCAGCCCTGAGACACTCCACTGTGAGGGAGCAGCCCTGAGACACTCCATTGTGAGGCTGCAGCCCTGAGTCACTCCACTGTGAGGGAGCAGCCCTGAGACACTCCACTGTTAAGGAACAGCACTGAGACACTCCACTGTGAGGGGGCAGCCCTGAGCCACTCCACTGTGAGGGGGCAGCCCTGAGACACTCCATTGTGAGGGTGCAGCCCTGAGTCACTCCACTGTGAGGGAGCAGCCCTGAGACATTCCACTGTGAGGGGGCAGCCCTGAGACTCTCCACTGTGAGGGAGCAGTCCTGAGACACTCCACTGTGAAGGGGCAGCCCTGAGACACTCCACTGTAACGGAGCAGCCCTGAGACACTCCACTGTGAGGGAGCAGCCCTGAGACACTCCACTGTGAGGGAGCAGCCCTGAGACACTCCACTGTTAGGGAGCAACCCTGAGACACTCCACTGTGAGGGAGCAGACCTGAGACACTCCATTGTGAGGGAACAGCCCTGAGACACTCCACTGTGAGGCAGCAGCCCTGAGGCACTCCACTGTGAGGGAGCAGTCCTGAGACATTCCACTGTGAAGGGGCAGCCCTGAGACACTCCACTGTGAGGGAGCAGCCCCGAGACACTGTGAGGGAGCAGTCCGGAGACACTCCACTGTGAGGGGGCAGCCCTGAGACTCTCCATTGTGAGGGAGCAGCCCTGAGTTACTCCACTGTGAGGGAGCAGCCCTGAGACACCCCACTGTGAGGGAGCAGCCCTGAGTGACTCCATTCTGAGGGAGCAGCTCTGAGACATCCATTGTGAGGGGGCAGCCCTGAGACACTCCATTGTGAGGGCGCAGCCCTGAGACACTCCACTGTTAGGGAGCAGCCCTGAGACACTCCATTGTGAGGGAGCAGCCCTGAGACACTCCATTGTGAGGGAGCAGCCCTGAGTCACTCCACTGTGAGGGAGCAGCCCTGAGACACTCCACTGTGAGGGAGCAGCCCTGAGACACTCCATTGTGACGGAGCAGCTCTGAGACACCACTGTGAGGGAGCAGCCCAGAGACACTCCATTGTGAGGGAGCAGCCCTGAGACATTGCACTGTTCGGGAGCAGCCCTGAGACACTCCACTGTGAGGGAGCAGCCCTGAGACACTCCACTGTGAGGGAGCAGCTCTGAGACACTCCACTGTGAGGGAGCAGCCCTGATGCACTCCACTGTGAGGGAGCAGCCCCGAGATACTCCACTGTCAGTGAGCAGCCCTGAGACACTCCATTGTGAGGGGGCAGCCCTGAGACACTCCATTGTGAGGGACCAGCCCTGAGTGACTCCATTGTGAGGGAGCAGCCCTGAGACACTCCATTGTGAGGGGGCAGCCCTGAGACACTCCACTGTTAGGGAGCAGCCCTGTGACACTCCACTGTGAGGGGGCAGCCCTGAGACACTCCATTGTGAGGGACCAGCCCTGAGTGACTCCATTGTGAGGGAGCAGCCCTGAGTCACTCCACTGTGAGGGAGCAGCCCTGAGACACTCCATTGTCAGGGGGCAGCCCTGAGACACTCCAGTGTGAGGGAGCAGCCCTGAGACACTCCATTGTGTGGGGGCAGCCTTGAGACACTCCATTGTGAGGGAGCAGCCCTGAGACACTCCATTGTAAGGGGGCAGCCCTGAGACACTCCATTGTGAGGGAGCAGCCTTGAGACACTCCATTGTGAGGGAGCAGCCCTGAGACACTCCATTGTAAGGGGGCAGCCCTGAGACACTCCATTGTGAGGGAGCAGCCTTGAGACACTCCATTGTGAGGGAGCAGCCCTGAGACACTCCATTGTAAGGGGGCAGCCCTGAGACACTCCATTGTGAGGGCGCAGCCCTGAGACACTCCATTGTGAGGGGGCAGTCCTGAGACACTCCAGTGTGAGGGGGCAGCCCTGAGACACTCCATTGTGAGGGAGCAGCCCTGAGACACTCCACTGTGAGGGAGCAGCCCTGAGACACTCCATTGTGAGGGAGCAGCCCTGAGACACTCCATTGTGAGGGGGCAGTCCTGAGACACTCCAGTGTGAGGGGGCAGCCCTGAGACACTCCATTGTGAGGGGGCAGCCCTGAGACACTCCACTGTTAGGGAGCAGCCCTGTGACACTCCACTGTGAGGGGGCAGCCCTGAGACACTCCATTGTGAGGGAGCAGCCCTGAGACACTCCACTGTTAGGGAGCAGCCCTGTGACACTCCACTGTGAGGGGGCAGCCCTGAGACACTCCATTGTGAGGGAGCAGCCCTGATCCACTCCACTGTTAGGGACCAGCCCTGAGTGACTCCACTGTGAGGGGGCAGCCCTGAGACACTCCATTGTGAGGGGGCAGCCCTGAGACACTCCACTGTTAGGGAGCAGCCCTGTGACACTCCACTGTGAGGGGGCAGCCCTGAGACACTCCATTGTGAGGGAGCAGCCCTGAGACACTCCACTGTTAGGGGGCAGCCCTGTGACACTCCACTGTGAGGGACCAGCCCTGAGTGACTCCATTGTGAGGGAGCAGCCCTGAGTCACTCCACTGTGAGGGAGCAGCCCTGAGACACTCCATTGTCAGGGGGCAGCCCTGAGACACTCCATTGTGAGGGGGCAGCCCTGAGACACTCCAGTGTGAGGGAGCAGCCCTGAGACACTCCATTGTGTGGGGGCAGCCCTGAGTCACTCCATTGTGAGGGAGCAGCCTTGAGACACTCCATTGTGAGGGAGCAGCCCTGAGACACTCCATTGTAAGGGGGCAGCCCTGAGTCACTCCATTGTGAGGGGGCAGTCCTGAGACACTCCAGTGTGAGGGGGCAGCCCTGAGACACTCCATTGTGAGGGAGCAGCCCTGAGACACTCCACTGTGAGGGAGCAGCCTTGAGACACTCCATTGTGAGGGAGCAGCCCTGAGACACTCCACTGTAAGGGGGCAGCCCTGAGTCACTCCATTGTGAGGGGGCAGCCCTGAGACACTCCATTGTGAGGGAGCAGCCTTGAGACACTCCATTGTGAGGGAGCAGCCCTGAGACACTCCAGTGTGAGGGGGCAGCCCTGAGACACTCCATTGTAAGGGGGCAGCCCTGAGACACTCCATTGTGAGGGAGCAGCCTTGAGACACTCCATTGTGAGGGAGCAGCCCTGAGACACTCCATTGTAAGGGGGCAGCCCTGAGTCACTCCATTGTGAGGGGGCAGTCCTGAGACACTCCAGTGTGAGGGGGCAGCCCTGAGACACTCCATTGTGAGGGAGCAGCCCTGAGACACTCCACTGTGAGGGAGCAGCCCTGAGACACTCCATTGTGAGGGAGCAGCCCTGAGACACTCCATTGTGAGGGAGCAGCCCTGAGACACTCCATTGTGAGGGAGCAGCCCTGAGACACTCCATTGTGAGGGGGCAGTCCTGAGACACTCCAGTGTGAGGGGGCAGCCCTGAGACACTCCATTGTGAGGGAGCAGCCCTGAGACACTCCATTCTGAGGGCGCAGCCCTGAGACTCTCCATTGTGAGGGGGCAGCCCTGAGACACTCCACTATGAGGGAGCAGCCCTGAGACACTCCACTGTGAAGGGGCAGCCCTGAGACACTCCACTGTGAGGGAGCAGCCCCGAGACACTGTGAGGGAGCAGTCCGGAGACACTCCACTGTGAGGGGGCAGCCCTGAGACTCTCCATTGTGAGGGAGCAGCCCTGAGTTACTCCACTGTGAGGGAGCAGCCCTGAGACACCCCACTGTGAGGGAGCAGCCCTGAGACACTCCAATGTGAGGGAGCAGCTCTGAGACATCCATTGTGAGGGGGCAGCCCTGAGACACTCCATTGTGAGGGCGCAGCCCTGAGACACTCCACTGTTAGGGAGCAGCCCTGAGACACTCCATTGTGAGGGAGCAGCCCTGAGACACTCCATTGTGAGGGAGCAGCCCTGAGTCACTCCACTGTGAGGGAGCAGCCCTGAGACACTCCACTGTGAGGGAGCAGCCCTGAGACACTCCATTGTGACGGAGCAGCTCTGAGACACCACTGTGAGGGAGCAGCCCAGAGACACTCCATTGTGAGGGAGCAGCCCTGAGACATTGCACTGTTCGGGAGCAGCCCTGAGACACTCCACTGTGAGGGAGCAGCCCTGAGACACTCCACTGTGAGGGAGCAGCTCTGAGACACTCCACTGTGAGGGAGCAGCCCTGATGCACTCCACTGTGAGGGAGCAGCCCCGAGATACTCCACTGTCAGTGAGCAGCCCTGAGACACTCCATTGTGAGGGGGCAGCCCTGAGACACTCCATTGTGAGGGACCAGCCCTGAGTGACTCCATTGTGAGGGAACAGCCCTGAGACACTCCACTGTGAGGGAGCAGCCCTGAGACACTCCATTGTGAGGGGGCAGCCCTGAGACACTCCACTGTTAGGGAGCAGCCCTGTGACACTCCACTGTGAGGGGGCAGCCCTGAGACACTCCATTGTGAGGGACCAGCCCTGAGTGACTCCATTGTGAGGGAGCAGCCCTGAGTCACTCCACTGTGAGGGAGCAGCCCTGAGACACTCCATTGTCAGGGGGCAGCCCTGAGACACTCCAGTGTGAGGGAGCAGCCCTGAGACACTCCATTGTGTGGGGGCAGCCTTGAGACACTCCATTGTGAGGGAGCAGCCCTGAGACACTCCATTGTAAGGGGGCAGCCCTGAGACACTCCATTGTGAGGGAGCAGCCTTGAGACACTCCATTGTGAGGGAGCAGCCCTGAGACACTCCATTGTAAGGGGGCAGCCCTGAGACACTCCATTGTGAGGGAGCAGCCTTGAGACACTCCATTGTGAGGGAGCAGCCCTGAGACACTCCATTGTAAGGGGGCAGCCCTGAGACACTCCATTGTGAGGGCGCAGCCCTGAGACACTCCATTGTGAGGGGGCAGTCCTGAGACACTCCAGTGTGAGGGGGCAGCCCTGAGACACTCCATTGTGAGGGAGCAGCCCTGAGACACTCCACTGTGAGGGAGCAGCCCTGAGACACTCCATTGTGAGGGAGCAGCCCTGAGACACTCCATTGTGAGGGAGCAGCCCTGAGACACTCCATTGTGAGGGGGCAGTCCTGAGACACTCCAGTGTGAGGGGGCAGCCCTGAGACACTCCATTGTGAGGGGGCAGCCCTGAGACACTCCACTGTTAGGGAGCAGCCCTGTGACACTCCACTGTGAGGGGGCAGCCCTGAGACACTCCATTGTGAGGGAGCAGCCCTGAGACACTCCACTGTTAGGGAGCAGCCCTGTGACACTCCACTGTGAGGGGGCAGCCCTGAGACACTCCATTGTGAGGGAGCAGCCCTGATCCACTCCACTGTTAGGGACCAGCCCTGAGTGACTCCACTGTGAGGGGGCAGCCCTGAGACACTCCATTGTGAGGGGGCAGCCCTGAGACACTCCACTGTTAGGGAGCAGCCCTGTGACACTCCACTGTGAGGGGGCAGCCCTGAGACACTCCATTGTGAGGGAGCAGCCCTGAGACACTCCACTGTTAGGGGGCAGCCCTGTGACACTCCACTGTGAGGGACCAGCCCTGAGTGACTCCATTGTGAGGGAGCAGCCCTGAGTCACTCCACTGTGAGGGAGCAGCCCTGAGACACTCCATTGTCAGGGGGCAGCCCTGAGACACTCCATTGTGAGGGGGCAGCCCTGAGACACTCCAGTGTGAGGGAGCAGCCCTGAGACACTCCATTGTGTGGGGGCAGCCCTGAGTCACTCCATTGTGAGGGAGCAGCCTTGAGACACTCCATTGTGAGGGAGCAGCCCTGAGACACTCCATTGTAAGGGGGCAGCCCTGAGTCACTCCATTGTGAGGGGGCAGTCCTGAGACACTCCAGTGTGAGGGGGCAGCCCTGAGACACTCCATTGTGAGGGAGCAGCCCTGAGACACTCCACTGTGAGGGAGCAGCCTTGAGACACTCCATTGTGAGGGAGCAGCCCTGAGACACTCCACTGTAAGGGGGCAGCCCTGAGTCACTCCATTGTGAGGGGGCAGCCCTGAGACACTCCATTGTGAGGGAGCAGCCTTGAGACACTCCATTGTGAGGGAGCAGCCCTGAGACACTCCAGTGTGAGGGGGCAGCCCTGAGACACTCCATTGTAAGGGGGCAGCCCTGAGACACTCCATTGTGAGGGAGCAGCCTTGAGACACTCCATTGTGAGGGAGCAGCCCTGAGACACTCCATTGTAAGGGGGCAGCCCTGAGTCACTCCATTGTGAGGGGGCAGTCCTGAGACACTCCAGTGTGAGGGGGCAGCCCTGAGACACTCCATTGTGAGGGAGCAGCCCTGAGACACTCCACTGTGAGGGAGCAGCCCTGAGACACTCCATTGTGAGGGAGCAGCCCTGAGACACTCCATTGTGAGGGAGCAGCCCTGAGACACTCCATTGTGAGGGAGCAGCCCTGAGACACTCCATTGTGAGGGGGCAGTCCTGAGACACTCCAGTGTGAGGGGGCAGCCCTGAGACACTCCATTGTGAGGGAGCAGCCCTGAGACACTCCATTCTGAGGGCGCAGCCCTGAGACTCTCCATTGTGAGGGGGCAGCCCTGAGACACTCCACTATGAGGGAGCAGCCCTGAGACACTCCACTGTGAGGGAGCAGACCTGAGACACTGCACTGTTAATGAGCAGCCCTGAGACACTCCACTGTGAGGGAGCAGCCCTGAGACACTCCATGGTGAGGGAACAGCCCTGAGACACTCCACTGTGAGGGGGCAGCCCTGAGACACTCCATTGTGATGGAGCAGCCCTGAGACACTCCATTCTGAGGGCGCAGCCCTGAGACACTCCACTGTGAGGGAGCAGCCCTGAGACACTCCATTGTGAGGGAGAAGCCCTGAGACACTCCACTGTGAGGGAGCAGCCCTGAGACACTCCACTGTGAGGGTGCTGCCCTGAGTCACTCCACTGTGAGGGAGCAGCACTGAGACACTCCATTGTGAGGGAGCAGCCTTGTGTCACTCCACTGTGAGGGAGCAGCCCTGAGACACTGCACTGTGAGGGGGCAGCCCTGAGACACTCCATTGTGAGGGAGCAGCCCTGATCCACTCCACTGTTAGGGACCAGCCCTGAGTGACTCCACTGTGAGGGGGCAGCCCTGAGACACTCCATTGTGAGGGGGCAGCCCTGAGACACTCCACTGTTAGGGAGCAGCCCTGTGACACTCCACTGTGAGGGGGCAGCCCTGAGACACTCCATTGTGAGGGAGCAGCCCTGAGACACTCCACTGTTAGGGGGCAGCCCTGTGACACTCCACTGTGAGGGACCAGCCCTGAGTGACTCCATTGTGAGGGAGCAGCCCTGAGTCACTCCACTGTGAGGGAGCAGCCCTGAGACACTCCATTGTCAGGGGGCAGCCCTGAGACACTCCATTGTGAGGGGGCAGCCCTGAGACACTCCAGTGTGAGGGAGCAGCCCTGAGACACTCCATTGTGTGGGGGCAGCCCTGAGTCACTCCATTGTGAGGGAGCAGCCTTGAGACACTCCATTGTGAGGGAGCAGCCCTGAGACACTCCATTGTAAGGGGGCAGCCCTGAGTCACTCCATTGTGAGGGGGCAGTCCTGAGACACTCCAGTGTGAGGGGGCAGCCCTGAGACACTCCATTGTGAGGGAGCAGCCCTGAGACACTCCACTGTGAGGGAGCAGCCTTGAGACACTCCATTGTGAGGGAGCAGCCCTGAGACACTCCACTGTAAGGGGGCAGCCCTGAGTCACTCCATTGTGAGGGGGCAGCCCTGAGACACTCCATTGTGAGGGAGCAGCCTTGAGACACTCCATTGTGAGGGAGCAGCCCTGAGACACTCCAGTGTGAGGGGGCAGCCCTGAGACACTCCATTGTAAGGGGGCAGCCCTGAGACACTCCATTGTGAGGGAGCAGCCTTGAGACACTCCATTGTGAGGGAGCAGCCCTGAGACACTCCATTGTAAGGGGGCAGCCCTGAGTCACTCCATTGTGAGGGGGCAGTCCTGAGACACTCCAGTGTGAGGGGGCAGCCCTGAGACACTCCATTGTGAGGGAGCAGCCCTGAGACACTCCACTGTGAGGGAGCAGCCCTGAGACACTCCATTGTGAGGGAGCAGCCCTGAGACACTCCATTGTGAGGGAGCAGCCCTGAGACACTCCATTGTGAGGGAGCAGCCCTGAGACACTCCATTGTGAGGGGGCAGTCCTGAGACACTCCAGTGTGAGGGGGCAGCCCTGAGACACTCCATTGTGAGGGAGCAGCCCTGAGACACTCCATTCTGAGGGCGCAGCCCTGAGACTCTCCATTGTGAGGGGGCAGCCCTGAGACACTCCACTATGAGGGAGCAGCCCTGAGACACTCCACTGTGAGGGAGCAGACCTGAGACACTGCACTGTTAATGAGCAGCCCTGAGACACTCCACTGTGAGGGAGCAGCCCTGAGACACTCCATGGTGAGGGAACAGCCCTGAGACACTCCACTGTGAGGGGGCAGCCCTGAGACACTCCATTGTGATGGAGCAGCCCTGAGACACTCCATTCTGAGGGCGCAGCCCTGAGACACTCCACTGTGAGGGAGCAGCCCTGAGACACTCCATTGTGAGGGAGAAGCCCTGAGACACTCCACTGTGAGGGAGCAGCCCTGAGACACTCCACTGTGAGGGTGCTGCCCTGAGTCACTCCACTGTGAGGGAGCAGCACTGAGACACTCCATTGTGAGGGAGCAGCCTTGTGTCACTCCAATGTGAGGGAGCAGCCCTGAGACACTGCACTGTGAGGGGGCAGCCCTGAGACACTCCATTGTGAGGGAGCAGCCTTGAGTCACTCCACTGATAGGGAGCAGCCCTGAGACACTCCACTGTGAGGGGGCAGCCCTGAGACACTCCACTGTGAGGGAGCAGCCCTGAGACACTCCACTGTGAGGTAGCAGCCCTGAGACACTGTGAGGGAGCAGCGCTGAGACACTGCACTGTGAGGGGGCAGCCCTGAGACACTCCACTGTGAGGGGGCAGCCCTGAGACACTCCATTGTGAGGGCGCAGCCCTGAGACACTCCACTGTGAGGGGGCAGCCCTGAGACACTCCACTGTGAGGGAGCAGCCCTGAGACACTCCACTGTGAGGGGGCAGCCCTGAGACACTCCACTGTGAGGGAGCAGCCCTGAGACACTCCACTGTGAGGTAGCAGCCCTGAGACACTGTGAGGGAGCAGCGCTGAGACACTCCACTGTGAGGGGGCAGCCCTGAGACACTCCACTGTGAGGGGGCGGCCCTGAGACACTCCATTGTGAGGGGGCAGCCCTGAGACACTCCACTGTGAGGGGGCAGCCCTGAGACACTCCCATGTGAGGGAGCAGCCCTGAGATACTCCACTGTGAGGGGGCAGCCCTGAGACACTCCACTGTGAGGGAGCAGTCCTGAGACACTCCACTGTGAGGGGGCAGCCCTGAGACACTCCCATGTGAGGGAGCAGCCCTGAGATACTCCACTGTGAGGGAGCACCCCTGAGACACTCCATTGTGAGGGAGCAGCCCTGAGACACTCCATTGTGAGGGAGCAGCCTTGAGACACTCCACTGTTAGGGAGTAGCCCTGAGACACTCCACTGTGAGGGAGCAGCCCTGAGACACTCCATTGTGAGGGAGCAGCCCTGAGACACTCCATTGTGAGGGAGCAGCCCTGAGATACACCACTGTGGGGGGGGGAGCCCTGAGACACTCCACTGTGAGGGGGCAGCCCTGAGACACTCCATTGTGAGGGAGCAGCCCTGAGACACACCACTGTTAGGGAGCAGCCCTGAGATACTCCACTGTGGGGGGGCAGCCCTGAGACACTTCCCTGTGAGGGAGCAGCCCTGAGATACTCCACTGTGAGGGAGCAGCGCTGAGACACTCCAGTGTGAGGGGGCAGCCCTGAGACACTCCACTGTGAGCGAGCAGCCCTGAGACACTCCACGGTCAGGGGGCAGCCCTGAGACACTCCACTGAGAGGGAGCAGCCCTGAGACACTCCACTGTGAGGTAGCAGCCCTGAGACACTCCACTTTGAGGGAGCAGCCCTGAGACACTCCACTGTGAGGGGGCAGCCCTGAGACACTCCACTGTGAGGCAGCAGCCATGAGACACTGTGAGGGAGCAGCGCTGAGACACTCCACTGTGAGGGAGCAGTCCTGAGACACTCCACTGTGAGGGGGCAGCCCTGATACACTTCCCGGTGAGGGAGCAGCCCTGAGATACTCCACTGTGAGGGGGCAGCCCTGAGACACTCCACTGTGAGGGAGCAGCCCTGAGACACTCCATTGTGAGGGAGCAGCCCTGAGACACTCCATTGTGAGGGAGCAGCCCTGAGTCACTCCACTGTGAGGGAGCAGCCCTGAGACACTCCATTGTGAGGGAGCAGCCCTGAGACACTCCATTGTGAGGGAGCAGCCCTGAGAAACTCAACTGTTAGGGAGCAGCCCTGAGATACTCCACTGTCGGGGGGCAGCCCTGAGACACTTCCCTGTGAGGGAGCAGCCCTGAGATACTCCATTGTGAGGGAGCAGCGCTGAGACACTGTGAGGGAGCAGCGCTGAGACACTCCACTGTGAGGGAGCAGTCCTGAGACACTCCACTGTGAGGGGGCAGCCCTGAGACACTACCCTGTGAGGGAGCAGCCCTGAGATACTCCACTGTGAGGGGGCAGCCCTGAGACACTCCACTGTGAGGGAGCAGCCCTGAGACACTCCATTGTGAGGGAGCAGCCCTGAGACACTCCATTGTGAGGGAGCAGCCCTGAGTCACTCCACTGTGAGGGAGCAGCCCTGAGACACTCCATTGTGAGGGAGCTGCCCTGAGACACTCCATTGTGAGGGAGCAGCCCTGAGAAACTCCACTGTGAGGGAGCAGCCCTGAGATACTCCACTCTGGGGGGGCAGCCCTGAGACACACCACTGTGAGGGGGCAGCCCGGAGACACTCCATTGTGAGGGAGCAGCCATGAGTCACTCCACTGTGAGGGAGCAGCCCTGAGACACTCCAATGTGAGGGAGCAGTGCTGAGACACTCCACTGTGAGGGGGCAGCCCTGAGACACTCCCCTGTGAGGGAGCAGCCCTGAGACACTCCATTGTGAGGGAGCAGCCCTGAGACACTCCACTGTGAGGGGGTAGCCCTGAGACACTCCATTGTGAGGGAGCAGCCCTGAGTCACTCCACTGTGAGGGAGCAGCCCTGAGACACTCCACTGTGAGGGAGCAGCCCTGAGACACTCCACTGTTAGGGAGCAGCCCTGAGACACTCCACAGTGAGGGAGCTGCCCTGAGACACTCCATTGTGAGGGAACAACCCTGAGATACTCCACTGTGTGGGGGCAGCCCTGAGACACTCCATTGTGAGGGAGCAGCCCTGAGTCACTCCACTGTGAGGGAGCAGCCCTGAGACACTCCATTGTGAGGGAGCTGCCCTGAGTCACTGCACTGTGAGGGAGCAGCCCTGAGACACTCCATTGTGAGGGAGCAGCCCTGAGTCACTCCACTGTGAGGGGGCAGTCCTGAGACACTCCGCTGTGAGGGAGCAGACCTGAGACACTCCACTGTGAGGGAGCAGCCCTGAGTCACTCCACTGTGAGGGAGCAGCCCTGAGACACTCCATTGTGAGGGAGCAGCTCTGAGACACTCCACTGTGAGGGAGCAGCCCTGAGACACTCCATTGTGAGGGAGCTGCTCTGAGACACTCCAATGTGAGGGAGCTGCCCAGAGTCACTCCATTGTGAGGGAGCAGCCCTGAGACACTGCACTGTTAGGGAGCAGCCCTGAGACACTGCACTGTGAGGGAGCAGCCCTGAGACACTCCATTGTGAGGGAGCTGCCCAGAGACACTCCATTGTGAGGGAGCAGCCCTGAGACACTCCACTGTGAGGGAGCTGCCCAGAGACACTCCATTGTGAGGGGGCAGCCCTGAGACACTGTGAGGGAGCAGTCCTGAGACACTCCACTGTGAGGGGGCAGCCCTGAGACACACCACTGTGAGGTAGCAGCCCCGAGACACTGTGAGGGAGCAGTCCTGAGACACTTCACTGTGAGGGAGGAGCCCTGAGACACTCCACTGTGAGGGAGCAGCCCTGAGACACTCCATTGTGAGGGAGCAGCCCTGAGACACTGCACTGTTAGGGAGCAGCGCTGAGACACTCCACTGTGAGGGGGCAGCCCTGAGACACTCCACTGTGAGGGAGCAGCCCTGAGACACTCCACTGTGAGGGGGCAGCCCTGAGACACTCCACTGTGAGGGAGAAGCCCTGAGACACTCCACTGTGAGGTAGCAGCCCTGAGACACTGTGAGGGAGCAGCGCTAAGACACTCCACTGTGAGGGGGCAGCCCTGAGACACTCCACTGTTAGGGAGTAGCCCTGAGACACTCCACTGTGAGGGAGCAGCCCTGAGACACTCCATTGTGAGGGAGCAGCCCTGAGACACTCCATTGTGAGGGAGCAGCCCTGAGATACACCACTGTGGGGGGGGAGCCCTGAGACACTTCCCTGTGAGGGAGCAGCCCTGAGATACTCCACTGTGAGGGAGCAGCGCTGAGACACTCCAGTGTGAGGGGGCAGCCCTGAGACACTCCACTGTGAGCGAGCAGCCCTGAGACACTCCACGGTGAGGGGGCAGCCCTGAGACACTCCACTGAGAGGGAGCAGCCCTGAGACACTCCACTGTGAGGTAGCAGCCCTGAGACACTCCACTTTGAGGGAGCAGCCCTGAGACACTCCACTGTGAGGGGGCAGCCCTGAGACACTCCACTGTGAGGCAGCAGCCATGAGACACTGTGAGGGAGCAGCGCTGAGACACTCCACTGTGAGGGAGCAGTCCTGAGACACTCCACTGTGAGGGGGCAGCCCTGAGACACTTCCCGGTGAGGGAGCAGCCCTGAGATACTCCACTGTGAGGGGGCAGCCCCGAGACACTCCATTGTGAGGGAGCAGCCCTGAGACACTGTGAGGGAGCAGCGCTGAGACACTCCACTGTGAGAGAGCAGTCCTGAGACACTCCACTGTGAGGGGGCAGCCCTGAGACACTACCCTGTGAGGGAGCAGCCCTGAGATACTCCACTGTGAGGGGGCAGCCCTGAGACACTCCACTGTGAGGGAGCAGCCCTGAGACACTCCATTGTGAGGGAGCAGCCCTGAGACACTCCATTGTGAGGGAGCAGCCCTGAGTCACTCCACTGTGAGGGAGCAGCCCTGAGACACTCCATTGTGAGGGAGCAGCCCTGAGACACTCCATTGTGAGGGAGCAGCCCTGAGAAACTCAACTGTTAGGGAGCAGCCCTGAGATACTCCACTGTCGGGGGGCAGCCCTGAGACACTTCCCTGTGAGGGAGCAGCCCTGAGATACTCCATTGTGAGGGAGCAGCGCTGAGACACTGTGAGGGAGCAGCGCTGAGACACTCCACTGTGAGGGAGCAGTCCTGAGACACTCCACTGTGAGGAGGCAGCCCTGAGACACTACCCTGTGAGGGAGCAGCCCTGAGATACTCCACTGTGAGGGGGCAGCCCTGAGACACTCCACTGTGAGGGAGCAGCCCTGAGACACTCCATTGTGAGGGAGCAGCCCTGAGACACTCCATTGTGAGGGAGCAGCCCTGAGTCACTCCACTGTGAGGGAGCAGCCCTGAGACACTCCATTGTGAGGGAGCTGCCCTGAGACACTCCATTGTGAGGGAGCAGCCCTGAGAAACTCCACTGTGAGGGAGCAGCCCTGAGATACTCCACTCTGGGGGGGCAGCCCTGAGACACACCACTGTGAGGGGGCAGCCCGGAGACACTCCATTGTGAGGGAGCAGCCATGAGTCACTCCACTGTGAGGGAGCAGCCCTGAGACACTCCAATGTGAGGGAGCAGTGCTGAGACACTCCACTGTGAGGGGGCAGCCCTGAGACACTCCCCTGTGAGGGAGCAGCCCTGAGACACTCCATTGTGAGGGAGCAGCCCTGAGACACTCCACTGTGAGGGGGTAGCCCTGAGACACTCCATTGTGAGGGAGCAGCCCTGAGTCACTCCACTGTGAGGGAGCAGCCCTGAGACACTCCACTGTGAGGGAGCAGCCCTGAGACACTCCACTGTTAGGGAGCAGCCCTGAGACACTCCACAGTGAGGGAGCAGCCCTGAGACACTCCATTGTGAGGGAACAACCCTGAGATACTCCACTGTGTGGGGGCAGCCCTGAGACACTCCATTGTGAGGGAGCAGCCCTGAGTCACTCCACTGTGAGGGAGCAGCCCTGAGACACTCCATTGTGAGGGAGCTGCCCTGAGTCACTGCACTGTGAGGGAGCAGCCCTGAGACACTCCATTGTGAGGGAGCAGCCCTGAGTCACTCCACTGTGAGGGGGCAGTCCTGAGACACTCCGCTGTGAGGGAGCAGACCTGAGACACTCCACTGTGAGGGAGCAGCCCTGAGTCACTCCACTGTGAGGGAGCAGCCCTGAGACACTCCATTGTGAGGGAGCAGCTCTGAGACACTCCACTGTGAGGGAGCAGCCCTGAGACACTCCATTGTGAGGGAGCAGCTCTGAGACACTCCAATGTGAGGGAGCTGCCCAGAGTCACTCCATTGTGAGGGAGCAGCCCTGAGACACTGCACTGTTAGGGAGCAGCCCTGAGACACTGCACTGTGAGGGAGCAGCCCTGAGACACTCCACTGTGAGGGAGCTGCCCAGAGACACTCCATTGTGAGGGAGCAGCCCTGAGACACTCCACTGTGAGGGAGCTGCCCAGAGACACTCCATTGTGAGGGGGCAGCCCTGAGACACTGTGAGGGAGCAGTCCTGAGACACTCCACTGTGAGGGGGCAGCCCTGAGACACACCACTGTGAGGTAGCAGCCCCGAGACACTGTGAGGGAGCAGTCCTGAGACACTCCACTGTGAGGGAGGAGCCCTGAGACACTCCACTGTGAGGGAGCAGCCCTGAGACACTCCATTGTGAGGGAGCAGCCCTGAGACACTGCACTGTTAGGGAGCAGCGCTGAGACACTCCACTGTGAGGGGGCAGCCCTGAGACACTCCACTGTGAGGGAGCAGCCCTGAGACACTCCACTGTGAAGGGGCAGCCCTGAGACACTCCACTGTGAGGGAGAAGCCCTGAGACACTCCACTGTGAGGTAGCAGCCCTGAGACACTGTGAGGGAGCAGCGCTAAGACACTCCACTGAGAGGGGGCAGCCCTGAGACACTCCACTGTGAGGGGGCAGCCCTGAGACACTCCACTGTGAGGTAGCAGCCATGAGACACTCCATTGTGAGGGAGCAGCCCTGAGACACTGTGAGGGAGCAGCGCTGAGACACTCCACTGTGAGGGAGCAGTCCTGAGACACTCCACTGTGAGGGGGCAGCCCTGAGACACTCCCCTGTGAGGGAGCAGCCCTGAGATACTCCACTGTGAGGGAGCAGCCCTGAGACACTCCATTGTGAAGGAGCAGCCCTGAGACACTCCACTGTGAGGGAGCAGCCCTGAGACACTCCATTGTGATGGAGCAGCCCTGAGACACTCCATTGTGAGGGAGCAGCCCTGAGAAACTCAACTGTTAGGGAGCAGCCCTGAGATACTCCACTGTCGGGGGGCAGCCCTGAGACACTTCCCTGTGAGGGAGCAGCCCTGAGATACTCCATTGTGAGGGAGCAGCGCTGAGACACTGTGAGGGAGCAGCGCTGAGACACTCCACTGTGAGGGAGCAGTCCTGAGACACTCCACTGTGAGGGGGCAGCCCTGAGACACTACCCTGTGAGGGAGCAGCCCTGAGATACTCCACTGTGAGGGGGCAGCCCTGAGACACTCCACTGTGAGGGAGCAGCCCTGAGACACTCCATTGTGAGGGAGCAGCCCTGAGACACTCCATTGTGAGGGAGCAGCCCTGAGAAACTCCACTGTTAGGCAGCAGCCCTGAGATACTCCACTGTGAGGGGGCAGCCCTGAGACACTCCATTGTGAGGGAGCAGCCATGAGTCACTCCACTGAGAGAGCAGCCCTGAGACACTCCAATGTGAGGGAGCAGCCCTGAGATACTCCATTGTGAGGGAGCAGATCTGAGACACTCCACTGTGAGGGAGCAGCCCTGAGACACTCCATTGTGATGGAGCAGCCCTGAGACACTCCACTGTGAGGGGGCAGCCCTGAGACACTCCATTGTGAGGGAGCAGCCCTGAGACACTCCACTGTGAGGGAGCAGCCCTGAGACACTCCACTGTGAGGGAGCAGCCCTGAGACACTCCACTGTTTGGGAGCAGCCCTGAGACACTCCACAGTGAGGGAGCAGCCATGAGACACTCCATTGTGAGGGAACAGCCCTGAGACACTCCACTGTGTGGGGGCAGCCCTGAGACACTCCATTGTGAGGGAGCAGCCCTGAGTCACGCCACTGTGAGGGAGCAGCCCTGAGACACTCCATTGTGAGGGAGCAGCTCTGAGACACTCCACTGTGAGGGAGCAGCCCTGAGACACTCCATTGTGAGGGAGCAGCTCTGAGACACTCCAATGTGAGGGAGCTGCCCAGAGTCACTCCATTGTGAGGGAGCAGCCCTGAGACACTGCACTGTTAGGGAGCAGCCCTGAGACACTCCATTGTGAGGGAGCAGCCCTGAGACACTCCACTGTGAGGGAGCTGCCCAGAGACACTCCATTGTGAGGGAGCAGCCCTGAGACACTCCACTGTGAGGGAGCTGCCCAGAGACACTCCATTGTGAGGGGGCAGCCCTGAGACACTGTGAAGGAGCAGTCCTGAGACACTCCACTCTGAGGGGGCAGCCCTGAGACACACCACTGTGAGGGAGCAGCCCCGAGACACTGTGAGGGAGCAGTCCTGAGACACTCCACTGTGAGGGAGGAGCCCTGAGACACTCCACTGTGAGGGAGCAGCCCTGAGACACTCCACTGTGAGGGAGCAGCCCTGAGACACTCCATTGTGAGGGAGCAGCCCTGAGACACTCCATTGTGAGGGAGCAGCCCTGAGTCACTCCACTGTGAGGGAGCAGCCCTGAGACACTCCATTGTGAGGGAGCAGCCCTGAGACACTCCATTGTGAGGGAGCAGCCCTGAGAAACTCCACTGTTAGGCAGCAGCCCTGAGATACTCCACTGTGGGGCGGGGGGGGGGGGGCAGCCCTGAGACACACCACTGTGAGGGGGCAGCCCTGAGACACTCCATTGTGAGAGAGCAGCCATGAGTCACTCCCCTGTGAGGCAGCAGCCCTGAGACACTCCAATGTGAGGGAGCAGTGCTGAGACACTCCACTGTGAGGGGGCAGCCCTGAGACACTCCCCTGTGAGGGAGCAGCCCTGAGATACTCCATTGTGAGGGAGCAGATCTGAGACACTCCATTGTGAAGGAGCAGCCCTGAGACACTCCACTGTGAGGGGGCAGCCCTGAGACACTCCATTGTGAGGGAGCAGCCCTGAGTCACTCCACTGTGAGGGAGCAGCCCTGAGACACTCCACTGTTAGGCAGCAGCCCTGAGACACTCCACTGTTAGGGAGCAGCCCTGAGACACTCCACAGTGAGGGAGCAGCCCTGAGACACTCCACTGTGAGGGGGCAGCCCTGAGACACTCCATTGTGAGGGAGCAGCCCTGAGTCACTCCACTGTGAGGGAGCAGCCCTGAGACACTCCATTGTGAGGGAGCAGCTCTGAGACACTCCACTGTGAGGGAGCAGCCCTGAGACACTCCATTGTGAGGGAGCAGCTCTGAGACCCTCCAATGTGAGGGAGCTGCCCAGAGTCACTCCATTGTGAGGGAGCAGCCCTGAGACACTGCACTGTCAGGGAGCAGCCCTGAGACACTGCACTGTGAGGGAGCAGCCCTGAGACACTCCACTGTGAGGGAGCTGCCCAGAGACACTCCATTGTGAGGGAGCGGCCCTGAGACACTACCCTGTGAGGGAGCAGCCCTGAGATACTCCACTGTGAGGGGGCAGCCCTGAGACACTCCACTGTGAGGGAGCAGCCCTGAGACACTCCATTGTGAGGGAGCAGCCCTGAGACACTCCATTGTGAGGGAGCAGCCCTGAGAAACTCCACTGTTAGGCAGCAGCCCTGAGATACTCCACTGTGAGGGGGCAGCCCTGAGACACTCCATTGTGAGGGAGCAGCCATGAGTCACTCCACTGAGAGAGCAGCCCTGAGACACTCCAATGTGAGGGAGCAGCCCTGAGATACTCCATTGTGAGGGAGCAGATCTGAGACACTCCACTGTGAGGGAGCAGCCCTGAGACACTCCATTGTGATGGAGCAGCCCTGAGACACTCCACTGTGAGGGGGCAGCCCTGAGACACTCCATTGTGAGGGAGCAGCCCTGAGACACTCCACTGTGAGGGAGCAGCCCTGAGACACTCCACTGTGAGGGAGCAGCCCTGAGACACTCCACTGTTTGGGAGCAGCCCTGAGACACTCCACAGTGAGGGAGCAGCCATGAGACACTCCATTGTGAGGGAACAGCCCTGAGACACTCCACTGTGTGGGGGCAGCCCTGAGACACTCCATTGTGAGGGAGCAGCCCTGAGTCACGCCACTGTGAGGGAGCAGCCCTGAGACACTCCATTGTGAGGGAGCAGCTCTGAGACACTCCACTGTGAGGGAGCAGCCCTGAGACACTCCATTGTGAGGGAGCAGCTCTGAGACACTCCAATGTGAGGGAGCTGCCCAGAGTCACTCCATTGTGAGGGAGCAGCCCTGAGACACTGCACTGTTAGGGAGCAGCCCTGAGACACTCCATTGTGAGGGAGCAGCCCTGAGACACTCCACTGTGAGGGAGCTGCCCAGAGACACTCCATTGTGAGGGAGCAGCCCTGAGACACTCCACTGTGAGGGAGCTGCCCAGAGACACTCCATTGTGAGGGGGCAGCCCTGAGACACTGTGAAGGAGCAGTCCTGAGACACTCCACTCTGAGGGGGCAGCCCTGAGACACACCACTGTGAGGGAGCAGCCCCGAGACACTGTGAGGGAGCAGTCCTGAGACACTCCACTGTGAGGGAGGAGCCCTGAGACACTCCACTGTGAGGGAGCAGCCCTGAGACACTCCACTGTGAGGGAGCAGCCCTGAGACACTCCATTGTGAGGGAGCAGCCCTGAGACACTCCATTGTGAGGGAGCAGCCCTGAGTCACTCCACTGTGAGGGAGCAGCCCTGAGACACTCCATTGTGAGGGAGCAGCCCTGAGACACTCCATTGTGAGGGAGCAGCCCTGAGAAACTCCACTGTTAGGCAGCAGCCCTGAGATACTCCACTGTGGGGCGGGGGGGGGGGGGGCAGCCCTGAGACACACCACTGTGAGGGGGCAGCCCTGAGACACTCCATTGTGAGAGAGCAGCCATGAGTCACTCCCCTGTGAGGCAGCAGCCCTGAGACACTCCAATGTGAGGGAGCAGTGCTGAGACACTCCACTGTGAGGGGGCAGCCCTGAGACACTCCCCTGTGAGGGAGCAGCCCTGAGATACTCCATTGTGAGGGAGCAGATCTGAGACACTCCATTGTGAAGGAGCAGCCCTGAGACACTCCACTGTGAGGGGGCAGCCCTGAGACACTCCATTGTGAGGGAGCAGCCCTGAGTCACTCCACTGTGAGGGAGCAGCCCTGAGACACTCCACTGTTAGGCAGCAGCCCTGAGACACTCCACTGTTAGGGAGCAGCCCTGAGACACTCCACAGTGAGGGAGCAGCCCTGAGACACTCCACTGTGAGGGGGCAGCCCTGAGACACTCCATTGTGAGGGAGCAGCCCTGAGTCACTCCACTGTGAGGGAGCAGCCCTGAGACACTCCATTGTGAGGGAGCAGCTCTGAGACACTCCACTGTGAGGGAGCAGCCCTGAGACACTCCATTGTGAGGGAGCAGCTCTGAGACCCTCCAATGTGAGGGAGCTGCCCAGAGTCACTCCATTGTGAGGGAGCAGCCCTGAGACACTGCACTGTCAGGGAGCAGCCCTGAGACACTGCACTGTGAGGGAGCAGCCCTGAGACACTCCACTGTGAGGGAGCTGCCCAGAGACACTCCATTGTGAGGGAGCGGCCCTGAGACACTCCACTGTGAGGGAGCTGCCCAGAGACACTCCATTGTGAGGGGGCAGCCCTGAGACACTGTGAGGGAGCAGTCCTGAGACACTCCACTGTGAGGGGGCAGCCCTGAGACACACCACTGTGAGGGAGCAGCCCCGAGACTCTGTGAGGGAGCAGTCCTGAGACACTCCACTGTGAGGGAGGAGCCCTGAGACACTCCACTGTGAGGGAGGAGCCCTGAGACACTCCACTGTGAGGGAGCAGCCCTGAGACACTCCATTGTGAGGGAGCAGCCCTGAGACACTGCACTGTTAGGGAGCAGCCCTGAGACACTCCACTGTGAGGGGCCACCCCTGAGACACTCCACTGTGAGGGAGCAACCCTGAGACACTCCACTGTGAGGGGCCACCCCTGAGACACTCCACTGTGAGGGAGCAGCCCTGAGACACTCCACTGTGAGGGAACAGCCCTGAGACACTCCATTGTGAGGGAGCAGCCCTGAGACACTCCATTGTGAGGGAGCTGCCCTGAGACACTCCATTGTGAGTGGGCAGCCCTGAGACACTGTGAGGGAGCAGTCCTGAGACACTCCACTGTGAGGGGCCTGCCCTGAGACGCGCCACTGTGAGGGAGCAGCCCTGAGACACTCCATTGTGAGGGAGCTGCCCTGAGACACTCCATTGTGAGTGGGCAGCCCTGAGACACTGTGAGGGAGCAGTCCTGAGACACTCCACTGTGAGGGAGCAGTCCTGAGACACTCCACTGTGAGGGGGCAGTCCTGAGACACTCCACTGTGAGGGATCAGCCCCGAGACACTGTGAGGGAGCAGTCCTGAGACACTCTACTGTGAGGGACCATCCCTGAGACACTGTGAGGGAGCAGCCCTGAGACACTCCATCGTGAGGCAGCAGCTCTGAGACACTGTGAGGGAGCAGCCCTGAGACACTCCATTGTGAGGGAGCAGCTCTGAAAAACTCCACTGTGAGGGAGCAGCCCTGAGACACTGCACTGTTCGGGAGCTGCCCTGAGACACTCCATTGTGAGGGAGCAGCCCTGAGACTCTCCATTGTGAGGGAGCAGCCCTGAGACACTGTGAGGGAGCACGTCTGGTTGTGGGGCTCCGGGGTAGATGGTGATTCATGCTTTACTGCCAACAACCATGGTGGACTGTCCCAATGTATCAATGACCCGGCTATGGATGAGGTGGACCAAGGTTCCATCACCGCATTTCCAGTCGGTGTCATGGCGGGGTTAGCTGTTTTTCGGTGAGGGTCTCCATACAGGACAGCCGGCCTAATTAGTCAAGCCAAGGGTGGATGAATATTCTGCCGTGTTAATCCATTACCTCTGGAGAATGAGGGAGTGTTTATCCAGAACATTCCTCAGGAGAGTAAATTTGTGGAGTTGGGTACAGGACAGGGCAGGTGGTGGTCTGTGTGGGGCAGGGGGCCGCGACAAGCTGAAAGACCTACTGTTTTCCAATGCTTACTTGTTATCACATCCTATGATAAGCCAGTCAGTCAGTGTGGGCAGGAACCATCAGCTGCTGCATATTAAACCTGTCTCTTATCTTTCAACAGGAGCCTCTTCTGTGCTGATGCAGATTAAACCAATCCCAGTGCAGGCCTCGCTCACCTTCTATCACCACTTCTACGTGGCTCTGTGGAGTGGCTCTTACATCACTAGCGCCATGGAATATGCAAAGTATCAAATGCAGAATGACACCAGGTACAAGCCAGCTGCTTCAGGCTACTGAGCAGAAAGCCTCACCACTGGATTCAGTCTTAAACCAGATGTCGAACACTGCCCCATCAGTTCAGCACGTTTCCGAGGCTGGTCATAGCTCCTCCATCAGGGACCCACTTATACACTGGCGCACTCTTGGAAAGGAGCATAGCTTCAAAAGCAATGCTTCTCCAAGTTTCCACGAGGAAAGCCAACACACTGTGTTTCCTCTGTAGCCAGTCACCAGTGGAGAGCTCAGCTGCCCCGTTATTCATCAGTCTCCATCCACACCCTCTCTCCGTTCAGACTCACTGCCAGTCCGCACTCACACTCCGTCCACATTCACTCTTCATCCAAACTCACATTCCGTCCACATTCACACTCTGTCCACACTCACTCTCTGTCCACACTCACTCTCTGTCCACACTCACTCTCTGTCCGCACTCACTCTCTGTCCGCACGCACTCTCTGTCCGCACTCACACTCTGTCCACATTCACACTCTGTCCGCACTCACACTCCGTCCACACTCACACTCCGTCCACATTCACTCTTCATCCAAACTCACATTCCGTCCACATTCACACTCTGTCCACACTCACTCTCTGTCCGCACTCACACTCTGTCCACACTCACACTCCGTCCACACTCACTCTTCGTCCAAACTCACATTCCGTCCACATTCACACTCTGTCCACACTCACACTCCGTCCACACTCACACTCCGTCCACACTCACTCTTCGCCAAACTCACTCTTCATCCAAACTCACATTCCGTCCACATTCACTCTCTGTCCGCACTCACACTCCGTCCACACTCACACTCCGTCCACACTCACTCTTCGTCCAAACTCACTCTTCATCCAAACTCACACTCTGTCCACATTCACACTCCGTCCACATTCACACTCTGTCCACCCTCACTCTCTGTCCACCCTCACTCTGTCCACACTCACTCTCTGTCCGCACTCACACTCTGTCCATACTCACTCTTCATCCAAACTCACACTCCGTCCACATTCACACTCTGTCCACACTCACTCTCTGTCCACACTCACTCTCTGTCCGCACTCACACTCTGTCCACACTCACTCTCTGTCCACACTCACTCTCTGTCCGCACTCACACTCCGTCCACACTCACACTCCGTCCACATTCACTCTTCATCCAAACTCACATTCCGTCCACATTCACACTCTGTCCACACTCACTCTCTGTCCGCACTCACACTCCGTCCACACTCACACTCCGTCCACATTCACTCTTCATCCAAACTCACACTCCGTCCACACTCACTCTTCGTCCAAACTCACATTCCGTCCACACTCACTCTTCATCCAAACTCACATTCCGTCCAAACTCACATTCCGTCCACATTCACTCTCTGTCCACACTCACACTCCGTCCAGACTCACTCTTCATCCAAACTCACATTCCGTCCTCACTCACACTCCGTCCACACTCACACTCTGTCCACACTCACTCTCTGTCCACACTCACTCTCTGTCCGCACTCACACTCCGTCCACATTCACACTCTGTCCACACTCACTCTCTGTCCACACTCACTCTCTGTCCGCACTCACACTCCGTCCACATTGAGACTTTGTCCACACTCACTCTCTGTCCACACTCACTCGCTGTCCGCACTCACACTCCATCCACATTCACACTCTGTCCACACTCACTCTCCGTCCACATTCACTCTTCATCCAAACTCACATTCCGTCCACATTCACACTCTGTCCACACTCACTCTCTGTCCGCACTCACACTCCGTCCACACTCACACTCCGTCCACACTCACTCTTCGTCCAAACTCACATTCCGTCCGCATTCACACTCTGTCCACACTCACACACCGTCCACACTCACACTCCGTCCACACTCACTCTTCGTCCAAACTCACTCTTCATCCAAACTCACATTCCGTCCACATTCACTCTCTGTCCGCACTCACACTCCGTCCACACTCACACTCCGTCCACACTCACTCTTCGTCCAAACTCACTCTTCATCCAAACTCACACTCTGTCCACATTCACACTCCGTCCACACTCACTCTCTGTCCACACTCACTCTCTGTCCGCACTCACACTCCGTCCACATTCACACTCTGTCCACACTCACTCTCTGTCCACACTCACTCTCTGTCCACACTCACTCTCTGTCCGCACTCACTCTCTGTCCGCACGCACTCTCTGTCCGCACTCACACTCTGTCCACATTTACACTCTGTCCGCACTCACACTCCGTCCACATTCACACTCTGTCCACACTCACTCTCTGTCCGCACTCACTCTCTGTCCGCACTCACACTCCGTCCACACTCACACTACGTCCACACTCACACTCCGTCCACATTCACTCTTCATCCAAACTCACATTCCGTCCACATTCACACTCTGTCCACACTCACTCTCTGTCCGCACTCACACTCTGTCCACACTCACCCTCCGTCCACACTCACTCTTCGTCCAAACTCACATTCCGTCCACATTCACACTCTGTCCACACTCACACTCTGTCCACACTCACACTCCGTCCACACTCACACTCCGTCCACACTCACTCTTCGTCCAAACTCACTCTTCATCCAAACTCACATTCCGTCCACATTCACTCTCTGTCCGCACTCACTCTCTGTCCGCACTCACACTCCGTCCACATTCACTCTCTGTCCACACTCACTCTCTGTCCGCACTCACACTCTGTCCACACTCACTCTCTGTCCACACTCACTCTCTGTCCGCACTCACACTCCGTCCACATTCACTCTCTGTCCACACTCACTCTCTGTCCGCACTCACACTCTGTCCACACTCACTCTCTGTCCACACTCACTCTCTGTCCGCACTCACACTCCGTCCACACTCACTCTTCGTCCAAACTCACTCTTCATCCACCTCACACTCCGTCCACATTCACACTCTGTCCACACTCACTCTCTGTCCACACTCCCTCTCTGTCCGCACTCACACTCCGTCCACATTCACACTCTGTCCACACTCACTCTCTGTCCACACTCACTCTCTCTCTCCGCACTCACACTCGGTCCACACTCACTCTCTGTCCACACTCACTCTCTGTCCGCACTCACACTCCGTCCACACTCACACTCCGTCCACACTCACTCTTCATCCAAAATCACATTCCGTCCACATTCACACTCTGTCCACATTCACACTCCGTCCACACTCACTCTCTGTCCACACTCACTCTTCGTCCAAACTCACATTCCGTCCACACTCACATTCCGTCCACACTCACTCTCTGTCCACACTCACTCTTCGTCCAAACTCACATTCCGTCCACACTCACACTCCGTCCACACTCACTCTTCGTCCAAACTCACATTCCGTCCACACTCACACTCCGTCCACACTCACTCTTCGTCCAAACTCACTCTTCATCCAAACTCACATTCCGTCCACATTCACACTCCGTCCACACTCACTCTCTGTCCACACTCACACTCCGTCCAAACTCACATTCCGTCCTCATTCACACTCCGTCCACACTCACACTCTGTCCACACTCACTGTCTGTCCACACACTCTATGTCCGCACTCACACTCCGTCCACATTCACTCTCTGTCCACACTCACTCTCTGTCCGCACTCACACTCCGTCCACATTCACACTCTGTCCACACTCACTCTCTGTCCACACTCACTCTCTGTCCGCACTCACACTCCGTCCACATTCACACTCTGTCCACACTCACTCTCCGTCCACATTCACTCTTCATCCAAACTCACATTCCGTCCACATTCACACTCTGTCCACACTCACTCTCTGTCCGCACTCTCACTCTGTCCACATTCACTCTCTGTCCGCACTCACTCTCTGTCCGCACTCACACTCCGTCCACATTCACACTCTGTCCACACTCACTCTCTGTCCACACTCACTCTCTGTCCGCACTCACACTCCGTCCACATTCACACTCTGTCCACACTCACTCTCCGTCCACATTCACTCTTCATCCAAACTCACATTCCGTCCACATTCACACTCTGTCCACACTCACTCTCTGTCCGCACTCTCACTCTGTCCACATTCACTCTCTGTCCGCACTCACTCTCTGTCCGCACTCACACTCCGTCCACACTCACACTCCGTCCACATTAACTCTTCATCCAAACTCACATTCCGTCCACATTCACTCTCTGTCCATACTCACTCTCTGTCCGCACTCACACTCCGTCCAAACTCACATTCCGTCCACACTCACACTCCGTCCACACTCACTCTTCGTCCAAACTCACTCTTCATCCAAACTCACATTCCGTCCACACTCACTCTCTGTCCACACTCACTCTCTGTCCGCACTCACACTCCGTCCACACTCACACTCCGTCCACATTCACTCTTCATCCAAACTCACATTCCGTCCACATTCACACTCTGTCCACACTCACTCTCTGTCCGCACTCACACTCCGTCCACACTCACACTCCGTCCACATTCACTCTTCATCCAAACTCACACTCCGTCCACACTCACTCTTCGTCCAAACTCACATTCCGTCCACACTCACTCTTCATCCAAACTCACATTCCGTCCAAACTCACATTCCGTCCACATTCACTCTCTGTCCACACTCACACTCCGTCCAGACTCACTCTTCATCCAAACTCACATTCCGTCCTCACTCACACTCCGTCCACACTCACACTCTGTCCACACTCACTCTCTGTCCACACTCACTCTCTGTCCGCACTCACACTCCGTCCACATTCACACTCTGTCCACACTCACTCTCTGTCCACACTCACTCTCTGTCCGCACTCACACTCCGTCCACATTGAGACTTTGTCCACACTCACTCTCTGTCCACACTCACTCGCTGTCCGCACTCACACTCCATCCACATTCACACTCTGTCCACACTCACTCTCCGTCCACATTCACTCTTCATCCAAACTCACATTCCGTCCACATTCACACTCTGTCCACACTCACTCTCTGTCCGCACTCACACTCCGTCCACACTCACACTCCGTCCACACTCACTCTTCGTCCAAACTCACATTCCGTCCGCATTCACACTCTGTCCACACTCACACACCGTCCACACTCACACTCCGTCCACACTCACTCTTCGTCCAAACTCACTCTTCATCCAAACTCACACTCTGTCCACATTCACACTCCGTCCACACTCACTCTCTGTCCACACTCACTCTCTGTCCGCACTCACACTCCGTCCACATTCACACTCTGTCCACACTCACTCTCTGTCCACACTCACTCTCTGTCCACACTCACTCTCTGTCCGCACTCACTCTCTGTCCGCACGCACTCTCTGTCCGCACTCACACTCTGTCCACATTTACACTCTGTCCGCACTCACACTCCGTCCACATTCACACTCTGTCCACACTCACTCTCTGTCCGCACTCACTCTCTGTCCGCACTCACACTCCGTCCACACTCACACTACGTCCACACTCACACTCCGTCCACATTCACTCTTCATCCAAACTCACATTCCGTCCACATTCACACTCTGTCCACACTCACTCTCTGTCCGCACTCACACTCTGTCCACACTCACCCTCCGTCCACACTCACTCTTCGTCCAAACTCACATTCCGTCCACATTCACACTCTGTCCACACTCACACTCTGTCCACACTCACACTCCGTCCACACTCACACTCCGTCCACACTCACTCTTCGTCCAAACTCACTCTTCATCCAAACTCACATTCCGTCCACATTCACTCTCTGTCCGCACTCACTCTCTGTCCGCACTCACACTCCGTCCACATTCACTCTCTGTCCACACTCACTCTCTGTCCGCACTCACACTCTGTCCACACTCACTCTCTGTCCACACTCACTCTCTGTCCGCACTCACACTCCGTCCACATTCACTCTCTGTCCACACTCACTCTCTGTCCGCACTCACACTCTGTCCACACTCACTCTCTGTCCACACTCACTCTCTGTCCGCACTCACACTCCGTCCACACTCACTCTTCGTCCAAACTCACTCTTCATCCACCTCACACTCCGTCCACATTCACACTCTGTCCACACTCACTCTCTGTCCACACTCCCTCTCTGTCCGCACTCACACTCCGTCCACATTCACACTCTGTCCACACTCACTCTCTGTCCACACTCACTCTCTCTCTCCGCACTCACACTCGGTCCACACTCACTCTCTGTCCACACTCACTCTCTGTCCGCACTCACACTCCGTCCACACTCACACTCCGTCCACACTCACTCTTCATCCAAAATCACATTCCGTCCACATTCACACTCTGTCCACATTCACACTCCGTCCACACTCACTCTCTGTCCACACTCACTCTTCGTCCAAACTCACATTCCGTCCACACTCACATTCCGTCCACACTCACTCTCTGTCCACACTCACTCTTCGTCCAAACTCACATTCCGTCCACACTCACACTCCGTCCACACTCACTCTTCGTCCAAACTCACATTCCGTCCACACTCACACTCCGTCCACACTCACTCTTCGTCCAAACTCACTCTTCATCCAAACTCACATTCCGTCCACATTCACACTCCGTCCACACTCACTCTCTGTCCACACTCACACTCCGTCCAAACTCACATTCCGTCCTCATTCACACTCCGTCCACACTCACACTCTGTCCACACTCACTCTCTGTCCACACACTCTATGTCCGCACTCACACTCCGTCCACATTCACTCTCTGTCCACACTCACTCTCTGTCCGCACTCACACTCCGTCCACATTCACACTCTGTCCACACTCACTCTCTGTCCACACTCACTCTCTGTCCGCACTCACACTCCGTCCACATTCACACTCTGTCCACACTCACTCTCCGTCCACATTCACTCTTCATCCAAACTCACATTCCGTCCACATTCACACTCTGTCCACACTCACTCTCTGTCCGCACTCTCACTCTGTCCACATTCACTCTCTGTCCGCACTCACTCTCTGTCCGCACTCACACTCCGTCCACATTCACACTCTGTCCACACTCACTCTCTGTCCACACTCACTCTCTGTCCGCACTCACACTCCGTCCACATTCACACTCTGTCCACACTCACTCTCCGTCCACATTCACTCTTCATCC
This sequence comes from Heterodontus francisci, assembly GCF_036365525.1. Classification (NCBI taxonomy): domain Eukaryota; kingdom Metazoa; phylum Chordata; class Chondrichthyes; order Heterodontiformes; family Heterodontidae; genus Heterodontus; species Heterodontus francisci. Next base: position 51,130,045 of record NC_090402.1, read on the forward strand.
AAACTCACATTCCGTCCACATTCACACTCTGTCCACACTCACTCTCTGTCCGCACTCTCACTCTGTCCACATTCACTCTCTGTCCGCACTCACTCTCTGTCCGCACTCACACTCCGTCCACACTCACACTCCGTCCACATTAACTCTTCATCCAAACTCACATTCCGTCCACATTCACTCTCTGTCCATACTCACTCTCTGTCCGCACTCACACTCCGTCCAAACTCACATTCCGTCCACACTCACACTCCGTCCACACTCACTCTTCGTCCAAACTCACTCTTCATCCAAACTCACATTCCGTCCACACTCACTCTCTGTCCACACTCACTCTCTGTCCGCACTCACACTCCGTCCACACTCACACTCCGTCCACATTCACTCTTCATCCAAACTCACATTCCGTCCACATTCACACTCTGTCCACACTCACTCTCTGTCCGCACTCACACTCCGTCCACACTCACACTCCGTCCACATTCACTCTTCATCCAAACTCACACTCCGTCCACACTCACTCTTCGTCCAAACTCACATTCCGTCCACACTCACTCTTCATCCAAACTCACATTCCGTCCAAACTCACATTCCGTCCACATTCACTCTCTGTCCACACTCACACTCCGTCCAGACTCACTCTTCATCCAAACTCACATTCCGTCCTCACTCACACTCCGTCCACACTCACACTCTGTCCACACTCACTCTCTGTCCACACTCACTCTCTGTCCGCACTCACACTCCGTCCACATTCACACTCTGTCCACACTCACTCTCTGTCCACACTCACTCTCTGTCCGCACTCACACTCCGTCCACATTGAGACTTTGTCCACACTCACTCTCTGTCCACACTCACTCGCTGTCCGCACTCACACTCCATCCACATTCACACTCTGTCCACACTCACTCTCCGTCCACATTCACTCTTCATCCAAACTCACATTCCGTCCACATTCACACTCTGTCCACACTCACTCTCTGTCCGCACTCACACTCCGTCCACACTCACACTCCGTCCACACTCACTCTTCGTCCAAACTCACATTCCGTCCGCATTCACACTCTGTCCACACTCACACACCGTCCACACTCACACTCCGTCCACACTCACTCTTCGTCCAAACTCACTCTTCATCCAAACTCACATTCCGTCCACATTCACTCTCTGTCCGCACTCACACTCCGTCCACACTCACACTCCGTCCACACTCACTCTTCGTCCAAACTCACTCTTCATCCAAACTCACACTCTGTCCACATTCACACTCCGTCCACACTCACTCTCTGTCCACACTCACTCTCTGTCCGCACTCACACTCCGTCCACATTCACACTCTGTCCACACTCACTCTCTGTCCACACTCACTCTCTGTCCACACTCACTCTCTGTCCGCACTCACTCTCTGTCCGCACGCACTCTCTGTCCGCACTCACACTCTGTCCACATTTACACTCTGTCCGCACTCACACTCCGTCCACATTCACACTCTGTCCACACTCACTCTCTGTCCGCACTCACTCTCTGTCCGCACTCACCCTCCGTCCACACTCACTCTTCATCCAAACTCACATTCCGTCCACATTCATACTCTGTCCACACTCACTCTCTGTCCGCACTCACACTCTGTCCACACTCACCCTCCGTCCACACTCACTCTTCGTCCAAACTCACATTCCGTCCACATTCACACTCTGTCCACACTCACACTCTGTCCACACTCACACTCCGTCCACACTCACACTCCGTCCACACTCACTCTTCGTCCAAACTCACTCTTCATCCAAACTCACATTCCGTCCACATTCACTCTCTGTCCGCACTCACTCTCTGTCCGCACTCACACTCCGTCCACATTCACTCTCTGTCCACACTCACTCTCTGTCCGCACTCACACTCTGTCCACACTCACTCTCTGTCCACACTCACTCTCTGTCCGCACTCACACTCCGTCCACATTCACTCTCTGTCCACACTCACTCTCTGTCCGCACTCACACTCTGTCCACACTCACTCTCTGTCCACACTCACTCTCTGTCCGCACTCACACTCCGTCCACACTCACTCTTCGTCCAAACTCACTCTTCATCCACCTCACACTCCGTCCACATTCACACTCTGTCCACACTCACTCTCTGTCCACACTCCCTCTCTGTCCGCACTCACACTCCGTCCACATTCACACTCTGTCCACACTCACTCTCTGTCCACACTCACTCTCTCTCTCCGCACTCACACTCGGTCCACACTCACTCTCTGTCCACACTCACTCTCTGTCCGCACTCACACTCCGTCCACACTCACACTCCGTCCACACTCACTCTTCATCCAAAATCACATTCCGTCCACATTCACACTCTGTCCACATTCACACTCCGTCCACACTCACTCTCTGTCCACACTCACTCTTCGTCCAAACTCACATTCCGTCCACACTCACATTCCGTCCACACTCACTCTCTGTCCACACTCACTCTTCGTCCAAACTCACATTCCGTCCACACTCACACTCCGTCCACACTCACTCTTCGTCCAAACTCACATTCCGTCCACACTCACACTCCGTCCACACTCACTCTTCGTCCAAACTCACTCTTCATCCAAACTCACATTCCGTCCACATTCACACTCCGTCCACACTCACTCTCTGTCCACACTCACACTCCGTCCAAACTCACATTCCGTCCTCATTCACACTCCGTCCACACTCACACTCTGTCCACACTCACTCTCTGTCCACACACTCTATGTCCGCACTCACACTCCGTCCACATTCACTCTCTGTCCACACTCACTCTCTGTCCGCACTCACACTCCGTCCACATTCACACTCTGTCCACACTCACTCTCTGTCCACACTCACTCTCTGTCCGCACTCCCACTCCGTCCACATTCACACTCTGTCCACACTCACTCTCCGTCCACATTCACTCTTCATCCAAACTCACATTCCGTCCACATTCACACTCTGTCCACACTCACTCTCTGTCCGCACTCTCACTCTGTCCACATTCACTCTCTGTCCGCACTCACTCTCTGTCCGCACTCACACTCCGTCCACATTCACACTCTGTCCACACTCACTCTCTGTCCACACTCACTCTCTGTCCGCACTCACACTCCGTCCACATTCACACTCTGTCCACACTCACTCTCCGTCCACATTCACTCTTCATCCAAACTCACATTCCGTCCACATTCACACTCTGTCCACACTCACTCTCTGTCCGCACTCTCACTCTGTCCACATTCACTCTCTGTCCGCACTCACTCTCTGTCCGCACTCACACTCCGTCCACACTCACACTCCGTCCACATTAACTCTTCATCCAAACTCACATTCCGTCCACATTCACTCTCTGTCCATACTCACTCTCTGTCCGCACTCACACTCCGTCCAAACTCACATTCCGTCCACACTCACACTCCGTCCACACTCACTCTTCGTCCAAACTCACTCTTCATCCAAACTCACATTCCGTCCACATTCACACTCCGTCCACACTCACTCTCTGTCCACACTCACACTCCGTCCACACTCACTCTTCGTCCAAACTCACATTCCGTCCTCATTCACACTCCGTCCACACTCACACTCTGTCCACACTCACTCTCTGTCCACACACTCTCTGTCCGCACTCACACTCCGTCCACATTCACACTCTGTCCACACTCACTCTCTGTCCACACTCACTCTCTGTCCGCACTCACACTCCGTCCACATTCACACTCCGTCCACACTCACTCTCTGTCCACACTCACTCTTCGTCCAAACTCACATTCCGTCCACACTCACATTCCGTCCACACTCACTCTCTGTCCACACTCACTCTTCGTCCAAACTCACATTCCGTCCACACTCACACTCCGTCCACACTCACTCTTCGTCCAAACTCACATTCCGTCCACACTCACACTCCGTCCACACTCACTCTTCGTCCAAACTCACTCTTCATCCAAACTCACATTCCGTCCACATTCACACTCCGTCCACACTCACTCTCTGTCCACACTCACACTCCGTCCAAACTCACATTCCGTCCTCATTCACACTCCGTCCACACTCACACTCTGTCCACACTCACTCTCTGTCCACACACTCTATGTCCGCACTCACACTCCGTCCACATTCACTCTCTGTCCACACTCACTCTCTGTCCGCACTCACACTCCGTCCACATTCACACTCTGTCCACACTCACTCTCTGTCCACACTCACTCTCTGTCCGCACTCCCACTCCGTCCACATTCACACTCTGTCCACACTCACTCTCCGTCCACATTCACTCTTCATCCAAACTCACATTCCGTCCACATTCACACTCTGTCCACACTCACTCTCTGTCCGCACTCTCACTCTGTCCACATTCACTCTCTGTCCGCACTCACTCTCTGTCCGCACTCACACTCCGTCCACATTCACACTCTGTCCACACTCACTCTCTGTCCACACTCACTCTCTGTCCGCACTCACACTCCGTCCACATTCACACTCTGTCCACACTCACTCTCCGTCCACATTCACTCTTCATCCAAACTCACATTCCGTCCACATTCACACTCTGTCCACACTCACTCTCTGTCCGCACTCTCACTCTGTCCACATTCACTCTCTGTCCGCACTCACTCTCTGTCCGCACTCACACTCCGTCCACACTCACACTCCGTCCACATTAACTCTTCATCCAAACTCACATTCCGTCCACATTCACTCTCTGTCCATACTCACTCTCTGTCCGCACTCACACTCCGTCCAAACTCACATTCCGTCCACACTCACACTCCGTCCACACTCACTCTTCGTCCAAACTCACTCTTCATCCAAACTCACATTCCGTCCACATTCACACTCCGTCCACACTCACTCTCTGTCCACACTCACACTCCGTCCACACTCACTCTTCGTCCAAACTCACATTCCGTCCTCATTCACACTCCGTCCACACTCACACTCTGTCCACACTCACTCTCTGTCCACACACTCTCTGTCCGCACTCACACTCCGTCCACATTCACACTCTGTCCACACTCACTCTCTGTCCACACTCACTCTCTGTCCGCACTCACACTCCGTCCACATTCACACTCTGTCCACACTCACTCTCTGTCCACACTCACTCTCTGTCCGCACTCACACTCCGTCCACATTCACACTCTGTCCACACTCACTCTCCGTCCACATTCACTCTTCATCCAAACTCACATTCCGTCCACATTCACACTCTGTCCACACTCACTCTCTCTCCGCACTCTCACTCTGTCCACATTCACTCTCTGTCCGCACTCACTCTCTGTCCGCACTCACACTCCGTCCACACTCACACTCCGTCCACATTCACTCTTCATCCAAACTCACATTCCGTCCACATTCACACTCTGTCCACACTCACTCTCTGTCCGCACTCACACTCCGTCCAAACTCACATTCTGTCCACATTCACACTCTGTCCACACTCACTCTCTGTCCACACTCACTCTCTGTCCGCACTCACACTCCGTCCACACTCACACTCTGTCCACACTCACTCTCTGTCTGCACTCACACTCCGGCCACATTCACACTCTGTCCACACTCACTCTCTGTCCATACTCACTCTCTGTCCGCACTCACACTCCGTCCAAACTCACATTCTGTCCACATTCACACTCTGTCCACACTCACTCTCTGTCCACACTCACTCTCTGTCCACACTCACTCTCTGTCCACACTCACTCTCTGTCCGCACTCACTCTCTGTCCGCACGCACTCTCTGTCCGCACTCACACTCTGTCCACATTCACACTCTGTCCGCACTCACACTCCGTCCACATTCACACTCTGTCCACACTCACTCTCTGTCCGCACTCACTCTCTGTCCGCACTCACACTCCATCCACACTCACACTACGTCCACACTCACACTCCGTCCACATTCACTCTTCATCCAAACTCACATTCCTTCCACATTCACACTCTGTCCACACTCACTCTCTGTCCGCACTCACACTCTGTCCACACTCACACTCCGTCCACACTCACTCTTCGTCCAAACTCACATTCCGTCCACATTCACACTCTGTCCACACTCACACTCTGTCCACACTCACACTCCGTCCACACTCACACTCCGTCCACACTCACTCTTCGTCCAAACTCACTCTTCATCCAAACTCACATTCCGTCCACATTCACTCTCTGTCCGCACTCACTCTCTGTCCGCACTCACACTCCGTCCACATTCACTCTCTGTCCACACTCACTCTCTGTCCACACTCACTCTCTGTCCGCACTCACACTCCGTCCACATTCACTCTCTGTCCACACTCACTCTCTGTCCGCACTCACACTCTGTCCACACTCACTCTCTGTCCACACTCACTCTCTGTCCGCACTCACACTCCGTCCACACTCACTCTTCGTCCAAACTCACTCTTCATCCACCTCACACTCCGTCCACATTCACACTCTGTCCACACTCACTCTCTGTCCACACTCCCTCTCTGTCCGCACTCACACTCCGTCCACATTCACACTCTGTCCACACTCACTCTCTGTCCACACTCACTCTCTCTCTCCGCACTCACACTCGGTCCACACTCACTCTCTGTCCACACTCACTCTCTGTCCGCACTCACACTCCGTCCACACTCACACTCCGTCCACACTCACTCTTCATCCAAAATCACATTCCGTCCACATTCACACTCTGTCCACATTCACACTCCGTCCACACTCACTCTCTGTCCACACTCACTCTTCGTCCAAACTCACATTCCGTCCACACTCACATTCCGTCCACACTCACTCTCTGTCCACACTCACTCTTCGTCCAAACTCACATTCCGTCCACACTCACACTCCGTCCACACTCACTCTTCGTCCAAACTCACATTCCGTCCACACTCACACTCCGTCCACACTCACTCTTCGTCCAAACTCACTCTTCATCCAAACTCACATTCCGTCCACATTCACACTCCGTCCACACTCACTCTCTGTCCACACTCACACTCCGTCCAAACTCACATTCCGTCCTCATTCACACTCCGTCCACACTCACACTCTGTCCACACTCACTCTCTGTCCACACACTCTATGTCCGCACTCACACTCCGTCCACATTCACACTCTGTCCACACTCACTCTCTGTCCACACTCACTCTCTGTCCGCACTCACACTCCGTCCACATTCACACTCTGTCCACACTCACTCTCTGTCCACACTCACTCTCTGTCCGCACTCACACTCCGTCCACATTCACACTCTGTCCACACTCACTCTCCGTCCACATTCACTCTTCATCCAAACTCACATTCCGTCCACATTCACACTCTGTCCACACTCACTCTCTGTCCGCACTCTCACTCTGTCCACATTCACTCTCTGTCCGCACTCACTCTCTGTCCGCACTCACACTCCGTCCACATTCACACTCTGTCTACACTCACTCTCTGTCCACACTCACTCTCTGTCCGCACTCACACTCCGTCCACATTCACACTCTGTCCACACTCACTCTCCGTCCACATTCACTCTTCCTCCAAACTCACATTCCGTCCACATTCACACTCTGTCCACACTCACTCTCTGTCCGCACTCTCACTCTGTCCACATTCACTCTCTGTCCGCACTCACTCTCTGTCCGCACTCACACTCCGTCCACACTCACACTCCGTCCACATTAACTCTTCATCCAAACTCACATTCCGTCCACATTCACTCTCTGTCCATACTCACTCTCTGTCCGCACTCACACTCCGTCCAAACTCACATTCCGTCCACACTCACACTCCGTCCACACTCACTCTTCGTCCAAACTCACTCTTCATCCAAACTCACATTCCGTCCACATTCACACTCCGTCCACACTCACTCTCTGTCCACACTCACACTCCGTCCACACTCACTCTTCGTCCAAACTCACATTCCGTCCTCATTCACACTCCGTCCACACTCACACTCTGTCCACACTCACTCTCTGTCCACACACTCTCTGTCCGCACTCACACTCCGTCCACATTCACACTCTGTCCACACTCACTCTCTGTCCACACTCACTCTCTGTCCGCACTCACACTCCGTCCACATTCACACTCTGTCCACACTCACTCTCTGTCCACACTCACTCTCTGTCCGCACTCACACTCCGTCCACATTCACACTCTGTCCACACTCACTCTCCGTCCACATTCACTCTTCATCCAAACTCACATTCCGTCCACATTCACACTCTGTCCACACTCACTCTCTCTCCGCACTCTCACTCTGTCCACATTCACTCTCTGTCCGCACTCACTCTCTGTCCGCACTCACACTCCGTCCACACTCACACTCCGTCCACATTCACTCTTCATCCAAACTCACATTCCGTCCACATTCACACTCTGTCCACACTCACTCTCTGTCCGCACTCACACTCCGTCCAAACTCACATTCTGTCCACATTCACACTCTGTCCACACTCACTCTCTGTCCACACTCACTCTCTGTCCGCACTCACACTCCGTCCACACTCACACTCTGTCCACACTCACTCTCTGTCCACACTCACTCTCTGTCTGCACTCACACTCCGGCCACATTCACACTCTGTCCACACTCACTCTCTGTCCATACTCACTGCCTGTCCGCACTCACACTCCGTCCAAACTCACATTCTGTCCACATTCACACTCTGTCCACACTCACTCTCTGTCCACACTCACTCTCTGTCCGCACTCACACTCTGTCCACACTCACTCTCTGTCCACACTCACTCTCTGTCCGCACTCACACTCCGTCCACACTCACACTCCGTCCACATTCACTCTTCATCCAAACTCACATTCCGTCCACATTCACACTCTGTCCACACTCACTCTCTGTCCGCACTCACACTCCGTCCACACTCACACTCCGTCCACATTCACTCTTCATCCAAACTCACACTCCGTCCACACTCACTCTTCGTCCAAACTCACATTCCGTCCACACTCACTCTTCATCCAAACTCACATTCCGTCCAAACTCACATTCCGTCCACATTCACTCTCTGTCCACACTCACACTCCGTCCACACTCACTCTTCATCCAAACTCACATTCCGTCCTCACTCACACTCCGTCCACACTCACACTCTGTCCACACTCACTCTCTGTCCACACTCACTCTCTGTCCGCACTCACACTCCGTCCACATTGAGACTTTGTCCACACTCACTCTCTGTCCACACTCACTCGCTGTCCGCACTCACACTCCATCCACATTCACACTCTGTCCACACTCACTCTCCGTCCACATTCACTCTTCATCCAAACTCACATTCCGTCCACATTCACACTCTGTCCACACTCACTCTCTGTCCGCACTCACACTCCGTCCACACTCACACTCCGTCCACACTCACTCTTCGTCCAAACTCACATTCCGTCCGCATTCACACTCTGTCCACACTCACACTCCGTCCACACTCACACTCCGTCCACACTCACTCTTCGTCCAAACTCACTCTTCATCCAAACTCACATTCCGTCCACATTCACTCTCTGTCCGCACTCACACTCCGTCCACACTCACACTCCGTCCACACTCACTCTTCGTCCAAACTCACTCTTCATCCAAACTCACACTCTGTCCACATTCACACTCCGTCCACATTCACACTCCGTCCACACTCACTCTCTGTCCACACTCACTCTCTGTCCGCACTCACACTCCGTCCACATTCACACTCTGTCCACACTCACTCTCTGTCCACACTCACTCTCTGTCCACACTCACTCTCTGTCCGCACTCACTCTCTGTCCGCACGCACTCTCTGTCCGCACTCACACTCTGTCCACATTCACACTCTGTCCGCACTCACACTCCGTCCACATTCACACTCTGTCCACACTCACTCTCTGTCCGCACTCACTCTCTGTCCGCACTCACACTCCATCCACACTCACACTACGTCCACACTCACACTCCGTCCACATTCACTCTTCATCCAAACTCACATTCCGTCCACATTCACACTCTGTCCACACTCACTCTCTGTCCGCACTCACACTCTGTCCACACTCACACTCCGTCCACACTCACTCTTCGTCCAAACTCACATTCCGTCCACATTCACACTCTGTCCACACTCACACTCCGTCCACACTCACACTCCGTCCACACTCACTCTTCGTCCAAACTCACTCTTCATCCAAACTCACATTCCGTCCACATTCACTCTCTGTCCGCACTCACTCTCTGTCCGCACTCACACTCCGTCCACATTCACTCTCTGTCCACACTCACTCTCTGTCCGCACTCACACTCTGTCCACACTCACTCTCTGTCCACACTCACTCTCTGTCCGCACTCACACTCCGTCCACATTCACTCTCTGTCCACACTCACTCTCTGTCCGCACTCACACTCTGTCCACACTCACTCTCTGTCCACACTCACTCTCTGTCCGCACTCACACTCCGTCCACACTCACTCTTCGTCCAAACTCACTCTTCATCCACCTCACACTCCGTCCACATTCACACTCTGTCCACACTCACTCTCTGTCCACACTCCCTCTCTGTCCGCACTCACACTCCGTCCACATTCACACTCTGTCCACACTCACTCTCTGTCCACACTCACTCTCTCTCTCCGCACTCACACTCGGTCCACACTCACTCTCTGTCCACACTCACTCTCTGTCCGCACTCACACTCCGTCCACACTCACACTCCGTCCACACTCACTCTTCATCCAAAATCACATTCCGTCCACATTCACACTCTGTCCACATTCACACTCCGTCCACACTCACTCTCTGTCCACACTCACACTCCGTCCACACTCACTCTTCGTCCAAACTCACATTCCGTCCACACTCACACTCCGTCCACACTCACTCTTCGTCCAAACTCACTCTTCATCCAAACTCACATTCCGTCCACATTCACACTCCGTCCACACTCACTCTCTGTCCACACTCACACTCCGTCCAAACTCACATTCCGTCCTCATTCACACTCCGTCCACACTCACACTCTGTCCACACTCACTCTCTGTCCACACACTCTATGTCCGCACTCACACTCCGTCCACATTCACACTCTGTCCACACTCACTCTCTGTCCACACTCACTCTCTGTCCGCACTCACACTCCGTCCACATTCACACTCTGTCCACACTCACTCTCTGTCCACACTCACTCTCTGTCCGCACTCACACTCCGTCCACATTCACACTCTGTCCACACTCACTCTCCGTCCACATTCACTCTTCATCCAAACTCACATTCCGTCCACATTCACACTCTGTCCACACTCACTCTCTGTCCGCACTCTCACTCTGTCCACATTCACTCTCTGTCCGCACTCACTCTCTGTCCGCACTCACACTCCGTCCACATTCACACTCTGTCCACACTCACTCTCTGTCCACACTCACTCTCTGTCCGCACTCACACTCCGTCCACATTCACACTCTGTCCACACTCACTCTCCGTCCACATTCACTCTTCATCCAAACTCACATTCCGTCCACATTCACACTCTGTCCACACTCACTCTCTGTCCGCACTCTCACTCTGTCCACATTCACTCTCTGTCCGCACTCACTCTCTGTCCGCACTCACACTCCGTCCACACTCACACTCCGTCCACATTAACTCTTCATCCAAACTCACATTCCGTCCACATTCACTCTCTGTCCATACTCACTCTCTGTCCGCACTCACACTCCGTCCAAACTCACATTCCGTCCACACTCACACTCCGTCCACACTCACTCTTCGTCCAAACTCACTCTTCATCCAAACTCACATTCCGTCCACATTCACACTCCGTCCACACTCACTCTCTGTCCACACTCACACTCCGTCCACACTCACTCTTCGTCCAAACTCACATTCCGTCCTCATTCACACTCCGTCCACACTCACACTCTGTCCACACTCACTCTCTGTCCACACACTCTCTGTCCGCACTCACACTCCGTCCACATTCACACTCTGTCCACACTCACTCTCTGTCCACACTCACTCTCTGTCCGCACACACACTCCGTCCACATTCACACTCTGTCCACACTCACTCTCTGTCCACACTCACTCTCTGTCCGCACTCACACTCCGTCCACATTCACACTCTGTCCACACTCACTCTCCATCCACATTCACTCTTCATCCAAACTCACATTCCGTCCACATTCACACTCTGTCCACACTCACTCTCTCTCCGCACTCTCACTCTGTCCACATTCACTCTCTGTCCGCACTCACTCTCTGTCCGCACTCACACTCCGTCCACACTCACACTCCGTCCACATTCACTCTTCATCCAAACTCACATTCCGTCCACATTCACTCTCTGTCCATACTCACTCTCTGTCCGCACTCACACTCCGTCCAAACTCACATTCTGTCCACATTCACACTCTGTCCACACTCACTCTCTGTCCACACTCACTCTCTGTCCGCACTCACACTCCGTCCACACTCACACTCTGTCCACACTCACTCTCTGTCCACACTCACTCTCTGTCTGCACTCACACTCCGGCCACATTCACACTCTGTCCACACTCACTCTCTGTCCATACTCACTCTCTGTCCGCACTCACACTCCGTCCAAACTCACATTCTGTCCACATTCACACTCTGTCCACACTCACTCTCTGTCCACACTCACTCTCTGTCCGCACTCACACTCCGTCCACACTCACACTCTGTCCACACTCACTCTCTGTCCACACCCTCTCTCTGTCCGCACTTACTCTCTGTCCACCCTCTCTCTGTCCACACTCACTCTCTGTCCGCACTCACACTCTGTCCACACTCACTCTCTGTCCACCCTCTCTCTGTCCACACTCACTCTTCATCCAACCTCACACTCCGTCCACATTCACACTCTGTCCACAATCACTCTCTGTCCACACTCACTCTCTGTCTGCACTCACACTCTGTCCACACTCACTCTCTGTCCACACTCACTCTCTGTCCGCACTCACACTCCGTCCACACTCACACTCCGTCCACATTCACTCTTCATCCAAACTCACACTCCGTCCACTCTCACTCTTCGTCCAAACTCACATTCCGTCCACACTCACTCTTCATCCAAACTCACATTCCGTCCACACTCACTCTTCATCCAAACTCACATTCCGTCCACATTCACACTCCGTCCACACTCACTCTCTGTCCACATTCACACTCTGTCCACACTCACTCTCTGTCCACACTCACTCTCTGTCCGCACTCACACTCTGTCCACACTCACTCTCTGTCCACACTCACTCTCTGTCCGCACTCACACTCCGTCCACACTCACACTCCGTCCACATTCACTCTTCATCCAAACTCACACTCCGTCCACTCTCACTCTTCGTCCAAACTCACATTCCGTCCACACTCACTCTTCATCCAAACTCACATTCCGTCCACACTCACTCTTCATCCAAACTCACATTCCGTCCACATTCACACTCCGTCCACACTCACTCTCTGTCCACACTCACACTCCGTCCACACTCACTCTTCATCCAAACTCACATTCCGTCCTCATTCACACTCCGTCCACACTCACACTCTGTCCACACTCACTCTCTGTCCACACTCACTCTCTGTCCGCACTCACACTCCGTCCACATTCACACTCTGTCCACACTCACTCTCTGTCCACACTCACTCTCTGTCTGCACTCACACTCCGTCCACATTCACACTCTGTCCACACTCACTCTCTGTCCACACTCACTCTCTGTCCGCACTCACACTCCGTCCACATTCACACTCTGTCCACACTCACTCTCCGTCCACATTCACTCTTCATCCAAACTCACATTCCGTCCACATTCACACTCTGTCCACACTCACTCTCTGTCCGCACTCTCACTCTGTCCACATTCACTCTCTGTCCGCACTCACTCTCTGTCCGCACTCACACTCCGTCCACACTCACACTCCGTCCACATTCACTCTTCATCCAAACTCACATTCCGTCCACATTCACTCTCTGTCCACACTCACTCTCTGTCCGCACTCACACTCCGTCCACACTCACACTCCGTCCACATTCACTCTTCGTCCAAACTCACATTCTGTCCACATTCACACTCTGTCCACACTCACTCTCTGTCCACACTCACTCTCTGTCCACACTCACACTCCGTCCACATTCACTCTTCGTCCAAACTCACACTCCGTCCACATTCACCCTCTGTCCACACTCACTCTCTGTCCACACTCACTCTCTGTCCGCACTCACACTCCGTCCACATTCACACTCTGTCCACACTCACTCTCTGTCCACACTCACTCTCTGTCCGCACTCACACTCCGTCCACATTCACTCTCTGTCCACACTCACTCTCTGTCCGCACTCACACTCTGTCCGCACTCACACTCCGTCCACACTCACTCTCTGTCCACACTCACTCTCTGTCCACACTCACTCTCTGTCCACCCTCTCTCTGTCCACACTCACTCTTCGTCCAAACTCACATTCCGTCCTCATTCACACTCCGTCCACATTCACACTCTGTCCACACTCACTCTCTGTCCACACTCACTCTCTGTCCGCACTCACACTCCGTCCACATTCACACTCTATCCACACTCACTCTCTGTCCACACTCACTCTCTGTCCGCACTCACACTCCGTCCACATTCACTCTCTGTCCACACTCACTCTCTGTCCGCACTCTCACTCTGTCCACACTCACTCTCTGTCCACACTCTCTCTCTGTCCGCACTCACACTCCGTCCACACTCACTCTTCGTCCAAACTCACTCTTCATCCACCTCACATTCCGTCCACATTCACACTCCGTCCACACTCACTCTTCATCCAAACTCACATTCCGTCCTCATCACACTCCGTCCACATTCACACTCTGTCCACACTCACTCTCTGTCCACACTCACTCTCTGTCCGCACTCACACTCCGTCCACATTCACACTCTGTCCACACTCACTCTCTGTCCACACTCCCTCTCTGTCCGCACTCACACTCCGTCCACATTCACACTCTGTCCACACTCACTCTCTGTCCACACTCACTCTCTCTCTCCGCACTCACACTCGGTCCACACTCACTCTCTGTCCACACTCACTCTCTGTCCGCACTCACACTCCGTCCACACTCACACTCCGTCCACACTCACTCTTCATCCAAAATCACATTCCGTCCACATTCACACTCTGTCCACATTCACACTCCGTCCACACTCACTCTCTGTCCACACTCACACTCCGTCCACACTCACTCTTCGTCCAAACTCACATTCCGTCCACACTCACACTCCGTCCACACTCACTCTTCGTCCAAACTCACTCTTCATCCAAACTCACATTCCGTCCACATTCACACTCCGTCCACACTCACTCTCTGTCCACACTCACACTCCGTCCAAACTCACATTCCGTCCTCATTCACACTCCGTCCACACTCACACTCTGTCCACACTCACTCTCTGTCCACACACTCTCTGTCCGCACTCACACTCCATCCACATTCACACTCTGTCCACACTCACTCTCTGTCCACACTCACTCTCTGTCCGCACTCACACTCCGTCCACATTCACACTCTGTCCACACTCACTCTCTGTCCACACTCACTCTCTGTCCGCACTCACACTCCGTCCACATTCACACTCTGTCCACACTCACTCTCCGTCCACATTCACTCTTCATCCAAACTCACATTCCGTCCACATTCACACTCTGTCCACACTCACTCTCTGTCCGCACTCTCACTCTGTCCACATTCACTCTCTGTCCGCACTCACTCTCTTTCCGCACTCACACTCCGTCCACACTCACACTCCGTCCACATTCACTCTTCATCCAAACTCACATTCCGTCCACATTCACTCTCTGTCCATACTCACTCTCTGTCCGCACTCACACTCCGTCCAAACTCACATTCTGTCCACATTCACACTCTGTCCACACTCACTCTCTGTCCACACTCACTCTCTGTCCGCACTCACACTCCGTCCACACTCACACTCTGTCCACACTCACTCTCTGTCCACACTCACTCTCTGTCTGCACTCACACTCCGTCCACATTCACACTCTGTCCACACTCACTCTCTGTCCATACTCACTCTCTGTCCGCACTCACACTCCGTCCAAACTCACATTCTGTCCACATTCACACTCTGTCCACACTCACTCTCTGTCCACACTCACTCTCTGTCCGCACTCACACTCCGTCCACACTCACACTCTGTCCACACTCACTCCCTGTCCACACCCTCTCTCTGTCCGCACTTACTCTCTGTCCACCCTCTCTCTGTCCACATTCACTCTCTGTCCGCACTCACACTCTGTCCACACTCACTCTCTGTCCACCCTCTCTCTGTCCACACTCACTCTTCATCCAACCTCACACTCCGTCCACATTCACACTCTGTCCACACTCACTCTCTGTCCACACTCACTCTCTGTCCGCACTCACACTCTGTCCACACTCACTCTCTGTCCACACTCACTCTCTGTCCGCACTCACACTCCGTCCACACTCACACTCCGTCCACATTCACTCTTCATCCAAACTCACACTCCGTCCACTCTCACTCTTCGTCCAAACTCACATTCCGTCCACACTCACTCTTCATCCAAACTCACATTCCGTCCACACTCACTCTTCATCCAAACTCACATTCCGTCCACATTCACACTCCGTCCACACTCACTCTCTGTCCACATTCACACTCTGTCCACACTCACTCTCTGTCCGCACTCACACTCTGTCCACACTCACTCTCTGTCCACACTCACTCTCTGTCCGCACTCACACTCCGTCCACACTCACACTCCGTCCACATTCACTCTTCATCCAAACTCACACTCCGTCCACTCTCACTCTTCGTCCAAACTCACATTCCGTCCACACTCACTCTTCATCCAAACTCACATTCCGTCCACACTCACTCTTCATCCAAACTCACATTCCGTCCACATTCACACTCCGTCCTCACTCACTCTCTGTCCACACTCACACTCCGTCCACCCTCACTCTTCATCCAAACTCACATTCCGTCCTCATTCACACTCCGTCCACACTCACACTCTGTCCACACTCACTCTCTGTCCACACTCACTCTCTGTCCGCACTCACACTCCGTCCACATTCACACTCTGTCCACACTCACTCTCTGTCCACACTCACTCTCTGTCTGCACTCACACTCCGTCCACATTCACACTCTGTCCACACTCACTCTCTGTCCACACTCACTCTCTGTCCGCACTCACACTCCGTCCACATTCACACTCTGTCCACACTCACTCTCCGTCCACATTCACTCTTCAACCAAACTCACATTCCGTCCACATTCACACTCTGTCCACACTCACTCTCTGTCCGCACTCTCACTCTGTCCACATTCACTCTCTGTCCGCACTCACTCTCTGTCCGCACTCACACTCCGTCCACACTCACACTCCGTCCACATTCACTCTTCATCCAAACTCACATTCCGTCCACATTCACTCTCTGTCCACACTCACTCTCTGTCCGCACTCACACTCAGTCCACACTCACACTCCGTCCACATTCACTCTTCGTCCAAACTCACATTCTGTCCACATTCACACTCTGTCCACACTCACTCTCTGTCCACACTCACTCTCTGTCCACACTCACACTCCGTCCACATTCACTCTTCGTCCAAACTCACACTCCGTCCACATTCACCCTCTGTCCACACTCACTCTCTGTCCACACTCACTCTCTGTCCGCACTCACACTCCGTCCAAATTCACACTCTGTCCACACTCACTCTCTGTCCACACTCACTCTCTGTCCGCACTCACACTCCGTCCACATTCACTCTCTGTCCACACTCACTCTCTGTCCGCACTCACACTCTGTCCGCACTCACTCTCTGTCCACACTCACTCTCTGTCCACCCTCTCTCTGTCCACACTCACTCTTCATCCAAACTCACATTCCGTCCTCATTCACACTCCGTCCACATTCACACTCTGTCCACACTCACACTCCGTCCACACTCACACTCCGTCCACACTCACTCTTCGTCCAAACTCACTCTTCATCCAAACTCACATTCCGTCCACATTCACTCTCTGTCCGCACTCACTCTCTGTCCGCACTCACACTCCGTCCACATTCACTCTCTGTCCACACTCACTCTCTGTCCGCACTCACACTCTGTCCACACTCACTCTCTGTCCACACTCACTCTCTGTCCGCACTCACACTCCGTCCACATTCACTCTCTGTCCACACTCACTCTCTGTCCGCACTCACACTCTGTCCACACTCACTCTCTGTCCACACTCACTCTCTGTCCGCACTCACACTCCGTCCACACTCACTCTTCGTCCAAACTCACTCTTCATCCACCTCACACTCCGTCCACATTCACACTCTGTCCACACTCACTCTCTGTCCACACTCCCTCTCTGTCCGCACTCACACTCCGTCCACATTCACACTCTGTCCACACTCACTCTCTGTCCACACTCACTCTCTCTCTCCGCACTCACACTCGGTCCACACTCACTCTCTGTCCACACTCACTCTCTGTCCGCACTCACACTCCGTCCACACTCACACTCCGTCCACACTCACTCTTCATCCAAAATCACATTCCGTCCACATTCACACTCTGTCCACATTCACACTCCGTCCACACTCACTCTCTGTCCACACTCACACTCCGTCCACACTCACTCTTCGTCCAAACTCACATTCCGTCCACACTCACACTCCGTCCACACTCACTCTTCGTCCAAACTCACTCTTCATCCAAACTCACATTCCGTCCACATTCACACTCCGTCCACACTCACTCTCTGTCCACACTCACACTCCGTCCAAACTCACATTCCGTCCTCATTCACACTCCGTCCACACTCACACTCTGTCCACACTCACTCTCTGTCCACACACTCTATGTCCGCACTCACACTCCGTCCACATTCACACTCTGTCCACACTCACTCTCTGTCCACACTCACTCTCTGTCCGCACTCACACTCCGTCCACATTCACACTCTGTCCACACTCACTCTCTGTCCACACTCACTCTCTGTCCGCACTCACACTCCGTCCACATTCACACTCTGTCCACACTCACTCTCCGTCCACATTCACTCTTCATCCAAACTCACATTCCGTCCACATTCACACTCTGTCCACACTCACTCTCTGTCCGCACTCTCACTCTGTCCACATTCACTCTCTGTCCGCACTCACTCTCTGTCCGCACTCACACTCCGTCCACATTCACACTCTGTCCACACTCACTCTCTGTCCACACTCACTCTCTGTCCGCACTCACACTCCGTCCACATTCACACTCTGTCCACACTCACTCTCCGTCCACATTCACTCTTCATCCAAACTCACATTCCGTCCACATTCACACTCTGTCCACACTCACTCTCTGTCCGCACTCTCACTCTGTCCACATTCACTCTCTGTCCGCACTCACTCTCTGTCCGCACTCACACTCCGTCCACACTCACACTCCGTCCACATTAACTCTTCATCCAAACTCACATTCCGTCCACATTCACTCTCTGTCCATACTCACTCTCTGTCCGCACTCACACTCCGTCCAAACTCACATTCCGTCCACACTCACACTCCGTCCACACTCACTCTTCGTCCAAACTCACTCTTCATCCAAACTCACATTCCGTCCACATTCACACTCCGTCCACACTCACTCTCTGTCCACACTCACACTCCGTCCACACTCACTCTTCGTCCAAACTCACATTCCGTCCTCATTCACACTCCGTCCACACTCACACTCTGTCCACACTCACTCTCTGTCCACACACTCTCTGTCCGCACTCACACTCCGTCCACATTCACACTCTGTCCACACTCACTCTCTGTCCACACTCACTCTCTGTCCGCACTCACACTCCGTCCACATTCACACTCTGTCCACACTCACTCTCTGTCCACACTCACTCTCTGTCCGCACTCACACTCCGTCCACATTCACACTCTGTCCACACTCACTCTCCATCCACATTCACTCTTCATCCAAACTCACATTCCGTCCACATTCACACTCTGTCCACACTCACTCTCTCTCCGCACTCTCACTCTGTCCACATTCACTCTCTGTCCGCACTCACTCTCTGTCCGCACTCACACTCCGTCCACACTCACACTCCGTCCACATTCACTCTTCATCCAAACTCACATTCCGTCCACATTCACTCTCTGTCCATACTCACTCTCTGTCCGCACTCACACTCCGTCCAAACTCACATTCTGTCCACATTCACACTCTGTCCACACTCACTCTCTGTCCACACTCACTCTCTGTCCGCACTCACACTCCGTCCACACTCACACTCTGTCCACACTCACTCTCTGTCCACACTCACTCTCTGTCTGCACTCACACTCCGGCCACATTCACACTCTGTCCACACTCACTCTCTGTCCATACTCACTCTCTGTCCGCACTCACACTCCGTCCAAACTCACATTCTGTCCACATTCACACTCTGTCCACACTCACTCTCTGTCCACACTCACTCTCTGTCCGCACTCACACTCCGTCCACACTCACACTCTGTCCACACTCACTCTCTGTCCACACCCTCTCTCTGTCCGCACTTACTCTCTGTCCACCCTCTCTCTGTCCACACTCACTCTCTGTCCGCACTCACACTCTGTCCACACTCACTCTCTGTCCACCCTCTCTCTGTCCACACTCACTCTTCATCCAACCTCACACTCCGTCCACATTCACACTCTGTCCACAATCACTCTCTGTCCACACTCACTCTCTGTCTGCACTCACACTCTGTCCACACTCACTCTCTGTCCACACTCACTCTCTGTCCGCACTCACACTCCGTCCACACTCACACTCCGTCCACATTCACTCTTCATCCAAACTCACACTCCGTCCACTCTCACTCTTCGTCCAAACTCACATTCCGTCCACACTCACTCTTCATCCAAACTCACATTCCGTCCACACTCACTCTTCATCCAAACTCACATTCCGTCCACATTCACACTCCGTCCACACTCACTCTCTGTCCACATTCACACTCTGTCCACACTCACTCTCTGTCCACACTCACTCTCTGTCCGCACTCACACTCTGTCCACACTCACTCTCTGTCCACACTCACTCTCTGTCCGCACTCACACTCCGTCCACACTCACACTCCGTCCACATTCACTCTTCATCCAAACTCACACTCCGTCCACTCTCACTCTTCGTCCAAACTCACATTCCGTCCACACTCACTCTTCATCCAAACTCACATTCCGTCCACACTCACTCTTCATCCAAACTCACATTCCGTCCACATTCACACTCCGTCCACACTCACTCTCTGTCCACACTCACACTCCGTCCACACTCACTCTTCATCCAAACTCACATTCCGTCCTCATTCACACTCCGTCCACACTCACACTCTGTCCACACTCACTCTCTGTCCACACTCACTCTCTGTCCGCACTCACACTCCGTCCACATTCACACTCTGTCCACACTCACTCTCTGTCCACACTCACTCTCTGTCTGCACTCACACTCCGTCCACATTCACACTCTGTCCACACTCACTCTCTGTCCACACTCACTCTCTGTCCGCACTCACACTCCGTCCACATTCACACTCTGTCCACACTCACTCTCCGTCCACATTCACTCTTCATCCAAACTCACATTCCGTCCACATTCACACTCTGTCCACACTCACTCTCTGTCCGCACTCTCACTCTGTCCACATTCACTCTCTGTCCGCACTCACTCTCTGTCCGCACTCACACTCCGTCCACACTCACACTCCGTCCACATTCACTCTTCATCCAAACTCACATTCCGTCCACATTCACTCTCTGTCCACACTCACTCTCTGTCCGCACTCACACTCCGTCCACACTCACACTCCGTCCACATTCACTCTTCGTCCAAACTCACATTCTGTCCACATTCACACTCTGTCCACACTCACTCTCTGTCCACACTCACTCTCTGTCCACACTCACACTCCGTCCACATTCACTCTTCGTCCAAACTCACACTCCGTCCACATTCACCCTCTGTCCACACTCACTCTCTGTCCACACTCACTCTCTGTCCGCACTCACACTCCGTCCACATTCACACTCTGTCCACACTCACTCTCTGTCCACACTCACTCTCTGTCCGCACTCACACTCCGTCCACATTCACTCTCTGTCCACACTCACTCTCTGTCCGCACTCACACTCTGTCCGCACTCACACTCCGTCCACACTCACTCTCTGTCCACACTCACTCTCTGTCCACACTCACTCTCTGTCCACCCTCTCTCTGTCCACACTCACTCTTCGTCCAAACTCACATTCCGTCCTCATTCACACTCCGTCCACATTCACACTCTGTCCACACTCACTCTCTGTCCACACTCACTCTCTGTCCGCACTCACACTCCGTCCACATTCACACTCTATCCACACTCACTCTCTGTCCACACTCACTCTCTGTCCGCACTCACACTCCGTCCACATTCACTCTCTGTCCACACTCACTCTCTGTCCGCACTCTCACTCTGTCCACACTCACTCTCTGTCCACACTCTCTCTCTGTCCGCACTCACACTCCGTCCACACTCACTCTTCGTCCAAACTCACTCTTCATCCACCTCACATTCCGTCCACATTCACACTCCGTCCACACTCACTCTTCATCCAAACTCACATTCCGTCCTCATCACACTCCGTCCACATTCACACTCTGTCCACACTCACTCTCTGTCCACACTCACTCTCTGTCCGCACTCACACTCCGTCCACATTCACACTCTGTCCACACTCACTCTCTGTCCACACTCCCTCTCTGTCCGCACTCACACTCCGTCCACATTCACACTCTGTCCACACTCACTCTCTGTCCACACTCACTCTCTCTCTCCGCACTCACACTCGGTCCACACTCACTCTCTGTCCACACTCACTCTCTGTCCGCACTCACACTCCGTCCACACTCACACTCCGTCCACACTCACTCTTCATCCAAAATCACATTCCGTCCACATTCACACTCTGTCCACATTCACACTCCGTCCACACTCACTCTCTGTCCACACTCACACTCCGTCCACACTCACTCTTCGTCCAAACTCACATTCCGTCCACACTCACACTCCGTCCACACTCACTCTTCGTCCAAACTCACTCTTCATCCAAACTCACATTCCGTCCACATTCACACTCCGTCCACACTCACTCTCTGTCCACACTCACACTCCGTCCAAACTCACATTCCGTCCTCATTCACACTCCGTCCACACTCACACTCTGTCCACACTCACTCTCTGTCCACACACTCTCTGTCCGCACTCACACTCCATCCACATTCACACTCTGTCCACACTCACTCTCTGTCCACACTCACTCTCTGTCCGCACTCACACTCCGTCCACATTCACACTCTGTCCACACTCACTCTCTGTCCACACTCACTCTCTGTCCGCACTCACACTCCGTCCACATTCACACTCTGTCCACACTCACTCTCCGTCCACATTCACTCTTCATCCAAACTCACATTCCGTCCACATTCACACTCTGTCCACACTCACTCTCTGTCCGCACTCTCACTCTGTCCACATTCACTCTCTGTCCGCACTCACTCTCTGTCCGCACTCACACTCCGTCCACACTCACACTCCGTCCACATTCACTCTTCATCCAAACTCACATTCCGTCCACATTCACTCTCTGTCCATACTCACTCTCTGTCCGCACTCACACTCCGTCCAAACTCACATTCTGTCCACATTCACACTCTGTCCACACTCACTCTCTGTCCACACTCACTCTCTGTCCGCACTCACACTCCGTCCACACTCACACTCTGTCCACACTCACTCTCTGTCCACACTCACTCTCTGTCTGCACTCACACTCCGTCCACATTCACACTCTGTCCACACTCACTCTCTGTCCATACTCACTCTCTGTCCGCACTCACACTCCGTCCAAACTCACATTCTGTCCACATTCACACTCTGTCCACACTCACTCTCTGTCCACACTCACTCTCTGTCCGCACTCACACTCCGTCCACACTCACACTCTGTCCACACTCACTCCCTGTCCACACCCTCTCTCTGTCCGCACTTACTCTCTGTCCACCCTCTCTCTGTCCACATTCACTCTCTGTCCGCACTCACACTCTGTCCACACTCACTCTCTGTCCACCCTCTCTCTGTCCACACTCACTCTTCATCCAACCTCACACTCCGTCCACATTCACACTCTGTCCACACTCACTCTCTGTCCACACTCACTCTCTGTCCGCACTCACACTCTGTCCACACTCACTCTCTGTCCACACTCACTCTCTGTCCGCACTCACACTCCGTCCACACTCACACTCCGTCCACATTCACTCTTCATCCAAACTCACACTCCGTCCACTCTCACTCTTCGTCCAAACTCACATTCCGTCCACACTCACTCTTCATCCAAACTCACATTCCGTCCACACTCACTCTTCATCCAAACTCACATTCCGTCCACATTCACACTCCGTCCACACTCACTCTCTGTCCACATTCACACTCTGTCCACACTCACTCTCTGTCCGCACTCACACTCTGTCCACACTCACTCTCTGTCCACACTCACTCTCTGTCCGCACTCACACTCCGTCCACACTCACACTCCGTCCACATTCACTCTTCATCCAAACTCACACTCCGTCCACTCTCACTCTTCGTCCAAACTCACATTCCGTCCACACTCACTCTTGATCCAAACTCACATTCCGTCCACACTCACTCTTCATCCAAACTCACATTCCGTCCACATTCACACTCCGTCCTCACTCACTCTCTGTCCACACTCACACTCCGTCCACCCTCACTCTTCATCCAAACTCACATTCCGTCCTCATTCACACTCCGTCCACACTCACACTCTGTCCACACTCACTCTCTGTCCACACTCACTCTCTGTCCGCACTCACACTCCGTCCACATTCACACTCTGTCCACACTCACTCTCTGTCCACACTCACTCTCTGTCTGCACTCACACTCCGTCCACATTCACACTCTGTCCACACTCACTCTCTGTCCACACTCACTCTCTGTCCGCACTCACACTCCGTCCACATTCACACTCTGTCCACACTCACTCTCCGTCCACATTCACTCTTCAACCAAACTCACATTCCGTCCACATTCACACTCTGTCCACACTCACTCTCTGTCCGCACTCTCACTCTGTCCACATTCACTCTCTGTCCGCACTCACTCTCTGTCCGCACTCACACTCCGTCCACACTCACACTCCGTCCACATTCACTCTTCATCCAAACTCACATTCCGTCCACATTCACTCTCTGTCCACACTCACTCTCTGTCCGCACTCACACTCAGTCCACACTCACACTCCGTCCACATTCACTCTTCGTCCAAACTCACATTCTGTCCACATTCACACTCTGTCCACACTCACTCTCTGTCCACACTCACTCTCTGTCCACACTCACACTCCGTCCACATTCACTCTTCGTCCAAACTCACACTCCGTCCACATTCACCCTCTGTCCACACTCACTCTCTGTCCACACTCACTCTCTGTCCGCACTCACACTCCGTCCAAATTCACACTCTGTCCACACTCACTCTCTGTCCACACTCACTCTCTGTCCGCACTCACACTCCGTCCACATTCACTCTCTGTCCACACTCACTCTCTGTCCGCACTCACACTCTGTCCGCACTCACACTCCGTCCACACTCACTCTCTGTCCACACTCACTCTCTGTCCACACTCACTCTCTGTCCACCCTCTCTCTGTCCACACTCACTCTTCATCCAAACTCACATTCCGTCCTCATTCACACTCCGTCCACATTCACACTCTGTCCACACTCACTCTCTGTCCACACTCACTCTCTGTCCGCACTCACACTCCTCCACATGCACACTCTGTCCACACTCACTCTCTGTCCACACTCACTCTCTGTCCGCACTCACACTCCGTCCACATTCACTCTCTGTCCACACTCACTCTCTGTCCGCACTCACACTCTGTCCACACTCACTCTCTGTCCACACTCACTCTCTGTCCGCACTCACACTCCGTCCACACTCACTCTTTGTCCAAACTCACTCTTCATCCACCTCACATTCCGTCCACATTCACACTCCGTCCACACTCACTCTTCATCCAAACTCACATTCCGTCCTCATTTACACTCCGTCCACATTCACACTCTGTCCACACGCACTCTCTGTCCACACTCACTCTCTGTCCGCACTCACACTCCGTCCACATTCACACTCTGTCCACACCCACTCTCTCTCTCCGCACTCACACTCGGTCCACACTCACTCTCTGTCCACACTCACTCTCTGTCCGCACACACACTCCGTCCACACTCACACTCCGTCCACACTCACTCTTCATCCAAAATCACATTCCGTCCACATTCACACTCTGTCCACATTCACACTCCGTCCACACTCACTCTCTGTCCACACTCACACTCCGTCCACACTCACTCTTCGTCCAAACTCACATTCCGTCCACACTCACACTCCATCCACACTCACTCTTCGTCCAAACTCACTCTTCATCCAAACTCACATTCCGTCCACATTCACACTCCGTCCACACTCACTCTCTGTCCACACTCACACTCCGTCCACACTCACTCTTCGTCCAAACTCACATTCCGTCCTCATTCACACTCCGTCCACACTCACTCTCTGTCCACACACTCTCTGTCCGCACTCACACTCCGTCCACATTCACACTCTGTCCACACTCACTCTCTGTCCACACTCACTCTCTGTCCGCACTCACACTCCGTCCACATTCACACTCTGTCCACACTCACTCTCTGTCCACACTCACTCTCTGTCCGCACTCACACTCCGTCCACATTCACACTCTGTCCACACTCACTCTCCGTCCACATTCACTCTTCATCCAAACTCACATTCCGTCCACATTCACACTCTGTCCACACTCACTCTCTGTCCGCACTCTCACTCTGTCCACATTCACTCTCTGTCCGCACTCACTCTCTGTCCGCACTCACACTCCGTCCACACTCACACTCCGTCCACATTCACTCTTCATCCAAACTCACATTCCGTCCACACTCACTCTCTGTCCGCACTCACACTCTGTCCACACTCACTCTCTGTCCACACTCACTCTCTGTCCGCACTCACACTCCGTCCACACTCACACTCCGTCCACATTCACTCTTCATCCAAACTCACACTCCGTCCACTCTCACTCTTCGTCCAAACTCACATTCCGTCCACACTCACTCTTGATCCAAACTCACATTCCGTCCACACTCACTCTTCATCCAAACTCACATTCCGTCCACATTCACACTCCGTCCTCACTCACTCTCTGTCCACACTCACACTCCGTCCACCCTCACTCTTCATCCAAACTCACATTCCGTCCTCATTCACACTCCGTCCACACTCACACTCTGTCCACACTCACTCTCTGTCCACACTCACTCTCTGTCCGCACTCACACTCCGTCCACATTCACACTCTGTCCACACTCACTCTCTGTCCACACTCACTCTCTGTCTGCACTCACACTCCGTCCACATTCACACTCTGTCCACACTCACTCTCTGTCCACACTCACTCTCTGTCCGCACTCACACTCCGTCCACATTCACACTCTGTCCACACTCACTCTCCGTCCACATTCACTCTTCAACCAAACTCACATTCCGTCCACATTCACACTCTGTCCACACTCACTCTCTGTCCGCACTCTCACTCTGTCCACATTCACTCTCTGTCCGCACTCACTCTCTGTCCGCACTCACACTCCGTCCACACTCACACTCCGTCCACATTCACTCTTCATCCAAACTCACATTCCGTCCACATTCACTCTCTGTCCACACTCACTCTCTGTCCGCACTCACACTCAGTCCACACTCACACTCCGTCCACATTCACTCTTCGTCCAAACTCACATTCTGTCCACATTCACACTCTGTCCACACTCACTCTCTGTCCACACTCACTCTCTGTCCACACTCACACTCCGTCCACATTCACTCTTCGTCCAAACTCACACTCCGTCCACATTCACCCTCTGTCCACACTCACTCTCTGTCCACACTCACTCTCTGTCCGCACTCACACTCCGTCCAAATTCACACTCTGTCCACACTCACTCTCTGTCCACACTCACTCTCTGTCCGCACTCACACTCCGTCCACATTCACTCTCTGTCCACACTCACTCTCTGTCCGCACTCACACTCTGTCCGCACTCACACTCCGTCCACACTCACTCTCTGTCCACACTCACTCTCTGTCCACACTCACTCTCTGTCCACCCTCTCTCTGTCCACACTCACTCTTCATCCAAACTCACATTCCGTCCTCATTCACACTCCGTCCACATTCACACTCTGTCCACACTCACTCTCTGTCCACACTCACTCTCTGTCCGCACTCACACTCCTCCACATGCACACTCTGTCCACACTCACTCTCTGTCCACACTCACTCTCTGTCCGCACTCACACTCCGTCCACATTCACTCTCTGTCCACACTCACTCTCTGTCCGCACTCACACTCTGTCCACACTCACTCTCTGTCCACACTCACTCTCTGTCCGCACTCACACTCCGTCCACACTCACTCTTTGTCCAAACTCACTCTTCATCCACCTCACATTCCGTCCACATTCACACTCCGTCCACACTCACTCTTCATCCAAACTCACATTCCGTCCTCATTTACACTCCGTCCACATTCACACTCTGTCCACACGCACTCTCTGTCCACACTCACTCTCTGTCCGCACTCACACTCCGTCCACATTCACACTCTGTCCACACCCACTCTCTCTCTCCGCACTCACACTCGGTCCACACTCACTCTCTGTCCACACTCACTCTCTGTCCGCACACACACTCCGTCCACACTCACACTCCGTCCACACTCACTCTTCATCCAAAATCACATTCCGTCCACATTCACACTCTGTCCACATTCACACTCCGTCCACACTCACTCTCTGTCCACACTCACACTCCGTCCACACTCACTCTTCGTCCAAACTCACATTCCGTCCACACTCACACTCCATCCACACTCACTCTTCGTCCAAACTCACTCTTCATCCAAACTCACATTCCGTCCACATTCACACTCCGTCCACACTCACTCTCTGTCCACACTCACACTCCGTCCACACTCACTCTTCGTCCAAACTCACATTCCGTCCTCATTCACACTCCGTCCACACTCACTCTCTGTCCACACACTCTCTGTCCGCACTCACACTCCGTCCACATTCACACTCTGTCCACACTCACTCTCTGTCCACACTCACTCTCTGTCCGCACTCACACTCCGTCCACATTCACACTCTGTCCACACTCACTCTCTGTCCACACTCACTCTCTGTCCGCACTCACACTCCGTCCACATTCACACTCTGTCCACACTCACTCTCCGTCCACATTCACTCTTCATCCAAACTCACATTCCGTCCACATTCACACTCTGTCCACACTCACTCTCTGTCCGCACTCTCACTCTGTCCACATTCACTCTCTGTCCGCACTCACTCTCTGTCCGCACTCACACTCCGTCCACACTCACACTCCGTCCACATTCACTCTTCATCCAAACTCACATTCCGTCCACATTCACTCTCTGTCCATACTCACTCTCTGTCCGCACTCACACTCCGTCCAAACTCACATTCTGTCCACATTCACACTCTGTCCACACTCACTCTCTGTCCACACTCACTCTCTGTCCGCACTCACACTCCGTCCACACTCACACTCTGTCCACACTCACTCTCTGTCCACACTCACTCTCTGTCTGCACTCACACTCCGTCCACATTCACACTCTGTCCACACTCACTCTCTGTCCATACTCACTCTCTGTCCGCACTCACACTCCGTCCAAACACACATTCTGTCCACATTCACACTCTGTCCGCACTCACTCTCTGTCCACACTCACTCTCTGTCCGCACTCACACTCCGTCCACACTCACACTCTGTCCACACTCACTCTCTGTCCACACCCTCTCTCTGTCCGCACTTACTCTCTGTCCACCCTCTCTCTGTCCACACTCACTCTCTGTCCGCACTCACACTCTGTCCACACTCACTCTCTGTCCACACTCTCTCTGTCCACACTCACTCTTCATCCAACCTCACACTCCGTCCACATTCACACTCTGTCCACACTCACTCTCTGTCCACACTCACTCTCTGTCCGCACTCACACTCTGTCCACACTCACTCTCTGTCCACACTCACTCTCTGTCCGCACTCACACTCCGTCCACACTCACTCTTTGTCCAAACTCACTCTTCATCCACCTCACATTCCGTCCACATTCACACTCCGTCCACGCTCACTCTTCATCCAAACTCACATTCCGTCCTCATTCACACTCCGTCCACATTCACACTCTGTCCACACTCACTCTCTGTCCACACTCACTCTCTGTCCGCACTCACACTCCGTCCACATTCACACTCTGTCCACACTCACTCTCTGTCCACACTCCCTCTCTGTCCGCACTCACACTCCGTCCACATTCACACTCTGTCCACACTCACTCTCTGTCCACACTCACTCTCTCTCTCCGCACTCACACTCGGTCCACACTCACTCTCTGTCCACACTCACTCTCTGTCCGCACACACACTCCGTCCACACTCACACTCCGTCCACACTCACTCTTCATCCAAAATCACATTCCGTCCACATTCACACTCTGTCCACATTCACACTCCGTCCACACTCACTCTCTGTCCACACTCACACTCCGTCCACACTCACTCTTCGTCCAAAATCACATTCCGTCCACACTCACACTCCGTCCACACTCACTCTTCGTCCAAACTCACTCTTCATCCAAACTCACATTCCGTCCACATTCACACTCCGTCCACACTCACTCTCTGTCCACACTCACACTCCGTCCACACTCACTCTTCGTCCAAACTCACATTCCGTCCTCATTCACACTCCGTCCACACTCACTCTCTGTCCACACACTCTCTGTCCGCACTCACACTCCGTCCACATTCACACTCTGTCCACACTCACTCTCTGTCCGCACTCACACTCCGTCCACATTCACACTCTGTCCACACTCACTCTCTGTCCACACTCACTCTCTGTCCGCACTCACACTCCGTCCACATTCACACTCTGTCCACACTCACTCTCCGTCCACATTCACTCTTCATCCAAACTCACATTCCGTCCACATTCACACTCTGTCCACACTCACTCTCTGTCCGCACTCTCACTGTGTCCACATTCACTCTCTGTCCGCACTCACTCTCTGTCCGCACTCACACTCCGTCCACATTCACACTCCGTCCACATTCACTCTTCATCCAAACTCACATTCCGTCCACATTCACTCTCTGTCCATACTCACTCTCTGTCCGCACTCACACTCCGTCCAAACTCACATTCTGTCCACATTCACACTCTGTCCACACTCACTCTCTGTCCACACTCACTCTCTGTCCGCACTCACACTCCGTCCACACTCACACTCTGTCCACACTCACTCTCTGTCCACACTCACTCTCTGTCTGCACTCACACTCCGTCCACATTCACACTCTGTCCACACTCACTCTCTGTCCATACTCACTCTCTGTCCGCACTCACACTCCGTCCAAACTCACATTCTGTCCACATTCACACTCTGTCCACACTCACTCTCTGTCCACACTCACTCTCTGTCCGCACTCACACTCCGTCCACACTCACACTCTGTCCACACTCACTCTCTGTCCACACTCACTCTCTGTCTGCACTCACACTCCGTCCACATTCACACTCTGTCCACACTCACTCTCTGTCCATACTCACTCTCTGTCCGCACTCACACTCCGTCCAAACTCACATTCTGTCCACATTCACACTCTGTCCACACTCACTCTCTGTCCACCCTCTCTCTGTCCACACTCACTCTTCATCCAACCTCACACTCCGTCCACATTCACACTCTGTCCACACTCACTCTCTGTCCACACTCACTCTCTGTCCGCACTCACACTCTGTCCACACTCACTCTCTCTCCACACTCACTCTCTGTCCGCACTCACACTCCGTCCACACTCACACTCCGTCCACATTCACTCTTCAATCAAACTCACACTCCGTCCACTCTCACTCTTCGTCCAAACTCACATTCCGTCCACACTCACTCTTCATCCAAACTCACATTCCGTCCACACTCACTCTTCATCCAAACTCACATTCCGTCCTCATTCACACTCCGTCCACACTCACTCTCTGTCCACACACTCTCTGTCCGCACTCACACTCCGTCCACATTCACACTCTGTCCACACTCACTCTCTGTCCGCACTCACACTCCGTCCACATTCACACTCTGTCCACACTCACTCTCTGTCCACACTCACTCTCTGTCCGCACTCACACTCCGTCCACATTCACACTCTGTCCACACTCACTCTCCGTCCACATTCACTCTTCATCCAAACTCACATTCCGTCCACATTCACACTCTGTCCACACTCACTCTCTGTCCGCACTCTCACTGTGTCCACATTCACTCTCTGTCCGCACTCACTCTCTGTCCGCACTCACACTCCGTCCACATTCACACTCCGTCCACATTCACTCTTCATCCAAACTCACATTCCGTCCACATTCACTCTCTGTCCATACTCACTCTCTGTCCGCACTCACACTCCGTCCAAACTCACATTCTGTCCACATTCACACTCTGTCCACACTCACTCTCTGTCCACACTCACTCTCTGTCCGCACTCACACTCCGTCCACACTCACACTCTGTCCACACTCACTCTCTGTCCACACTCACTCTCTGTCTGCACTCACACTCCGTCCACACTCACTCTTCATCCAAACTCACATTCCGTCCTCATTCACACTCCGTCCACACTCACACTCTGTCCACACTCACTCTCTGTCCACACTCACTCTCTGTCCGCACTCACACTCCGTCCACATTCACACTCTGTCCACACTCACTCTCTGTCCACACTCACTCTCTGTCCACACTCACTCTCTGTCCGCACTCACACTCCGTCCACATTCACACTCTGTCCACACTCACTCTCCGTCCACATTCACTCTTCATCCAAACTCACATTCCGTCCACATTCACACTCTGTCCACACTCACTCTCTGTCCGCACTCTCACTCTGTCCACATTCACTCTCTGTCCGCACTCACTCTCTGTCCGCACTCACACTCCGTCCACACTCACATTCCGTCCACACTCACTCTTCATCCAAACTCACATTCCGTCCACACTCACTCTTCATCCAAACTCACATTCCGTCCACATTCACACTCCGTCCACACTCACTCTCTGTCCACACTCACACTCCGTCCACACTCACTCTTCATCCAAACTCACATTCCGTCCTCATTCACACTCCGTCCACACTCACACTCTGTCCACACTCACTCTCTGTCCACACTCACTCTCTGTCCGCACTCACACTCCGTCCACATTCACACTCTGTCCACACTCACTCTCTGTCCACACTCACTCTCTGTCTGCACTCACACTCCGTCCACATTCACACTCTGTCCACACTCACTCTCTGTCCACACTCACTCTCTGTCCGCACTCACACTCCGTCCACATTCACACTCTGTCCACACTCACTCTCCGTCCACATTCACTCTTCATCCAAACTCACATTCCGTCCACATTCACACTCTGTCCACACTCACTCTCTGTCCGCACTCTCACTCTGTCCACATTCACTCTCTGTCCGCACTCACACTCCGTCCACATTGACACTTTGTCCACACTCACTCTCTGTCCACACTCACTCTCTGTCCGCACTCACACTCCATCCACATTCACACTCTGTCCACACTCACTCTCCGTCCACATTCACTCTTCATCCAAACTCACATTCCGTCCACATTTACACTCTGTCCACACTCACTCTCTGTCCGCACTCACACTCCGTCCACACTCACACTCCGTCCACACTCACTCTTCGTCCAAACTCACATTCCGTCCACATTCACACTCTGTCCACACTCACACTCCGTCCACACTCACACTCCGTCCACACTCACTCTTCGTCCAAACTCACTCTTCATCCAAACTCACATTCTGTCCACATTCACTCTCTGTCCGCACTCACACTCCGTCCACACTCACACTCCGTCCACACTCACTCTTCGTCCAAACTCACTCTTCATCCAAACTCACACTCTGTCCACATTCACACTCCGTCCACATTCACACTCTGTCCACCCTCTCTCTGTCCACACTCACTCTCTGTCCGCACTCACACTCTGTCCACACTCACTCTCTGTCCACCCTCACTCTGTCCACACTCACTCTCTATCCGCACTCACACTCTGTCCATACTCACTCTTCATCCAAACTCACTCTCTGTCCACACTCACTCTCTGTCCGCACTCACACTCTGTCCACACTCACTCTCTGTCCACCCTCTCTCTGTCCGCACTTACTCTCTGCCCACCCTCTGTCTGTCCACACGCACTCTCTGTCCGCACTCACACTCTGTCCACACTCACTCTCTGTCCACCCTCTCTCTGTCCACACTCACTCTTCATCCAAACTCACACTCCGTCCACATTCACACTCTGTCCACACTCACTCTCTGTCCACACTCACTCTCTGTCTGCACTCACACTCCGTCCACACTCACTCTTCATCCAAACTCACATTCCGTCCTCATTCACACTCCGTCCACACTCACACTCTGTCCACACTCACTCTCTGTCCACACTCACTCTCTGTCCGCACTCACACTCCGTCCACATTCACACTCTGTCCACACTCACTCTCTGTCCACACTCACTCTCTGTCCACACTCACTCTCTGTCCGCACTCACACTCCGTCCACATTCACACTCTGTCCACACTCACTCTCCGTCCACATTCACTCTTCATCCAAACTCACATTCCGTCCACATTCACACTCTGTCCACACTCACTCTCTGTCCGCACTCTCACTCTGTCCACATTCACTCTCTGTCCGCACTCACTCTCTGTCCGCACTCACACTCCGTCCACACTCACATTCCGTCCACACTCACTCTTCATCCAAACTCACATTCCGTCCACACTCACTCTTCATCCAAACTCACATTCCGTCCACATTCACACTCCGTCCACACTCACTCTCTGTCCACACTCACACTCCGTCCACACTCACTCTTCATCCAAACTCACATTCCGTCCTCATTCACACTCCGTCCACACTCACACTCTGTCCACACTCACTCTCTGTCCACACTCACTCTCTGTCCGCACTCACACTCCGTCCACATTCACACTCTGTCCACACTCACTCTCTGTCCACACTCACTCTCTGTCTGCACTCACACTCCGTCCACATTCACACTCTGTCCACACTCACTCTCTGTCCACACTCACTCTCTGTCCGCACTCACACTCCGTCCACATTCACACTCTGTCCACACTCACTCTCCGTCCACATTCACTCTTCATCCAAACTCACATTCCGTCCACATTCACACTCTGTCCACACTCACTCTCTGTCCGCACTCTCACTCTGTCCACATTCACTCTCTGTCCGCACTCACACTCCGTCCACATTGACACTTTGTCCACACTCACTCTCTGTCCACACTCACTCTCTGTCCGCACTCACACTCCATCCACATTCACACTCTGTCCACACTCACTCTCCGTCCACATTCACTCTTCATCCAAACTCACATTCCGTCCACATTTACACTCTGTCCACACTCACTCTCTGTCCGCACTCACACTCCGTCCACACTCACACTCCGTCCACACTCACTCTTCGTCCAAACTCACATTCCGTCCACATTCACACTCTGTCCACACTCACACTCCGTCCACACTCACACTCCGTCCACACTCACTCTTCGTCCAAACTCACTCTTCATCCAAACTCACATTCTGTCCACATTCACTCTCTGTCCGCACTCACACTCCGTCCACACTCACACTCCGTCCACACTCACTCTTCGTCCAAACTCACTCTTCATCCAAACTCACACTCTGTCCACATTCACACTCCGTCCACATTCACACTCTGTCCACCCTCTCTCTGTCCACACTCACTCTCTGTCCGCACTCACACTCTGTCCACACTCACTCTCTGTCCACCCTCACTCTGTCCACACTCACTCTCTATCCGCACTCACACTCTGTCCATACTCACTCTTCATCCAAACTCACTCTCTGTCCACACTCACTCTCTGTCCGCACTCACACTCTGTCCACACTCACTCTCTGTCCACCCTCTCTCTGTCCGCACTTACTCTCTGCCCACCCTCTGTCTGTCCACACGCACTCTCTGTCCGCACTCACACTCTGTCCACACTCACTCTCTGTCCACCCTCTCTCTGTCCACACTCACTCTTCATCCAAACTCACACTCCGTCCACATTCACACTCTGTCCACACTCACTCTCTGTCCACACTCACTCTCTGTCCGCACTCACACTCTGTCCACCCTCTCTCTGTCCACACTCACTCTTCATCCAAACTCACACTCTGTCCACATTCACACTCCGTCCACATTCACACTCCGTCCACATTCACACTCTGTCCACCCTCTCTCTGTCCACACTCACTCTCTGTCCACACTCACTCTCTATCCACACTCACTCTCTGTCCGCACTCACACTCTGTCCACACTCACGCTCTGTCCACCCTCTCTCTGTCCGCACTTACTCTCTGTCCACCCTCTCTCTGTCCACACTCACTCTCTGTCCGCACTCACACTCTGTCCACACTCACTCTCTGTCCACCCTCTCTCTGTCCACACTCACTCTTCATCCAACCTCACACTCCGTCCACATTCACACTCTGTCCACACTCACTCTCTGTCCACACTCACTCTCTGTCCGCACTCACACTCTGTCCACACTCACTCTCTGTCCACACTCACTCTCTGTCCGCACTCACACTCCGTCCACACTCACACTCTGTCCACACTCACTCTCCGTCCACATTCACTCTTCATCCAAACTCACATTCCGTCCACATTCACACTCTGTCCACACTCACTCACTGTCCGCACTCTCACTCTGTCCACATTCACTCTCTGTCCGCACTCACTCTCTGTCCGCACTCACACTCCGTCCACACTCACACTCCGTCCACATTCACTCTTCATCCAAACTCACATTCCGTCCACATTCACTCTCTGTCCACACTCACTCTCTGTCCGCACTCACACTCCGTCCACACTCACACTCCGTCCACATTCACTCTTCGTCCAAACTCACATTCTGTCCACATTCACACTCTGTCCACACTCACTCTCTGTCCACACTCACTCTCTGTCCACACTCACACTCCGTCCACATTCACTCTTCGTCCAAACTCACACTCCGTCCACATTCACCCTCTGTCCACACTCACTCTCTGTCCACACTCACTCTCTGTCCGCACTCACACTCCGTCCACATTCACACTCTGTCCACACTCACTCTCTGTCCACACTCACTCTCTGTCCGCACTCACACTCCGTCCACATTCACTCTCTGTCCACACTCACTCTCTGTCCGCACTCACACTCTGTCCGCACTCACACTCCGTCCACACTCACTCTCTGTCCACACTCACTCTCTGTCCACACTCACTCTCTGTCCACCCTCTCTCTGTCCACACTCACTCTTCATCCAAACTCACATTCCGTCCTCATTCACACTCCGTCCACATTCACACTCTGTCCACACTCACTCTCTGTCCACACTCACTCTCTGTCCGCACTCACACTCCGTCCACATTCACACTCTATCCACACTCACTCTCTGTCCACACTCACTCTCTGTCCGCACTCACACTCCGTCCACATTCACTCTCTGTCCACACTCACTCTCTGTCCGCACTCACACTCTGTCCACACTCACTCTCTGTCCACACTCACTCTCTGTCCGCACTCACACTCCGTCCACACTCACTCTTCGTCCAAACTCACTCTTCATCCACCTCACATTCCGTCCACATTCACACTCCGTCCACACTCACTCTTCATCCAAACTCACATTCCGTCCTCATTCACACTCCGTCCACATTCACACTCTGTCCACACTCACTCTCTGTCCACACTCACTCTCTGTCCGCACTCACACTCCGTCCACATTCACACTCTGTCCACACTCACTCTCTGTCCACACTCCCTCTCTGTCCGCACTCACACTCCGTCCACATTCACACTCTGTCCACACTCACTCTCTGTCCACACTCACTCTCTCTCTCCGCACTCACACTCGGTCCACACTCACTCTCTGTCCACACTCACTCTCTGTCCGCACTCACACTCCGTCCACACTCACACTCCGTCCACACTCACTCTTCATCCAAAATCACATTCCGTCCACATTCACACTCTGTCCACATTCACACTCCGTCCACACTCACTCTCTGTCCACACTCACACTCCGTCCACACTCACTCTTCGTCCAAACTCACATTCCGTCCACACTCACACTCCGTCCACACTCACTCTTCGTCCAAACTCACTCTTCATCCAAACTCACATTCCGTCCACATTCACACTCCGTCCACACTCACTCTCTGTCCACACTCACACTCCGTCCAAACTCACATTCCGTCCTCATTCACACTCCGTCCACACTCACACTCTGTCCACACTCACTCTCTGTCCACACACTCTCTGTCCGCACTCACACTCCGTCCACATTCACACTCTGTCCACACTCACTCTCTGTCCACACTCACTCTCTGTCCGCACTCACACTCCGTCCACATTCACACTCTGTCCACACTCACTCTCTGTCCACACTCACTCTCTGTCCGCACTCACTCTCCGTCCACATTCACTCTTCATCCAAACTCACATTCCGTCCACATTCACACTCTGTCCACACTCACTCTCTGTCCGCACTCTCACTCTGTCCACATTCACTCTCTGTCCGCACTCACTCTCTGTCCGCACTCACACTCCGTCCACACTCACACTCCGTCCACATTCACTCTTCATCCAAACTCACATTCCGTCCACATTCACTCTCTGTCCATACTCACTCTCTGTCCGCACTCACACTCCGTCCAAACTCACATTCTGTCCACATTCACACTCTGTCCACACTCACTCTCTGTCCACACTCACTCTCTGTCCGCACTCACACTCCGTCCACACTCACACTCTGTCCACACTCACTCTCTGTCCACACTCACTCTCTGTCTGCACTCACACTCCGTCCACATTCACACTCTGTCCACACTCACTCTCTGTCCATACTCACTCTCTGTCCGCACTCACACTCCGTCCAAACTCACATTCTGTCCACATTCACACTCTGTCCACACTCACTCTCTGTCCACACTCACTCTCTGTCCGCACTCACACTCCGTCCACACTCACACTCTGTCCACACTCACTCCCTGTCCACACCCTCTCTCTGTCCGCACTTACTCTCTGTCCACCCTCTCTCTGTCCACATTCACTCTCTGTCCGCACTCACACTCTGTCCACACTCACTCTCTGTCCACCCTCTCTCTGTCCACACTCACTCTTCATCCAACCTCACACTCCGTCCACATTCACACTCTGTCCACACTCACTCTCTGTCCACACTCACTCCTGTCCGCACTCACACTCTGTCCACACTCACTCTCCGTCCACACTCACACTCCGTCCACATTCACTCTTCATCCAAACTCACACTCCGTCCACTCTCACTCTTCGTCCAAACTCACATTCCGTCCACACTCACTCTTCATCCAAACTCACATTCCGTCCACACTCACTCTTCATCCAAACTCACATTCCGTCCACATTCACACTCCGTCCACACTCACTCTCTGTCCACATTCACACTCTGTCCACACTCACTCTCTGTCCGCACTCACACTCTGTCCACACTCACTCTCTGTCCACACTCACTCTCTGTCCGCACTCACATTCCGTCCACACTCACACTCCGTCCACATTCACTCTTCATCCAAACTCACATTCCGTCCACACTCACTCTTCATCCAAACTCACATTCCGTCCACACTCACTCTTCATCCAAACTCACATTCCGTCCACATTCACACTCCGTCCACACTCACTCTCTGTCCACACTCACACTCCGTCCACACTCACTCTTCATCCAAACTCACATTCCGTCCTCATTCACACTCCGTCCACACTCACACTCTGTCCACACTCACTCTCTGTCCACACTCACTCTCTGTCCGCACTCACACTCCGTCCACATTCACACTCTGTCCACACTCACTCTCTGTCCACACTCACTCTCTGTCTGCACTCACACTCCGTCCACATTCACACTCTGTCCACACTCACTCTCTGTCCACACTCACTCTCTGTCCGCACTCACACTCCGTCCACATTCACACTCTGTCCACACTCACTCTCCGTCCACATTCACTCTTCATCCAAACTCACATTCCGTCCACATTCACACTCTGTCCACATTCACTCTCTGTCCGCACTCACTCTCTGTCCGCACTCACACTCCGTCCACATTCACACTCTGTCCACACTCACTCTCTGTCCACACTCACTCTCTGTCCGCACTCACACTCCGTCCACACTCACTCTCTGTCCACACTCACTCTCTGTCCACACTCACTCTCTGTCCACCCTCTCTCTGTCCACACTCACTCTTCATCCAAACTCACATTCCGTCCACATTCACACTGTGTCCACACTCACTCTCTGTCCACACTCACTCTGTCCACACTCACTCTCTGTCCGCTCTACACTCTGTCCACACTCACTCTCTGTCCACACTCACTCTCTGTCCGCACTCACACTCCGTCCACACTCACTCTTCGTCCAAACTCACTCTTCATCCAAACTCACATTCCGTCCACATTCACACTCTGTCCACACTCACTCTCTGTCCACACTCACTCTCTGTCCACACTCACTCTCTGTCCGCACTCACACTCTGTCCACACTCACTCTCTGTCCACACTCACTCTCTGTCCGCACTCACACTCCGTCCACACTCACTCTTCGTCCAAACTCACTCTTCATCCAAACTCACATTCCGTCCTCATTCACACTCGGTCTACATTCACACTCTGTCCACACTCACTCTCTGTCCACACTCACTCTCTGTCCCCACTCACACTCTGTCCACACTCACTCTCTGTCCACACTCACTCTCTGTCCGCACTCACACTCCGTCCACATTCACACTCCGTCCACACTCACTCTCTGTCCACACTCACACTCCGTCCACACTCACTCTTCGTCCAAACTCACTCTTCATCCAAACTCACATTCCGTCCACATTCACACTCTTTCCACATTTACACTCCGTCCACACTCACTCTTCGTCCAAACTCACTCTTCATCCAAACTCACATTCCGTCCACATTCACACTCCGTCCACACTCACTCTCTGTCCACACTCACACTCCGTCCACACTCACTCTCTGTCCATACTCACACTCCGTCCACACTCACTCTCTGTCCACACTCACACTCCGTCCACACTCACACTCCGTACACACTCACTCTTCGTCCAAACTCACATTCCATCCACATTCACACTCCGTCCACATTCACACTCTGTCCACACTCACTCTCTGTCCGCACTCACACTCCATCCGCACTCACACTCCGTCCACACTCACTCTCTGTCCAAACTCACTCTTCGTCCAAACTCACATTCCGTCCACATTCACACTCTGTCCACACTCACTCTCTGTCCACACTCACTCTCTGTCCACACTCACTCTCTATCCACCTTCTCTCTGTCCACACGCACTCTCCATCCACACTCACTCTGTGTCCACATTCACTCTGTCCACACTCACTCACTGTCCACACTCACTCTCCATCCACACTCACTCTGTCCACACTCACTCTGTCCACACTCGCTCTCTGTCCACACTCACTCTCCATCTACACTCATTCTGTGTCCACACTCCCTCACTGTCCACACTCACTCTCCATCCACACTCACTCTGTGTCCACACTCACTCTGTCCACACTCACTCACTGTCCACACTCACTCTCCATCCACACTCACTCTGTCCACACTCACTCTGTCCACACTCGCTCTCTGTCCACACTCACTCTCCATCTACACTCATTCTGTGTCCACACTCCCTCACTGTCCACACTCATTCTCCATCCACACTCACTCACTGTCCACACTCACTCTCCATCCACACTCACTCTGTCCACACTCACTCTGTCCACACTCGCTCTCTGTCCACAGTCACTCTCTGTCCACACTCAGTCTCACTCCACACTCACTCTCTATCCACACTCACTCTCTGTCCGCACTCACTCTCCATCCATTCTCACTCTGTCCACATTCACTCTGTCCACACTCACTCTCCGTCCACACTCTCTGTCCACACTCACTCTCCATCCATTCTCACTCTGTCCACACTCACTCTGTCCACACTCACTCTCCATCCATTCTCACTCTGTCCACACTCACTCTGTCCACACTCACTCTCCATCCACACTCACTGTCCACACTCACTCTCCATCCACACTCACTCTCTGTCCACATTCACTCTCTGTCCACACTCACTCTGTCCACACTCACTCTTCATCCACACTGACTCACTGTTCACACTCACTCCGTCCACATTCACTCTGTCCACACTCACTCTCCATCCACACTCACACTATCCACACTCACTCACTGTC
The DNA here is from genome assembly GCF_036365525.1 of Heterodontus francisci. NCBI lineage: Eukaryota > Metazoa > Chordata > Chondrichthyes > Heterodontiformes > Heterodontidae > Heterodontus > Heterodontus francisci. The sequence goes on from NC_090402.1 coordinate 51,172,651, forward strand.
CACACTCACTCTGTCCACGCTCACTCTTCGTCCACCCTCACTCCGTCCACACTCACTCTGTCCACACTCACTCTCCATCCACACTCACACTGTCCACACTCACTCACTGTCCACACTCACTCTGTCCATGTCACTCTTCGTCCACACTCACTCTGTCCACACACTATCTGTCCACACTCACTCTGTCCACACTCACACTCCATCCACACTCACTCTCTGTCCACACTCACTCTCCATCCATTCTCACTCTGTCCACACTCACTCTGTCCACACTCACACTCCATCCACACTCACGCTGTCCACGTTTACTCCGTCCACACTCACATCCATCCACACTCACTCTATCCACACTCACTCTCCATCCACACTCACACTCCATCCACACTCACTCTGTCCACGTTCACTCTTCGTCCACACTCACTCACTGTCCACACTCACTCTGTCCACACTCACACTCCATCCACACTCACTCTGTCCACACTCACTCACTGTCCACACTCACTCTGTCCACACTCACACTCCATCCACACTCACTCTGTCCACGTTCACACTCCGTTCACCCTCCCTCTGTCCACACTCACTCTCTGTCCACACTCACTCTGTCCACACACTCCATCCATACTCACTCTCTGTCCACATTCACTCTCCGTCCACACTGACTCTCCGTTCACACTCACTCTCTGTCCACACTCTCTCCATCCACGCTGAATCTCTGTCAACACTCACTCTCTGTCCACACAGTACTTGTTTAATTTGGTAAAATTGTAGCAAAGGAACAGGACGCATTGCTCCAGTCTAGAAAGCTTTTTTGTATCTGTTGTCAGGAATAGTGTTCCAAATCAAGACCTGTCCCGACCTGTTGTTCCCACTCTCCAGTGGCTTAGTGACAGGACCTGCTGCTTCCAGACACTAGGATCCTGGTGACAGGACCTGCTTTTCCCAGACTCCAGGGGTCTGGTGACAGGACCTGCTGTTCCCAGACTCCAGGGGACTAGTGACAGGACCTGGTGTTACCACGCTCTAGGGGTCTGGTGACAGGACCTGCTGTTCCCAGACTCCAGGGGACTAGTGACAGGACCTGGTGTTACCACTCTCTAGGGGTCTGGTGACAGGACCTGCTGTTCCCAGACTCCAGGGGTCTGGTGACAGGACCTGCTGTTCCCAGACTCCAGGGGACTAGTGACAGGACCTGGTGTTACCACGCTCTAGGGGTCTGGTGACAGGACCTGCTGTTCCCAGACTCCAGGGGTCTGGTGACAGGACCTGCTGTTCCCAGACTCCAGGGGACTAGTGACAGGACCTGGTGTTACCACTCTCTAGGGGTCTGGTGACAGGACCTGCTGTTCCCAGACTCCAGGGGACTAGTGACAGGACCTGGTGTTACCACGCTCTAGGGGTCTGGTGACAGGACCTGCTGTTCCCAGACTCCAGGGGTCTGGTGACAGGACCTGCTGTTCCCAGACTCCAGGGGACTAGTGACAGGACCTGGTGTTACCACTCCCTAGGGGTCTGGTGACAGGACCTGCTGTTCCCAGACTCCAGGGGACTAGTGACAGGACCTGGTGTTACCAGACTCCAGGGGACTAGTGACAGGACCTGGTGTTACCACTCTCTAGGGGTCTGGTGACAGGACCTGCTGTTCCCAGACTCCAGGGGACTAGTGACAGGACCTGGTGTTACCACTCTCTAGGGGGCTGGTGAAGGATCTGCTAGTTCTGACACTATCACTCAGTGGTTCGCCGCCACTGTAGATGATTGAACCCATTGCTCTGTGTTCCGGTGGGTAAATATTGGTTTCCACCCAGTACCCATTCTGGTGTAAGTGAGATTATCCAGCAGGTCAGTCAACATCTGTAAAGATAGAAGACAAGTTCATGTTTCAGGTGCGTACCCCTGATCCAAACTCTGTGTACACCTAAAGTGTAACCTTCTATTTGTATTCATCCTTGGGATGTGGATGTCACTGGCAAGACCAGCATTTATGGCCCATCCCACGTTGCTCGACGAAGTGCCCTTCACAGCTGAGTGGTTTGCTGCACCATTTCAGGACCGTTAGGAATAAATTACCTTGGTGAGAGTCACAACAACAGCTTGTAGTTGTATTGCACCTTTAACATTGTAAATGTCACAGAATCATTATCAAACAACATTTGACATCAAGCCACATAGAGATACTCGGCCAGGTAACCGAAGTTTGGCCAAAGAGCACAGTTTTAAGGAGTGTTTTAAAGGAGGAAAGAGAGGTAGAGGCAGAGAGGTGGAGGGAGGATGTTCCAGAGCTTGGGCCTCAGCAGCTGAAAGCACGGCCAACAAAGGTTGTGCGATTGTTGTTGCTATTACAGAGACCTGGTTGAGGGAAGGACAGGATTGGCAGCTAAATGTTCCAGGATTTAGAAGCTTCAGGCGGGATAGAGGGGGATGTAAAAGGGGTGGGGGTTTTGCATTACTTGTTAAGGAGAATATCACAGCTGTACTGCGGGAGGACACCTCGGAGGGGTCGTGCAGAGAGGCAATATGGGTGGAGCTCAGGCATAGGAAGGGTGCAGTCACGATGTTGGGGGTTTACTACAGGCCTCCCAACAGCCAGTGGGAGGTAGAGGAGCAGATATATAGACAGATTTTGGAAAGATATAAAGGTAACAGGGTTGTAGTGGTGGGTGATTTTAACTTCCCCTATACTGGCTGCACAAAGAACAGCTAGGCGCTGCGCAAATGACTACTGGCAACACCTATGCAGTCATATTCAGCTGGTCTCAGACACCGGAAACATCAGAGGAATGTATGATGGCATTAAGAGAGCTTTTGGGCCAATCATCAAGATGATCGCCCCCCTCAAATCTAAATCAGGGGACACAATCACTGACCAACGCAAGCAAATGGACCGCTGGGTTGAGCACTACCTAGAACTGTACTCCAGGGAGAATGTTGTCACTGAGACTGCCCTCAATGCAGCCCTGTCTCTACCAGTTATGGATGAGCTTGACGTACAGCCGACAAAATTGGAACTCAGTGATGCCATTGATTCTCTAGCCAGCGGAAAAGCCCCTGGGAAGGACGGCATTACCCCTGAAATAATCAAGAGTGCTAAGCATGCCAAACTCTCAGCACTCTACGAACTGCTTTGCCTGTGCTGGGACGAGGGAGCAGTACCAAAGGACATGCGAGATGCCAATATCATCACCCTCTATAAAAACAAAGGTGACCGCGGTGACTGCAACAACTACCGTGGAATCTCCCTGCTCAGCATAGTGGGGAAAGTCTTTGCTCGAGTCGCTTTAAACAGGCTCCAGAAGCTGGCCGAACGTGTCTACCCTGTGGCACAGTGTGGCTTTCGAGCAGAGAGATCTACCATTGACATGCTGTTCTCCCTTCGTCAGCTACAGGAGAAATGCCGCGAACAACAGATGCCCCTCTACGTTGCTTTCATTGATCTCACCAAAGCCTTTGACCTTGTCAGCAGACGTGGTCTCTTCAGACTACTAGAAAAGATCGAATGTCCACCAAAGCTACTAAGTATCATCACCTCATTCCATAACAATATGAAAGGCACAATTCAGCATAGCAGCACCTCATCAGACCCCTTTCCTATCCTGAGTGGCGTGAAACTGGGCTGTGTTCTCGCACCTACACTGTTTGGGATTTTCTTCTCACTGCTGCTCTCACATGCGTTCAAGTCTTCAGAAGAAGGAACTTTCCTCCACACAAGATCAGGTGGCAGGTTGTTCAACCTTGCCCGCCTAAGAGCGAAGACCAAAGTATGGAAAGTCCTCATCAGGGAACTCCTCTTTGCTGACGATGCTGCTTTAACATCTCACACTGAAGAGTGTCTGCAGAGTCTCATCGACAGGTTTGCAGCTGCCTGCAACGAATTTGGCCTAACCATCAGCCTCAAGAAAATGAACATCATGGGACAGGACGTCAGAAATGCTCCATCCACCAATATCGGCGACCACGCTCTGGAAGTGGTTCAAGAGTTCACCTACCTAGTCTCAACTATCACCAGTAACCTGTCTCTCGATGCAGAAATCAAGAAGCACGTGGGAAAGGCTTCCACTGCTATGTCCAGACTGGCCAAGAGAGTGTGGGAAAATGGCGCAGTGACACAGAACACAAAAGTCCGAATGTATCAAGCCTGTGTCCTCAGTACCTTGCTCTACGGCAGCGAGGCCTGGACAACGTATGTCAGCCAAGAACGACGTCTCAATTCATTCCATCTTCGCTGCCTCCGGAGAATCCTTGGCATCAGGTGGCAGGACCGCATCTCCAACACAGTAGTCCTCGAGGCGGCCAACATCCCCAGCTTATACACACTACTGAGTCAGTGGCGCTTGAGATGGCTTGGCCATGTGAGCCGCATGGAAGATGGCAGGATCCCCAAGGACACATTGTACAGCGAGCTTGCCACTGGTATCAGACCCACCGGCCGTCCATGTCTCCGATTTAAAGACGTCTGCAAACGCGACATGAAGTCTTGTGACATTGATCACAAGTCGTGGGAGTCAGTTGCCAGCGATCGCCAGAGCTGGCGGGCAGCCATAAAGACAGGGCTAAAGTGTGGCGAGTCAAAGAGACTTAGCAGTTGGCAGGAAAAAAGACAGAAGCGCAAGGGGAGAGCCAACTGTGTAACAGCCCCGACAACCAATTTTTTCTGCAGCACCTGTGGAAGAGTCTATCACTCTAGAATTGGCCTTTATAGCCACTCCAGGCGCTGCTTCACAAACCACTGACCACCTCCAGGCGCTTGCCCATTGTCTCCCGAGACAAGAAGGTCAAAGAAAAAGAAGATATTGACTGGGACTCACTTAGTGCTTGGGGCTTGGATGGGGCAGAATTTGTAAGGAGCATCCAGGAGGGCTTCTTGAAATAATATGTAGATAGTCCAACTGGGGATGGGGCCGTACTGGACCTGGTATTGGGGAATGAGCCCGGCCAGGTGGTCGAAGTTTCAGTAGGGGAGCATTTCGGGAACAGTGACCAAAATTCCGTAAGTTTTAAGGTACTTGTGGATAAGGATAAGAGTAGTCCTCGGGTAAAGGTGCTAAATTGGGGGAAGGCTAATTATAACAATATTAGGCAGGAACTGAAGAATTTAGATTGGGGCAGCTGTTTGAGGGTAAATCAACATCTGACATGTGGGAGTCTTTCAAACGTCAGTTGATTAGAATCCAGGACCATGTTCCTGTGAGGAAGAAGGATAAGTTTGGCAAGTTTCGGGAACCTTGGATAATGCGGGATATTGTGAGCCTAGTCAAACAGAAAAAGGAAGCATTCGTAAGGGCTGGAAGGCTAGGAACAGACGAATCCCTTGAGGAATATAAAGACAGTAGGAAGGAACTTAAGCAAGGAGTCAGGAGGGCTAAAAGGGGTCATGAAAAGTCATTGGCAAATAGGATTAAGGAAAATCCCAAGGCTTTTTATATGTATATAAAGAGCAAGAGGGTAACTAGGGAAAGGGTTGGCCCACTCAAGGACAGAGAAGGGAATCTACGTGTGGAGCCAGAGGAAATGGGCGAGGTACTAAATGAGTACTTTGCATCAGTATTTACCAAAGAGAAGGACTTGGTGGATGATGAGCCTAGGGAAGGGAGTGTAGATAGTCTCAGTCATCTCATTATCAAAAAGGAGGAGGTGTTGGGTGTCTTGCAAAGCATTAAGATTGATAAGTCCCGAGGGCCTGATGGGATCTACCCCAGAATACTGAGGGAGGCAAGGGAAGAAATTGCTGGGGCCTTGACAGAAATCATTGCATCCTCATTGGCTACAGGTGAGGTCCCAGAGGACTGGAGAATAGCCAATGTTGTTCCTTTGTTTAAGAAGGGTAGCAAGGATAATCCAGCAAATTATAGGCCGGTGAGCCTTACGTCAGTGGTAGGGAAATTATTAGAGAGGATTCTTCGGGACAAGATTTACTCCCATTTGGAAATAAACGAATTTATTAGCGAGAGGCAGCATGGTTTTGTGAAGGGGAGGTCGTGTCTCACTAACTTGATTGAGTTTTTTGAGGAAGTGACAAAGATGATTGATGAAGGAAGGTCAGTGGATGTTATCTATATGGACTTCAGTAAAGCCTTTGACAAGGTCCCTCATGGCATACTGGTACAAAAGGTACCACTCGGGATCAGAGTATAGGATCTCTCAAGCTAGAACCTTCATATGAAAATTGAGAGAAGTGATGTTGCTGGAAGAATTTAAAAATAGCATCCCAGTTAGTATAAGAACCTCGGTTGAAGAACAAGGGGAAGAGAAGCAGCAAAAATGACCGATGATTATAAGTTAATACACAAATCCCTAATCCAGAATAAATTTGGGTTTAGTAACCCTACAGGCTAGGGAAAGATAGCAGGGCTGCAGAGGAAGAAGAAATGGGCTCGAAAGAAAAGGAGGGTAGGAAAGGAAAACCAGACCAGTCTCCAACTTTTTAAAAGAAGGAAACCAGGGAATAAACCAGTAAGGGTCCGCCCAACATGTTTCCAGTGTGGCAAATCTCAGCATGTTCAAGCAAACTGTTGGTATTCTAAAAAGCCAACAGGAGGCACTGCCGTCAAGCCCGTATCCGTAGGTATGAAAGTGGTAAGCATGTATTATAACATAACTCAAGAACAAAACACATTACAGAACTTTTTTACAAGAAGTAAAAATGACTCCTTTTGTATCCCAGACATCAGGCAAGGAGATAACCATCCTCAGGGATACCAATTGTTTTCAGCAAATTTACAGAAATGCCACCCGAAAGCAGAACACCACGGAATTGGTAAAAAGGCTTATTGAAAAATGCTTAAAGGTTCCCATAGTTAAAGTTTACCTGCAGAGTAAATTAGTCACGGGTGTAGTGATGGTCAGCATCATTCCGAGCTTACCCATGCAGCGGGTATACCTATTGCTGGGCAATGGCTTGGCAGGAAGTGCAGCATTTTACTCAGAAGGTCCAAAACAGTCCACAGAGACTGGAGAAACTGAGGGGAACAAACAAAACTCTGTACAGCTGCAGAGGGCTGAGAAAGTCCCAAAAATCCCACGGGGGCAATAGGCCCAGTAAAGATTAAAGAGACTAACCAAAAGCCAGTAGAATTTAAAGAGACCAAGATAGAACCAGTGGAATCTAAAGCAGTGAAGGTAGAGCCAGAAGAATTTAAAGCGGCCAAGATAGAGCCTGAAGAATATAAAAGAGCTGAGATAAAAGCAGAAAAAGTTAAAGGAAAAGAACCAGAGATATGATTAGCCAAAGCATTCCTCAAAGATTTAAATAACAACAAGAAAAGCTCCCAACAGGAAAGTCAAGCGTGAGGGAAATGCCTTGCCTAGTTGAAGTGCCACAGGGGAGTGCAGCGGAAGCTGGACAACCACCTGTGTTCATTAGTGTTCCAGAGGACATGGGTACGATTAGGGAAAAGCATATCCCTGAAGTAAAAGGAAGGTAAAATGTCCTAAAGTAAACAACACTGCTGAACATCACAAGAAAACTCAAAGTGAGGTCAGCGTGGATCGACCCACTAAAGAATCAAATGATCAGGTTCCAAATCCAAAACTAATCAAACCCAACAATTTTGATTCAGAACTCAGCAAGAACACGGGGCAGGAAGAAATCCCAGATGCTTCACAGCAGCTAAAAAAAAATTATCACCCACCATCCCCAATAGAGATAAGAATTATCAATGTGCAGAACCTGAATTGTTAAACCCATGTGTGGTAGAAACAGCAGTCAAGGTGTTAAAGCTTGTACAAGCAGTGGAATGTGCGAGAAACCCAGAACCATGCAGTAATGGAAATTTGCATACTGCAAGCTTCACCAACAACCACATGCTTATTGAAATTAATGTTCCCAAAGTACTACAAACTAATGCTAGAGAAACACCAAGCCCATTTGACAACACGTAACCAAAAGAAATTTGGTTGTTGTGAAAAGAAGTTGTGAGATTGTGGTATGGATGCTATGTGTGCAATGCTCTGACCCCTAAACCTTCTTACTATTTTCCTTTCTCTCTTTCTAAACCCAAAAACCAAACAACATAAAACAATGAAATCCGAGGAAATCCTTTTGGGGGAGGTATCACGCATGCAAGAAGAGCGACAATAAAAAAAATACAGACTAAAACGGAAGAGTTATAAAAATTGACTTTACCTTTTTTTAAAAATGGACAATTCTGCTAAAGATGGCCACCGCAGGTAAATGACCTCTCCTTTGTATTTTCAAACTGTCTGACAGGGACAAAGGGAAACCTTTTGAGCAAGGACATTGGGTGTCAATTACACCCATTTTAACATATTCCTGAATTGAATGGGTTCTTCTGAAATAAAGAAGTTGTGAAGTAGCTACATTCTAGGCCATTGTTGGTCACCACAGAGAGGAAGATTCACATCTCCCAACAGAGACAAAGTAGGTCCCTGATGAGTGAGAGACACCCAGAAAGAAGCATCACCAAGGATTGGGAGAAATACAGCAAGCCAGATGGAAAGGGCCCTGCTATAGAATTCTGCATCTTCACATATACAGCAGTGAATTAGAAATTATCCACTGTCTTCAACTGAACTTTCAACCAACAGAGAAACCTAAAACCACCTCAGGCTGCAAGCAACCAGAACTGACTTCCGAAAGAATTCAACAGGTTTACCCTGACCCCAGAAACGTACCTCACTTAAAACCACTGACCCCTTTTCCTCTGTTTCCGTCTCTTCTTGTATGTGTGTGTGAATGCATGAGTGGATGCGGTTGCGACAATTTCAGGATAAGGCATATTGATCAATAAATAATTTTCCGTTTTAAACCCACAAGAAATCCTACTGCTGTCTGTTTATTTGACAAGTAAAACATAAAAGGGTTAACCCCTAATAACAAAAAACATTTGCTGCAGTCAGGTGGGAGGTGAACAGTAGAAATCACCCAAACCCTTCACCACACGGGCCTGATCGGGTAAGGACAGCAGGCGTCCGTCCCTGGCGGACATTAGTAAAGTAGGTTGGTTTTTTACAACTGATTGATATCAGCTTTATTTTCCAGATTTTTAAAAACTGAATTCAATTCCTCACAGTTCCGTGGTGGGATTTTAATTCATGTTCTCTAGATTGCCAGTTTATTAACATAAACACGGCACTACCTGTAGCTGCCTGACTTGCTGGGTGTTTCTGATTGTGTTTCTGTTTCTGATTTCCAGCTCTGTGTTTTACTGGTGTAAGAAAGTGTTTGTATCTCTGCAGATTCGGGAGGTACTGGTGTAACTTTGTGTTACTTGGATTGGACACGTTCGTTAATTTGACGGCTATCAAACATGAAATGTTGCACCAGAACATGGAGAATATTGAGCAGGAGGTGCATCAAAGCAGAAAACAGGACTGGCTGAATCCTGCACCGTATACCCCTCCAGGTAACAGCACACCAATGCACTCAACCTGTACATATGCTTTATAGCAGTGAAGGTTTAGAGGAGATTTGATATAGGTGTTAAAAATCATGAGTGGTTTTGATAGGGTAAATGAGGAAAAAGTGTTTTTGGTGGCAGAAGGATTGATAACAAGAGGACACGGATTTAAGATAATTGGCAGAAGAACTGAATGCGACAAGAAACTTTTTTTTTACGCAGTGAGTTGTTACGATCTTGAATGCGCTGCCTGAAAGGGTGGTGGGACCAGACTCAATAGTAACTTTTAAAGGGGAATTGAATAAAGACTTAAGGCAAAAGAATTTGAAGGGCTGTGGGGAAAGAGCTGAAGAGTGAATTAATTGGAGAGCTCTTTCAAAAAGTGGGATGAATGGCCTCTTTCTGTCCAAGCTCATTCTATGATAACAAGTAAACACTGAAACACAGCACACGACCTCTGCATATGCAATACACATTGAGACAAAACAACCGAGCTGTACATGCACCGTACACACTGAAAGTCAGCACCAAGCTGTACATACGCAGTACACACTGAGAGTCAGCACCCAAGCTGTACATACACAGTACACACTGAGAGTCAGCACCCGAGCTGTACATGTACAGTACACATTGAGAGTCAGCACCCCAGCTGTACATACACAGTGCACACTGAAAGTCAGCACCAAGCTGTACATACGCAGTACACACTGAGAGTCAGCACCAAGCTGTACATACGCAGTACACACTGAAAGTCAGCACCAAGCTGTACATACGCAGTACACACTGAGAGTCAGCACTCGAGCTGTACATACACAGTACACACTGAGAGTCAGCACCCAAGCTGTACATACACAGTACACACTGAGAGTCAGCACCCGAGCTGTACATGCACAGTACACACTGAGAGTCAGCACCCAAGCTGTACATACACAGTGCACACTGAGAGTCAGCACCCGAGCTGTACATACACAGTACACACTGAAAGTCAGCACCAAGCTGTACATACGCAGTGCACACTGAAAGTCAGCACCAAGCTGTACAAACGCAGTACACACTGAGAGTCAGCACCCAAGCTGTACATACACAGTACACACTGAGAGTCAGCACCTGAGCTGTACATACACAGTGCACACTGAGAGTCAGCACCCGAGCTGTACATACACAGTGCACACTGAGAGTCAGCACCCGAGCTGTACATACGCAGTACACACTGAAAGTCAGCACCCAAGCTGTACATACACAGTACACACTGAGAGTCAGCACCCAAGCTGTACATACACAGTACACACTGAGAGTCAGCACCCGAGCTGTACATACACAGTGCACACTGAGAGTCAGCACCCGAGCTGTACATACGCAGCACACACAAAAAGTCAGCACCAAGCTGTACATACGCAGTACACACTGAAAGTCAGCACCAAGCTGTACATACACAGTACACACTGAGAGTCAGCACCCGAGCTGTACATGCACAGTACACACTGAGAGTCAGCACCCGAGCTGTACATGCACAGTACACACTGAGAGTCAGCACCCAAGCTGTACATACACAGTACACACTGAGAGTCAGCACCCGAGCTGTACATGCGCAGTACACATTGAGAGTCAGCACCCCAGCTGTACATACACAGTGCACACTGAAAGTCAGCACCAAGCTGTACATACGCAGTACACACTGAAAGTCAGCACCAAGCTGTACATACACAGTACACACTGAGAGTCAGCACCCGAGCTGTACATGCGCAGTACACATTGAGAGTCAGCACCCCAGCTGTACATACACAGTGCACACTGAAAGTCAGCACCAAGCTGTACATACGCAGTACACACTGAAAGTCAGCACCAAGCTGTACATACGCAGTACACACTGAGAGTCAGCACTCGAGCTGTACATACACAGTACACACTGAGAGTCAGCACCCAAGCTGTACATACACAGTACACACTGAGAGTCAGCACCCGAGCTGTACATGCACAGTACACACTGAGAGTCAGCACCCAAGCTGTACATACACTGTGCACACTGAGAGTCAGCACCCGAGCTGTACATACACAGTACACACTGAAAGTCAGCACCAAGCTGTACATACACAGTACACACTGAAAGTCAGCACCAAGCTGTACATACGCAGTGCACACTGAAAGTCAGCACCAAGCTGTACAAACGCAGTACACACTGAGAGTCAGCACCCAAGCTGTACATACACAGTACACACTGAGAGTCAGCACCCGAGCTGCACATACACAGTGCACACTGAGAGTCAGCACCCGAGCTGTACATACACAGTGCACACTGAGAGTCAGCACCCGAGCTGTACATACGCAGTACACACTGAAAGTCAGCACCAAGCTGTACATACACAGTACACACTGAGAGTCAGCACCCAAGCTGTACATACACAGTACACACTGAGAGTCAGCACCCGAGCTGTACATACACAGTGCACACTGAGAGTCAGCACCCGAGCTGTACATACGCAGTACACACTGAAATTCAGCACCAAGCTGTACATACGCAGTACACACTGAAAGTCAGCACCAAGCTGTACATACACAGTACACACTGAGAGTCAGCACCCGAGCTGTACATACACAGTGCACACTGAGAGTCAGCACCCGAGCTGTACATACGCAGTACACACTGAGAGTCAGCACCCAAGCTGTACATACACAGTACACACTGAGAGTCAGCACCCGAGCTGTACATGCACAGTACACACTGAGAGTCAGTACTCGAGCTGTACATACACAGTGCACACTGAGAGTCAGCACCCGAGCTGTACATACGCAGCACACACAAAAAGTCAGCACCAAGCTGTACATACGCAGTACACACAGAGTCAGCACCTGAGCTGTACACACACCGTACACATTGAGAGCCAGCACCCGAGTTGTACATACACAGTACACACTGAGAGTAAGCACCCGAGCTGTACACGCACCGTACACACAGAGTCAGTACCTGAGCTGTACATGCACCGTACACACTGAGAGTCAGCACCCAAGCTGTACATACACAGTACACACTGAGAGTCAGCACTCGAGCTGTACATACACAGTACACACTGAGAGTCAGCACTCGAGCTGCACATACACAGTACACACTGAGAGTCAGCACTCGAGCTGTACATGCACAGTACACACTGAGAGTCAGCACTCGAGCTGTACATACACAGTACGCACTGAGAGTCAGCACCCGAGCTGTACATACACAGTACACACTGAGAGTCAGCACCCGAGCTGTACATACACAGTACACACTGAGAGTCAGCACCCGAGCTGTACATACACAGTACACACTGAGAGTCAGCACCCGAGCTGTACATACACAGTACACACTGAGAGTCAGCACCCGAGCTGTATATACACAGTACAAACTGAGAGCCAGCACCCGAGCTGTACATACACAGTACACACTGAGAGTCAGCACCCGAGCTGTACATACAACATACACACTGAGTCAGCACTCAAGCTGTACATACACAGTACAGACTGAGAGTCAGCACCCGAGCTGTACATACACAGTACACACTGAGAGTCAGCACCCGAGCTGTATATACACAGTACAAACTGAGAGCCAGCACCCGAGCTGTACATACACAGTACACACTGAGAGTCAGCACCCGAGCTGTACATACAACATACACACTGAGTCAGCACTCAAGCTGTACATACACAGTACTCACTGAGAGTCAGCACTCGAACTGTACAGACACAGTACACACTGAGAGTTAGCACCCGAGCTGTACATACACAGTACACACTGAGAGTCAGCACCCGAGCTGAACAGACACAGTACACATTGAGAGTCAGCACTCGAGCTGTACATACACAGTACACACTGTGAGTCAGCACCCGAGCTGAACAGACACAGTACACATTGAGAGTCAGCACTCAAGCTGTACAGACACAGTACACACTGTGAGTCAGCACCCGGGCTGTACATGGACATTACACATTGAGAGCCAGCACCCGAGCTGTACATACACAGTGCACACTGAGAGTCAGCACCCGAGCTGTACGTACACCATACACACTGAGTCAGCACTCAAGCTGTACAGACACAGTACACACTGTGAGTCAGCACCCGGGCTGTACATGGACATTACACATTGAGAGCCAGCACCCGAGCTGTACATACACAGTACACACTGAGAGTCAGCACCCGAGCTGTACGTACACATTACACATTGTGTGCCAGCACCTGAGCTGTACATACACAGTACACACTGAGAGTCAGCACCCGAGCTGCACATACACAGTGCACACTGAGAGTCAGCACCCGAGCTGAACAGACACAGTACACATTGAGAGTCAGCACTCAAGCTGTACTTACACAGTACACACTGTGAGTCAGCACCCGAGCTGTACATACCACCGTACACACTGAGAGTTAGCACCTGAGCTGTACATACACAGTACGCATTGAGAGTCAGCACTCAAGCTGTACTTACACAGTACACACTGTGAGTCAGCACCCGAGCTGTACATACCACCGTACACACTAAGAGTTAGCACCCGAGCTGTACATACACAGTACACACTGAGAGTCAGCCCTCAGGCTGTACATACACAGTACACACTGAGAGTCAGCACTCGAGCTGTACATACACAGTGCACACTGAGAGTCAGCACCCGAGCTGTACATACACAGTACACACTGAGAGTCAGCACCCGAGCTGTACATACACAGTACACACTGAGAGTCAGCACCCGAGCTGTACATACACAGTACACACTGAGAGTCAGCTCTCGAGCTGTACATACACAGTACTCATTGAGAGTCAGCACCCGAGCTGTACATACACAGTACACACTGAGAGTCAGCACCCGAGCTGTACATACACAGTACACACTGAGAGTCAGCACCCGAGCTGTACATACACAGTACACACTGAGAGTCAGCACCCGATCTGTACATACACAGTACACACTGAGAGTCAGCACCCGAGCTGTACATACACAGTACACACTGAGAGTCAGCACCCGAGCTGTACATACACAGTACACATTGGGAGTCAGCACCCGAGCTGTACATACACAGTACACACTGAGAGTCAGCACCAGAGCTGTACATACACAGTACACACTGAGAGTCAGCACCCCAGCTGTACATACACAGTACACACTGAGAGTCAGCACTCGAGCTGGACATACACAGTACACATTGAGAGTCAGCACCCGAGCTGTCCATACACAGTACACACTGAGAGTCAGCACCCGAGCTGTACATACATAGTAAACACTGAGAGTCAGCACCCGAGCTGTACATACACAGTACACACTGAGAGTCAGCACTCGAACTGTACAGACACAGTACACACTGAGAGTCTGCACCCGAGCTGTACAGACACAGTACACACTGAATCTAAGCACCCGAGCTGTACATACACAGTACACACTGAGAGTCAGCACCCGAGCTGAACAGACACAGTACACATTGAGAGTCAGCACTCAAGCTGTACAGACACAGTACACACTGAGAGTTAGCACCCGAGCTGTACGTAGACAGTACACACTGAGAGTCAGCACTCGAGCTGTACATACACAGTACACACTGAGAGTCAGCACCCGAGCTGTACAGACACAGTACACGCTGAGAGTCAGCATTCGAGCTGCACATATGCAGTACATACTGAGACTCAGCACTCGAGCTGTACATACACAGTACACACGGAGAGTCAGCACCCGAGCTGTATATACACAGTACACACTGAGAGTCAGCATTCGAGCTGTACATACACAGTACACACTGAGAGTCAGCACCCGAGCTGTACATACACAGTACACACTGAGAGTCAGCACTCGAGCTGTACGTACACAGTACACACTGAGAGTCAGCACCCGAGCTGTACATACACAGTACACACTGAGAATCAGCATTCGTGCTGTACATACACAGTACATTCTGAGAGTCAGCATTCGAGCTGTACATACACAGTACACACTGAGAGTCAGCACCCGAGCTGTACATACACAGTACACATTGAGAGTCAGCATTCGAGCTGTCCATACACTGTACACACTGAGAGTCAGCACTCGAGCTGTACATACACAGTACACACTGAGAGTCAGCACCCGAGCTGTACATACACAGTACACACTGAGAGTCAGCACTCGAGCTGTACATACACAGTACACATTGAGAGTCAGCACCCGAGCTGTACATACACAGTACACACTGAGAGTCAGCACCCGAGCTGTACATGCACAGTACACACTGAGAGTCAGCACTCGAGCTGTACATACACAGTACACATTGAGAGTCAGCATTCGAGCTGTACATACACAGTACACACTGAGAGTCAGTACTCGAGCTGTACATACACAGTACACATTGAGAGTCAGCATTCGAGCTGTACATACACAGTACACACTGAGAGTCAGCACTCGAGCTGTACATGCACAGTACACATTGAGAGTCAGCACTCGAGCTGTACATGCACAGTACACACTGAGAGTCAGTACTCGAGCTGTACATACACAGTACACATTGAGAGTCAGCATTCGAGCTGTACATACACAGTACACACTGAGAGTCAGTACTCGAGCTGTACATACACAGTACACATTGAGAGTCAGCATTCGAGCTGTACATACACAGTACACACTGAGAGTCAGCACCCGAGCTGTACATACACAGTACACACTGAGAGTGCACTCAAGCTGTACAGACACAGTACACACTGAGAGTGCACTCGAGCTGTACAGACACAGTACACACTGAGAGTCAGCACTCGAGCTGTACATACACAGTACACACTGAGAGTCAGCACTCGAGCTGTACATACACAGTACACATTGAGAGTCAGCATTCGAGCTGTACATACACAGTACACACTGAGAGTGCACTCAAGCTGTACATACACAGTACACACTGAGAGTCAGCACTCGGGCTGTACATACACAGTACACACTGAGAGTCAGCACCTGAGCTGTACATACACAGTACACATTGAGAGTCAGCACTCAAGCTGTAAATACACAGTACACACTGAGACTCAGCACTCGGGCTGTACATACACAGTACACACTGAGAGTGCACTCGAGCTGTACATACACAGTACACACTGAGAGTCAGCACTCGAGCTGTACATACACAGTACACATTGAGAGTCAGCATTCGAGCTGTACATACACAGTACACACTGAGAGTGCACTCGAGCTGTACATACACAGTACACACTGAGAGTCAGCACTCGGGCTGTACATACACAGTACACACTGAGAGTGCACTCGAGCTGTACATACACAGTACACACTGAGAGTCAGCACTCGGGCTGTACATACACAGTACACACTGAGAGTCAGCACCTGATTTGTACATACACAGTACACATTGAGAGTCAGCACTCAAGCTGTACATACACAGTACACACTGAGAGTCAGCACTCAAGCTGTACATACACAGTACACACTGAGAGTCAGCACCTGATTTGTACATACACAGTACACATTGAGAGTCAGCACTGAAGCTGTACATACACAGTACACACTGAGAGTCAGCACTCAAGCTGTACATACACAGTACACACTGAGAGTCAGCACTCGGGCTGTACATACACAGTACACACTGAGAGTCAGCACTCGAACTATACAGACACAGTACACACTGAGACTCAGCTTTTGAGTTGTACGCTGTTTGTTACACCTCGTGTAATTCCCCCAGAAGATTAAATATTTCATTTGGATGGAGAAGTATTGTCGTCCAGTACATGTTTACTGCTGTGACTGGATTTTCAAATTTTTTTCTCATCCACTTCAGGCATCAAGCCATAGTACGATAGCATTTGTCAAGATGTCAGCAGCCATTCCATGCCATGACCATTACTGGTTGCATTAGGTGTACAAACCAAGGCCCAAGGCATGTGGAGTTGGCTGGTTTTCCAGTCATGAAGAGGCCACGGGAAAGCCAGATCCTGTGCTTTCACCAGCAGTGAGCAACTTCAACCCGCACCAGCACCTTCTCACTAAGTCACCATTATCCACCCATTAAAATGCCTCCACACTTCTGATAAGCACAGGCAATGGTCATGGCTGTTCCCCATTCGAAAATTGTCCACGCTTGCAGAGGTTCATCCACCCAGTGTTCCGGTACCTGAGCACTGCAGTTCACACCTGGGCTGTTGTGTATGTGTGAGTCAGGAGACCCCATGACCCACAGGTCCAATGAAAGGTCACAGACCTGAAACATTAACTCTGTTTCTCTCTCCACAGATGGTGCCAGACCTGCTGAGTATTTCTAGCACTTTCTGTTTTTCTGTCAGATTTCCAGCATCTGCAGTATTTTGCTTTTATTAACCTCACAACTTTGCCCACTTGGCTAGTGTGGGACCTTCGTCCAATCTTTTGTTTGGTTTACTATAAATTGAGCTGCTGAAAATTGGACAGGGATGAATTGCGGATTGATTCGCAGTGACAGTTTAATATCTACCATATCTTGGAATCTAAGTGATCCTTTAAGGGGTCATTTACAGCATTGCTGTCCCGAAGGACGTTCACTTGCCTGGAAAATGTGTAAATTTATGTTGTGTTGTCAGTCTGGTAATGAACAATTTCACGGGACATGAGAAGAACCCTGATTCCATAGTCCCAGATCTAATGTGGTCTCTGATGCTTCAGTTCCAGATCAGGAAGCCCTTCTGTTAGAGATACAGAAATGTCTTGAGGAACTCATTGTGAATCAAGGCTCTATGTCATCAGTGTTGAAACTGCTGCATCTTCTAATGACAGAAGCAATCAAGCGGCTCTCTCCCGCCAACACAGGTAGGCATGTGTTGGAAGGATCCTCTGTGACCAGAAGATCATTGGTATTTTAAATGACAAACACTCCACCTTTTCAGTTAGAATCTGTGAGTGGGAGAGGGTGCTTGCTATTACCCCCTTACCCTATTGAAGAAACAGTAACTCTGTACAATTACACAGTGCAGAACCCTTACCCTGCTGAAAAAAGGTATCTCTGTACAATTACGCAATGAGTAATTCTTACCTTGCTGAATAAACTGTAACTCATAATAAAGTGAATAATCCTTTCCCTGCTGAATAAACAGTAACTCTGTATAGTTGCATAGTGAGTAACACTTACCCTGCTGATAAAACAGTAATTCTGTACAACTACACAGAGAGCAATCCTTACTTTGCTGTATAAACAGTAACTCTGAAGTTAGTGAGTAATCCTTACCCTACGAGCATACGAACTGGGAGCAGGTGTAGGCCACTGAGCCCCTAGAGCCTGCTCCGCCATTTAATAAGATCATGGCTGATCTGTTTGTAACCTCAACTTCACATTCCCACCTACCCCAATAACCTTTCACCCCTTTGCTTATCAAGAATCTATCCACCTGTGCCTTAAAAATCTTTAAAGACTCTGCTTCCACCGCCTTTTGAGGAAGGGAGTTCCAAAGACTCACGACCCTCTGAGAGAAAAGATTTCTACTCATCTCTGTCTTAAATGGGCGACCCCTTATTTTTAAACAGTGACCCCTGGTTCTAGATTCTCCCACAAGGGGGAACATCCTTTCCACATCCACCCTGTCAAGACTACTCAGGATCTTATATGTTTCAATCAAGTTGCCTCTTACTCTTCTAATTTCCAGCAGATACAAGCCTTGCCTATCAAACCTTTACTCATAAGAGAACTCACCCATTCCAGGTGTTAGTCTTACCCTGGTGAATAAACAGGAATTAACTTATTGTAGGTGGTCAGACATGTTAACTTTAGTTTACCTGTCATAGTGTGAGATTTCTAACACACACAAGGCTATGTTTATTACAGTCACAGTCTAAAATGTTGATTGTTCGAAAAAGATTATATAATTTTAAATTTACAAAGCAAGTATTAAAAGTCTTGGACCTGTACAAACGCTGTTTTCCAGCACTGCTGTCTGTGTTCCATTACATACATGCAGCATTCTTAAAGGAACAGAGAGTGTTAAAGCCATAGCCCGACATGTGCTGGGTGCTAATATTGGCTCAGACCACTGTCCTTTTTGCCAGTTATTTCCCTTGCCCTCCTGATGGATCTGACTCCTGCTGATGATGTTTCAACCCATCAGAAAAAATATCCAATCCTTTCATCATGACAAGCACCTCAATTAGATCAGCTTGTTACGACCAGGTGAGAAAGGTGTCTAGGGTTCCCTCTCAGCCTTCACCTGGTCTTACTGTAGCAGGGTTTAATTTTAAGCACACCGAGTTTTTAGCTCCCCCTTGATGAATTCTTGTTCACCGCTTTCCAATTATGGCAAAGAAACCAGCAGAAACAGGCTTTCTTAGGTTTAAGAGGAAAAGTTGAAATTTATTAAACTTGAACTTAAACTCTAATTCAGTTAATGCCTACAGATACACGATGCGCCCACACCAGCATGCACACGCAATACACACATGCAAATAAAGACAGAGAAGAGCAGAAGAAAAAATAAAGTGGAAAAGTTTGAGGCAATATCTGAAGAGTTTTTTTTACGGTTCTTCGAACTCACTGTAGAGGCCTTGATTGTAGGTAGATCTTGCTTTTCTTTGGGGCCCAGTATTCTTCTTAAACCTTGTTCGCTATTGGAGACGTTTCTCTTTTGGGGTTGTGAGGCTTGTGAGAAAGAGATGGGAGCAGACAGACACTCTCAGTTCAAATTGTTTGTACAATTCAGAAAAACCCAGGTTGCCCAGCAGATTAGTCATGTGACTAACTGGTCTGACCACATCTTGGATTGTATCACCTTAGCAGTCTCTGGAATGATCCTCTTACACAAAATACCTGGTGATCAAGGTCCGTTGTTGGTTGAATGTGTCAGGGAATGGTCTCTTGTCCTTCCAAGCACCGTCTGTTAATATGCAAATGTCTTTTCCAGCAACGGCTGATCTGTTTAATAAGTCCTTTCTTCACTCCAGTAACAGTTGAAAATCAATGCTCATGACAAAATTAATGTGCCTCATTTTTGGCAGGTGGGGGCCAAGCATGACAAACTCTTAATTTCCAATGTTTAGGAACAGCAAAACTGGCTCTTTTTCCCTCCCTAACCTGATGCCACTGGAGCAACATGTAGCGTCCCTCCTGGCACATTAGTAGTAACTCTGAATAGCCCTGAATATCTTAATCACAAAATTGATTTTGTTGTGGGGGCAGTAAAATCAGAAGCTGAATGGTGACATCTGAGAAGCAGTGGTTAAGTGGCAAAGGTTAATTGACAGTATGTCAGTGACAGACTGTGCGTGGCAGTGGGGGAGTTTTTTAAAATCTGTTTCTGGGATGTGGGCATCGCTGGCTAGGCCAGTATTTACTGTCCATCGCTAATTGCCCTTGAGAAGATGGTGGTGAGCTGCCTTCTTGAAGCGCTGAAATCCTTGTGGTGTAGTACACCCACAGTGCTGTTAGGAAGGGAGTTCCAGGATTTTGACCCAGCGACAGTGAAGGAACGGCGATATAGTTCCAAGTCAGGATGGTGTGTGGCTTGGAAGGTAGTATTGTTCCCATGCATCTGCTGCCCTTGTCCTTCTAGAGGTTGCAGGTTCAGAAGGTGCTGTCGAAGGAGCCTTGGTGAGTTGCAGCAATGCATCTTGTATATGGTACATTAAAAGCAAAATACTGCGGATGCTGGAAATCTGAAACAAAAACAAGAAATGCTGGAATCACTCAGCAGGTCTGGCAGCATCTGTGGAAAGAGAAGCAGAGTTAACGTTTCGGGTCAGTGACCCTTCTTCGGAACTGACAAATATTAGAAAAGTCACAGATTATAAAGAAGTGAGGTGGGGGTGGGGCAAGAGATAACAAAGGAGAAGGTGCAGATTGGACCAGGCCACATAGCTGACCAAAAGGTCACGGAGAAAAGGCAAACAATATGTTAATGGTGTGTTGAAAGACAAAGCATTAGTACAGATTACCCCCACCACCTCGTCCCCGTCCCAGGGCACCTTCCCCTGCAATCGCAGGAGGTGTAATACCTGCCCATTTACCTCCTCTCTCCTCACTATCCCAGGCCCCAAACACTCCTTTCAGGTGAAGCAGCGATTTACTTGTACTTCTTTCAATGTAGTGTACTGTATTCGCTGCTCACAGTGTGGTCTCCTCTACATTGGGGAGACCAAGCGCAGACTGGGTGACCGCTTTGCGGAACATCTCCGCTCAGTCCGCAAGCAGGACCCTGAGCTTCCGGTTGCTTGCCATTTCAACACTCCCCCCTGCTCTCATGCTCACATCTCTGTCCTGGGATTGCTGCAGTGTTCCAGTGAACATCAACGCAAGCTCGACGAACAGCATCTCATCTACCGATTAGGCACACTACAGCCTGCCGGACTGAACATTGAGTTCAATAATTTCAGAGCATGACAGCCCCCCATTTTACTTTCATTTTAAGTTATTTTTTCTTCCTTTTTTTTACATTCCTTTTTACATTTTTTACAATCTTTTTTTGCATTTATTTCATTTCATCTTAGTTTGTTCAGTTTGCTTACCCACTGTTTTTTTCAGGTTGTTTTTCTTCAGGTTTGCACTTGCTGCTGTTCAATATTCAGTGTATTCACACCTAATCTGTACTAATGCTTTGTCTTTCAACACACCATTAACATATTGTTTGCCTTTTCTCCGTGACCTTTTGGTCAGCTATGTGGCCTGGTCCAATCTGCACCTTCTCCTTTGTTATCTCTTGCCCCACCCCCACCTCACTTCTTTATAATCTGTGACTTTTCTAATATTTGTCACTTCCGAAGAAGGGTCACTGACCCGAAACGTTAACTCTGCTTCTCTTTCCACAGATGCTGCCAGACCTGCTGAGTGATTCCAGCATTTCTTGTTTTTGTTGTATATGGTACACACTGCTGCCACTGTGCGTTGGTGGGGGAGGTGAATGTTGAAGGTGGGGGATGGGGTGCCAATCAAGTGGGCTGCTCTGTCCAGGATGGTGTCGAGCTTCTGGAGTGCTGGTGGAGCTGCACCCATCCAGGCAAGTGGAGAGTATTCCATCACACTCCTGACTTGTAGATGGTGGACAGGCTTTGGGGAGTCAGGAGGTGAGTTACTCGCTACAGAATTCCCAATCTCTGACCTGCTGTTGCGGCCACAGCATTTATGTGGCTGGTCCAGTTCAGTTTCTGGTCAATGGTGACCCCCAGGATGTTGATAGTGGGGCATTCAGCAATGGCAATGCCATTGAACGTCAAGGGGAGATGGTTAGATTATCTCTTGTTTGAGATGGTCATTGCCTGGTACTGTGTAGTGCAAATATTACTTGCCTCTTATCAGCCCAAGCCTGGATGTTGTCCAGGTCTTGCTGCACCTGGACAAGGGCTGCTTCAGTATCTGAGGAGTTGCGAATGATGCTGAACATTGTGCAGTCATCAGCGAACATCCCCACTTCTGACCTTATGATGGAGGGAAGGTCATTGATGAAACAACTGAAGATAGTTGGGCCTAGGACAGTACTGGAGGAACTCCTGTAGTGATGTCCTGGAGCTGAGATGACTGACCGCCAACAACCACAACCATCTTCCTTTGCGCTCGGTACGACTTCAACCAGAGGAGAGTTTTCTCCCTGATTCCCATTGACTCCAGTTTTGCTAGGGCTCCTTGATGCTACACTCAGTCAAATGCTGCCTTGATGTCAAGGGCAGTCACTCTCACCTCACCTCTGCAGTTCAGCTCTTTTGCCCATGTTTGGACCAAAGCAGAAAGGTGGTCAGGAGCTGAGTGGCCCTGGCGGAACCCAAACTGAGTGTCAGTGAGCAGGTTATTGCTGAGCAAGTGCCACTTGATAGCAGTGTCGATGACATCTTCCATCACTTTGCTGATGATCAAGAGTAGACTGATAGGGGGGTAATTGGCTGGGTTTGATTTGTCCCACATTTTGTTCACATGACATACCTGGGCAATTTTCCACATTGCAGGGTATTTGCCAGTGTTCTAGAACAGCTTGTCGAGGGGCACAGCCAGTTCTGGAGGGCAAGTCTTCTGTACTATTGCCGGGATGTTGTCAGGACCCATAGCCTTTCCAGTACACAGTGCTTTCAGCCGTTTCTTGATATATGTGGAGTAAATCCGATTGGCTGAAGACTGGCATCTGTGACTTCAGAAGGAGGCTGAGATGGATCATCCACTCGGCACTTCTGGCTGAAGATGGATACAAATGTTTCAGCCTTGTCTTTTGCACTGATGTGCTGGGTTCCCCCATCATTGAGGATGGGGATATTTGTGAAATCTCCTCCGAATTGTCCACCACCATTCATGACTGGATGTGGCAGAACTGCAGAGCTTAGAGCTGATTGAGATCTGAGTGAGTGTGATTGAGTGGCATTGGGTGTGTGGCAGTGTGTGTGTAGGAGTGAGTGAGTGGCAGTGGGTGTGTAGGAGTGGGTAAGTGGCAGTGTGTGTGTAGGAGTGAGTGAGTGGCAGTGTGTGAGTGTCAGTGTGCGTGTAAGAGTGAGTTGTGGCAGTGTGTGTAGTAGTGTGTGAGTGGCAGTGTGTGAGTGGCAGTGTGTGTGTAGGAGTGAGTAAGTGGCTGTGTGTGTGTAAGAGTGAGTGAGTGGCAGTGTGTGAGTGTCAGTGTGTGTGTAGGAGTGAGTGAGTGGCAGTGGGTGTGTAGGAGTGGGTAAGTGGCAGTGTGTGTGTAGGAGTGAGTGAGTGGCAGTGTGTGAGTGTCAGTGTGTGTGTAAGAGTGAGTTGTGGCAGTGTGTGAGTGGCAGTGTGTGTGTAGTAGTGAGTGAGTGGCAGTGTGTGAGTGGCACTGTGTGTGTAGGAGTGAGTGAGTGGCAGTGTGTGTGTCGGAGTGAGTGAGTGGCAGTGTGTGAGTGGCAGTGTGTGAGTGGCAGTGTGTGTGTAAGAGTGAGTGAGTGGCAGTTTGTGTGGAAGAGTGAGTTGTGGCAGTGTGTGAGTGGCAGTGTGTGTGTAGAAGTGAGTGAGTGGCAGTGTGTAAGCGGCAGTGTGTGACTGGCAGTGTGTGTGTAGGAGTGAGTAAGTGGCAGTGTGTGAGTGGCAGTGTCTGTGTAGTAGTGAGTGAGTGGCAGTGTGTGAGTGGCAGTGTGTGAGCAAGAGTGAGTGAGTGGCAGTGTGTGAGTGGCAGTGTGTGTGTAGGAGTGAGTGAGTGGCAGTGTGTGAGTGGCAGTGTGTGAGTGGCAGTGTGTGTGTAAGAGTGAGTGAGTGGCAGTGTGTGAGTGGCAGTGTGTGTGTAGGAGTGAGTGAGTGGCAGTGTGTGAGTGGCAGTGTGTGAGTGGCAATGTGTGTGTAGGAGTGAGTGAGTGGCAGTGTGTGAATGGCAGTGTCTGTGTAGTAGTGAGTGAGTGGCAGTGTGTGTGTAGGAGTGAGTGAGTGGCAGTGTGTGAGTGGCAGTGTGTGTGTAGGAGTGAGTGAGTGGCAGTGTGTGAATGGCAGTGTCTGTGTAGTAGTGAGCGAGTGGCAGTGTGTGTGTAGGAGTGAGTGAGTGGCAGTGTGTGAATGGCAGTGTCTGTGTAGTAGTGAGTGAGTGGCAGTGTGTAAGCGGCAGTGTGTGAGTGGCAGTGTGTGTGTAGGAGTGAGTGAGTGGCAGTGTGTGAGTGGCAGTGTGTGTGTAGGAGTGAGTGAGTGGCAGTGTGTGAGTGGCAGTGTGTGAATGGCAGTGTGTGTGTAAGAGTGAGTGAGTGGCAGTGTGTGAGTGGCAGTGTGTGTGTAAGAGTGAGTGAGTGGCAGTGTGTGAGTGGCAGTGTGTGTGTAGGAGAGAGTGAGTAGCAGTGTGTGAGTGGCAGTGTGTGAATGGCAGTGTGTGTGTAAGAGTGAGTGAGTGGCAGTGTGTGAGTGGCAGTGTGTGAGTGGCTGTGTGTGTGTAGGAGTGAGTGAGTGGCAGTGTGTGAGTGGCAGTGTGTGAATGGCAGTGTGTGTGTAGGAGTGAGTGAGTGGCAGTGTGTGAGTGGCATGTGTGTGTCGGAGTGAGTGAGTGGCAGTGTGTGTGTAGGAGTAAATGGCAGTGAGTAAATGGCAGTGTGTGTGTTGGAGTGAGTGAGTCGCAGTGTGTGTGTAGGAGTGAGTGAGTCGCAATATGTGTGTTGGAGTGAGTGAGTGGCAGTAAGTGGCAGTGTGTGAGTGACAGTGTGTGTTGGAGTGAGTGAGTGGCAGTGAGTAAGTGGCAGTGTGTGAGTGGCAGTGTGTGTTGGAGTGAGTGAGTGGCAGTGAGTAAGTGGCAGTGTGTGAGTGGCAGTGTGTGTGTAGAAGTGAGTGAGTGGCAGTTTGTGAGTGGCAGTGTGTGAGTGGCAGTGTGTGTGCAAGAGTGAGTGAGTGGCAGTGTGTGTGTAGGAGTGAGTAAGTGGCAGTGTGTGAGTGGCAGTGTGTAAGCGGCAGTGTGTGTGCAAGAGTGAGTGAGTGGCAGTGTGTGAATGGCAGTGTGTGTGTAGGAGTGTGTGAGTGGCAGTGTGTGAGTGGCAGTGTGTGAGTGGCAGTGTGTGTGCAAGAGTGAGTGAGTGGCAGTGTGTGTGTAGGAGTGAGTAAGTGGCAGTGTGTGTGTAGGATTGGGTAAGTGGCAGTGTGTGTGTAGGAGTGAGTAAGTGGCAGTGTGTGAGTGGCAGTGTGTGTGTAGGAGTGTGTGAGTGGCAGTGTGTGAGTGGCAGTGTGTGTGCAAGAGTGAGTGAGTGGCAGTGTGTGTGTAGGAGTGAGTAAGTGGCAGTGTGTGTGTAGGATTGGGTAAGTGGCAGTGTGTGTGTAAGAGTGAGTGAGTGGCAGTGTGTGAGTGTCAGAGTGTCGGAGTGAGTGAGTGGCAGTGTGTGAGTGGCAGTGTATATATAGGAGTGAGTAAGTGGCAGTGTGTGTGTAGGAGTGAGTGAATGGCAGTGTGTGAGTGGCAGTGTGTGTGTAGGAGTGAGTGAGTGGCAGTGTGTGAATGGCAGTGTCTGTGTAGTAGTGAGTGAGTGGCAGTGTGTGTGTAGTAGTGAGTGAGTGGCAGTGTGTAAGCGGCAGTGTGTGAGTGGCAGTGTGTGTGTAGGAGTGAGTGAGTGGCAGTGTGTGAGTGGCAGT
This sequence comes from Heterodontus francisci, assembly GCF_036365525.1. Classification (NCBI taxonomy): domain Eukaryota; kingdom Metazoa; phylum Chordata; class Chondrichthyes; order Heterodontiformes; family Heterodontidae; genus Heterodontus; species Heterodontus francisci. The sequence goes on from NC_090402.1 coordinate 51,198,964, forward strand.
GTGAGTGTAGGAGTGAGTGAGTGGCAGTGTGTGAGTGGCACTGTGTGTGTAGGAGTGAGTGAGTGGCAGTGTGTGAGTGGCAGTGTGTGTGTAGGAGTGAGTGAGTGGCAGTGTGTGTGTGGCAGTGTGTGTGTAGGAGTGAGTAAGTGGCAGTGTGTGAGTGGCAGTGTGTGTGTAGGAGTGAGTGAGTGGCAGTGTGTGAATGGCAGTGTCTGTGTAGTAGTGAGTGAGTGGCAGTGTGTGTGTAGTAGTGAGTGAGTGGCAGTGTGTAAGCGGCAGTGTGTGAGTGGCAGTGTGTGTGTAGGAGTGAGTGAGTGGCAGTGTGTGAATGGCAGTGTCTGTGTACATAGAACATAGAACATAGAACATTACAGCGCAGTCTACTACTGTTGCAGGCAGTAGTGAGTGAGTGGCAGTGTGTGTGTAGGAGTGAGTAAGTGGCAGTGTGTGAGTGGCAGTGTCTGTGTAGTAGTGAGTGAGTGGCAGTGTGTAAGCGGCAGTGTGTGAGTGGCAGTGTGTGTGTAGTAGTGAGTGAGTGGCAGTCTGTGAGTGGCAGTGTGTGTGTAAGAGTGAGTGAGTGGCAGTGTGTGAGTGGCAGTGTGTGAGTGGCAGTGTGTGTGTAGGAGTGAGTGAGTGGCAGTGTGTGAGTGGCAGTGTGTGAATGGCAGTGTGTGTGTAAGAGTGAGTGAGTGGCAGTGTGTGAGTGGCAGTGTGTGAGTGGCAGTGTGTGTGTAAGAGTGAGTGAGTGGCAGTGTGTGAGTGGCAGTGTGTGAGTGGCAGTGTGTGTTGGAGTGAGTGAGTGGCAGTGAGTAAGTGGCAGTATGTGAGTGGCAGTGTGTGTTGGAGTGAGTGAGTGGCTGTGAGTAAGTGGCAGTGTGTGAGTGGCAGTGTGTGTGTAGGAGTGAGTGAGTGGCAGTGTGTGAGTGGCAGTGTGTGTGTAAGAGTGAGTGAGTGGCAGTGTGTGAGTGGCAGTGTGTGTGTAAGAGTGAGTGAGTGGCAGTGTGTGAATGGCAGTGTGTGAGTGGCAGTGTGTGTGTAAGAGTGAGTGAGTGGCAGTGTGTGAGTGGCAGTGTGTGAGTGGCATGTGTGTGTCGGAGTGAGTGAGTGGCAGTGTGTGTGTAGGAGTGAGTAAATGGCAGTGAGTAAATGGCAGTGTGTGTGTTGGAGTGAGTGAGTCGCAGTGTGTGTGTAGGAGTGAGTGAGTCGCAGTGTGTGTGTTGGAGTGAGTGAGTGGCAGTAAGTGGCAGTGTGTGAGTGGCAGTGTGTGTTGGAGTGAGTGAGTGGCAGTGAGTAAGTGGCAGTGTGTGAGTGGCAGTGTGTGTTGGAGTGAGTGAGTGGCTGTGAGTAAGTGGCAGTGTGTGAGTGGCAGTGTGTGTGTAGAAGTGAGTGAGTGGCAGTGTGTAAGCGGCAGTGTGTGTGCAAGAGTGAGTGAGTGGCAGTGTGTGTGTAGGAGTGTGTGAGTGGCAGTGTGTGAGTGGCAGTGTGTGAGTGGCAGTGTGTGTTCAAGAGTGAGTGAGTGGCAGTGTGTGAGTGGCAGTGTGTGTGTAGGAGTGAGTGAGTGGCAGTGTGTGAGTGGCAGTGTGTGTGTAAGAGTGAGTGAGTGGCAGTGTGTGTGTAGGTGTGAGTGAGTGGCAGTGTGTGAATGGCAGTGTCTGTGTTGTAGTGAGTGAGTGGCAGTGTGTGTGTCGGAGTGAGTAAGTGGCAGTGTGTGAGTGGCAGTGTCTGTGTAGTAGTGAGTGAGTGGCAGTGTGTAAGCAGCAGTGTGTGAGTGGCAGTATGTGTGTAGTAGTGAGTGAGTGGCAGTCTGTGAGTGGCAGTGTCTGTGTAGTAGTGAGTGACTGGCAGTGTGTAAGCGGCAGTGTGTGTGTGGCAGTGTGTGTGTAGGAGTGAGTGAGTGGCAGTGTGTGAGTGGCAGTGTGTGTGTAAGAGTGAGTGAGTGGCAGTGTGTGAGTGGCAGTGTGTGTGTAGGAGTGAGTGAGTGGCAGTGTGTGAATGGCAGTGTGTGTGTAAGAGTGAGTGAGTGGCAGTGTGTGAGTGGCAGTGTGTGAGTGGCAGTGTGTGTGTAAGAGTGAGTGAGTGGCTGTGTGTGAGTGGCAGTGTGTGTGTAGGAGTGAGTGAGTGGCAGTGTGTGAGTGGCAGTGTGTGAATGGCAGTGTGTGTGTAAGAGTGAGTGAGTGGCAGTGTGAGTGGCAGTGTGTGAGTGGCAGTGTGTGTGTAAGAGTGAGTGAGTGGCTGTGTGTGAGTGGCAGTGTGTGAGTGGCAGTGTGTGTGTAGGAGTGAGTGAGTGGCAGTGTGTGAGTGGCAGTGTGTGAATGGCAGTGTGTGTGTAAGAGTGAGTGAGTGGCAGTGTGAGTGGCAGTGTGTGAGTGGCAGTGTGTGTGTAGGAGTGAGTGAGTGGCAGTGTGTGAGTGGCAGTGTGTGTGTAAGAGTGAGTGAGTGGCAGTGTGTGAGTGGCAGTGTGTGAGTGGCTGTGTGTGTGTAGGAGTGAGTGAGTGAGTGGCAGTGTGTGAGTGGCAGTGTGTGAGAGGCATGTGTGTGTCGGAGTGAGTGAGTGGCAGTGTGTGTGTAGGAGTGAGTAAATGGCAGTGAGTAAATGGCAGTGTGTGTGTTGGAGTGAGTGAGTCGCAGTGTGTGTGTAGGAGTGAGTGAGTCGCAGTGTGTGTGTTGGAGTGAGTGAGTGGCAGTAAGTGGCAGTGTGTGAGTGGCAGTGTGTGTTGGAGTGAGTGAGTGGCACTGAGTAAGTGGCAGTGTGTGAGTGGCAGTGTGTGTTGGAGTGTGTGAGTGGCAGTGTGTGAGTGGCAGTGTGTGTTGGAGTGAGTGAGTGGCAGTGAGTAAGTGGCAGTGTGTGAGTGGCAGTGTGTGTTGGAGTGAGTGAGTGGCAGTGAGTAAGTGGCAGTGTGTGAGTGGCAGTGTGTGTTGGAGTGAGTGAGTGGCAGTGAGTAAGTGGCAGTGTGTGAGTGGCAGTGTGTGTTGGAGTGAGTGAGTGGCAGTGAGTAAGTGGCAGTAGTTATATAACAATCGTTGATCTGACTGGCAGCTTCTCATTCTGATAATCTTTCTGTTTCTCTCCAGACAATGTCACAGTGAAGTTAACTGCAAATATAATTGGCATCCCAGGTGTATCGTCCTTGCTAAGTTTACTGGGATTTCGCTTCCAGTCTTTGGCACCTCATCCAACCAAAATGGGAGACAGGATCATCCAGCTGGCAAGCAAACAGGTGGCAATGGGCGATGTTTCAATTCACTCTACATGCCCCATTTCCCATGCCCACCCAGTGGCTGTAATCTTCCCGCACTGGAATCCAGACAGACTGATTGGTGTCGCACAGCAAGCCATCGCTGCTCTTATTGGTCAGCAACAGATATTTTATACTTAACCTCAGCCAAGTCGGTCTGTTCATGTCTTACCCATAGCTAGTCCAATCTGTCGCTCCACAACCCTCACAATACCCTCTATCACATTCCGATACCCTCACCCCACACTCAATCATATTCCAATACCCTCACTCCACCCATATTATACTCCAACACCCTCACTCTACCCTCTATCACACCACAACACCCTCACTCTACCCTCTATTATACACCATTGACTTCACTCCATCCTCTATTACACCCCAATACCCACATTCTACACTCAATTACACCCCACTACCCTCACTCCACCCATATTATACACCATTACCCTCACTTTACCCTCTATCACACCCCAACACCCTCACTCTAGCCTGTATTACACCCCAATACCCTCATTCAACCCTCTATTATACCCCATTGACTTCACTCCATCCTCTATTACACACCAATACCCACATTCTACACTCAATTACACCCCACTACCCTCACTCTACCCTCTATTATACCCCAATACCCTTATTCTACCCTCTATTACACCCAATACTCTCTACCCTCTATTACACTCCATTACCCTCACTCCACCCTCTATTATAACCCAATACTTTCATTCTACCCTCTATTACACCCCATTAGCCTCACTGCACCCTCTATTCTACCCCAATTCCCTCACTCTACCCTCCAGTACACCCAAATACCCTCACTGTACCCTCTATCACAGCCCAATACCCTCATTGTACCGTCTATTCCACCCAATACCCTCATTCCACCTTCTAACATATTCTCTATCACCCACCAATACCCTGGGCTAAAGTTTCCACTTTGGGTGCAATTGGCAATCCGAGCGCATATTGTGCCAAAAATTGAGCTGGTTTTGAAAACATTTTTTCTCACATTTCCATTCAAACACATTTACGTATCACTGAATGCGTCATCTGTCATGAGCCCCAGCCCAATCGTGCATTGTTTTAAAATGTAATTTAAAAAAAAAATCCTTGATGTATTTAAGAATGGTAAGTTTAATTAGTACAGCTGAAAATGAGTTTATCAGAAAAAATAAGCATTTTAAATCACTGTTAATCCACCAACTTTGTGTATCCTGTTTTTAAATTACTGAAATGATTTTTAAAAAATACACAGAACCATTTAATAACAAGAAAAAACATAAGAAATAGGAGCAGGAGCAAACCATTCAGCCCCTCGATCCTACCCTGCCATTCAATAAGATCATGGCTGATCTTTTATCTGAACCAACCTTCCTGCACTATCCCCATATTCCTTAATTTCCTTAGTATTCAAAAATCTATGGCTCTCTAACTTCAACACTTTCAACAACTGAGTATCCACAGGTGGAGAATTTCAAAGATTCACAACCCTTTGAGTGAGGAAATATTTCCTCATTTCAATCTTAAATGGCCGACCCCTTAATCTGAGAATGTGACTCCTCAGCCAGGGAAACATCCTCTCAGTATTTCCCCTGTCAAGTCCCTTAAAAATGTTACATGTTTCTATGAGATCACCTCTCATTCTTCTAAACTCTGGGTGATATATTTATTTTAGAGATACAGCACTGAAACAGGCCCTTCGGCCCACCAAGTCTGTGCCGACTAACAACCACCCATTTATATTAACCCTGCAATAATCCCAACCACCTACCTGCACGAGGGGCAATTTACAATGGCCAATTTACCTATCAACCTGCAAGTCTTTGGCTGTGGGAGGAAACCGGAACACCCAGCGAAAACCCACACAGTCACAGGGAGAACTTGCAAACTCCACGCAGGCAGTACCCAAAATCAAACCCAGGTCCCTGGAGCTATGAGGTTGTGGTGCTCACCTCTGCGCCACTGTGCCTAGTCCATTCAGTCTGTCCTCACAGGACAATCCCTCATTCCAGGAACCATTTGCTCATTAAATTGGGGTACAGTAGTCAGTTTCTTAGCAAATTAAAAAACATTCAAAAGCATTTAAAATGTGCCTATTAATGCCCCTGTGCTCAAAAGAACCAGCTTCATTTTAAGAGGCCCCGAGAAGGCCTTCAACTGAATGCAGTTCGTGGAAATTCGCCATGGTGATTAATTCAGCCTGGGGGTGTGGCCATCTTTGTGGGCAAGACTGGCTTCCAGCACAATGATTTTACACGAGTGTGAAAGATTGCAGAAACTCAATTTTCACAAACATAATTTGTTCTTAAACTTCCATGATTTCCTGCGCATGTTATGCCAATTTCAGGTGAATTGCATTGATAAAAAAAGAGTGCAACCAGCAGGAATGTCGAGCCCCCAACTTTACCTGAGAATCACAGAGTTGTTAGGGAAAAGAAGGAGGCTATTCAGCCTATCAAGTCCATGATTTTTTATCATACATAGGAAGATCCCAGCTTCATTTCCTAATCTGTGCTGAGTTAGTTGATCTCTGACATTGCAATTGGTCAGTATGATTATTATCTGCACCCCTTGGCGAGAGAGGAGAAAATAAGCCAATGGTTGGTGCTGCCATGTGGTGCCATGCCATGTTGGTGAACCCTGCAAAGTTTGTATATGTGGGTTGTTGGGTGAAGATAGAATTGGACTCAGCTTTGATGGTCCTGTGGTCAGATAGCCCATCACCACTTAATGTTTACACTGGCACAGGACAATTGGGCACTGGGCCAGGATACCAGTGACAGACGGCACCCATGATACTCTACCCCTGCCAGAGTTAGCACCTTCTGGAAAGGGAAGGAGTCTGGAAAAAATAATATTTCAAGTTGAAGACCTTTCATCAGAACTGCAAAATGTTAGGGATGAACAAACCTTAGGCAAGCGGAGAGTCTGGGAAAATGGCAGTGGAGAGGGGAGGGGAGGAAGAGGAGGGAAAAATAAAAGGGAAGGTCTGTTCGGGTGGAAGGCAGGAGTGATTAAATGACAAAAAGGATGCTGATGCAAAGGAAAAGGCACAGTGGTGCAGTGGTTAGCACCACAGCCTCACAGCTCCAGTGACATGGGTTCGATTCTGGGTATTGCCTGCATGGAGTTTGTAAGTTCTCCCTGTGACTGTGTGAGTTTTTGTCGGGTGCTCTGGTTTCCTCCCACAGCCAAAGACGTGCAGATTGACAGGTAAATTGGCCATTATAAATTGTCCCCAGTATAGGTAGGTGGTAGGGGAATTGAGGGAAGGTGGGGATGTGAGAGGGTAATGGGATTAATGTCGGATTAGGATAAATGGGTGGTTGATGATTGGCACAGACTCGATGGGCCGAAGGGCCTGTTTCAGTGCTGTATCTTAAAATAAAATAAATAAAAAGGCAAATAACGAAACTATTGAAAGAATGAAAATGTCTCGATTGATTTTTAAATGCGAGGATTCTCCAGCTGAGTGCTCAGGTCTCTGTTATACACTGGAGCTGTCAGCTTGCTCACTTCCCATTGAGTTCAAAAATTGTGGATTCTAAGCCCCAGTCCCAGACATGAGCAGGTGACCTAGACTGACAGACATTTGCACGACTGAGGTTCTGCCTTTCAGGAGAGGTGTTCACCCGAGTATAAAAATTGAAACCAGACTCGGGCCCGACCCGACCACAGCCAACCCAAACCCGACCCGGGCTTGAGTTCTTTAATTTTTTTTTCGGGCTGGACCCGACCTAACCCGACATGGATATCGCAATAAATTTAATGATATCAAACATGTTATTGTGCTGTACCTTGTCCAAATGATAATACTTGTGATCCTGTTCATCCGTTCCGGCAGCAGGCTATTCCTGCAGATGGAGTTGTGAGGAATCATGGGTGAGCCCGAACCCGTGAGTTCCCGGAGGCAGCACTCTCCAGCCCAACCCGACCTGAACCCGAATTCTCGACTCGGAATACAGACCTGACCCGAACCTGACACGTGTAGTCGGGTTTGGGTCAGGTAGCCAGGCTTTAAACCCGAGACCCTGCCTGTGCAGGTAGTGTGGTCAAGCAGCACAGTTGGTTCTGAAGTGAAATTAAATGAGCCAACAGGCCTTCTTCATCGTGAGTATCTGTTTGTATTGGTTTCAGATCTCAGTGTATGCTCTCAGTGTGTGAACGCCTTGATCTGGATTCTGCCGCTGACCTGTGACAGACTGGAACAGCTGATCACTTTGGTATGTACCACCGCATCCAGTGTTTCACTGTCAGCACCCCACAAGTTCCTTAGAGTTCTCCCCCAGCTGATGCTGGGACACAATCTAAATTCATTCACCCTGCTTCACGATCGAGAAATTATTAATCTCTGCCCACAGGGGATGGTGATGGGTGGTTGGTGATGGTTTTACTCTCTGCCCACAGGGGATGGTGATGGTTAGTTGGTGATGGTTTTACTCTCTGCCCACAGGGGATGGTGATGGGTTGTTGGTGATGGTTTTACTCTCTGCCCACAGGGGATGGTGATGGGTGGTTGTTGATGGTTTTACTCTCTGTCCACAGGGGATGGTGATGGGTGGTTGGTGATGGTTTTACTCTCTGCCCACAGGGGATGGTGATGGGTGGTTGGTGATGGCTTTACTCTCTGCCCACAGGGGATGGTGATGGGTGGTTGGTGATGGCTTTACTCTCTGCCCACAGGGGATGGTGATGGTTGGTTGGTGATGATTTTACTCTCTGCCCACAGGGGATGGTGATGGTTAGTTGGTGATGTTTTACTCTCTGCCCACAGAGGATGGTGATGGTTAGTTGTTGATGGTTTTACTCTCTGCCCACAGAGGATGGTGATGGTTAGTTGGTGATGGTTTTACTCTCTGCCCACAGGGGATGGTGATGGTTAGTTGTTGATGGTTTTACTCTCTGCCCACAGGGGATGGTGATGGTTAGTTGTTGATGGTTTTACTCTCTGCCCACAGAGGATGGTGATGGTTAGTTGGTGATGGTTTTACTCTCTGCCCACAGGGGATGGTGATGGTTAGTTGTTGATGGTTTTACTCTCTGCCCACAGAGGATGGTGATGGTTAGTTGGTGATGGTTTTACTCTCTGCCCACAGGGGATGGTGATGGTTAGTTGTTGATGGTTTTACTCTCTGCCCACAGGGGATGGTGATGGTTAGTTGTTGATGGTTTTACTCTCTGCCCACAGGGGATGGTGATGGTTAGTTGTTGATGGTTTTACTCTCTGCCCACAGAGGATGGTGATGGTTAGTTGTTGATGGTTTTACTCTCTGTCCACAGGGGATGGTGATGGTTAGTTGTTGATGGTTTTACTCTCTGCCCACAGGGGATGGTGATGGTTAGTTGTTGATGGTTTTACTCTCTGCCCACAGGGGATGGTGATGGTTAGTTGTTGATGGTTTTACTCTCTGCCCACAGGGGATGGTGATGGTTAGTTGTTGATGGTTTTACTCTCTGCCCACAGGGGATGGTGATGGTTAGTTGTTGATGGTTTTACTCTCTGCCCACAGGGGATGGTGATGGTTAGTTGTTGATGGTTTTACTCTCTGCCCACAGGGGATGGTGATGGTTAGTTGTTGATGGTTTTACTCTCTGCCCACAGAGGATGGTGATGGTTAGTTGTTGATGGTTTTACTCTCTGCCCACAGGGGATGGTGATGGGTTGTTGGTGATGGTTTTACTCTCTGCCCACAGGGGATGGTGATGGTTAGTTGTTGATGGTTTTACTCTCTGCCCACAGAGGATGGTGATGGTTAGTTGGTGATGGTTTTACTCTCTGCCCACAGGGGATGGTGATGGGTTGTTGGTGATGGTTTTACTCTCTGCCCACAGAGGATGGTGATGGGTTGTTGGTGATGGTTTTACTCTCTGCCCACAGGGGATGGTGATGGGTTGTTGGTGATGGTTTTACTCTCTGCCCACAGGGGATGGTGATGGGTTGTTGTTGATGGTTTTACTCTCTGCCCACAGGGGATGGTGATGGGTTGTTGGTGATGGTTTTACTCTCTGCCCACAGGGGATGGTGATGGGTTGTTGGTGATGGTTTTACTCTCTGCCCACAGGGGATGGTGATGGGTTGTTGTTGATGGTTTTACTCTCTGCCCACAGGGGATGGTGATGGGTTGTTGGTGATGGTTTTACTCTCTGCCCACAGGGGATGGTGATGGTTAGTTGTTGATGGTTTTACTCTCTGCCCACAGGGGATGGTGATGGTTAGTTGGTGATGGTTTTACTCTCTGTCCACAGGGGATGGTGATGGGTTGTTGGTGATGGTTTTACTCTCTGCCCACAGGGGATGGTGATGGTTAGTTGTTGATGGTTTTACTCTCTGCCCACAGGGGATGGTGATGGTTAGTTGGTGATGGTTTTACTCTCTGTCCACAGGGGATGGTGATGGGTTGTTGGTGATGGTTTTACTCTCTGCCCACAGGGGATGGTGATGGTTAGTTGTTGATGGTTTTACTCTCTGCCCACAGGGGATGGTGATGGTTAGTTGGTGATGGTTTTACTCTCTGTCCACAGGGGATGGTGATGGTTAGTTGGTGATGGTTTTACTCTCTGCCCACATGAGGTCAATGCTACTTGTTTCTCAGCTCTGAAGATGAAGCAATGGAGAGCATAATAGCCCATGTGGTTTTATTAACATGCCTCCTTCTTCATTCATTATCCTCTCCACACTGAAGTAGAATCTAGAATCAAAACAGAACATGCTGGAAATACTTAGCAGGTCATGCAGCATTTGCTTGGAGAGAAGCAGAGCTAACATTCATCAGACTGGAAAAAGTTTGAGATGTGCCAGGTTTTAGGCAAGTAGTGAGACTGGGAGAGGGGGAGGTTGGGAAATAGCAAACAGGAAGGTCTGTGATAGGGTGCAGGGCAGGAGAGATTAAATGACAAAAGAGATGATGGTACTAGGCAAAAGGAGATGGAAATGAAACAAGTAAAGAAACAAAAGATGTGTCTAGAGGAGGTGTAAATGGGAAAAGCAGAATCAGCACCAACAGCTGCTGTCCAAAAAACTGAGACAGAGGTTATGATCTGAAATTGTTGGACAGAATATTAAGTCCGGAAGGCAGTAAGGTGCTTAATCAAAAGATGAGGTGATGTTCCTTGAGCTTACATTGAGCCCCATTGGAACAGTGCAGGAGACTTAGGACAGAGACATTAGAGTTGCAGCAGAGCAGAAAATTAAAATGCTAGGTGACCAGAAGCCCAGGGTCACGCTTGTGGACTGAATGGTGGTGTTCAGCAAAGCACTCACCCAATCAGCGTTTGGTCTTCCCACTGCAGAGGAGACCGCATTGTGAGCAGTGAATGCAGCATACTAAATTGGATGAAGTACACGTAAATCGCTGTTTCACCTGGAAGGAGCCTTGGATGGTGGGAAGGGAAATGGAACGAACATGGTCAAGGATCCTGTCTCCCATGGTAGACATAAATGCTCAGTTGAAGAAACAGGAAGACATAGCAGAAGCTCCATTGTGAAAAGTGTCATCGCCAGAACAGATGTGACAGAGATGGAGAAACTGAGAGAATGGAATGGAGTCCTTACAGGAAGTGGGACTGAAGGATGCTCTTCCCCCAGAATTACCATAGGTCTCCCATAATCCACACCTTCCACCCCCCCTTCAACAGGTCATCCTCTGTTATTTCTGCCACCTCCAGCGTGACACCACCATCAAACACATCTTCCTCTCCCCTCCCTTTTTCAGCATTCTGAAGGGACCGTTCCCTCTGCAACACCCTAGTCCACTCCTCAATCACTCCCAAACACTCCGCCCCTTCCCACGCCATCTTCCCATACAAGCGCAGGAGATGCAACTTTCACCTCCTCCCTTCTCACCGCCTTAGGCCACAAACACTCCTTCCATGTGGAGCAGCGATTTACTTGTCTTTCTTTCAATTTATTATACTGTATTCACTGCTCATGATGCAGTCGGCTCTACATTGGGAAGACCAAATGCAGATGAGGTGACCGCTTTGTGAAACACCTCTGTTCAATCCGTAAGCGTAACCCTGAACTTTCGGTCGCCTATCATTTAATTCTCTGTCCGACTCCCACTCCTACCTCGGCCTCCTGCAGTGTTCTAATGAAGTGCAATGGAAGCTCAAGGAACAGCACCTCATTTTTTGATTAAGCACTTTACTGCCTTCCAGACTCAATACTCAATTCAACAATTTCAGATCATAAGCTGTGTCCCAGTTTATTAGATGCAGCTGTTGATGCTGATCCTGATATTCTCATTTACACCTCCTCTAGACACATTGTTTATTTCTTTACTTGTCCCATTACCAGTCCCTGTAGCCGTGCACCATCATCCCTTTTGTCATTTAATCTCTACTGCCTTCCACCCTATCACAGACCTTCCCTTTTGTTCTTTTCTCTCCTCTGTCCCTGCCTCTCTATTTGATTAAACCTGTAATACTCTAAATTTATTTCCAGTTCTGACGAAATGTCATCAATCTGAAACTCTGTTTGTCTCTCTCCACAGATGCTGCCTGCTGATTATTTCCAACATTTTCTGGTTTGATTTTAGATTTCCAACATCTGCAGTATTTTGCTTTTGTGGAACCTAGAATGAATGGTTTTGGAAGAACCAAATAACCCTCCCCCTCTATAGAATCATAGAATGGTTACAGCACAGAAGAAGGCCATTCAGCCCGTTGTGTTTGTGCCAGCTCTCTGCAAGAGCAACTCTCCTAGTCTCACTCCCCACCTTTTCCCCATAGTACTGCAAATGTTCTCTGTTCAGATAATTATCCAATTCCCCTTTGAAAACTACAATTGAATCTGCCTTCACCACACCCTCAGGCAGTGCATTCCAGATCCTAACCACTCTCTGCATAAAAAAGTTTTCCTCATGTCACCATTCCTTCTTTTGCCAATCACCTTAAAGCAGTGTCCTCTGGTTCTGGATCCTTCCGCCAATGGGAACACTTTCTCCCTGTCTATTCTGTCCAGACCCCTCGTGATTTTGAACACCTCTATCAAACCTCCTCTTCACCTTCCCTTCTCCAAGGAGAACAGTCCCACTTTTTCTAACCTATCCACGTAACTGAAGTTCCTCATCCCTGGAACCATTTGCATGAATCTCTTCTGCGCCGGCTCTAATACCTTCACATCCTTCCTAAAGTGTGGTGGCCTGAACTGCTCACAGTACTCCAGTTGAGGCCAAAGCAATGTTTTATAAAGGTTTATCTTAACTTCCTTGCTCTTGTACCCTACACCCCTATTTATAAAGCCCAGGATCCCATAAGCTTTATTAAGCATTTTCTCAACCTGCCCTGCAACCTTCAATGTTATGTGCACAGATACCCCCAGGTCTCTCTGTTCCTGTATCTCCTTTTAGAATTGTACCCTTTAATTTATATTGCCACTCCTCATTCTTCCTACCAAAATGAATCACTTCACACTTCTGTGCATTAAATTTCATCTGACACTTGTCCGCCCATTCCACCAGCCTGTCTGTGTCCTCTGAAGTCTATCACTATCCTCCTCACAGTTCACAAGCTTCCAGGTTTTGTGTCCTGCACAAATTTTGAAATTGTCCACATCCAAATTTAAGTCATTAGTATGTATCAGCAGCCTTATATTACCTCACTTCCTCCCCAATTCCTTGATGTTAGCCTTCTGTGCATTTCTCTTCTATTCCAGCACCAATGGCAGGGCACTGTCCCACTGAGGCCCCAGACTGTCAAACACCTCCCCACGCAAAGAAGCCCCTCCTCATCTCCGCCTCTAAAAGCTTCCTTCAATCAAAGCTCTTTGCCCAAGGTTCTGGTTGCCTTTCTCACCTCTCCTCCCACAGCCGAGTGTCCGTTCCTCTTGCAATGGTTTCCTGTATTAAAGGCTGTACACAAATGTTAGTTGTTATTATCCTATAAGGCCCCAGGACATACATCATTATCCATCATTTATGCAGCCAAAGGTGGCATTGCCTATGCAACTTTCTGTAAGAGTAGCTCATCATTTCAGTTAATGACTTAGATAAAAATACAAATGACATTGTTTTTAAATCTGCAGATGACAGAAAATTGTATACAAGGTGAGATATTTGGACCAAATGAATAGGTTACAGGCTGACCTAGATGACTCAGGGAATTTGGCTGGTGTGCAGCAGATGTGCCTTCATGTGCACAAATGCAGAGTTATACTCCAGGCATTCTGCTGTCATACAGAGGGTGCTGGTTAGGATGAAGGATCAAGAAGGAGACCTGAGGAGGGGTGTAGGGAGTAATTGTTGTTGAGTCATTGGGGGACAAAAGGGATGGCAAAAAGGGTTTTAGCGTGTATTGTTAGGACCAAGTACTAAACAAAGAGATTAGGTTATATATGGGGCCCTACCAAACCCGGTCAAATTTTACAAATTTCACGATCATGGCATTTTAAGAATCGTGAAATTCACAATTTCACATATTTAAATCGTAAATTTCATGGTGTCGCAACAAACCATGAAAATGATCTTTTTAAAACAAAAGAAGAGAAGGGAGGTTTCTGGTTTCAAATGGCATTTATAATATACTCAAAAACTATTGTAAAAGGCTGACTATAAACAGGTCACATTCTTGACCCACTGAAGTCAGTGGTTGAATTTGATCATGGAGACTCACTTACATTAATCTGAGACTTCATCTTCTCACAACGTGTAGCAAAAGCCTTCGGTAAGTAGTCCCATAGTTTATTTGCATTTGGCAGCAGCCACCATTTTGCACATTACGTTAAATGAATACCCGCAGCTTTGGGTGATCGAGTTTTTCCAATGGTATGTTGGCACTTGCAAAAGCATCCACAAGTTCCTTTGTAACCAACTGACAATTTTCTGAGCTGTTGACTTCTTAAAAAGAGAAGAAATTGTTGCCTTTTTTTTGCATGTTTGTTTTCCAGACTGCAGTGTCAAATGCTCTCTGTCTGTTGCGATGGCTTTCGGACCCTAAGTGGCGCTGAATCATTGCCCGCCGTATGTGATCCAACATAACATTGGAGTTTCTACAAAATGGTATACCGTCATTGACATGCAGAATTTGGATTCCAAATTCTTTCACTCGATGTGCTACAGTAATGGTTGTGGCCATTTTTGATTTGCTCATTCTGACATTCTCACTTGTCTGTTAATACTTGAGACTGCTTCTCTCAAAACTGTACCGGAAGCCCTCCCTCATCTATCAATCAGCGAGGTGAGCCCTTTGTCAGTCACTAAAACATGTGATATTCGCAACATGCCCAACCATCAGCGAGGTGAGTCTTGTGTCAATGAATAAAACGTACAAAGTTCAGAAAATGGCCGAGTTCACAGAGGACCCAAGATTTCACGGTCCGTGGTCCATTTTTCATGGCTGTTAATTTGGTAGGGTCCTAGTTATATAACCATCATGTACAGTTTTGGCCCCCACACACGGCAAAAAGTGCTGAGGCTCTAAGATGGTGCAAAGCAGAATGAGCTAGATGATACCCAAGGGAGGAGGGAATAAAATTTGACTTCAGGAGGGGCATAAATCAGGCAGTAGTGGATCACCCATGTTGTAGTCAATAGAAAGGAAATTTGGGCAGGGTCAAGAATGGTCCAATCTGTTACCACCTGTTTGCACCCCCACTGAAGTTGAATTTCATCCCCTCAATCTTCAAGCATTTATTTGTGAGGGCAGACTCCAAGAGTTAGGTTCCCTTGCTTTGGACAAACAGGAGCTTAGTGGGGATATGACTGAGGTTTATACAATGATGAAGAGTAGGCAGAGTTAGGTTACATAGGCAAAAAATATTTCTTTACATAGAGTCATTGCCCTGCAGAACAGATTGCATTTATATCTCCTCAATATGGAGTCATTTCAATAGAACTTGAGGTTCTGAGCAAAGACAATAAGTTATTTGTTAATTATAGAGGAGTTGAAATTCAGAGGACTTATGGGTTACCTCAGCCTGTTGGAGCTTTGGTTATTTGGGACAATATTCCTGTGTGCCCCAAGCTCCGTGCATTCAGCTGCAGTGACCTGAACCCACCTGTATTTCTGGCTTTAGATCAATATCCTTTTACCAGACATGACCCCCGGTGCAAGCTTACTCCTGGGAGTGCCTTGCATCAGGAGTCTAGGGCAGAAATGTAACTTTGCAGAAATACTGCAAGGGCCTGTTGCCCTGTTGCTATGGGGACAAGATGGGATCCAGGAATTCCAGCTCTCCAGTGCTTATTCCTGTTGCTGAGAAAAAGAGGAACATGTCTGGCCTTTGCTTCCTGCCTCTTTCTGATCAGAAAGGGACAAAGCAGCCCTCGAAATGTTGTAAGCATGTTTTTTTTTAAATTTCGCTCTCGAAATGTGAGAATCACTGGCTAGACTGGCATTTATTGCCCCACTCTAGATGGCTTGTGAAGGTGGTGATGGGTCTCTTTTTCTTTGGAGAGGTTAGATACAATTGAGTATCTTGCTAGGCTACTCAGAGAACAGTTAGGAATCAACCATGTTGGTGTGGGACTGGAGTCACATACAGGCCCAAACCGGGTATGGGTGGCAGGTTTTCTTCCCTAAAGGATATTAGTGAACCAGTTGGGTTTTTACAACAATCCAACAGCCTCATGGTCACTTTTACTGCTAGAAGAACATCAGCAGACAACAGGCCAGTAGCAATCAAAGTCACCTCCTACCTCAACTCATCTGCCTCCATCACCTCCCATTCTAGCATAGAGCTCATACATCTCCATATCAACCAGGTGACTGAATTTCATAACAGGAGCTGGATAGTGCTGCACTTGCCAAATTCTAGGAATCATTAGAGGTACGATAGCTTAGTGGTTATGTCACTGGACTGGTAATCCAGAGGCCTGGACTGATGATGTGGTGATATGATTTAAATTCAATGAACTAAATGCATTTGGAATAAAAAGTTAGTATCAGTAAAGGTCAACATGAAACTACTAGATTCTCATAAAAATCCATCTGGTTCATTAATGTCCTTTTTTGGGAGGGATTCCTCCCATCCTTACTTGGTCAGACTTATACATAAGTCCAGACCCACAGCAATGTGGTTGTCTCTTGTCTGGCCTAGCAAGCTCTTCAGTTGTAAAAAATGCTACCGAAAAGCATAATAAGAACAAATCAGGACAGATTGACCTAGACATTGGACTTGGATGTAACAAAGACACACCCCGCCCAGTTGACCCTGCAAAGTCCTCCTCTCTAACATCTGGGGACTTGTGCCAAATTAGGGAGAGCTGTCCTACAGACTAATCAAGCAACAGTCTGACATGGCATACTCACTGAATTATACCTTGCAGCCAACTTCCCAAATTGCTTCATTGCCATCCCTGGACATGTTCTGTCCCACTGGCAGGGTAGACCCACCAGAGGAGGCAGAACAGTAGTATACAATTCTGAGGGAATGGCCCTGGGAATCCTCAACATTTACTCCGGACCCCATGAAGTTTCATGGCATTAGATCAAACACAGGCAAGGAAACCTCCTGCTGATTACCACCTATCCCCTCCCTTAGTTGATGAATCAGCACTCGTCATTTTGATCACCACTTGGAAGAAACACAGAACGGAACAAGGTTACAGGTGTACTCTGGGGAACTTCAGTACATCGACAGGCTGGGCCTATATCAGGTGGTGAGAGAACCAACAAGAGGAAAAAACCTACTTGACCTCATCCTCACCAATCTACCTGCATCTATCCATGACAGTATTGGTAGAGGTGACCACCACACAGTTCTATGGAAGTGAAGTCCCATATTCACACTGAGGATACACTCCATCATGTTGTGTGGCATTACCATCGTGCTAAATGGGATAGATTCAGAGCAGATCTAGCAGCTCAAAACTGGGCATCCATGAGGAACTGAAGGCCAACAGGAGCAGACGAATTGTATTAACCTGTAACTTCATGGCCCGGCATATCCCTCATTCCACCATTGCTATCAAACCAACCTTGGTTTAATGAGGAGTGTAGAAGAGAATGCCAGGAGCGGAACAAGGCATACCTAAAAATGAGGGTAACCCTGGAAAACCCTATAGCGCTGGATTATATGCATGTTAAACAGTGGAAGCAGCATACTGTAGACAGATCTAAGCACTCCCACAACCAACGGATCAGATCAAAGCTCTGTAATCCTGTCACATCCAATTGTCAATGGCGGTGGACAATTAATCAACAGTCGGGAGGAGGACACTCCATGACCATCTCCATCCTCAATGCAGAGTCCAGCATGTGAGTGCAGAAGACAAGGCTGAAGCATTTACGAAAGGGCTAAGTGAATGAACCATTTCGCCCTCCTCCTGAAGTCCCCAGCATCACAGATGCCAGTCTTCAGCTAATTCAGTTCACTCCACGTGATATCAAGAAACAGCTGAAGGCACTGGATACTGCAAAGGTTATGGACTCTGACAACATGCTAGCTGTAATGCTGAAGACTTATGCTGCAGAACTATGCGTGTCTCTAGCCAAGCTGTTCCAGTACACCTACAACACTGGCATCTATCTTGACAATGTGGAAAATTGCCCAGTTAAGTCCTGTCCACAAAAAGCAGGACAAATCCAATCCAGCCAATTCCCACCCCATCAGTCTACTCTAAATCATCAGCAAAGCCATGGAAGGTGTCATGGACAGTGCTATCAAGTGTCATTTACTCATTAAGAACCTGATCACCAATTCTCAGTTTGGGTTCCGCCAGGGCCATTCAGCTCCTGACCTCATTACAACCTTTGTCCAAACATGGACAAAAGAGCTGAATTCCAGAGGTGAGGTGAGAGTGACCTCCCCTGTCATCAAGGCAGCATTTGACTGAGTTTGGCATCAAGGAGCCCCAGTAAAACTGAAGTCCATGGGAATAGCACAAAAGAAGATGGTTGTGGTTGTTGGAGGCCATTCCTCTCAGCCCCAGTGCATCACTGCATGAGTTCTTCAGGGTAGTGTCCTAGGTCAAATCATAGAAACCTAGAAAATTCAAAACAGAAGGAGGTCTTCAGTCCATTGTGTCTGTGCCTGCTGAAAATGAATGATCCATCCTGTTCCCACTTTCCAGCTCTTGGTCCGTAGCCTTGTAGGTTACAGAACTTCAAGTGCATATTCAAGTGTTTTTTTAAATGTGATAAGGTTTCTGCCTCTACCACCTTTTCAGGCAGTGAGTTCCAGACCTCCACCGCCTTCTGGGTGAAGAACATTCACCTTAACTCTCCTCTAATCCATCTGCCAATTACTTTAAATCTATGCCCCTTGGTTATTGACCTCTCTGCAAAGGGAGCTAGGTCAATCCTAACTCTATTGAGGTCCCTCATAATTTTATATATTTCAATCGAATTTCCCCTCAGCCTCCATCTTCAGATGCTTCATTAATGCCCTTCCATCCATCATAAGTGGGGATGATCGCTGATGATTGCACAATGTTCAGTTCCATTCCCAACTCCCGAGATAATGAAGCGGTCCATGGCCACATGTAGCAAGTCTTGGACAACATTCAGGCTTCGGGTGATAAGTGAGAAGTAACATTTGCAACACACAAGTGCCAGGCGATGACCATTTCCAACAAGAGAGTGTCAAACCATCTCCTAATGACATTTAAGGGCATTACCATCACCGAATACCCTACCATCAACATCCTGGGGTCACCATGGACCAGAGACGTAACTGAGACAGCCACAAAAAAACCGTAGCTACAAGAGCAGGTCAGAGACCGGGTATAATAAAAGCAAAATACTGCGGATGCTGGAAATCTGAAACAAAAACAAGAAATGCTGGATTCACTCAGCAGGTCTGGCAGCATCTGTGGAAAGAGAAGCAGAGTTAACGATTCGGGTCAGTGACCCTTCTTCGGAACTGACAAATATTAGAAAAGTCACAGATTATAAACAAGTGAGGTGGGGGTTGGGCAAGAGATAACAAAGGAGAAGGTGCAGATTGGACCAGGCCACATAGCTGACCAAAAGGTCACGGAGCAAAGGCAAACAATATGTTAATGGTGTGTTGAAAGACAAAGCATTAGTACAGATTAGGTGTGAATATACTGAATATTGAACAGCAGCAAGTGCAAACCTGAAGAAAAACAACCTGAAAAAAGCAGTGGGTAAGCAAACTGAACAAACTAAGATGAAATGAAATAAATGCAAAAAAAGATTGTAAAAAAGGAATGTAAAAAAAAAAGAAGGAAGAAAAAATAACTAAAAATGACTAAAAATGAAAGTAAAGTGGGGGGCTGTCATGCTCTGAAATTATTGAACTCAATGTTCAGTCCGGCAGGCTGTAGTGTGCCTAATCGGTAGATGAGATGCTGTTCCTCGAGCTTGCGTTGATGTTCACTGGAACACTGCAGCAATCCCAGGATAGAGATGTGAGCATGAGAGCAGGGGGGAGTGTTGAAATGGCAAGCAACCGGAAGCTCAGGGTCCTGCTTGCGGACTGAGCGGAGATGTTCCGCAAAGCGGTCACCCAGTCTGCGCTTGGTCTCCCCAATGTAGAGGAGACCACACTGTGAGCAGCGAATACAGTATACTACATTGAAAGAAGTACAAGTAAATCGCTGCTTCACCTGAAAGGAGTGTTTGGGGCCTGGGATAGTGAGGAGAGAGGAGGTAAATGGGCAGGTATTACACCTCCTGCGATTGCAAGGGAAGGTGCCCTGGGACGGGGACGAGGTGGTGGGGGTAATGGAGGAGTGGACCAGGGTGTCGCGGAGGGAACGATCCCTTCGGAATGCTGACAGGGGAAGGGAGGGGAAGATGCGACTGGTAGTGGCATCACGCTGGAGGTGGCGAAAATGGCGGAGGATGATCCTTTGGATATGGAGGCTGGTGGGATGAAAAGTGAGGACAAGGGGAACCCTGTCACGGTTCTGGGAGGGAGGGGAAGGGGTGAGGGTAGAGGTGCGGGGAATGGGTCGGACACGGTTGAGGGCCCTGTCAACCACAGTGGGGGGAAATCCTCGGTTGAGGAAAAAGGAGGTCATATCAGAAGCACCGTCATGGAAGGTAGCATCATCAGAGCAGATGCGTCGGAGACGGAGAAACTGGGAGAATGGAATGGAGTCCTTACAGGAGGTAGGGTGTGAAGAAGTGTAGTCGAGGTAGCTGTGGGAGTCAGTGGGCTTATAATGGATATTGGTAGACAACCTATCCCCAGAGATGGAGACAGAGAAGTCGAGGAAGGGAAGGGAAGTGTCAGAGATGGACCATGTAAAGGTGAGAGAAGGGTGGAAATTGGAAGCAAAGTTGATAAAGTTTTCTAGTTCGGGGCGGGAGCAGGAAACGGCACCGATACAGTCATCAATGTACCGGAAAAAGAGTTGGGGGAGGGGGCCTGAGTAGGACTGGAACAAAGAATGCTCGACATATCCCACAAAAAGACAGGCATAACTAGGACCCATGCGGGTACCCATAGCGACACCTTTTATTTGAAGGAAATGCATGGAGTTGAAGGAGAAGTTGTTCAATGTGAGAACAAGTTCAGCCAGGTGGAGGAGGGTGTTGGTGGATGGGGACTGGTTGGGCCTCTGTTCCAGGAAGAAGCGGAGAGCCCTCAAACCACCCTGGTGGGGGATGGAGGTGTAGAGTGATTGGACGTCCATAGTGAAGAGGAGGCGGTTGGGACCAAGACCGGGTACTCTGTTTCAGCTTACAGAATTCTCAACCAGCTATAATTGGTTTGATATTCCTTAGTACCCACTCACTCAGAGATTTTACCTAACGTCCCTCCTCAGCTTTTGTTGGTTCAAGAAATTGTTGCCTAGTGATAAGTTAGAACTGGAACTTTGTATCCAGTATAAAAATACTATGGATTCTCTAGGAACACAATAATGTCGACCATGACAAGCTATTTCACCTTGCCCTGAACAATAGAAACAGAGGATATGGTCGGTCTTGAAGGAGGTTAAATTCAAAACTGTCCTGTGGAAACATTTTACTTGTGAACGGGTGTTTAATCTGTGGAACTGACACCCCAGGGAGACAATGGAAACAATATTGATTCATTCAGAAACAAATTAGATAGATTTATTTCTGAAAATAACATTTTGGAAAACAGTATGTGAAGAATTTGAGACATGACATATACCGAGTGTTGTGAGCTTGGAAGGAGCAGATGACTTTGGACCTATGGTTCCTCAAGTTCTCCACCAGTGGGGGTTTTCCTCACCTCATGCCTGGGCCTGTTGTACACTAATTGATAGATATTCATTGCAACAATTAGTCAACAACCCTATTGTCGTTGTATCATACGACTCCTAGGATGGTAGGAGGCAAACTGGATGGACCTTGGTCTTTTTACATCTAGAAATACCTATGTTCATATGTGCTGTCAAAGTTACTACTTCTTGCACATGGGGCAAGGGCAGCAAATGCATGGGAACACCACCACCTGCAAGTTCCCCTCCAAGTCACACACCATCCTGACTTGGAACTATATCGCCGTTCCTTCACTGTCGCTGGGTCAAAATCCTGGAACTCCCTTCCTAACAGCACTGTGGGTGTACCTACCTCACATGGACTGCAGCGGTTCAAGAAGGCAGCTCACCACCACCTTCTCAAGGGCAGTTAGGGATGGGCAATAAATGCTGGCCTGGCCAGCGACGCCCACATCCCATGAATGAATAAAAAAAAATTTTCAGCTGTCTTGGCAGTTATTCATTTCTCACTTGTAAGTTCCATTGGCATTGGCCACAGTTAGTTGATGAATATCAATTTTTCTTTATACAAGAAAGCAAGAGAGTTGGGAGAGAGGCTTCAGACATTCAACCCACACCACCAATTAGTGGCCAGATTCTCAAGCTACAGCATGAAATTTAAGATGGTAAAATTGAATGGGAAATGTTGGATAGCAATTTATAATGGTAAATATTGACACAAACAATATGATGAACAGTAAGTGAGATTTATGAACAGGAAGTGTGTACACTACTCAGGATTTTTCTAATACATATAAAACTATATATACAGAATGATTCCAGGGCTAAAACAATTGAATTATGAGTAGCACCCTACCAAATTCATGGCTGTGAAAAATGCATCACAAATCCTGAAATCTCAGGTCCTCCATGAAATCAGCCATGTTGCAAACTTTGCTTGTTTTACTGATTGACATAGGGCTCAACTTGTTGATTGGTAGATGAGGGAGGCTTCCAATACAGTTTTGAGAGTAGCAGTCTCAGGTATTAGCAAACAAGTGAGAATGCCAGAATGAGCAAATCAAAAACGGCCACAACCTTTACTGCAGCACATCGAGTGAAAGAATTTGGAAGCCAAATTCTGCATAGTAATGGTGGTATACTGTTTTTACAAACTCCAATGTTTTGTTAGGTCATACATGGCGGTTATTCTGTTTATAGTCAGCTTTTTACAATAGTTTTTGAGTATACAATAAATACCAGTTGAAACCAGAATTTTTTTTTTGTTTTAAATAGAACATTTTCATGGTTTGTTGTGACACCATTAAATTTATGATTTAAATGTATGAAATCGTGAAATTTATGATTAGTCATTTGGCAGTACAGAACTTGAGAATTGCTAAAAATAGAGACATGTTGTCGAAGCTTTTCGTCTTGCACTCATCAGGACAATACGCAAGAATAACCAATGTAAGAGAAAACAACAACTTATACTGCATGAGAAGAGAGTGCTGATTGGTTGGCAAGTAAACTCTGATTGGTAGAGGCATTGCCATGGAGAATGCACCAGTTGCATAAAGTTGTCTTGTATTCTTTTGCGTATAGAAGATTGAGGGGTATTTAAAATTATCATTGAGGTGTTTAAAATTATAAAAGGATTCAATAGAGTAAACGCAGAGAAACTATTTCCTCTGGTGGGGGAATTCAGAACAAGAAGCATAATCTTAAAATTAGAGCTTGACCATTCAGGAGGAAATCAGATAGCATTTTTTCACATAAAGGATAGTGGAGACCTGAACTCTCTCCCCAAAATGGACTGTATATGCTGTGGGACAATTGGTGATTTTTGTTAGGTAAGGGTATCATAAGTTATGGATCAAAGGCAGGTAAATGGAGTTGAGGTACAGATCAGCCATGATCCAACTGATTGGTGGAATAGGCTTGAGGGGCTGAATAATCTCCTCCTGTTCCTATGTTCCTATATTTTGTCCAGAACCACAGCACACAGCATTGTCTTTTGTAGATCGGTTCTGATAACTGGTGTCCTGGCTACTCTGCAAAGGTGCCCTCCCCCTCCTGAATTGTACTACTTTAATGTGTTCTAAAGGTGGAAGGAAAGTGATGAATTAAGAATGAAGATTTAACACATCCATTCTTTTGCACTGGTCTGCAGGTATTCATCAGAGAGGGGGGTTAGATGTCTGTGCTTAGGTTAAAATGAGCTGTCCTGATGATGCTGGTCTTGAAATTTGGTGTGATGTGGAAGTAGGAGAGTGTATGTGGAACTGCAACCTCATTACAACACATCTCAGCAAATGGTCCCCCCAAACAACTAGCCTTTATTCCAATAGGGTGATGAAGATGATTCCCATTGAAAGAGTGAGGATGGCCCCAAGCAGGTTAATTATGTCTCTATCACTGTGCTACTTTGGTTCTTGACAGTTACCCTTCTGCTCTTTGTTCTGTTCCAGCTGGAAAAGTTTCAGTCATCCCCCACGGTGTGCCCTAAACTGACGGAGAAAGAGGTGGCAACTCTCTGGAACCAGCCCCATTTCAGAGACTTTCTGCAGGTCATTGGATATGAGCAAGCTGGACTCTACCTGTTCCACAACCCCAGGGACCTCAACAAGTGCGTACATCACCCTGAGTAGACAGAATCCAACCTTACAGCATTTTACACTGTTACATACTGAGCAATGAGGGGGCAGACTGGCACATTCTGTTTGCATTTTGGTTGTAGTCAGTGTAACTGCAGGGCAGAGTCATACTCCTCTTGCTCGCCACACAATCAGCTACTGATATCAACCATTTCATCAGTCAGAGATGAGTAGGGAAACTCCCTCAGGTTACCCTTGACTAAAGAGCATTTACAGGGGTGCCTGATCAGGCTATGGGCTTAGTGCTTGCCCATCATATAGTACATAATGTAAAAGGAGGGGAGTAGATGATGACTGAGAGTGCCAGTCATAGCGGCCTTGGTTCATACTCAGCCACACTAGAAGGGATGGACAAAGCTGGGTCAGCAATCTGTGTTGGTGTGCCAGAACCCAACTGTAGGTTCGCTAGACAGATCCACACCCAATCCTAGGCCTTAACTGCACCTTTCCAGGAGAAGTGTGTGTCAGTGGAGCCTTCAGTAACCCCGACAAGGCCAGTAGTGGAAGGTGAAGGCAGGAATTCCTTAAGTCAGGAGTTCATGCACCCTGACACTTAGTGAGGACCTGCCATAGAGTCTGTGCAGGGACACCTGATGTCACCAGCTGTACCTTGCTTGGAACAGCAGACTTGGGCCCACCTGGGGCTCCAAGCCTGGATTGGGGCATTAACCATAAACCATTAAATCTCTTCTTACTATATCTGGGACAGGACTTTCACCTTTCTGGTGCTATCACCTCCCCCTGTCCGGTTGGTCCCGCTCCTTGACCCCCACAAGCAGGGCCAGCAACAGAGGCTGCAGGTGGGAGCAATTGCATCAGGGTGCCTCCCACCTCCTCCAGCCTTGGAATTTTAGGGCCACCATCTCTATTCAAAGTCCAACAACCTATCATTAACCCAATAGCTGGCCTGGTGAGTGCACCGTTAGTGTAGCATAGAGCCATATGTGGCTTAGGTTTAATTCCTACTCTGCACTGAACTGCCGCTGGGACAATGATGGAAAAGTTACAGTTAGCCAAGGTACACTCAGGCTAGAGAGTGTGGAAATAAATAAATAGAATTGAATGTCAGGAAGAACATTTTGGCCTTGGAGGGGGTGCAGTGGAAATTCACCAGAATCATACCAGAGCTAAAAGGGTTAAATTATGAAGACAGATTAGATAGACTAGGCTTGTAACCCCTTGAGTGTAGAAGATTAAGGGATAATCGAATTGTGGTATTTAAATGATTAAAGTCATTAATAGGGTAGATACAGAGAAACAATTTCCTCTGGTGACAGATTCCAGAACTAAGGGGAATAATCTTAGAATTAAAGCTTAGCTGTTCAGTGGTGATGCAAGAAAGCAATTTTTCACACAAAGTGTATTAGAAATTTGGAAATCTCTCCCTTAAAAAGTTATGGATACTGGGTTGAATGAAATTTTCAAGACTGAGAGTGAGAGATTTTTGTTAGGCCGGGGGAGCGAGGGATATGCATCAAAGGTGGGTAAATGGAGTTAAGGTCATGATCTAATTAATCAAAGGAACAGGCTTGAGGGGCTGAATGGCCTGTTCCTGCTCCTATGTAATCAGACAGGGTTCATGGTCCTGATTGTAATCCAGTCACCATTGGGGAATGTGTGCAGAGTGGCCGGGGACAGCTTTGGACTCGGACTTGTGAAACAGGACTGTATCACCCACTGACACAGTAAAGCTGGTAACGACCAGACCTCCTAATCAGACTTTGTTCATTGAACCACTGCTGGTATACCAGTCCTTAGGACATGGTGCCAACTGTGTAACCCAGATGGTGTGCCCAGGAATTACCAGAGATGGGAGGAGAGGAACAGGAGTAGGTCATCAACCCTTGAGGCTGTTTCACCATTCCATTATATCATTGGCTGATCTGTATATTATCTCCATTTACCCACCTTGGCTCCATAAACCTAAATACTCTTGCTTAAAACAAATATATCAATCTCAATTTTGAAATTTTCAATTGACACTCCCCCCCACCCCCCCAAGACTCAACAGCTTTTTGGGGAGAGATTTCCAGATTTCCACTATTCTTCGAGTGAAGAAGTGCTTCCTAACATCACCCCTGAATGGTCTAGCTCTAATTTTAATGTTGTTGCAAACTCCCACAAATGGGGGCAAATTTTACAGACTCTCTGACGTGGGGGGCTGTGGCGGGGGAGGGCTGAAAATGCTTCCGGCAGAGGCCCGCCATGGGCCTTGGCACCGAGAAGGCCCTGCCTGATATTGCCAGTGGCAGTGAGGCTTTGTGGCAGCCACCCCACCGCTCGACAACGGGAGAAAAATTTACCCATGTAAATAAATTTAAGTAAAGGAATTAATGAAACTGACACTGCTGCTGTCCATTTCGGAGCAATCTTGGTGCTGGTGGCCAGCACTCCCGTGCCTTTGGATCCCCATCTGGGGTTCTGAGGTGGAACTGTGGTGGGGAGGGGGGAGCAGATACGTTTTTCAGTGCGGGAGGGGAAGGGAGCGGAATCAGAGTCTTTTCATTGGTGTAGCGGATGGTGGGAAGGGGTAAAGTTTGAAGTTTCTGAATTTTTGGGGGTGAAGGTCAGGTGCACAAGATAAGTATTTTGTGGGGCGAAGAGAGCAGGAATTAAATCTATGGTTGTTGGAGGGGTGGTGGGAGAGGGGCAAGATCAAGTAATTTAATTTTCTAAAATCCATTCTCCTTTAAATATTTAAATGTAACGATAAGGCTCGAAGCCCTTTAAAAATGGTGTCAGCGCCTGCGTAAAGGCAGCTGATGCCATTGCTGGGGATGGACTGCCCGTCCCCTCCATGTCATCGGGGCGGGGGGGCGGGGGGGATTCATCCCGGCCATTTAAATGAGTCACTGTGTTTAATATTGCAGGCTGCCATTGTTTATGTCCGCCACTAATTACAGCGGCGGATGTATAAATTTCAGCCCATGGTTTCTCTGCATCTACCCTATAAAATCCTTCAATCATCTTAACTCACTCTTTAGTCTTCTATACCCAAGGGAATACAAACCTGGTCTATGCAATCTGACCTCATAAGTTAACCCATTTAGCGTTGGCATCATCTGGTGAATCTCCACTGCATCCTCTCCAAGGCAAAAATATCCTTCCAGAGGTACAGTGCCCAGAACTGAATGAAGTACTTCAGATGGGGTCTCATCACACTCCAGATGAGTTCAACCATATTCCTTGGCCACTAAAGAGTTGCCAGTTTAGTATCAAGTGATGGGATGATTTTGTTATTGTCTCTTTGTTCACATGGATGCAGCACCAGTGACTTCCCCTTGCTGATTTTCATGCAAAGAAGGTTTTAGTGTAGAAGCCTGGCAGCTGCAGTCTGGGCATCATAGCAGTGAAGCAGTGTCACAGTTGCAGGCACAATGAGGAACATTCAGTTTATGTCCAACTATCCAGTTCAACAATGGACTCTGATCTATTCCACAGGTCACTGCTCCTGGGGAGTCTCAGCCTCTTCTTAGCTCTGCGTCCACAGCCATTACAGAGTGTTGCACTCTCCAAACTGGACCCTGAACAAAACTCCTCAGCCAGCGTGAGAGAGCAGCAATCCAGGCAGGATCCTCAGGAAACTTCAGCACCGGGAGAGGAGCAATCCACACAGGATCCTCAGGAAACTTCAGAACTGGGAAAGGATCAATCCACACAGGATTCTCAGGAAACTTCGGCACCAGGAGAGGAGCAATCCACACAGGATCCTCAGGAAACTTCAGAACTGGGAAAGGATCAATCCACACAGGATTCTCAGGAAACTTCAGCACCAGGAGAGGAGCAATCCAGACAGCATCCTCAGGAAACTTCAGAACTGGGAAAGGATCAATCCAGACAGGATCCTCAGGAAACTTCAGCACTGGGAGAGGAGCAATCCAGACAGCATCCTCAGGAAACTTCAGAACTGGGAAAGGATCAATCCAGACAGGATCCTCAGGAAACTTCAGCACCGGGAGAGGAGCAATCCAGACAGGATCCTCAGGAAAGTTCAGCAGATACTGTGAGAAACAAAAAAGCCAGACAGAGTCCTCAGGAAAGTTTGACAGACACTGCGAGAGACAAGAAAACCAGACAGGGACCTCAGGAAAGTTCAACAGACACAGTGAGAGACAAGAAAACCAGACATGGTCCTCAGGAAGCCCCAGCAGCAGGAAAAAAGAAAAACAGATATGTTCCTCTGGAAACTGCGGCAGCAAGAAGTAAGCGAACCAGACATGGTCCTCAGGAAGGCTCAGGAGTAAGCGATAAACAATCTGAACAGGATAATCAGGAAACTGCAGCAGACCATGAGAGGACAACATATCCGTCTGGAAAGTCAAAAGTCCATCTAAACACTCTGAAGCCATTGCTGGTGCTGAGACACCAGGTAAAGATCCACTCTCCAATTACAACACAAACAGAATCCATAGACATAGACATAGAAAAATAATCATGGGAATTTTAACTACCCCCAAATAAACTGACAAGAGATAGTGAAAGGGAAAAAGGGAGTTGAGTTTTTACAGTTGTGCAGGACTCCTTTCTTACCCAGTATTTACGAAACCCAACAGGAGAGGAGTCACTGCTAGATCTAGTAATATAAGAAGTTAGCCAGAGCAGATAAAAGAAGTAACTATAGGGGCGCATCTAGGCAACAACGATCATAGCAGAATGGCCCGGATTTCAAAGTCAGTGGCGAGTCAACAGCGCTCGCCACTGACCTCGAAGGAAGCTGCCCACTAAGATCTAGTAATCTCTGTGGCGTGGATTTCCCTTTTCCTGACGTTAGTTTGATTTTGATGCCAAGACAAGGGAATCTCCAGGCATCCAGCAACAGTGATGGCTTCAAGCAGGGTATGCAGCCAATCACATTGAAGTGTTCTCACAGAAAGCCAACCAGGAAGTAAAATACACTGATTGTCCTTCATTTTTAATTAAATTTGACATAGAGTGAAATAAATGATTGGGACATATACATGGAATTAAGGTAGAAGCTTAAATACCATTAACAAACTTTTAAAAAAATGTAAACATGGATTTTTTTTATCATGATGGACAAATTTGATGTTCTACAAATCTAAAATTCATTTTTCAGGGTCAGTGAGGCTGTTCATCAGTAATTATGAGTATAATACATTGTTAAAAAAAAAACAGTTACAGCTCATTCAACATTTTCAAGAGTTTTTACAGTGAGACTATTTATGTAAAATGGCAAGGTCTTGTCAGTACAGTGATTTCTACGTGATAGCAGATTGGGGGTACTTCAACAGTGGAAAAGCATAGAATCACTGACAGCAAGTTCTGAATTTCCTCACTGAAGTGCGCACATGCAAAGTCCTGATGTTTCTATTCAGGGGATTAATAATGGTGAGCTTTGACAGTTTCACCATCATTACTACTGCAAAATCCGGGCCAATAAGGTTTAAGAAAATGTTTGAGGGATATATAAGTAAAGCAAAGATCCAAGTAATAGGATACAATAAAAATAATTTTGAGGGGGATGAGAATGGAATGAGGGCAGGTAAACTGGGATATTGACCTAACAAAAGACTTTTAATTGCAGTGGGAAACACTTAAAAGGGGGATCAACATAGTTCAGGAGAAATATGTTCCACTAAAAACCAAGAAGAAACCAGCCAATAATGACACAACCATAGATGAATAAACAGATATGGGCAAAACTGTAGATAAAGGGGAAAAAACATACACTAATTACATAGACAATAAAGGAGAGATGACAAAAGGGAATAAAAAAAGGTCAGAGAAGAAGTCAAAAAATTAGGAAGGCAAAGAAGAACTTTGAAATTAAATGATCAAAAAATATGAAAAGAAATAGGCTGAAATTCTGTGAAGATGGAAGAAATCCCACTGCTAGGGCCGAAAGCAGGGGGCAATCCCAATTCAGCGCACAGTGGGACTCAGGGCCGCATTTTGGGCAGCAGAAGCCAATCAAATGGCTGCCAGTGGCGCTGCTTTTCTTATTAAGGACAGTGGGCCACCCTTAACAGCTGCCAGCCCAATCAGAGGACCGGGAGAGGTGGCCATTGCTGGAACTGCACCTGAAGGATGAGAGTGTATCGATGGCCATGCGCCCTCATTGTCAGGTAAGTGGGGTCTGGTACCAGTCAGGCAGCCCTGGTGAAAGGGTGAGGTGGTTTGCTGAGGACAGGTGGTGGGAGGTGCTCATTGCCACTGGGGGCCCCTCTGTGGGCCAAAGAGGGCCCAAAAAGGAGAGCTCCTCACCTGGATCCCACTGGGAGACTGCCAGGATTTACCTGATAGTCTCCCCGTGTGGCAGCAGGCCCTCCGGATGAGGAGGGAAGTGGGAAGATGCCCTTAATTGGCCATTTAAGTGGCTCAATTGGGTTCCGAGTGGCAAGCCATCAGCCACCTTCCCCGCCACTGGCAAAATGATATGGCGGCAGAAAGATGTCAGGCATGCCACCCGATGCCTTCCCGGGCCATTTGGCAGTCTTCCCACTTCCCAGTCTGTCCTCAAATGGCTAGTAAAATTCAGCCCATAGTTAACATGAGGAAAATTAAAATAGGAATTGATAGAGCCGCTAAAGGTTGCACAAAATAAACTCACAAGTAATGACAGCAAAATGGCAGAAATATCAAATAATTACTTTGTCTCGTTATTTGCCAGGGAGACTAACTTGGTGGACATGACATTAGAAAAAGAGATTTTTAAAAAATCAAGACATTTAAGATGGGGCCGGGGGAGGGTTGCGATAAGATAATTACTAAACTAAAGTTAGGAAGGATGAATCCTCTGATCTGGATGAATTGCTACCAAGCATACTCGAAGAAGCTAGGGAATAGATAGCAGAGGCGCTAAGATATAGAAAAGGAAATTTTGCCAGAGGGCTGGCTTTTGCTATATTTGCAAATTGAGATAGAACCATCTCAGGGAATTGTAAGTCAGTTAGCTTAATGTTGGTACTAGGAAAGGTAATGTATTCTTTACTCAAAGAGGTAATAGAAAAGCATCTAATAAACAAAAATATGATCAACAGTAGTCAGTGTAGATTCTAAAAGGGAAGATCATGCTTGACCAACCTTTTTGAATTCTTTGAAGAAGTAACTGAAGGAGTTGACAGGGTAATGCAGTAGATGTAGTATATTTGGATTTTCAAAGGCCTTCGATAAGGTACCACATGGTAGACTTATAACTCAGGCCAAGGCATGTGGAGCCAGGGGACAGGTAACAGAATGGAAAGCAGGCCCGCTACAAAATGAAAAAGAGAGGAGCAGTTAAAGGTAGCTACTCAGACTGTCAGAAGCTGGGAAGTGGTGTTGGGCAGTGATTGGTGCTGGGACCACTGCTGTTCACCATTTACATAAACTATTTGACTCGGGAATCAGAAATACAATTTAAAATTTTGCAGACAATAGAAATTGGGGATATAGTTGATACTGTGGAAGAATGTGATTAAATACAGGACATTAATAACTTGCAGAATAAGGGTGTAAATGGCAAATGAATTTCAATGTAGTTAAGTTGAGGAAGTGTATTTTTCTAGGATAAATAAGAAGGCCACCTATTCCTTAGAAAATAAGAGTTTAAATGATGTAAAGGGATCTAGGGGTACAGATTCACAAATCATTAAAAGTAGAAAACACAGGTTAATAAAGCCATAAAAAATAGAAGCAAAGCATTAGGGTTCATTTCCAGAACAATAGAATTCAAAAACAGCAAAGTTATGTTAAACTTATATTGAACTCTTGTTAGACCACACTTGGAATTTTGTGTGCAGTTCTGTCTCTATATTAAAAAAATGATATAGAAGTACTGGAGAAGGTGAAAAACAGATTTACAAGAATGATAGTGGAACTGAGAGGTTATACCTATCAGGAAAAACTGAAAAGGCTGGATCGCTTTTCTTTAGAAAAGAGAAGACTGAGAGCTCCTTAAAATAATGAAGGGGATTTGATGTTTCCACTTGTGAGGGAATTCAAAACTAGGGGTCATAAATATAATAGACACTAATAAATCCAATAAAGAATTCTTTACTCAGAGAGTGGTTAGAATGTGGAACTAGCACCTAGAATAGTTGAGGCAAATAGCGTAAATGCATTTAAGGGGAAGATAGACAAACACGTGAGGGAGAAAGAAAAAGAAGGACATGCTGATAGAGTGAGATAGGTAGGAAGAAGTTTGTGTGGAGCATAAACACCAGTACAGACCTTTTGGGTTGAATGGCCTGTTTCTGTGCAGTAGTTACTATGTAACTATACAATACTCTCTCAATATAGCTACACCAACAGGGTCCATTCTCCCATTACATCACAAATGGGATTTACTGGCCCAATGACAACAACATTTATACAGAACCTTTAATGTAGTAAAATCGCCCAAGCATTTCACAGGAGTGTTATCGAACAAAATTTAATGAATCACAGATGTTAGGATAGATAACCAAAAACTTGGTCAGAAAGGCAGGCTTTAAGGTAGGCTTTAAGGAGCAACTTAAAGCAGGAGAAAGAGAGGTAAAGAGGCAGAGAAATTTAGGAAAGGAATTTCAGAGCTTAGTATCCAGGTGGCTTAAAACATGCCGTCAATTATGGAGCGATTAAAATCAGGGATGCTCAAGAGGGCAGGGCTGGAATAGGTTACAGTTAGGGAGGGGCGAGATTGTGGAGGATGAGAATTTTTAAACTGCCAAATCAAGAGACTCTGTAGGTCAGCGAGTACAGGGTTGGTGGCTAAATAGGATTTGGTGCCACTTAGGGCACAAGCCACAGAGTTTTAGATGAGTTCAAGTTTATGGAGGGAGAAAGATGGGAGGCTGGGCAGGACTGCATTGGAATAGTCACGTCTAGAGGTAACAAAGGCATGGATGAGGGTTTCAGCAGCAGATTAGCTGAGGCTTGGCCAGAGTTGGGCAATGTTCCAGAGGTAGAAGTATGTGCTCTTGTTCATGGCGAGGATATGAGGTCGCAATCTCGGCTCAAGGTCAGATACAACACCAGGTTGCAACAATCTGGTTCCGCTACACCGAGCTACCAAAGAGCGATAAAGTCAATTACTAGGGAATGGGTTTGGTCTTCTCAATATTTAGTTGGAGTAAACTTCTGTTCATGCATTACTGGATGTCAGACAAGTAGTGTGACAAATTAGAGTAGTCAAGAGAGGTGCTGCTAAGGTAGAATTGAGTCGTCAATGTACATGTGGAACCAGACGCTGTGTTTTCGGATGATGTTGCCGCACGTCAGTATGTAGATAAGGAATAGATGGGGGCTAAGGTTAGATTCTTGGGGAACTCTAGAGGAACGGTGCAGGAGTGGGAAGAGAAGCCATTGCAGGTGATTCTTTGGCTATGATTAGATAGATAAGGATAGAATGGATAAGGTGAGTGCAGTCCCACCCAGCTGGATGATGGAAAAGAGGCGTTGGAGGAGGATGGCGTGTATCAAAGGTGCAAACAGATAAGAAGGACAAGGAAGGATAATTTACCACATAGTCACATAGGATTCCATTTGGACTTTGATAAGAGCCATCTCAGTACTGTGGCAGAGGCGGAAAACTGATTTGAGGGATTCAAACATGGAGCTCAGAGAAAGATGGGCACAAATATGGGAGGTGACAGGGCTTTGAAGAGGAAAGGAAAATTGGAGATGGGAGAGTAGTTTGTAAGAACAGAGGGCCAAGGATTGAGGAGAGGGGTGATGACCGGAGATTTGAAGGGGAGGGAAACCATAACTGAGGAGACATAATTGTTAGCAATATCAACAACATGGTGGTCAGCAGATTAATAGAAATAGGGTGGAGGGAGCAGGAGGTGGATCTCATGGACAAGATAAGCTTGAGCAAGGCATGAGGATCAGTAGAAGAGAAACTAGAGAAAGTGCAAATTCAGGGCTAGGGCAGGGACAACCTTAAGGAAAGTTTGGCCCGGTGGTCTAAAGGAAGGGAGGGAAGGGTCAGAGGCTGCTGAAAGGATGGTTTCAGTCTTACTGACAAAGAAGTCCGTGAACTCCTCGCACTTGTTGGAGGTGGGGGTGAAGGAGGCAGCGGAGAGGGATTTAAGAAGATGGTTTGTAGTAGAGAAGAGAAACTGGGAATTATCTTTGCATTCCAGGATGATCCGGGAATAGTGAGCAGTTTTAGCAGATCAGAGCAGGTCCTAATAATGCTTTATCTGCTCCCACCAGATTTGGTGATAGATAGCTAAACCAGTTGGCTGCCATAAATGTTTCAAGCCTGTGTCCCTTGGATTTAAAGGAGAGATGAATGCTGTACTGGGGGAATGACCAGTGTGAGAGAGAGTAATGGTTTTAATAGGGTCTAGGGCATCAAATATGAAAGTCAGGGTGTGATTGAGCATTTCAGTAACTGCAGGAATATCCTGGTGAATAGTGAGCCAAAGTTAGGAATTTAAAAGTTCAGTTGTAAGCGACTCGGTGAAAAGTTTTTCTAGGGGTGGAGACAGAGGGAAGTGTGAAGAGGGGAAAGGGGAAGGGGATGTGGGTGAAGAGTGATACAAGAAAGTAATCAGAGATGGTCTTATCTGTGATTGATACGATAAGAGTAGAAACATCCTGTGAGATGGCAAGGTCAAGGGGCTGGCCTTGAAAATGGGTCGGGCAGTTTATTTGGAAAGAGAGATTTAAGGAGGAGAGAGAGCATGATAAGTAGAGACGGAGTTTGAAATCATCGAGGATGAGACGTTCAGTGCAGAGGCTGAGGGAGGAAAACAGTGAAAATATCCTGGTGTGAAATTTGGCGTGGTACTGGATGGGTGGTGGAGAACAATAATTTAAAATGAGACAAGAGGGGTGGAACAACAACAAATTGTTTTTATATGGCACTTTTAATGTAATAAAACACCTCAAGGCATCAGATGAAGCAAAATCTGGCACTGAGACACGAGGAGATATTAGGGCAGAAGGCCAAAAGCTTGGTCAAAGAGGTAGGTTTTAAAGCATCATAAATGAGGTAGAGGGATGAAGCAGTTTAGGGAGAAAATTCTCAAACTTAGAGCCTTGACAGTTGAAGGTCCAGCCTCCAATGGTGATGCGATTAAAATCGGGGATGCTCAAGAGGCCAGAATTAGAGGAGCGCAGCTATCTTGGAGGGTTGTGGGGCTGGAGGAGATTACAGAGATAGGGAGGGGTGAGGCCATGGAGGGATTTGAGAACAAGGATGAGAATTTTAAAATTGAGGTGTTGCTGGACTCAGAGTCAATGTAGGTCAGTGAGGACAAGGGTGATAGTTGAACAAAACTTAGTGCCCGGGTAGCTTATGGGCAGCAGAGTTTTTAATGAGTTCAAGCTTCTGGGGGTGAAAGTTTGGAGGCCGGTCAGGAGTGCATTGGAAAAGCCAAGTTTAGAGGTAAAGAAGGCATCGATGAGGGGTTCGGCAGCAGATGAGCTGAAACAGGGGTGTGATCGGGCAATGTTGCGGAGGGGGAAATGGTTGGTTTTAGCAATGGCACAACAACAAGGTGAGATGCTCAAAGGAGGAGAAGGTGCTGGGGAGTAAGGGGACAACCAAGATTTTGGTGATAAGATCCACACTGCCACCACGATGGAGTGAGCAGGGCAAGAGGTGGAAGATATAGCCAAATGGGGAGGCTTCGTTTAAGCTGAAGGTATCATCACCCCTCATTCCATAAAGGCCATGATCCCAATGCAATCATTCTCAATAACTTCATGGATGGTAAGGGCCTTGTTCACAAGTGAACAGACGTTCTGGAAGGAGATCCACTGGCAAAGCCCAATGGGTCTCCATTGGGACCGGTGAATAGGATGGGAAGGAGGTAGGAAAAATTAACCCTGAGTGGGTGTACTGGGCGGGAAGTTTGGTGAGAGTAGGATGGGGCAGTTGAGGTTGCTGCTTGTAACAAGGCAGCAATGAGTGCCTCAATGGCCCCTTTGAAGGAGGCCAAGAGAAGCTTGTATGCTTATTTAAAATGGAGTAAAGCCTGGGACAGCAGCAGGGCAGTAGAAAGGCCGAGGAGGACTGAAGGGTTGGGATAGGGATTTGGGAAGAGAGAAGATAGGGAGAAATGAAGGGAGGCATGCCGACAGGAGAGCAAGCATCGGAGGTATAAAAGGAAAAGAAAAAAAGGGAAATTGGAACAATGGACTCGAGCAGCAACCAAAATGCACATGTGAATAGACGCAGGAAAACTCAAATTGCATAGGCCATTTAGCAAGAATAGGATAGATATGTCCTGGTAATGAATGGGGATTCGAGAGGAGACAATAGCTTAGAGTCCAGAGTTAAAGTCCCATGGGTAGGATAAGGTTAACATAGGTAGGGTAGAGTCAGCTAGGAACATTGACCAACCGATGGCCAGGTTTAGAGACGTGTGGAGGGCCATTACAACATAGGCAGGATCCTCTAACTGGCTACAGCACAGATAGGATCCACTGTCCCTTTACAATACAGACAAGAGCCACTATTGCATTACAACACAGGTAGGTTCCACTCCCCCAATACAATGGAAGACCGGATCCACTCACACATTATAACACTGACAGGATTACTTCTCCCATTATTACACATGTTTAATCCACTCTCTCATTACAACACAGACAGGATCTACTTTCTTATTATAATATAGACAAAATCCACTCTCCCATGACAATGCAGACAGGATCTACTCCCCCATTACAATACCGACAGAATCTACTTTCCCTTTACAACACAGACTGGATCCACTCTCCTGTTTCAACACAGACTGGATCCACTCCTCTGTTTCACCACAGACAGAATCCACTCTCTTATTGCATAATTGACT
This sequence comes from Heterodontus francisci, assembly GCF_036365525.1. Lineage (NCBI taxonomy): Eukaryota > Metazoa > Chordata > Chondrichthyes > Heterodontiformes > Heterodontidae > Heterodontus > Heterodontus francisci. The sequence goes on from NC_090402.1 coordinate 51,235,674, forward strand.
TTCCCAGTCCAACACAGAGGGAATCCACTTTCACATTACAGCACAGACAGGATCCAGTCTCCAATGACAACACAGACTGGTTCCACTCTCCCATTACAACACAGACTGGTTCCACTCTCCCATTACAACACAGACTGAATCTAGTCTCCCATTACAAGACACAGAATTCACTCAGGCAGGATCCACTCTCCAATTACAACACAGACAGCACCCATTCTTCCATTACACCAGAGACAGAATGCACTCTCCCATTGCAGCACAGGTGGGGTCCACTCTCCCATTACAATGCAGAAATGATCCACTCTCCGTTTAGAACACAGACAGGACCCACTCTCCCATTACAGCACTGACAGGGTCCACTGTTCCATTACAAAACAGACAGGATCCACTCTCCCTTTAGAACACCAGACAGAACTGACTCTCATTAAAATGCAGACAGGATCCACTCTCCCATTACAACACGGATAGAATTCACTCTCCAGTTACAGCACAGAAGTGGTCCAGTCTTCCATTGTAACAGGGACAAAATCCACTTTCCCTTTACAACATAGGTGGAATCCACTCTCCCACTACACCAGAGACTGAATCCACTCTTCGATTACAACACAGGTTGGATCCACTCTCCCATTATAACACATAAGTGATCCGCTCTAACACTGCAGCACAGGCAGGATCTACTCTCCCATTACAACATGGACAGAATCCACTTTCCCTTTAAAACATAGGTGGAATCCACTCTCCTATTACTTGACCAAATCCTCTCTCCCATTACAACACAACAGGATCCACTATCCTATTACAACACAAAGCAGATTCGCACCCCCATTCCAGCACAGATAGTATCCTCTCTCCCATTGGAACACAGACAGGATTCACTCTCCCATTCCAACACAGACAGGATCCACTCTCCCATTATTACACAGGCAGGATCCACTCTCCCATTACAACACAGACAGAATCCACCAGAATCCACTCTCCCATTGCAACACAGACAGGTTCGACTCCCCTATTGCCTACTGCAGGCTTCCCCTTTCATACTGCTTCTTCTGCCTCAATGTATTACCTTCATTCCCAGTGGTCCCTCCCTCCACTGTCTCACTATGTGAGCTCCACACCCAATGATCTCATACTCCTTTGTTTCACTGTGTTACTTTTTACACTCAGCAGAGTCTCCCCCTCTGTCTCAATTTGTCTGCAGTTTAGAACCATTGTTCATGATATATGATTCCTGCCCTCTGCCCTTTGACTCTGGTTTCTGCCTATCACTATCAAAACTCAAGGGAAGACAGTGAGGTAGCCCTGTGAACGCTTTGGCCATTAAACTAGCCACAATACAAAACAGCATAGAAATATGGAAATTTACAGCACTGATGGATGCCATTCTTACCATCGTGTCTGTGCTAGCTGAAAAAGAGCTATCCAGCCTAAGTTCACTTTCCCGCTCTTAGTCCATAGCCCTGCAGGGTTTTTAAAAATTTGCTCAAGGGGTGTCTGCGTCGCTGGCAATTTCTTGCCCATCCCTAATTGTCCTTCTGAAGGCGAATGTGAGACACCTTCTTGAAGAGCTGCAGTCTACGTGGTTTAGGTACACCCACAGTGTTGCTGGGAATGGAGTTCCAGGATTTTGACCCAGTGACAGTGAAGGTGTGACAGTGCCTAGCTCAATGCCAGGTGGTTCATCCTGTTTTATTCTTATTTGACGTTTCCTTAGTGGTTTTTGATGCAATTGAGTGTCTTGCTGGGCCATTTCAGAGGGCAGTTAGGAATCAACCACATTGCTGTAGGTCCGGAGTCACATGTAGGCCAGACCAGGTAAGGATGGCAGATTTCCTTCCCTAAAGGACATTAATGAACCCAGATGGGTTTTTACAACAATCTGGTCACCATTACTCAGACAAGCTTTTTATTCCTGATTTATTCAGTTAACTGAATTACAGCAGTTCAAGTGTATGTTTGAGTATTTTTAAATGCCATCAGTGTTTCTGCTTCTCTACTCTTTCAGACAGTGAGTGTCAGTCACCCACCACCCTCTGGATGAAAAAGCTTCTCCACAACACCCCTCTAATTCTTCAACCAATTTCTATAAATCTATGCCTCTGATTATTGACCTACCTACTGAGTGCAATAGGTCCTTCATATCACTCTGTCTAGACCCCTCACAATTCTGTACACCTCAATTAAATCGCCCCCCCCCACCCCCAGCCTACTGTTCTAAAGAGAATAATCCCAGCCTATCCAATCTTTCCTCATAGTTAAAATTCACCATTCTTAGCACCAACCTCGTAAATCTCCTCTGAACCCTCTCTAATATGACCACATCCTTCCTATAATGTGCTCAGAACTGAATGCAGTACTCTAGCTGTGGTCTAACCAGTGTTTTATACAGTTCTAGCATAACCTCCCTGCTCTTATATTCCATGCCTCAGCTAATAAAGGAAAATATCCCATATGTCTTCTTAACCACATTATCTACCCACCCCACTACCTGCAGGGATCTGTACACATGCATTTGGGGAGGCCGAACAAGGCAAGGGAATGCACAATAAATGGTAGGATACTGAGATGACTGCAGGGTGACCACATCCTGAAATGTCCTATCCATGGAGCTCTCAACTTCATGGATGCATGACAGTGACAGCAGCAACTGCTCAAGCTCTGAAACCCAGAGCTCGAGCTCCTAAAGCTGACACTTCCTGCACGTGTGGTTGTCCAGGTTAATGGCTGGCTACCGGACCTGAAGGGACCTGACGACATGTGTCGGGGTCGGGTCGCACTTCTGGGTCCGGCATTAGGGCTCGGCTCGGGTCGGGCCAGGTCGGACACGCTCTATCACCACCTCCAGTAAGTGGCTCCAATGTTAATGTAATTTTTGGACTAGAAAGGTGGTTTTGTTATTTTAAGCTTGTGCAGATCAGCAACAAGGTGAAAAATGGAAGGTAGGTTAACTGACGGTCGGGTCGGGCGTGGGAAAAAATGGAAGGGCTTGGGACGGGTCAGATGTGGTTCTGTCGGGATCGGGCAGGTTTCATTTGCAAACCTGAGCAGGCCTTTAGTCCAGGTCGCAAGAAGGCTCTTAGTGCTTTCCATATGGCACATGTTGTACATTCGACAGGACTGAGGTACCTTGCCATGCCTTTACTTCTTTGGCGACTTGATAAGCTTACCAGAAATAAACTTAAGACTTGTCCCTGATCTGGACATAAAAATCTCACCAGCTACTCATCAATTGCCTCGTGTTCCCTTACTTGCCTCTGGGTTCTCTGATTGAAGACTGTGTTTGTTAGAGAAAGAAATTATTTGCTCTTTACTCACCTGATTTACTCACCCTGAGAGTTCCTCCCCTGTACTCACTGTGTCAAGACATATAACTGAGAGGATGTTATAGCTTCAGACAGTTGAACTTAGTCTTGCTGGTGGCAGAAAAAAGAAAGACTTGTATTGTTATAATGCCTTTCACAACCACAAGATGTCCCAAAGTGCTTTACAGTCAATTAAGTACTTTTATTAAAGTGCAGTCACTGTTGTAGTGTAAGAAACATGGCAGCCAATTTGTGCATAGTAACTCCCACTAACAGCCATGTGGTACTCGGTTTTTACTGATACTGAGGGGCAAGTATTGGCCAGCGCACTGGGAAGACTCCCTGCTTTTCTTCAACATCATGCCATGGGATCTTTTGCATCTACCTGAAAGGACAGATCGGGCCTCAGTTTAACATTTCATCCAAAGGTCAACACCTCTGACAGTGCAGCACTCCTGCAATATTGCACTGTAGTGTCAGCCTAGATTTTTGTGCTCAAGTGCTAGAGTGGAACTTGAATGCATAACCTCTAAGGGAGGGGAGAAGGCTCCCATCTGAGCCACAGCTGACATAACTCAGAACCTCTCATGGTTTCATTTAGAGCTAACATGGTATTGGATGATTTCCAGCTGCATCACTCATGATAATTGGACTGCTACCAATCCTGTCACTCAATATTACACCATAGATACACAACAGAAACACTCACTGGCATGTCAGCAACTCACAAACAGAGTGCATCAGGATTAGTTTCAATTGCTATTTCCACTGGCAATGAATGCATTCCTTTTGAATTTCTCATTTTTCTCTGTCTGTCTTAGATCATGATGCAGGCTCCATGGCTTACTGTCAAACCAACTTCGGAGGAAGTACGGGTTAAGCACAATCTGGCCCAGAGACTGAACTCTCTACATTCTCAGCAGCAAGCTCACATGCATTGCATGGAGCTGTGGCACAAGAAAGCTCTGAGGGAGCTGGAGAAAAAACCAGAGAAGCGAAGAAACAAGAAACAGGTATTGTCCAAAATAGCAGAACTAATCAGTCAACGTTCTGTTAGGGACTGTGAATTCACACAGTCACAGTGACACCACCAATAAAAGCGACAACCCTAGTTATAATAGTCCACTGACACTGCTTGTGACATTTCCACTGGCAGTGTCACCCCTGTCATCACCAGGGTGTTGCTATTATTGAGTACCACTATTATTGGGGATATCATTGCCATTGGAAAGGGCACTCTTATTGGTCAGAGCACTGCCATTGGTGGGTTAATGTTATTGGGAATATCACTGCCATTGGAGGGTCAAATTATTGGGAATGTCATTGCCATTGTAGAAGGCTAATTATAACAATATTAGGCAGGAACTGAAAAATTTAGATTGGGGGCGGATGTTTGAGGGTAAATCAACATCTGACATGTGGGAGTCTTTCAAATGTCTGTTGATTAGAATCCAGGACCAGCATGTTCCTGTGAAGAAGAAGGATAAGTTTGGCAAGTTTCAGGAACCTTGGATAACACGGGATATTGTGAGCCTAGTCAAAAAGAAAAAGGAAGCATTCGTAAGGGCTGGAAGGCTAGGAACAGAGGAATATAAAGACAGTAGGAAGGAACTGAAGCAAGGAGTCAGGAGGGCTAAAAGGGGTCATGAAAAATCATCGGCAAATAGGATTAAGGATAATCCCAAGGCTTTTTATACGTATATAAAGAGCAAGAGGGTAGCCAGGGAAAGGGTTGGCCCACTCAAGGACAGAGAAGGGAATCTATGTGTGGAGCCAGAGGAAATGGGCGAGGTACTAAATGAGTACTTTGCATCAGTATTCACCAAAGAGAAGGACTTGGTGGATGATGAGCCTAGGGAAGGGAGTGTAGATAGTCTCAGTCATCTCATTATCAAAAAGGAGGAGGTGTTGGGTGTCTTGCAAAGCATTAAGGTAGATAAGTCCCCAGGGCCTGATGGGATCTACCCCAGAATACTGAGGGAGGCAAGGGAAGAAATTGCTGGGGCCTTGACAGAAATCATTGCATCCTCATTGGCTACAGGTGAGGTCCCAGAGGACTGGAGAATAGCCAATGTTGTTCCTTTGTTTAAGAAGGGTAGCAAGGATAATCCAGGAAATTATAGGCCGGTGAGCCTTACGTCAGTGGTAGGGAAATTATTAGAGAGGATTCTTCGGGACAGGATTTACTCCCATTTGGAAACAAACAAACTTATTAGCGAGAGGCAGCATGGTTTTGTGAAGGGGAGGTCGTGTCTCACTAATTTGATTGAGTTTTTTGAGGAAGTGACAAAGATGATTGATGAAGGAAGGTCAGTGGATGTTATCTATATGGACTTCAGTAAAGCCTTTGACAAGGTCCCTCATGGCAGACTGGTACAAAAGGTGAAGTCACACGGGATCAGAGGTGAGCTGGCAAGATGGATATAGAACTGGCTCAGTCATAGAAGACAGAGGGTAGCAGTGGAAGGGTGCTTTTCTGAATGGAGGGATGTGACTAGTGGTGTTCTGCAGGGATCAGTACTGGGACCTTTGCTCTTTGTAGTATATATAAATGATTTGGAGGAAAATGTAGCTGGTCTGATTAGTAAGTTTGCAGATGAGACAAAGGTTGGTGGAGTTGTGGATAGTGATGAGGATTGTCAGAGGATACAGCAGGATATAGATCGGTTGGAGACTTGGGTGGAGAAATGGCAGATGGAGTTTAATATGGACAAATGTGAGGTAATGCATTTTGGAAGGTCTAATGCAGGTGGGAAGTATACAGTAAATGGCAGAACCCTTAGGAGTATTGACAGGCAGAGAGATCTGGGCGTACAGGTCCACAGGTCACTGAAAGTGGCAACGCAGGTGGATAAGGTAGTCAAGAAGGCATACGGCATGCTTGCCTTCATCGGTCGGGGCATAGAGTATAAATATTGGCAAGTCATGCTGCCACTGTACAGAACTTTAGTTAGGCCACACTTGGAATATTGCGTGCAATTCTGGTCGCCACACGACCAGAAGGACGTGGAGGCTTTGGAGAGGGTACAGAGGAGGTTTACCAGGATGTTGCCTGGTCTGGAGGGCATTAGCTATGAGGAGAGGTTGGATAAACTTGGATTGTTTTCACTGGAACGACGGAGGTGGAGGGGCGACATGATAAAGATTTACAAAGTTATGAGCGGCATGGACAGAGTGGATAGTCAGAAGCTTTTTCCCAGGGTGGAAGAGTCAATTACTAGGGGACATAGGTTTAAGGTGTGAGGGGCAAAGTTTAGAGGGGATGTGCGAGACAAGTTCTTTACACAGAGGGTGGTGAGTGCCTGGAACATGCTGCCGGGGGAGGTGGTGGAAGCAGGTACGATAGCGACGTTTAAGAGGCATCTTGACAAATACATGAATAGGATGGGAATAGAGGGATACGGTCCCCGGAAGTGCAGAAGGTTTTAGTTTAGGCAGGCATCTAGATCGGCGCAGGCTTGGAGGGCCGAATGGCCTGTTCCTGTGCTGTACTGTTCTTTGTTCTTTGTTACTGGGGATATCACTGCCATTGTCAGGTCAGTATTGGGAATATCACTGCCATTGGACAAGATGGTGTTATTCCGATATCACTGCCATTGGTGAATCAAAATTATTGGGAATATCACTGCCCTTGGAGAGGTCATTGTTATTGTGGATTTAACTGCCATTGTTGGGGCCACTTTTAGGGACTGTCACTGCCATTGGAAGGTCAATATTATTGCAGATATTATTGCAATTGGAGGGGCCATTTTTGGGAATATCACTGCCATTGGAGGTGGCAATATTATTGGGAATATCATTGTCATTGGAGGTGGTAATATTATTGGGAATATCAATGCCATTGGAGAGGTCAAGATTATTGGGAATATCATTGTCATTGGAGGTGGTAATATTATTGGGAATATCAATGCCATTGGAGAGGTCAAGATTATTGGGAATATCAATGCCATTGGAGGTGGTAATATTATTGGGAATATCAATGCCATTGGAGAGGTCAAGATTATTGGGAATATCAATGTCATTGGAGGTGGTAATATTATTGGGAATATCAATGCCATTGGAGATACCAATATTATTGGGAATATCACTGCCATTGGAGGTGGCAATATTATTGGGAATATCATTGCCATTGGAGTTGTTAATATTATTGTGAATATCAATGCCATTGGAGAGGTCAAGATTATTGGGAATATCAATGCCATTGGATGTGGTAATATTATTGGGAATATCAATGCCATTGGAGATACCAATATTATTGGGAATATCACTGCCATTGGAGGTGGCAATATTATTGGGAATATCATTGCCATTGGAGAGGTCAAGATTATTGGGAATATCAATGCCATTGGAGGTGGTAATATTATTGGGAATATCAATGCCATTGGAGAGGTCAAGATTATTGGGAATATCAATGCCATTGGAGGTGGTAATATTATTGGGAATATCAATGCCATTGGAGATACCAATATTATTGGGAATATCACTGCCATTGGAGGTGGCAATATTATTGGGAATATCATTGCCATTGGAGGTGGTAATATTATTGGGAATATCAATGCCATTGGAGAGGCCAAGATTATTGGGAATATCAATGCCATTGGAGGTGGTAATATTATTGGGAATATCAATGCCATTGGAGAGGTCAAGATTATTGGGAATATCAATGCCATTGGAGATACCAATATTATTGGGAATATCACTGCCATTGGAGGTGGCAATATTATTGGGAATATCATTGCCATTGGATAGGTCAATATAATTGGGAATATCAATGCCATTGGAGAGGTCAAGATTATTGGGAATATCAATGCCATTGGATGTGGTAATATTATTGGGAATATCAATGCCATTGGAGATACCAATATTATTGGGAATATCACTGCCATTGGAGGTGGCAATATTATTGGGAATATCATTGCCATTGGAGAGGTCAAGATTATTGGGAATATCAATGCCATTGGAGGTGGTAATATTATTGGGAATATCAATGCCATTGGAGAGGTCAAGATTATTGGGAATATCAATGCCATTGGAGGTGGTAATATTATTGGGAATATCAATGCCATTGGAGATACCAATATTATTGGGAATATCACTGCCATTGGAGGTGGCAATATTATTGGGAATATCATTGGCATTGGAGGTGGTAATATTATTGGGAATATCACTGCCATTGGAGAGGTTACTGTTATTTGGACTATCTCATCCATTGGAAAGGATAGTGTTATTCCGATATCACTGCCATTGGAGGGGTCACAGTTATTGAGGATATCACTGCCTTGGGAAAGACATTTATAGGGGATAACACTGCCATTCAAGAGGACATTGTTCTTGGAAATATCATTGTCATTCAAGAGGACATTGTTATTGGGAATATCATTGTCATTCCAGAGGACATTGTTCTTGGGAATATCATTGTCATTCAAGAGGACATAATTATTGGGAATATCATTGTCATTCAAGAGGACATTGTTATTGGGAATATCATTGCCATTGGAGGTGGTAATATTATTGGGAATATCAATGCCATTGGAGAGGCCAAGATTATTGGGAATATCAATGCCATTGGAGGTGGTAATATTATTGGGAATATCAATGCCATTGGAGAGGTCAAGATTATTGGGAATATCAATGCCATTGGAGATACCAATATTATTGGGAATATCACTGCCATTGGAGGTGGCAATATTATTGGGAATATCAATGCCATTGGAGGTGGTAATATTATTGGGAATATCAATGCCATTGGAGAGGTCAAGATTATTGGGAATATCAATGCCATTGGAGATACCAATATTATTGGGAATATCACTGCCATTGGAGGTGGCAATATTATTGGGAATATCATTGCCATTGGATAGGTCAATATAATTGGGAATATCATTGCCATTGGAGAGGTCAAGATTATTGGGAATATCACTGCCATTGGAGAGGTTACTGTTATTTGGACTATCTCATCCATTGGAAAGGATAGTGTTATTCCGATATCACTGCCATTGGAGGGGTCACAGTTATTGAGGATATCACTGCCTTGGGAAAGACATTTATAGGGGATAACACTGCCATTCAAGAGGACATTGTTCTTGGAAATATCATTGTCATTCAAGAGGACATTGTTATTGGGAATATCATTGTCATTCCAGAGGACATTGTTCTTGGGAATATCATTGTCATTCAAGAGGACATAATTATTGGGAATATCATTGTCATTCAAGAGGACATTGTTATTGGGAATATCATTGCCATTGGAGAGGTCACTGTTATTGGGACTATCTCTGCACTGAACAGCATCACTGTTATTGGGGAAATCACTGCCATTGGATCGTCAATATTAGGACTATCATTGCCTTTGGAGGGGGCAATTTTGGGACTATCACTGTCATTGGAGAGGTCACTGTTATTGGGAATGTAACTGTCATTGGAGAGGTCAATATTTTGGGGATATCACTGCCATTGGAGGGATCAGTTTTGGGACTATCACTGATGTTGGAGGGGTCACTGTTATTGGAATATCACTGCCTATCGATACGTCACAGTTTTTGGGGATATCACTGCCATTGGAGGGTCAGTATTACTGGAAATAGTATTGCTATTTAAGGGGTCACAAAACATAGAATCAGAGAAATATAGAAGGAGGTGCTCAGGCCCACGGCACTGTGCCAATACCAGCACCAGCCATTCAACCCAGGAAAGCGGTCAGAAAATCCTTGGCCCCACTCCACTTGTGTAAGTGCAGACGAACAGACATTACTGAAGTACTCCTGATCCCATCAGTCCAACTGGGTGGGAGTCGGTCATAATGGTGTCAAATATTAACAATAAAATCGGTGGCCATCTGCACCATTATGAATGCAGCTTGGAAACCTGCTGCAGGAGTGAGCCCATGGACAGCGGCCATGCAAGTTTCAGGAGTGGCAGGACTAAAAGTGCTGTATTCATTACTCTTTTACTTGTTCTTTCCTTCACTAACCATTTTCCTATCTGCCCCTTATTTTTATCACCTCCCCAAATGCCTTCAGATCTGCCCCTTCCCTGTGTATTTTGGTAGGAAGGATGAGGAGAAGCAATATAAACTAACTGATACAATTTTAATAGAATATGATAACAAAGAGAGCTAGGATTAAATGTATAAAAATCTGTAAAGGTGGCAGGACAAGTTGAGAAATCTGTTGATAAAGTGGGTAGGGATCCTTAGCCCGTTGTTCCTGTTTGGAATTCTCTTCCCCAGGACTCAGTGGAGGCTGAGTCAGTGAATTTATTCAAGGCTGAGTTAGACAGATTTCTGATTGACAAGGGAGTCAAGGGTTATGGTGGGGACAGGCAGAAAGTGGAGTTAAGGCCACAATCAGATCATCCATGAGCTTATTGAATGCCGGAGCAGGCTCGGGGGGCCCAAATGGCCTACTCCTGCTATATTTCTCATGTTCTTATAAATAAAGGCACGGATTGCAAAAGCAAGGAAGTAAAGCTAAACCTTTATAAAACACTAATCTGAACACTCATCTAAAATTCTGAGCACTACACTTTAGAATGGATTGAAGGCCTTGGAGAGAGTGCAGAGGAGATTTACTGGAATGGTCCCAGGGAAGAGGGACTTCCGCTATGTGGAGAGACTGGGGAAGCTGGAATTGTTCTTAGAGCAGAAAAGGTGAGGAGGAAATTTGATAGAGGTGTTGAAAATCATTAGAGATTTTGATAGAGACGATTGGGAGAAACGGTTTTCACTGACAGGAGGGTGGGTAACCAGGGAGCAGATTTAAGATAATTGGCAAAAGAATCAAGAGGGGAGATGGGGAGACTTTTTTTTAACTCAGTCAGTGTTGTGATCTGGAATGCAATGCCTGTAGGGGTGGAGGAAGCAGATTCAATGGTAAATTTCAAATTGAAATTGAATGTATAAATGAAACGGAAATATCTGCAGGGCGATAAGAAAAAGGCAGGGGAGTGGAACTAATTGGTTAGCTGTTTCAAAGAGCTGGCACAGGCACTATGGCTAAATATCCTCCTTCTGTGCTGAATCATTTTGTGATTCTTTAGGTTAAATCATCTTCCACTGCTCTATTTACCTTCTCTGGGAGGCCAAGGTCCTGGTTTGTTAAATGGAACCCATTCCCATCTAAAGTTCATACCAGTGCTCTAGAAATCTGAAGCCTTCTTTTCTACACCATTTTTCAAGCCACATATGTATGCATCTAATCTGCTTCTTCCTAGCACGCTATCATTGGAAGTGTAACATGTTATTGTTCATTTACCTGGTGTACTCCAGGATAAGCTGAATATTTTCACCCCTCTCGCTGATTCATTTTTTTTTTGTTTGAACAGGACTGCACTCCAAAGAAGGTGAAAGTGAAAGGGCCCAGAACCCCGAGCACTGCCCAGATCCCCTTTGATACACCTACACCTGTTTCACACAATGTGGCACTGCGTTCGTCTGCACAGGAGATCATAAAGGAACAAGGGGAGAGTGTACGGCATCGGCACAGAGCTGCAGTCAAAGATCTCTTCCTACCTTTTATTGATCCATTGCCTTGACACTGTGTATCTAGACACGTGCGTGTCACTCTGTGCTTGTTCATGCTGCACACTGTATTGATATGCAATGTGGTATCTTTAAGCAGAAACCTCTGCAAATGCAATTATCTTTATCTGACAGGTGCTGGTAAAATCGCTAAGATCCCAGTACGTCACAAGACACTGACATAAAATAATCTGACCATTTGAATAAACTCAGTAACCAATTCCCCAACCAAAAACAATGGCCTCCCTCGGTGACTGATTCTGTAACACAGTCAGTGTACATGGTGGGAGGGGAGGCAGTCTGCGATCTGGGTTGCCAATGACTGGCAGGGACTGCCAACTGTATCAATCGCACAGATATCCAGGATGGACTCAACACTGACATACATGGGATGTTAATTGCAGCCTCCCTGCCTGCATCACCTGGAAAGATATAATGAAGGAGGGGTAGATTTTTCACTCAGTATGATCTGCCCTATCATTGTGGAATGTATGCATGAGGGTCAGGATATTAGGCAGGCAATTAAAGGCATAAATGTTACACTAATGATAGACATTTACCAGATGACTGAGGTTCCTGATCGTCTTGCTGGGCAGGCAATTCACTGAATAAGGATAGCCTAGTGCGGAGCTGCAGAGCTGGAGTTTCCATTGCTGCCACCTAAACTCATAGAATAGGTATTGGATCAAATGCACCTCTTTAACTTTTTCTAGGGAGAAGAATTTGAAAGAGGATTGTGAGGCAAGTTTTCTGCTGACTGAGGTGGATTGGCCATACCTGGCAGCTGAATGTACAGGTCCAGGCACACCTTAATTTGGAAATGACCAAACTGTACCAATCCACCTCTGGTGTGTAAAAATACTTAACTGAAGGAGGACTAACTTCAGTGAGCTGAAAAGTGATCTGGTCTAGGTGGATTGGAATCAAAAATCAGTAGGTAAAACAGTAATTGAGCAATGGGAGTTCTTCAAAAGAGGAGATGGTTCGGGTACCAAATAGACACATTCCAATGAGGGGGAATGGAAGAGCATCCAAAGCTAGAGCTTGCTGGATGACTAAAAAATTTGCAGTAGAGTTTCCACTAGTTTGCACTGGTTTAATTTGCTGGAATGGGCCAAACCAGTGCAAAAGATTGAGGAACTTCAAGCACAAGTTATGTCCAGTGCAAACAGAGTTTCTGCGATTTCTTGCATTGGTTTAAAAACATCATGCTGGAAGCCAGTCCCACCTACAAAACTGGCCACGATCCCAGTTTGAATTAATTACCACGGTGCGTTTCCACTAATTGTGCCCATTTGCGGGCCTTCAAGCAGCCTGTTAAAATGAAGCTGGTTTGTTTAGTCGCAAGGACACTAACAAACACCTTTAAAAAGCTTTAAAATATTTTTAAAAATTAACTTACTAAGAACTGACTACTGTACATCAATAAAACTAGTAAATGGTTCTGTATAATTTTTAAAAGTCATTTTCAATTATTCAAAATTAGGTTACTCAGGTGGTGGACTAGACACTCTGATTAAAAATACTTATTTTTTGTGATAAGCCCATTTTCAACAGTATTAATAAAACTGCACCAGGTTTACCATTCTTAAATAGATCAAGGAATAAACATTAATGCAAAAAATAAACAATTATGTTCAAAAACACTGTCCAATTGCACTGGTTCATGGAAGATTTTAGGTTTGTGATTGTGCAAATAAGTTTGAGTGGAAACTTGAAATATAACACAAAAGCAAAATACAGCAGAGGCTGAAAATCTGAAATAAAAACTGAAAGTGCTGGAAATACTCGGCAGGTCAAGGCAGCATCTGTGGAGAGAGAAACAGAGTTAACATTTCAGGTCCTTTGACTGCCCTTTGACTATTTATGTATTTATAAAAAAAACTTTTGGATTCCCTTTTACATCGTTCATTGATCTTGCCCCTCTTATTCCCTTTTTTAGATCTCCTCTGTATTTACTGTATTCAACTTGATTCTCTCCTGTATTGTGAACTGTATGTTTGTAATAAGCCTCCTTTTTCTACTTCCTGTTAATCTTTATGGGTTAGAGTTTCCACTTTGGGTGCAATCGGCAATCCAAGTGCAAATTGTGCACAGCATTTTCTATATTTGTTATTGATGTGGTGGATGTTGTGCTTATGGACTTTTAAAAGGCATTTGATAAGTACTACATAATAAGACTTGTTAACAAAAGTAAAGGGACAGCATGGATACAAAATTGACTAAGATCCTGAAAGCTGTGCATAGTGAACAGTTGTTTATGAAACTTGAGGGAAGTATACTGTGGTGTTCCTCAGGGGTCAGTATTAGGATCATTGCTCTTTTTGATATATATTAATAACATGGAAATGTGTATACATGTACTTGTATAAGTGTCAGCTGTGGCTCAGTCGGTAGCACTCTTGCCTCTGAAGCACAAGGTTTAAGTCCCACTCCAGGATATAAGCACAAAAATCTAAGCTGACATTCCAGTACAGTCATGAGGGAATGCTGTACTGTCAAATGGCACAATTTTGAAGAAAAGCAGGGGAGTTACTCCCAATGTCCTGGCCAATATTTATCCCTCAACCAACCACAAGAAGAGATTATCTGGTTATTATATTGACTACATTACAAAGTACTTTGTTGGCTGTAAAGCACTTTGGGACACCCTGTGGTCATAAAAGGCACTTCATGAATGCAAGTCTACGGCACAAAACTCAGAAATATGGTAAACAATGAGGAGGATAGTAAAGGTCTGCAAAGGAAACCCGACCGAGCCCGAATGCCGGACCCGGAAGTCCGACCCAACCCGGCCTGAGCCCGACACATGTCGTCGGGTCCTGTCGAAGTCGGGTTGGGTAGCAGGCCTTTACCCATAGGTCTGCTACCCGACCCGACCCCAACAAGATCCGACGACAAGTGTCAAGTTCGGGTGGGTCATGTCAGGCTTCTGGCTTTGGTATTCAGACTGGGGTCAGGTTTCCTTTGCAGACCTTTAGAGGATAATCACAGATTTCAGCAGGAAATAGACAGACTGGTGAAATGGACAGACACGTGGCAAATGAAATTTAACACAGAGAAGCGTGAAGTGATACATTTTCGTAAGAAGAATGAGAAAGACAATATAAACTTAATGGGGTATATTTTAAAGGAAGTATAAGAACAGAGAGATCTGGGGTGTATGCACACACATCTTTGAAGGAGTCAGGTTAAGTTGAGAATGTAGCTTAAAAAAACATAGAGAATCCATGGTTTTAATAAGAGAGGCTATTTATTGGAATGGTACCAGGGACAAGGAGCTTGGGTTATGTGGTGAGACTGGAGAAGCAGGGCTATCTCATAGAGCAGGAGACGTTGAGAAGAGATTTGTTAGAGGTGTTCAAAATCTTGAAGGATTTTGATGTAGTAAGTAAGGAGAAACTGTTTCCAGTGTCAGAAGAGGACACAGATTTAAGGCAATTAGTAAAAGAACCAGAGGCAGCATGAGAATTTTTTTTTTTACACAGTGAGAAGCTACGATCTGGAATGCACTGCCTGTAAGGGTGGTGAAAGCTTACAAAAGGCAACTGGATAAATACTTCAAAGGGGAAACATTTAAAGGGCTATGGGAAAAGAGCAGGGAAGTGGGTCCAATTGGATAGTTTTACCAAGGAGCCAGCACAGGCATGATAGGCCAAATGGCCTCTTTTTCTGCCATACCATACCATGTTCTGATCTACACATAGCAGCAACAACTCTCCCCACGGCGGCACAGATGACCTTTTATGCCTCCTGCTCCTTTGAAGCTACTCTATGGAATATAAATAACATCAGCCAAACTGTAATGTACAGATGGATCAAGCATGTCACTGATAGGCGGTTAAGGTGGGCACCATCTTCTTCACGTTCCTAATGGATAATTGGTTAAAGGAATCCCAGCCCACAGTGCAAGGTCTACCTCTGTCGTTTCAGATAGTGAGCCAGCCTGTCTGCTCAATCAACAATGTCCTGGCTGAGGAATTGGATTACCAAGTCTGTCGGAAAGAGGTGATTTGGTAATGAACTTCCATCATCAGGCATGTCATCTTACAAACACTTCACCAAAGAGACTAGACCTAACATCCCCTAAAGAAGACTGTCATGAGTTGGTCACTCTATTTGACAGTTGACAAAAGCAGGTTTTACCACAGCATGAGCACACATTAGTTTCCATCGATTGTAGTTCAACCAGTTCCCAGCCCTGGTTTGCTCCAAGCCCTTGGTGTATGATTTTATGTTCAATTCCAATATAGTAAACCAGACTTATTTCTCACCAAGTGTTTAATTCAGTTACTTATTTGAAGGGCTTTGGCAAAGGGTCATGTCCGCTGCATCCCCCTCCATGTATTCACTGAGCGGTCAGTGTAGGTCAGAGCTCCCCTTCCCTGCAAACACTCACCTTTTTAGTCACAAGTCATCTCCCACATTGGTCCTGGATCTCCCAGAATGGCATTTAATCTTCCAGATTGCTCCTGGATTTCATGGATTTGACCCTGAATGGCAGGGTTTGGCCTCTGGATCTGATGGATTGACTTCTAGGTCTCCTGGATTGGTCCTGGATTGCACAGATTAGTCTTGGGTCTGACAGGCCAGAGATGTCCTCTGTTACACAATCAACAACTGGACAGATGTCCTTTTCCCTTTACAACCAACACCTTCAAGATCTGATCAAGACAGAGGAAAAATCTCTAAATTCTGGATCTCTGAGTAAATTGATGATTGTTTCCAAGTTATGTTTGTGATGCTGTTTATCAATCTTAAAACAACAGTGCAGGATCCATTGTTGCGATTGACAAAAAATCACCAAATAGGAACAGAGAATATTCCAACATAATAAACAATCCTCTCCTTCAGTCCATTCAATTCATTGTATAGGATGATGATTTTACTAAACTGAGGAGTGGATGTGGATGGAAACAGCTACTTGAAGGTAAATCAGTGTCAGAGCAGTGGGAGGTATTCAAAGGGGAGATTCAAGGGGTTCAGAGTAAACATGTTCCCACAAAGAAAAAGGGTGGGACGGCCAAATCTAGAGCCCCATGGATGTCAAGAGCTTACAGGGTAAGATAAGGCAGAAAAGGAAAGCTTATGTCCGACACCAAGAACTCAATACTACAGAAAGCTGAGAGGAGTATAGAAAGTGGAGGGGTGAAATCAAAAGGAAATTAGGAAAGCAAAGAGAGGACATAAAAGAATATTGGCAAGCAAAATCAAGGTGAACTCAAAGATGTTTTATCAATACATTAAGAGTAAGAGGATAACTAAAGAAAGAGTAGGGCCCATAACAGACCAAAAAGGTAACCTATGTGTAGGGGTGGAAGATGTTGGTAGGTTCCAAGTGAATATTTTGTGTCTGTCTTCACAAAAGAGGGGGACGATGCAGATATTGTAGTTAAGAAGGAGGAGTGTGAAGTATTGGATGTGATAAACATAGGGAGAGAGGAAGTATTAATGAGATTAGCATCCTTGAAAGTGGATAATCACCATGGCTGGATGAAATGTTACCCAGGCTGTTAAAAGAAGCGAGAGGAAATAGCAGAGAGTCTAACCATCATTTTCTGGTCCTCGCTGGATACAGGTGTGGTGCTGGAGGATTGGAGAACTGCTAACGTCATACCTCTGTTCAAAAAGGGAACAAGGGATAGACCGAAAAATTACAGGCCAATCAGTCTAACCTCAGTAGTGGGCACATTGTTGGAATATATTCTGAGAGACAGGATAAACTGTCACTTAGGAAGGCACAGCTTAATCAAGGATAGCATGGAATTATTAAGGGACGATCTTGTTCAACCAATTTGATCAAATTTTTTGAGCAGGTAACAAGGAAGATAGATGAGGGTAGTGCAGTTGATTTGGTCTACATGGATTTTAGTAAGGTTTTTGACAAAATACCACATGGCAAACTGATCCAGAGAAATGCAGTTCAATTCAAAATTGGCTCAGTGATGGGAAACAAAGGGTAATTGTTGACGGGTGTTTTTGCGACTGGAGGGCTGTTTCCAGTGGCATTCTGCAGCGCTCAGTACTGGGTCCCCTGCTTTTTTGATATATATTAACAATTTGGATGTAAATGTAGGGGGCATGATCAAGAAGTTTGCAGACAATACAAAGATTGGCCATGTGGTAGATAGCGAGGAGGATAGCTGTCGGCTGCAGGAAGATATTGATATAATAAAAGCAAAATACTGCAGATACTGGAAATCTGAAATAAAAAGAAGAAATGCTGGAAATACTCAGCAGGTCTTGCAGCATCTGTGGAGAGAGAAGCAGAGTTAATGTTTCAGGTCAGTGACCTTCATCAGAAGATATCGATGGTCTAGTCAGATGGGCAGAAAAGTGGCAAAAGGAATTCAACCTGGAGAGGTGTGAGGTGATGCATTTGTGGAAGTCAAACAAGGCAAAGGAATACACGATTAATGGGAGAATATTGAGAAGTGTGGAGGAAGTGAGGGGCCTTAGAGTGAATGTCCACAGATCCCTGAAGGTAGCAGGACCGTTGATAAGGTGGTTAAGAAGACGTATGGAATCCTTTCCTTTATTAGCTGAGGTATAAAATATAAGAGCAGGGAGGTTATGCTGGAACTGTATAACTCATTGGTTAGGCCACAACTTGAGTACTGTGTGCAGTTCTGGTCACCTCATTACAGAGAGGATGTAATTGCACTAGAGAGGGTACAGAGGAGATTTATGAGGATGTTGCCAGGACTGGAAAAATGCAGCTATGAGGAAAGATTGGATAAGCCATGGTTGTTCTCCTTGGAATAGAGAAGGCTGAGGGAAGATCTGATTGAAATGTACAAAATTTTGAGGGGTCTGGATAGAGTGGAGGTGAAGGACCTATTTACATTAGCAGAGAAGTCAGTGGCATAGATTTAAAGTGATTTGTAGAAAAATTAGAGGGGAGATGAGGAAAAAATATTTCACCCAGAGGGTGGTGGGGCTCTGGAACTCATGCCTGAAAGGGTAGTTGAGGCAGAAACCCTCGACTCATTCAAAAGGAGTCTGGATATGCACCTCAAATGCTGTAATCTGCAGGGCTAGGGTTCAAATGCTGGAAGGTGGGATTACAATAGGTGGATCGTTTTTCAGCCAGTGCAGACACGATGGACCAAGTGGTCTTTTTCTGTGCCTTAAACTTTCTATGATTCTATGATTTGAAACTCAAGAAAAGGTTTTAGTTAAAGTGATTCTCAAAGGCTGACACAATATTTTGTGAAAATACATTAACTCCACAGACCAATGAATGAGCCAATTTCTAACTTATTGTTGATCAGCACAAGAAAGCTATTCCCCTGCCTGCACAGTTTCAATGTCCTAGAAATGTGAACTAGCTTCCCTCGCAGCTTATCGCACTAACAATCCAGGTGAGTGTGCTGTCTTATCTAGGGATCCAATTAGGAACATAGGAAGAAGAGGAGGCCATTGAGGCCCTTAAGCCTGTCCCACCATTCAGTGAGATCATGAGTGATCTGTATCCTAACTCCATCCATCCCCACCACCCCGCACCGCCCCCCCCCCCCACCCCCAGCAAGGCTCCATACCCCTTGGCTATCAAAATATATCAATCACAGATTTAAAATTATTAATTAACTTAGCATCTACTGCTTCTTGTGGGAGAGAGTTCCACACTTCTACATGTGTGAAGGAGCAGTGATATAGTTCCAAGCCAGGATGGTGCGTGATGGAGGGGAACTTGCAGGTGGTGGTGTTCCCATGCATCTGCTGCCATTGTACTTCTAGGCAGTAGAGGTCATGGGTTTAGAAGATGCTGTCAAAGGATATTTCTTACCACTTATCAGCCCAAGCCTGAATGTTGTCCAGGTCTTGCTGCATGCAGGCATGGACTGCTTCATTATCTAAGGAGTTGTGAATGGTATTGAACACTGTGCAATCATCAAGAAACATCCCCACTTTTGACCTTATGATGGAGGGAAGGTCTTTGATGAAAGAGTTGTAAATGGTTGGGCCTAGAACACTACCCTGAGGAACTCCTGCAGTGATGTCCTGGGGCTGTGATGATTGGCCTCCAACAACCACAACCATCTACCTTTATGCTCGGTATGACTCCAATTAGTGGAGAGTTTTCCCTCGATTCCCATTGACTTCAATTTTTCTAGGGCTCCTTGATGCCACTTGATCAAATGCTGCCTTGATGTCAGGGGCAATCACCTTTGGAACTCAGCTCTTTTGTCCATGTTTGGACCAAGGTTTTAATGAGGTCTGAAGTCAAGTGTCTTTGTCAGAATCCAAACTGAGCATCAGTGAGCAGGTTGTTGCTGAGTAAGTGCCCTTGATAGCTCTGTCGACAACAGCTTTGATCACTTTACTGATGATTGAGAGTAGACTGATGAGGCAGTAATTGGGTGGATTGGATTTGTCCTTTTTGTGAACAGGACATACCTCGTCAATTTTCCACATTGTTGGGTTGATGCCAGTGTTGTAGCTGTACTGAAACAGCTTGGCTGGAGACGCGGCTAGTTCTGGAGCACAAGTCTTTGGTACAAGAGCTGGGATGTTGTCAAGGCCCGTAGCCTTTGTTGTATCCAGTGCCTTCGACCATTTATTGATATCACGTGGAGTGAATCGAATTGGCTGAAGACTGACATCTGTGATGCTGGGGACCTCAGGAGGAGGACATGATGAATCATCCACTCAGCACTTCTGGCTGAAGATGGTTGCAAATGCTTCAGCCTTGTCTTTTGGCATGTTGGACTCCGTCATCATTGAGGATCGGGATATTTATGGAGCCTCATCCTCCAGTTATTTATTTGTCCACCACCATTCATCACTGGATGTGGCAGGACTGCAGAGCTTTGACCTGGTTGTGGGATCGCTTAGCTCTGTCTATAGCATACTGCTTCACTGTTTAGCATGCATGTACTCCTGTGTTACAGCTTCAGCGGGTTAGCACCTCATTTTTAGCAATGCCTAGTGCTGCTCCTGGCATGCTCTTCTACAGTCCTCATCGAACCAGGGTCGGTCCCCTGGCTTGATGGTAATGGTAGAGTGAAGAATATACTAGGCTATGAGGTTATAGATTGTAGTTTAATATAATTCTGCTGCTGCTGATGGCTCACAGCACCACATGGACGACCAATTTTGAGCTGCTACATCTGTTCTGAATCTATTCCATTTAGGACGGTGGCAGTGCCACACTGGCATGTGTCTTCAGTGTGAAGACAGGACTTCATCTCCACAAAGACTGTGCGGTGATCACTGCTACCAATACTGTCATGGACAGATGCATGTGCAACAGGGAAATTGGTGAGGGCGAGGTCAAGTAGGTTTTTCCCTCTTGTTGGTTCTCTCAGCCACCTGCCGCAGATCCAGTCTGGCATATATGTACATCAGGACTCTACCAGCCTGGTCAATAGTGGTGCTAATGAGCCACTGTTGGTTATGGAAATTGAAGTCCCCCACCCAGAGTACATTCTGTGCCCTTGCTACACTCAGTATTTAGTCCAAGTGGTGTTCAACAGGGAAGAGCACTGATTCATCAGCTGAGGGAGGGCGGTAGATGATAATTTGCAGAAGATTTTTTTGCCCATGTTTGATCTAATGCCATGAGACTTCATGGGGACCGGAGTCAATGTTGAAGATTCCCAGGGCCACTCTCTCCCAACTGTATATCAATGTGCTGCTACCTCTGGTGGGGCTGACCTGTTGGTGGGACAGGGCACACCCAGGAATGATGATGGTGGAGTCTGGGTATGAATTGCTGAGTATGACTATGTCAGGCTTTTGCTTGTCTAGTCTGTGGGCCAGCTCTCCCAATTTTGGCACAAATCCCCAGATATTAGTGAGGACAACTTTGCAGGGTCGACTCTGCAGGGTGTTGTTGTTTCCAGTCCCCAGGTTGATGCAGGGTGGGCTGGCCTGTTTTATTCCTCCTTAGCTTTTCCATAACAGTTTGATACAACTAAGTCATTTCAGAGGGCTGTTGTGAGGAGGACATAGAGATTCTGCAAAGGGCTATAGATAGGTTAAGTGAGTGGGCAGAAATTTGGTAAATGGAATATAATGTGGGAAAAAGTGAGGTTATCCACTTTGGCAGGAAGAATAGAAAAGCAGAATATTATTTACATGGAGAGAGACTGCAACAAAATAGGATTAATGAATGACCTCATAGTGAAGGTGCCCCTAGGTAGCAGTGATCATAACATGATTGAATTTTACATTCAGTTTGAGGGAGAGAAAAGTGGGTCAAAGACTAGTATTTTAAACTTTAATAAGAGCATTATGAGGGCATGAAAGCAGAGCTAGCTAAAGTGAACTGGCAAATTAGGTTAAGGGATAGGTCAATAGAGATGCAGTGGCAGACATTTAAGGGGATATTTCAGAATACACAGAATAGATACATTCTAACGAGAAAGAAAAATTCCAAGGGGAGGTCTCACCATCCATGGTTAACTAAAAAAGTTTTTCTCTCCTTACTTAAGGAGGGATATACTTGCATTGGAAACAGTTCAGAGAAGGGTCACTCGGCTGATTCCTGGGATGGAGCAGTTGTCGTATGTGGGAACAGAACTATGGGGATAGAACAATGGGAACATTTAAAGTGAGCTGCAGAGGCAGCTTATCAGCAAAAGCAGACTAACAAACAGAAACTATCAGGACAGCTGTATACTGCTTAATAATAACCCTTTGTATAACAGTCAGCCTAACAGTTCACAAGGAGATAAGGGGATGGAAACTGGAGTAAGAAGTTAAAACAAATTGACAAGGCAGTACCCCAATCAGGCCCCGACACCAAAAAACTGCAGAAGTTTGTAGACCAATTGGGAACAAAGAGTAGGTGTTACTGATTTGTATGAATAACTATAATAAGGCTTGATTTGGCACGAAAGGGGGGTTAGTTCAGTGTTAGTTCAGTGTGTGTGTTGCTGTTAGTTTTAGTTCAGTGCAGTTTAGTTCAGTTCATTGTTAAGTTTTCTGAAGATGTAACAATTAAGTACTGCAATAAAGTTTCTTAAAGCTACAGTCGGACTTCGTCTCTCTTTGTGCAACTAATGGGATCCAACAACTAGGAGGAAAGGTTGAGCAGGTTGGGCCTATACTTATTGGAATTTAGAAGAATGAGAGGTGATCTTACTGAAACATATAAAACTCTGAGGGAACTTGACTGGGTAGATGCTGAGAGGATGTTGCCCCTCGTGGAGGAATCTAGAGCTAGGGGGCACAGTTTCAAAGTAAGGGGTGTCCCTTTTAAGATGGAGATGAGGAGGAATTTCTTCTCTTAAGAGTGTCATTAATCTTTGCAATTCTCTTCCCCAAAGGGAAGTGGAGGCTGGGCCATTGAATATATTCAAGGCTAAGTTAGACAGATTTTTGATCTCCAAGGGAGTCAAGGGTTATGGGGGGTAGGCAGGAAAGTAGAATCAAGGCCATAATCAGATCAGTCATGATCTTATTGAATGGCAGAGTAGGCTCAAGGGGCCAAATGCCTACTCCTGCTCCCATTTCTTAATTCAGAGTCCCATGTAGGCCAGCCTAGCTTTTTAATTCCAGATTTATTAATTAATTGAATTTAAATTCCCCCAATTGCCACAGTAGGATTTGAATTCATGTCCCAGAAGCATTCATTCAGGTCTCTGAATCACTAGTCCAGTTACCTTACTACTATGCTACCTGATTTTGTCCTAGGCACATCCACTGGCCAAAAACGTTCTCTATATCTATCCTATCAATTCCTTTCAAAATTAAAAATCTCAATAAAATCATCCTCAACCTTCTATATTCTAGGTATTACAAGCCTAGTTTATGAAATTTCTCCTCATAATTTAATCCTTGGAGCCCTGGCAACATTCTGGTGAATCTGTATTACACTCCTACCAAGGCCAATGTATCCTTTCTAGGGTGCGCTGCCCAGAACTGTACACAATACTCTAGATGTTTTCTAACTAGGGCTTTGAATACCTGTAGTAAAGCTTCCTCCCCCTTATATTCAGCCCTCTAGTTGCAAGACTAACAGTCCATTATATGTTTTGATTTTATTTTTTGTACCTGACTACTACATTTTAGTGATTTGCATGCATGATCCTCTCAATCTTTTTGGACCTCCACTGTTCCTTACTTATTACTTTTTAAACATACGCATCTTTCATTTTTTGTTCCAAAATGGATGCTTTCACATTTACCTGTGTTGAAATTCATCTGCCACTCTTTTGTACATGCTCTTACTCTATGTAATGTTACATTACTTACTACACCACCAAGCTTTGCGTCAGTGACACATTTGGATATATGGCTGTCTATTCTCCTGATGGCACTGAATTCTGCTGGGTGCAATTCTAGATACTGACCAAGTGACCCCATTTTATATTGTGTGTGTCAAACCAGTGAGAGTTGCCAGGTTAATGAATCATTATAGGCCAATCATTTAACATTGAACACCAAGACACAGCAGCATTGCATCACTGAATTGTGATGGGGAGTGAGAACTCAAATATAACTACCATCTGGCTGGGATCATCTAACTTAGCACAGACCGAGGAT
Organism: Heterodontus francisci; assembly: GCF_036365525.1. NCBI lineage: Eukaryota > Metazoa > Chordata > Chondrichthyes > Heterodontiformes > Heterodontidae > Heterodontus > Heterodontus francisci. The sequence goes on from NC_090402.1 coordinate 51,259,986, forward strand.
TGAACCTGCACCATATTGCTCTGTACTGTAATAGGTATTTACCCATAAAACTAACAGCTCAGCTCTGAATGAAGAAGTAGAATACTATTCAGTCAGCTTCCATAAAGAGAGAATGCATGTAGTGGAATCTGCGATATTTCAGTAGCTGATATATGGAGTAAGGGTTCACTGTTAGCACAATGGAAGCAGTGTATCATTTAACTTGATATTGGGCACAAATGGGTGCACTCCAGATTATAAGGGGCATAAGGTACACTTACAGGAGTGATGAGGGATGCTGAAACCAAGAGAATATTTAGCATAAAAACAGCAAGTTTTAGTTGGTAAGGTTATGGAGGGATTGTACAAAAACCTTGTGACTGTAATTAGCTGACTGAATGATGCGGAGATCCTCTGATTCTCTATCCTTTAGATAATGGAGAATGAACACACCATCTCCCCACCAGTGTTTTGTCTCCTTAAAAAAAACACCAACTGCTGCATAATCAAGCCATCATGGCTACATCCTGGATCAGGGCCATTGAGTGCATAAACTTTTCGTGTCCCTGCACATTAATTCTGTGCAAACCCTTTCTATCCATGGGGATTAAGATGAGGAGTCTTTCAGTCAATGGGGTTTACAATAAGGGAAAAAAGGGCTTGCATTTATATAGCTTTTTTCATCACCTCAGGACATCTCAAAACACTTTACAGCAAATGAAGTACCTTTGAAGTGCAGTCACTGTTGTAATGTGGGAAACACAAAAAACAATTTGCACACAGTAAGCTCCTACAAACAGCAATGAGATAATGACAGATAAACCAGTTTTTGTGCTGTTGAATAAGGAATAAATATTGGCCAGGACACCGAGGATTCTAAAATCTACTGTGTGGTACCAATACTTATACTGTTTCTAAGCTGCATAACTAGATTTTTTTATGTATGGGGTGTTACTTCTCTTGCATGTAGGTTTGTCCTCTTCTGTTTCCCAAATAAGGCTGCATAACTGTTAATTTCTAGTTGAATTCCACATTATTTAATTTCTAAGGAAAGGCTGAGTTAGCAGGAAGCTGTGAGCACAGATATTGGTCAATACCTCTAAAGTTGACAGGATAGTGAAGGTTGCACTTGATGATGCGCGTCCTAATTACACAATAGTGTTTTAAGATAATAACTTAGTTTCCCAGATTCATTTGACAGGTAAGTTTAACTGGGTCCATAGAAATTAATGTCATCCATTGTTAAGTTGTGGTAAGTTTCAATGATTATTTATAAGACCTATATTGTCAGTAGTTTTCTGAAGTAAATATGTTTATGCTTTTCAGATGCGAGTTCCTGTTTTTTCGGAACCTGCCACTTCTTATGAAGAGGCAATTATGCTGGATCCTTGACCACAGGGTATTAGTGTGCTTTGACTACAGGGACGTGTTACAGGCATGCTTATGAAACCTTTTTTTTAAACCTTCCAGGGATCAATCTGCTTTTAATGTTTTAATTCCTAATTCATAGGAAAATAACTCTTTTAACCTTATAACCCCTCATTATGACGGGATTCCTTCACAGTGCAACCAACTGAGCCACAGCTGATGGCTTTCAGTCCATATGGATTGTGTCCATAGGAATGCCTATGAGCAGTCCCACTGTTATCTTTGATTCCTTACATGCAAGGGAACTCTTTGGAAGCTCAGCACCCTGCCCAGTGGATGCTTCTATTCCACTGGGAACTCTTTAGCATTTGGCACTTTCTTCGTTCATGTGTGCACTGTAGATAGCCAGATGTGGTAGCAATCTCTGTGGCAGGCTAAAAGGTTGCAGTCACCTGAAATCTTCTGATGCAACCTTCCATCTGAAAATATGGTTGTGCAGTCAGGTATCACTGTGACCGAGGCAATAAAGACCGATCCAAGTACATATGGAGGGGTCAATAGTGTAGGGTGCAGTGCGGGTGCTCCATACAAAGCACCTCTGGGTGTTGTTGCAGCAACATTTATTAGCCTCTTGGGAACCCAGATTCCTGAGCCAAATCATGTTGCACTTTGGATTCTCCGAAAGAAATTCCCATCATCATTTGGGAATGGTACGATTTAAATAGGTTGAGAGTATTCAAGGTTATCAGAAGAACAAAATAAGATATATTCTGAATCAGGAGAGAAATACAATTAAATCGATCAGGTTAAACCCAGGACAGATGTTGTGCATTCTTTCCTGGGCATCACCATTCCCAGTTTGGATATTCCATGCTCAACTGAGCAGCCATTGAATGCTACAGCTCAGTCACAGCAGCAGGCCTGAGTGTACAGCAGATGGTGCTGTTGGACTGTAGACCCTGCACATTGCCTTGGCACAACAGCACTTTCAAGCAAGTTTTAATAAAATAAAAATTCAAACTACTCAGCACAATTTAAGGTATGTTTAAAAACATTGGGCTGAATTTTACCAGCCCTTCAACGCCATGGGTCACGGCGGGTGGGGCCGGTAAAATTCTGCGGGGAGAGGCCGGACGGAGTTCTGAGGCGAGAACCTGGTGGGGAGGAGGGAAGGAATAAAATTTTCAGGGTGGGGGAACGGGGAAATCACTTTTGATTGGATGTGGGGCTGGTGGGAAGGGGTTGAAGGGCAAAAGTTAGAAGGCTGGGGGTTAAAGTTCGGGTAGGGAAAAAGGCATGTTTTAGTTATCTCAGGCCATGAAATGACCATTGGGGGAGTTGGGGAAGAGCCTCCATCATATAAATTTTTATTTAATAAAAATTAAAACTGATACACCTTTAAAAATTATAATTTTTGCTAAGGGCTTAAAGCCCTTTAAAAATGGTGCCAGTGCCTGCACGGTGGCATTGGACGCTGTTGCTGGGACATGGTGACTGCCCCTTCTATATCATCATGGGCGACCACTCCGCCCCCTCTATTTAAATCAGCCCCCCCCCCCCCCCCACACCGCATAATATCGTGGGGGCTCAGGGACGGTGCATCTGTGTAGGATGCACGCCACCATCAGAGTTCACCACCACAAACTGCGGCACACTTGTAAAATTCAGCCCGTTGTCTTGCATGCTTTTCTTACTTTCTCAAAGAATTTAATTAAAATATAACACCTTATACAACCTCTGGATGCCCAACAGCGCTATACAGCCAATGAAATACTTTTGAAATGTAGTCACTGTCATAATGCAGGAAACGGGGCAGCCAACTTACACACAGCAAGATCCCACTAACAGCAATGGGATGATGACTGGATAATCAATTTTAATGATATTGGCCTGGAGAACTCCCCTGCTCTTCTTCAAATACTGGTCATGGGATCTTTCACAATTAGCTACATGGACAGACAGGGCATCAGTTTAATGTCTCATGGCACTTCTGACAATGCAGCACTCCCTCAGTACAGTTCTAATCTAAACTTTGTGCTCAATAAAGAATATTGGAGATAAGCCCATTATTAATTATTTAACAAACAGTTGGAATCTACAATGGGATGACATTCGGATCTTGGGATGAATGAATCCAAGTTGGCCAAATGTCATCATCAGTGTTGACCTTGGTGAGGGAAAGTTCTTTAGGAAATTCCCCCTTGCTCTAAGTCTTTTTCCAGTTAAGGTTAGGAACAGGTCCTTGAATTGCAGAAAGGGAATTTCCTACAGGGTTTCTACACAACTTGGGAAAGATACAGAGAGACAAGGTAAAGAAAACAGAGGGAATCATACAAAGTAAGAGGAGACAGACCAGAAATGGGGGAGTGGGAGAGGCACAGACAGAAGCACAGGCTTGAGGGGCCATATGGCCAACTCCTGCTGCTATTTCTTATGTTTCTCACACACACCAGAATGGCAGTGGAAAAGAAACTATACAACACAGACACCACTTTCAGTGGGCAGTTTATTACGTGTCAATTCTAACTCTGTGGTGGCAATGCTCAGGGATTGTGATTTGAGGGATTGTCAGTGGGAGTAACGCAGAAGTAGCAATGAAAATTTACTGATAGATTTAATACTGCTGATATTTCATTAAAAGAAATAATAGGCTCACACAGCCAACTTGATGTAAGGATTAAATACACTGACACTCCACTGTTGACTGGTCATTCTTGAAGCTGTTCCAGTACCCACAAGGTTGGAATTTGTGCTTCCTATTAAGTTTTGGACAGAACCTGCAAACACATTCAATCAGAAAACACTCCTTTAACTGTGATCAGTGTCAGCAGGACCCAGTTGTGTCTTGGTGATGCACAATGTTTCTGACAGTCAGCAGTAACCTTGGGCATGAGTCTGAGACTGAGTCAGCCTCTCCTCTATCCCTCTGCCCCTGTGCCTCTGATAGGACAAATGGGGGTTCTGCTTGGTGACAGATACCCACTCAGATGCTCCATTACACAGAGCGTGCGGCACTCCTGCAGATAAGGAAAGACTACTGAATCTGCAAGCCATTTGGTTGGGTTTAAACACTGAGCACGCATTGTTTACAACATCCGATGCCTAGAATTCCATAGAACTATAACTGAAAATCAAACTGTGAAGACAATTCTTATTCACCCAAATCGGCTCCACAAGAATTAATAACCATTTGTGAATTGGTCTTTATCTGGACGAATCTTTTGATTCAAAGCTGCTGTTAGGCTGGTCACATCTCTGAGTCTTCCCAGTGAGACTTCAGTGCCATTGAATCTTTTAAGGAAGGAGTAGATCAACATTTGAAGAAGAGAAGATAAAAATGAAAAGACTTGCATTTCTATAGTGTCTTTCACAACATCAAGATGTCCCAAAGTGCTGTACAGCCAATGAGTACTTTTGAAGTGTAGTCACATCTAATATATACACAGTAAGATTCCACAAACAATAATGTGATAATGACTAGGTAATCTGTTTTAGGTGGTGGATGAGGGATACATGTTGGTCAGGACACCAGAAGTGTTTTGCTGCTCTTCCTGGAATAGTGCAGTGGAATCTTATACATCCACCTAGAGAGGGCAGACCCACCAGCTTCTGAGACAGAGACAAGCACCCTAACCAATGAGCTAAGGCTGATTCCCTACAGGACAGTGGGATTAGTTTTGCACTAACCAAGACACAGCACCGAAGCAATGGGCCGAATAACCACCTCCTGTGCTTTAAACATCTATGGCTGTAAAGATCCCTCACACCCAGGTTAAACAGATCCAGGGGATGTGCAGAAGTTCTTAGATGTTTCAGGAAGCATTGAAAGCTAATGATGATGCAAAATTAGAGAAAATGTTGCATTCAGCTGGGGGGAATGGGGGGCGGGGGGCAGGGGGCGGGAGAGGTGCAAGATCTAGCATGAACTCTATTGTATTTACCTGCTGGGTATGTTTCTCAGGAGGGAGAGAGACACCTGATCGGGTGCTCACGACTATACAGAGAGATATCCTCTAACACCCTAGACAGGGTTCAAATTTATAATTGGGAAACCTGATTCCAACTCACCCACTTCCAGTTTTAATGGAGGTGAAGTAAGCAACTAATCAACCCTCAGGAGGCAGGTTGGCAAAGGCAGGCGACCAATCTGCTCTCAGAGAGCGGGTCATGGATGGGCGACCAATAGGTTGGGGGAGTGGGCGGATGACCAATTGGCTCACAGGAGGCAGATCAGGGGATGCGCAACTTCCCTAACAGTACTGTGGATGTAATCTCTGGATTAGTCCCAGTACCACGCGCAAGTGAGTATAGAAACAGGAGGATAGTGCAAATGAATGCCTGGCTGGAAAGATGGTGCAGGAGGGAGGTGTTGTGTGATCGCCTTAAGAGTGATGTCCCTTTAAGATCTCAGTATGCTAATAAGCTAAGTACCAGGATGCAGTCATGTGACTACAAGCCAGAGTCACTCTGTAACTGTAACATCTCGAGGTAGGTTCTATAAATAGTTTGCTCTGTACTGTATCTACTAGGTTAGCTGTTAATAAACCTGTTAGAGATCTTCAATGAACTGGACTCCACACATCTCATTTATGTTGCATATGACAACATAAAGAACTCATTATATGGTGGCAGATGTGATGAGAAGACAAAGTCCAAGTTTGAATACCGCAGGTAAAACAGCTTTGAAAATGACCCTCCCTACAGGCACTAGAGCGAAAGCTCAAAAGAAGTATTGGCCCAAACAGTGGAAAGAAAAACAAATTTACCTCTACCTGTAGAAGACAGAACTCAAAACAACAGGCTGCAAGTAAATTCCTGCGATTGCGTGAGTCATTGTGCCGACAGTCGAGGGATACTGGTTTAAAAAAAAGCTTTGAGGTGCTTAAAAGGTTGATTTTTTTTCAAAGACTCCGTGTAACAAAAACGGGGAAGACCCAATTCCTCTCCCAGGCTGATTGAGGTTGGTGCCATTACAGGAGGCATCCGATAACAAAAAGCATTGGAACACCCCAATAACTGCAGAGTCTCCATTCACGCAGCCATAGTTTAAAAAATAATTATTAAACCACTCAAGTGTGAAGAAGAGTTTCCAATCACGCAGCCACAGCTAGAAAAACATCATTAAACCACTCAAGCGTGAATAACATGAACAAACTCTAGCAAAAAAAGCAATTGAACTGCCTATTGAACAGCTGTGTAAACAGTCAAGCTTAAGTGCTGCAAGCAAAATAAATACAGAACACTATCAAACACCTGTTACTCTCCATCAAAGCAGCTCGTCTAAATAACAGAGAATTTCTTAAAGAGGAAACAGCACAGAGTCATAGAATAAGTCTTAAAGAAGTTTTAAGCAAAAGAACAGCAGAAAGAAGGATACCAAATTTCCCAGCATGAACTGGAAGGCCATTGCTTTCCTATTCAAGTTCAAACTTTTTAAACAAAGAATGCAGTTATACTTCACAGTCCAAGTGATTGTAAAACCAGAGAAGCAGGCTGTAAAAATACTAATAGCAGTTGGAAATGAGGGGTTACACAGAATCAACACCTCTGGCTTATCTGAAGGGGACCAGAATGATCCCACAAAGATATGGAAAGATCTAGAAGATCAGCTGCAATTAAGAGTGAATTTTAGAATTCACCACCTGGAATTGATGTCCTCCAGGTCGTCAATAGATCCCTTGGTAAGGGCAACGAATGCGATTTTTCAGAAACTGAGCTGTTGGAGCGACTAATAGAGCTGGTAATTGTCTCAACATCCATTGAAGCATTTCAGAAAGACCTCTTGGGGAAAAAGAAAGGTCACAGCATTGATGTGCAGCTAGAAGATGGCAGGAAATACAAAGCCATTGTAGCTGGACAACAGCATCTGCAAGCGCTGGTTGCAGTCAACAGTATCAGCACAATATCCAGGTTAAAAAGAGCAAGCCAGCTGTGTGATATGTGTGGTTGGTCGCACTCATTGTGAAGATGTCCTGCATTTCACTATCTGCGCAATGCGTGCGGTGCAAAAGGACACTGTGCTCACCTATGTAAGAAATTTGGCTCCAAAGATGTAGCCAGAAGTCACAGTAGCACAAAAGCAAATAGAAGAGAGGAGTAGCAACGGGGCAACAGCAGCAAAGAGTGTGCCAGAGACCTGAGTAAACGCAAGCCGATACATGGAGTCCACAGCGAAACAGACCTGAGACAAGGCTCAGAGTGGAGCGATTCTCAGCTAGAAGACAAGCAGGCATTTCACATTGTGAACCTGACACATTGTGTTGATGAAGTCAAACAACTGGAAACTTTTGCTACTATTAACATCATGCGCCCAAAGAAAGTAGGCAAACACATACTCAGGATTAAGATTGACATGGGAGCCAGTGCAAATATCTTACCAGTCCAAATCCTGCAGGATCTGTAGCAAAGTCATTGGTAATCAATGATACAACTGACAAATACAAAATTATCTGCATATAATAGGTCACCCATCCCTTGCAGTGGCACACTAACAATGCAATGCAGCTATGGCAAGTTGGCATGGAAACCACAAATATTTCACTTGGTAGACACGAGAAGACCAGCAGTGGCAGGACTACCAGCGTGACTATCCACGAGATCACTAAGGTACCCATTCCGGCAGAAGAGACCAAGAGTACCCGCATTGAGTCAGTCCACAACCTACAACAGATATACCTTGACAGGTGCGATGCCATAAGAGATTTCAAAGGCGATGCCATACTGCACCTCAGAGAGGAAAGTGGAGCGTGCACGAACAAGAAAAGCTTAAGCACGAGTTAGATGACCTGGAACGTAGTGGCATCATCCATCGTGTGCATCATCACACAGACTGGTGCAGTTTGTTTACATGTGTACTAAAGAAGGATGGAGCAATCAGGGTATGTCTATATCCGAGGCATCAAAACCTCTCCCTAAAGAGATGCTCCACAAGATTCCAACACTAGAGGAATTGAATCCCAAGTTCACAGGAGCCAAATTCTTCTCCAAGTTGGATGCTAAACATAGATATTGGTCGGTACACCTAGCTAAGGAATCTCAGGAAGTCACCACATTCAGAACACCATTTGAACGATATTGCTTCCAGAGAATACCCTTTGGCTTATCTGTTGTGAAGATCTGTTTCAGCAACATGTGGACAGAATTATAGAAAATGTGCCTGGATGTATATGCATTGTCGATGACATTGCGGTAATGGGAAAAACCAAAGAAGAACATGATCAAAATCGTCATTCACTGATGGCAGTAGCTCATCACGAAGGGCTTGATTTAACAGCAAGAAGTTCCAGGCGAATGTAATTCAGGTCAATTTCTTTGGCTTCATCTATTCAGGTTGTGGAATCCATCCTGACCCAGGCAAATTTGAAGATGTAAGGCATATGCCTACTCCACAAGACAAAGGAGATCTACAGAGATGCCTTGGATTTTTCAACTTCTTGGCACCATACATTCCAACATACCATTTGACTGGCAGGAGGACTATCAGTACATGTTTGAGTCTCTCAAACAAGCATTATCAGCAGAAACCTGTACCCTGATCCAAGGAAGAAGACAATCCTGGACCTCAATGTCTCACAGAAAGGGCTAGGAGCGTGCATCCTGTAGTTCAGCACAATCCAATTACTCAAACATAGAGCATGAAACACTTGCTCTGGTGTTTGGGATCACAAGGTTCCACACCTACCTGTTCGGTAAGCAGTTCACGGTGGAAACCGACCACAAGCCATTGGAGATGATCTGGCGCAAACCATTGACAAGCGCACCACCTCAACTACAACGACTTTTAATGAAAGTACAGTGGTACAATTTCGATGTCTGCTACAAACTGGGTACCAAAATGGCCACCTCATGTATGCTGAGCAGATCGCCAAATCTGAAAAAGAATGAAGAAGTTCCACTGGATCTACAAGTAGACAGCATGGACATTGAGATGGAAGATGTGCTTAAAATTGATTTATTGCATTTTGGTCAGCACAAATGTAACCAACTACAATCAGAAACAGCCAATGACCCATAACTGAAGACATTGTAGAGAGTCATCATAGAACGATGGCCTGATACGATAAAAGAGGTGCCAGAAACCCTCAGATGCTTTTGGCCTTATAGAGATGAACCCAGTATCCCGAGAGGTGTCACCTTCAAAGGAAAACACGTGATTGTGCCCAAAGCTCTCCGACAGGCCATCTTGTCACAACTTAACAAGGCCATAGGGGTTTAGAGTGAACAAGACGACTGGTATGGGACATTATTTATTAGCAAAGGATCAATAATGATATCGAAAGGTTAGTGAGGATGTGCGAGACATGCCAGAGCCATCAGCCACAACAATGTAAAGAAGAGAAGAATGTAAAGAACCTTGACACCCTCATGAGTTTCCATCAGTCCTTTGATCCAAAATCACCACTGATTTGTTTTCCATTAATGGAGACGACTTTATCTTAGTGACTGATTATTTCTCCAAATTTCCAATTGTCAGACAGGTAAAAGACACTTCATGTGCAGTTGTTGCAGACCATATTCAGTCTGTTCGGTGCACCTGAAGAAATTATTTCTGACAATGGGTCACAGTATACGGCAAACCTCTCAGGGATATGTGTGCCAAATGGGGTGTAAACCATGTGACATCTTCACCACATTACCCTAGATCTAACGGTCTTGCCGAATGAATGGTTCACACAGTTAAATCACTTATCCTGAAGTGTAGGACAACGAAACAAGATCTTCGTGTTGCCATGCTCCACGTCAGAGCTACACCTATGGATATGGGCTTACCGTTACCAGCAGAGATCATGTTTGACAGACAAGTGCAAATGATTCTGCCAAGCCATCATCTGTCCAAATTCTACGAGAACTGGAGACTCTGCTTGAAAAACAAAGGAGAATGAAGATGGTGCATGACCAACATGCAGGGGCAGAACTACCTCAACTACACGTAGGACTAAATGTCAGAGTCATACACCCCATAGTGAGAATATGGTTACCTGCAGAGGTATCCAAAGTATGCAGTGAGCCTAGGTCCTACGAGATTACAACATCTAACGGAGCAGTGTTGAGAAGGAATCGAAGCCAACTAAGAGAAGTGTGCAATACTCCAATTGCGCACAGTGGACTTGAAAGAACACACACCAACGATGAGGGTGCGACGGAACAGGACAACAACAACATAGTGACAACATGCCTGCCAACCAAAAACAGCCAAGGGTGAAATCCACATCCCCAGAAGGTCATACCATAACCAGATCTGGAAGAGGGTCAAACCACCAAAACAATAAATGGACTTTTAAGCCTCAGCACTTGCAAATTTCACAATTCCTATCCTAATACCTGTAAATGTTATAATCTATTGCCCGTATCACTAATTTTGACATCTAATTTTATGTGTTTTTTTTACTTGTAGCATACGAGACTTAGCTTTGGAAAGAAAGGGGATGTTGTGTGATGGCCTTAAAAGTGATATCCCTTTAAGATCTCAGTATGCTAATGAGCTAAGTACCAGGATGCAGTCATATGACTACAAGCCAGAGTCACTCTGCAACTGTAACACCTAAAGGAAGGTTTTGTAAATAGTTTGCTCTGTCCTGTACATGTTAGTTTATCTGTTGATAAACCTGTTAGAGATCTTCAACAAACTGGATTCCACGCATCTCATTTATGTTGCATAAGACAACATAAAGAACGCATTACAGGAGGGCTTTAGATTCCTAGGGCACCAGTTCTGGAGAAGATAGGACCTGTACAGGACGGACAGGTTGCACCTGAACAGAGCTGGGACAAATTTCCTTGTGGGGCGATTTGCTAATGCTATTGGGGAGGGTTTAAACTAACTTGGCAGATGTGTAGGAACCAGGAGATAATACAAGAGAGAAACACCAAGCTACACAAAAAGTTGGAAGAGACAGATAGCACTAGAGTAGGAAATAGCAAAGTATTAGGTGGGGTCGGAGTGAGAGTGTTAAGATAGTACTGGAGAAGGGAATAGTTCCCAATCAGATGGGAGTGGAATGAGAAGGACCATGAGGAATGCAAAGACAGGATTACAGTGCATGTGTATAAACGCACAAAGTGTGATGAATAAGGTTGGTGAGCTCCAAGCACAAATAGCAATATGGGAATATGACGTAGAGGCAATAACAGAAACATGGCTTAAAAATGGCGAGGACTAGATGCTTAATATGCAAGGATATAAAGTGTTCAGAAAGGATAGAGAAGGAGAAAGGGAAGTGGGTTAGCAGTCCTGATTGAAGAAGGCATTGCAGTGCTGGAAAGGGAGGATGTCCTTGAAGGGCGCAAGGACAGAATCCATTTGGTCAGAGTTAAGGAGCAAAAAGGGTATGATCACGCTACTAGGGGTATTCTATAGGCCTCCAAATAGTGAGAGAGAGATAGAGGAGCAAATCTTCAGGGATGTGAAAGAACTATTGAGTGGTGATTTTGGGGGAACTTTTATTCCAATGGATATTTGGGTAATTATTTTAGAGTAAAGAGTAAGGAGGGGGAAGAATCGCTAAAATGTGTTCAGGTGAACCTCCTTGATCAGTATGTTTTCAGCCCAACTTGCTGGATCTGGTGCTAGGAAATGAAATGGGCCAAGTTGACCCAGTGTCTGTGGGGGAGCACTTGGGTAAGAGTGATCATTGTATCATAAGGTTTAGATTAGAAATGCAGAAAAGCAAGGACCAATATAAGGTAGAATCTCAGGAAGAGGACCAACTTCAACGCAATAAGAAAGGATCTAGCCAGGGTAGCATGCAACTAAAGACTGGCAGGAAGAGCTGTATCGGAACATGGGTTATCTTTAAGGAAGGGTTGCTTAAGGTACAAGCTAGGATCATTCCAACAAGGGTGAAAGGTAGAGGAACCAAGAACAGGACTCCTTGGTTGACGAGGGAGATCGAGATAATGATGAAACAAAAAAGAGGGTGTACAATGCATGTCAGGTGAAGACATCAGGTGAGAACCAGGCCATGTACAATAAGTTGAGAGGGGAGGTGAAGAGGAAAATAAGACTGACAAACAGAATATGAAAATGGAATGGCAGTCAACATAAAACAGAACCCAAAGATCTTCTGCCAGCATGTAAATAGTAAGAGAATAGTAAGAAGAGGAGTGGAGCCTATTAGAGACAGAGAGGATAATATATCCTTAGAGGTGCAGGGCAAGGCTAATATACTTAATGAGTACTTGTATCATTGTTCACTAAGGAAATGGAGGCTGACAAAATATCAGTAGAAGCAGAAAGAGTAGAGGCAATGGATAGGGTAAACATTGAGAGGGGGAGGTACTAAAAAGGTTGGCTATGCTTAGGGTAGTTAAATCACCTGGTCCAGATGGCTTGCATCCCAGGCTGCGAAAGGAAGTGAAAATGGAGATAGAAAGGCTTGCCATAATCATCCAATCTTCCATGGATATGGGGGAGGTGCTAGGTGATTGGACAGTGGCAAATGTGACACCCTTATTCAAGAAAGGGTGCAAGGACAGTCCTAGCAATTACAGACCAGTTAGATTAACATCAGTGGTGGATAAGGTTTTAGAAACTATGATCAAGGAAAATGTCAACGGACACTTAGTGCCTTCAAGTTAATTAAGGATAGCCAGCTTGATTTTGTAAAGGGCAGATCATGCTTAACAAATCTATTTGAATTTTTTGATGAAGTAACAGAGAAGGTTGGTGAAGTGAATGCGGTGAATGTTGTTTATATGGATTTTAAGAAAGCATTTGATAAGGTACCACATAATAGGCTGATTAACAAAATTGAAGCTCATGGAATGGTGGGGGAGGGGTGAAGGAGGCGTCATTGTCCAATTGGATACAAAATTGGCTTATGCACAGAAAACAGTGAGTTGTAATGAATGGTTGCTTTTCAGACTAGAGAATGGTAGACAATGGTGTTGCCCAAGGGTCAGTGCTGGGACCACTGCTTTTTTTGAGATATATACATATTAAAGGTATAACAGTACATAGGCGATGGATAGTCTTTAAAGAATTAATACGTAGTTTACAGCAACTATACGCTTCTTTGAGGCACAAAAACCCAAAAGGAAAGACAGTCAACTGTGGCTAACAAAGGAAGTTAAGGATTGCATAAGATTAAAAGAAAAGGCCTATAAAATTGGCAGAATAGTAGTAAACCTGAGGATTTGGAGGATTTTAGAATACAGCAAAGGAGGACCAAGAAACAAAGAAAGAAAGGGAGAGTCGAATATAAATGTAAACTAGCAAAAAACATAAAAACGGATTGTAAAAGCTTCTAGAGGTATATAAAAAGGAAAAGTTTGGCTTAGACAAATATGTATCCATTACAGGCACAGTCAGGAGAATTTATAATGGGGAATAGAGAAATGATAGAGAAGATACAAGAAATCTCCCAGAATTAGAGATCCAAGGGACTAGGTTGCATTGGAGAAATTAATGGGGCTGTAGGTTGATAAGTCCCTGGGACCTGATATTCTACATCCCAGAGTGTTGAAAGAGGTAGCTATGGAGATAGTGGATGCATTGGATATCATCTTCTAAAATTCTATAGATTCTGAAACAGTTCCTACAGATTGGAAGGTAGCAAATGTCACCTCACTATTTAAGAAGGGAGGGAGAGAGAAAATAGGGAACTACAGACCTGTTATCCTGACATCCAGCAGTAGAGAAAATGCTAGAATCTATTCCAAAGTTTGTGATAAATGGACACTTGGATAATAATGATCTGATTGGGCATAGTCAACATGGATTTATGAATGGGAAATCACATTTGACGAACCTGTTGGAGTTTTTTGAGGATGTTACTAACAGAATTGAAAAAGGGGAGTCTGTGGACGTGGTATACTTGGATTTTCAGAAGGCTTTTGATAAAGTCCCCCACAGGAGGTTGGTTAGCAAAATTAAAGCACATGGGATAGGAGGTAATATACTGGCATGGATTAAGGATTGGTTAACAGGCAGAAAACAGAGTAGGAATAAATGGGTCATTCTTGCATTGGCAGGCTGTGACTAGTGGGGTACCACAAGGATCAGTACTTGGGCCCCAGCTGTTCACAATATATATCAATGATTTAGATGTGGGGACCAAATGTAATATTTCCAGGTTCGCGGATGACACAAAACCTGGAGGGAAAATGTGTTGTGAGGAAGATACAAAGCGGTTTCAATTTGGACAGACGTAATGGCCTGAATTTTAATCGCGTGCTGCTCTCCGTGGTAGCGCACTTTCAACTCGGTGGCCTTCCGATAGTACATGCGGGGGATCATTTAAATAGAGGGGGTGAAGCGGCCATCCCTGATGACACTTTAAGCCCTTAGAATTTTAAGTTTCACAGGTAAATAATCGAGATTTTTATTAACAATTAATAAAGATGTTGAAGGTCCTTACCCAACCCCCCATGGTCATGTAAGTGACACCTATTGTTAAAAAATACTTGATTCCCTTGCTGAACATCCCCCACCCCCCCAACCTTCTAACATTTGGCCTCTAACCCCTTTCCACCATCCCCACATCCAATAAAAATTGTTTGCCTCGCTCCTCCACCAGGTTCTCGCCTCGGAACTCTGTGTGGAGTTCCAAAGGTGCGCGAAGCATGAACAGCGGCTGTAATATTAGCATGTGACGGTCGCCACCTGCAGGTAAGTTTATTTACATATGATTAATATTAATTTGTACATGATGATGAAAGGCCCGCCCCCAGGCGGCGGGGGGCCGTACCGAGGTCCCCCCGCCGCCAGTAACATGTGACAGGCCCTTCTCAACATCGCGGGTCGAGGTGGGCCCCTCCCCGCAGAATTTTACTGCCGCCGCGCTTTGACCCGTGGTGTTGAGGGGCGAGTAAAATACCGCACAGTGAGTGGGCAAGAACGTGGCAGATGGATTATAATGTGGAAAAATGTGAGGGTCACCATCTTTGTAAGAGAAACAGATATGCAGACTATTTCTTAAATGATAAGAGATTAGAAAGTGTAGATGTACAAAGGGACCTGGGTGTTCTTGTCAATATGTCACTGAAAGCTAACATGCAGATGCAACAAGCGATTAGGAAGGCTAATGGAATGTTAACCTTTAGCGCAAGAGGATTTGAGTACAGGAGTAGTGAAGTTTTGCTTCAATTGTACAGAAACTTGGTTAGACCCACCTGGAGAACAGTGTGCAGTTTTGGTCCCCTTACCTTAGGAAGGATATTATTGCCATAGAGGGAGTGCAACGGAGGTTCACCAGACTTATTCCCGGGATGGGGGGACTGTCCTATGAAGAGAGATTGGGGAAACTGGGCCTGTATTCTCTAGAGTTTCAAAGAATGAGAGGTGATCTCATTTAAACCTACAAAATACTTAAAGGGACAGACAGGGTAGATGCAGCCAAGATGTTTCCCCTGGTTGGGGAGTCTAGAACCAGGGGCACAATTTCAAAAAAAGGGGAAGCCACTCAGGACAGAGATGAGAATTTTTTTTTACTCAGACGGTTGTGAATTCTCTACCCCAGAGGGCTGTGGAATCTCAGTCATTGAGTATGTTTAAAGCAGAGATTGATAGTTATAAGTACCAATGACATAAAGGGATATGGGGATAGTGTGAGACAAAGGCATTGAAGTGGATGATCAGCCATGATCATATTGAATGGTGGGGCAGGCTCAATGGCTGAATGGCCTAATCCTGCTCCTATGTTCCTATAAATGACTTGGATCTTGGAATACTGGGTAGAATCTCAAAATTTACTGGCAACAGCAAACTTGGAGGTGCGGTGAACAGTAAGGATGATATGATCTGCCTGCAACAGGACATAGATAGCATGGCAGAATGGGCAGAGAGGTGGCAGATTGAATTGAATACTGACAAATGTGAGGTGATGCATTTTGTCTAAAGGAATGGGGAGAGGTAATATATACTTAATGGCACAGTTCTAAAGAGTGTGCAGGAACAGAGGGACCTGGGGGTGCATGTGTATTGATCTTTGAAGGTGGCAGGACATCGTGAGAGAGTGGTTATTAAAACAGATAGGATCTTGGGATTCATAACTAGAGGCATTGAGGCAAGTTATGCTGAACCTTTACAAAGTTCTGATTAGACTCCAACTGGAGTATTGCATCCAGTTCTGGTCACCATACTTCAGGAAGGATGTGAGGGCCCTTGAGAGGGCAGAGGAGATTTACCAGAATGGTTCCAGGGATGGAGGAATTTTGTTACAAGATTAGATTGGAAAAGCTGGGTTTGTTCTCCCTGGAGTAGAGATTTTATCTATGTGTTCAAGATTATGACAGGCTTGGGTAAGTTAGACAAGGAACAGCTGTCCCCATTAACGAATGGTACAAGGTCTAGGGGACACAGATTCAAAGTTTTGGGTAAAAGATGCAGGGGGTATATGAGGAAGCACTTTTTTACGCAGCGGGCAGTAATGACCTGGAACTCACTGCCCAGGAGGGTGGTGGAAGCGGAGACGATCAATGACTTCAAGAGGAAGTTGGATGGCCACCTGAGAGAAATAGACCTGCAGGGCTACGGGGATCGAGACAGGGAGTGGGAATCAATGCATAGCTCCATAGAGAGCTGGTATGGACACGGTGGGGTGAATGGCCTCCTTCCGTGCTGTAAATGACTTTATAACTACACTACATGGAACGCAGCAGTTCAAGGCAGCAGCTCACCACTGTCTTCTCAAAGGCAATTAGGAATGGGTAATAAATGCTGGTCTTGTCAGCAAGGCCCACATACCATGAACAAATAAAACAAATCAGCGGGCAGGAGACCAATCACTCTCAGGGCGGGTTGTGGACAGACGACTAATCCGCTCACAGGAGGCAGGTCGGTCAGCAAGATCTTTTAAGGAGGCTACGTTCCTCCATTTTAATCAGTGTTTTATATTTTTAAGCTCTGCAAATGAAAGAAGGGCTGGATCGATGAGGTAAGAGCCTTTCCAGCACAGCTTATGAACCAGGAGGAGCAGGGGTGCTTCCCCTGTACCCCAACCCCCAATCTAACCTTTTAAACACCCCATGATCGACCAACAATGTTTGATCTCCACAACGTATGGCTCCCCTTGCCCCCACCGCAACAATGTCAGACTTGCCTCCAATCAGCTCGCTGACTGCTTTCCAGCTCCACAAACAGCCTGTCAGTCAGGAAACCTGCTGAGATAATTTTACACAGCTCCTGCTGTTAAAATTGGTGGAACCTGCAGGCAACTCCTTCCGGTTTTCCCGTCCGCTAAGGGCCGCCCACCCCCCAACCCCAACCTCAACCCCAACCCCACGGCCTGGAGCTATTACCAGACATATCAAAGAGGTGCCATCCAGTACACGCTGGATGAGAGACACCCAAACACTGTGTTTGGGATGGCTGGTTGGGAGCTGATTTTTGACCTTGGAGCAGAGGGAACCACAAGCCCACAGTTCAATGTGATGCAGAAACCAACGAGAGCACAGTTACACATATGAGACTGCAGTTACAGTGGGCGCTTTATAAAAATAGTGGTCCAGCATGGAAAGCTTGCACTCTCTGTCTACCACCCCTGGAAATGGACAGGTCCTCACAGTATATTGAGATAATGAATCTGAGAGAACAGTCTCTGGTGAACCAAACATGTTTATGGGCTCAATATGAATTACATATCACTGTCCTCCTAAAGGAATCCACTGTCTGACATGCTTTGAGATATTTCAAAGGTGTTTATGAACCCACCTCACACTATCTCAGCTTCTGAGCTCGTATCCTAGTTGCATCGCAGTGAAAGGAAACTTCACTACTGCCAATGAGGTGGCAGTAAATTGTACAGAGCATGTCTGCTCTGATGGGAATTAAACTGAGCTCAGTCTGCAAATTGAAGGCAGAAGCATGTGATCCTGCCACTGATTACCACCCTGTTCCTTTGTCTGGAGTAACTCCTGGAGTTTGAGATTACACTGTAGGATGATGCCTCAATTGCTTTACTAGTTTCACACTGATCTTAATCAAGTTAAGACAAATAGACCAACACCTCTGATAAAATAACTGGACAGGAAATTCAGATGTACACAAGGTACCATTAGTGTAACTTCGAGACTCTGTTTTATTCAACCATTTCCAGCAATCAATCAATTTGATCAGAAAAGGCAACTTGGGACTGAGGCCATGGGACCCTTCACTTTACTGTCAGCATTGCACATGGTGAAGGTGCTCCCACAATGGTGCTGAAAAGGAATTGCGGGATTTTGACCCAGTGACGATGAAGGAATGGCAATATATTTCCAATGTGTGAGACTTGGAGGCACCTTAGAAGCGATGGTGTTCACATGACATTGTTCCTCTTGTCCTTCTCCATGGTACAGGTCATGGTGGAGGGATGCACTGGTTCAGTGACCTTGGTGACTATTGGTGTTGGTTGCACACACTGTAGTGGATATTGAGTCCAGTGGCAGGAGCATGAATCAAATAGATTGCTTTGTCCTCGATAGCGTTGAGTTTCTCAAGTATCATTAGAGCTGCACGCACCCAGATAAGTGGCAAGAATTCCCTCACGCTCCTGACTTAATCCATTATTTTTGAGGGCTCAGGAGAGGACCAGTTCTCTGAGCATCCAGTCTGCTCCTGTAGCTAGTGTGAATGTGACTTGTACAGTTAAGCTTCTGGTCAATGTGAATCACCTATGGTGACCCCCCAACTTGTTGATGGTGGTAGACTCAATGATGGTGGTAGTGTTGGTGAAGGTTAGGGAAGTGATTGGACCTTCTCTTATTGGAGGTGGTTATTAGTCCTTATACAACCCAAACACACTGACACACAATATTCACACCAAAGAATCAAATAACTTCTCCCTTAATTAAAAACTTGGTACTGTACAGAGATGTGATGTCTTAGGTTTAATTGATGTATTTTGAGTTGGTTTTAGCTTTTTGTCTAATACCTTGGGCTGGCATCATTTGGTGGGAGACTTCCCTTATCCACTACCTAGGCTGACAGAGCAAGCGACTGTGGCCTGGTCCCCTTCAACATGGAGGTGTGCAACAACAGAGGCAAACACGGGGGCTCACCGCACACCGCAGCCCAAGGTAAAGTCTAGGACAGGAGACACAGACTGCATGGGAGAAGAACAGGGAAAGTCATAAAACATGGGTCAGACAGGGCAACAAAATGCAACTGGGAAGTGAAGGATGGAGTACGGAGGGTTACTGTGCGTGTGAGGGTCACAGGGTCTTCATTCTGTCCCTGTCATTCAAATTTGCTCAATTTAACAATAGAACCGAGGGAGCTGGGCCTCTTCACCACCAGAATCAAACCTCAGGAGTAACCAGGGAGTTAAAGGTGAGGAAGGGCAGAGCGAGAGCAGGAAGAAGTAGCGAGTGGTGCCTCCTAATTTTGAATAAGTTGCATAATTTTAAATTACAC